>NC_138724.1:8819947-9419947 GCF_965113295.1 Leuciscus leuciscus | reverse complement strand
GGAGGGGTTTCTTTATTGTACATTTATTTGCATGTATGGTTTGCGCTGCGCTGTTTAAATTGGTCAGCGCAGCGCTGGTGAGGATTGTTCGCGCAGGTTCTCGGCTCGGACCATTGAACCGCGCAGATGACGTCAGCGCGGCGCGAGCTCTGTAAACCCCCGCTGTCTCGTCCCACTTTTGGTTTGTTTGGCTTCCCATATTTCAGAAGCGGCTAAAGGCCAATTTATACTTCTGCGTCGGGTGCGCGTAGAAGGTACGGCGTAGCATACGCATTGACGTGTACCATACGTCGTACCCTTCGCCGTACCCTGACGCGCACCTCCTCAAAAATGTAACTACGCGTCGCGGCGACGCGGACCGCAAGATCTGTGATTGGTCGGCTGGATAGCATCGCGTTTCCTCCTACGCATTTCCGGAATGATCTTCTGCACTCTGCACCGCCCGCCCGCCATTTTTAAATTCCGAAGATCAGTGAAGAGCCATGGAAATAGACCAAGTGACCGAGAGATTGCTTGAAGAAGTGCGGAAATACAGCCATCTGTATGACTCCTTCAGTCGCCATTGCTCGTAGAAACCTAAACTCAAAACAGCCGCGAGGAATGTAAACACAGTGGAACATTAAAACCCACCCGCGCCAACTAGCGTTTCGGCGGTGTAACTGCAGAGCAACACAGACATTCGCAGAAGTATAAATGCTCACGACGGCGTGGCCTACGTGCGTAGCCTACGACGTACACTACGGCGTACACTCGACGCAGAAGTATAAATTGGCCTTAAATATAGGCTGGAAACGCCGCTCGGGACAACAAGAAGACCCGCATCATTCCCCGTCACCTGCAGCTGGCGGTGCGCAACGACGAGGAGCTCAACAAACTTTTGGGCCGAGTGACCATCGCTCAGGGCGGCGTCTTGCCCAACATCCAGGCCGTGCTCCTGCCCAATAAGACCGAGAAACCCTCCAAATCTAAATAAATTAGTTCTAAAGTTTGTCTTATTTAGATCAAAAGGCTCTTTTAAGAGCCACCCATTTTATCTGACAGAGAGTGTCTTCCTTTTTAATATTTATAAACCGCATAAAGGCGTTTGGTTGAGAGAGAAAATGACCCATCAAACCAGAGTCAAATATATGATTGCGTCATTGACGATTACAGTAACTTTACAGTGTTTGTTGTAAGCACATGATGATCCCCTAATGTGTTTGTTATCCAACCCATCTCCCTTAATATTAAAATGTAGTTGGTCTACCAAGCTCTGATAGTGTATTGAATATTTTAATAAATTGTTCAAAATAAAAAGCAACCTACATATCGGCTTCATGGAAAAAGAAATTGGTAAATATTACTTTATTACAATATTACCGGTTCTTTGATCCCTATTTTACGGGACGGATGGAAACCCTAGTGTGTCTCGCTGCAGTGCTTTTATACCATGGGCGTAGGTTTAGGGGGGGACGCTAGGTACTAGTCCCAATCAATATTTTGAGATGACAAATTTGTCCCCACCAATATTTAGCAAGCTCCTTTGAACTGCTATTTGGATCTTTGCGCTGCTATTTGGATCGATTCCAACGGCCAAAACAACGACAGTACAAGAAACGCCGTAATTTGATTGGTGGCGGTGTATCTGACAGGCTACACGCGCGGGCCGGGACTACTTTTGTGCTTGCACTGGCAGCGAGCGGGTGGTGTGTGTGTGTGTGTGTGTGTGTGTGTGTGTGCGCGCGCGCGCGTCGACGACGCCGACGGTAAGTTCTCTTACGAGAGGTTCTCTCGAATTGCGTAAGTAGCTTACGCTGCGGGAAAAGTCATCTTTCTCGAGATATGAAGCCAAAAAATTATCCTTAATTTGTATAAATTTGTCAACGCAGTGCAGCAGCACGCAGACCTAGAGCAGGCTAACTAGCGTGCTCATTGGCTGCCCTGCCGCAACTGCAGCAGCCTACCAGTGAGCCTGGCGTGACGTCACGCCCAATGGGAGCGCTCAGCGCCCCCACGCGTCACGGCCCGTAAGAGGGGCGTGTCTTAGCTTATAAAAGGAGGCTCGGAGGCTGCTTTCTCTGATTTTTGTCTCTTCAGCGAAGCTCTCCGCATCGCTGGACTCTGAGGAAGCCGCCGTCGAAACAAGCGACCAGCAAGCCGAGGATCTCAGACTGAGGAAGCCGGCCGCCTTCGCCGCCTTCAGCTTTCCCTGCCTGCTTCGCTATCCGGCGAATATATCCTTTATTTGCTCTATGTGTGTGTGTTGTGTGCTCGCCCCGCGACACACTTTGCATCTAAAAGAGCGCGAGGCGTTGTTTCAAATGCCTCGCTCATCCTGTGGCTCGTGCAGAGCCACGCTCAGCGACGGAGACCGCCTTGTGATTGCGCTCTCTGCCTGGCCTTCTACCCGGGCGGCTGCGTACAGCGAGCCGGGTATGACAGCTGAGCGCTCGCCGGAGCCCCTCCCGCAAGCCTCGCTCTCTCCTTCTCCCCCGCCCTTCACCGACGCGCAGCGGCCGGCCATTGCCCGCACTGCCGTCGCCTCAGGGGACGAAGCAGATGACGTCAGACCCCTCTGTCAAGCCGCGCAAACGGCGCCGCTCACAAGGGATGTCAGAAACGGACGGTCTCGGGCTATAGCTTCCTTTACGTTACAAGAAAGCTACCCCCCCCCCGTCACTGGCTAAAGGAGAGTAGAGTGTTAGCGGACTAACCTCCATTCCTGACATATTTCTCAGTCCCCTCCTAAGCTTAGGCGACTGGAAATACATATATTGCAGTAACGAGCCTGTTTTTATGCACGCACGCCTGCAAACTAACGCTACGCAAAACATGACGACGCTCGCCCTTCCTGCGCTCTCCCCCTCTGTTCGAGCCGCGCAAACGCGCCGCTCACAAGGGATGTCAGAAGTAGGCGGTCACGGGCTGGCTTCCTTTACGTTATAAGAAAGCTACCCCGCGTCTCGGTCGTGCGCGTCACCTACCGGCCACCTCCATTTCTCAGTCCCCTCCTAAGCTACAGGCGACTAGAAATATCTATGTTGCAGTAAACGAGCCTGTTTTCATACACGCACGTCTGCAAACTAACGATGTCACAGCACATGATGACATCTTCCCGCTCTCTCTCCCTTTGTCCGAGCCGCGCAACCGCGCCGTTCTCAAGGGATATCAGAGCGGACGTCACGAGCACCGACGAAAAGAGGAAGTCCCACCCAGGTCGGACTAAACTCCGTTCCTGACATATTTCTCAGTCCCCTCTAAAGTTCAGGCGGCTGGAAATACTAATACTGCAGTAAACGAGCCTGTTTAATACACGCACGCCTGCAAACAAACGCCGAAACGAAACACGACGCTCTGTCATATGCTTGCGCTAACTGAGAGCTTATGTGAGCCCCTGTGGCTCAGTGGCAGAACACTAGGCTTCCGCGCGGGAGATCCGAGTTCGAATCCGACTCTGGCGGCAGATAAATATTTTTTTTCTGCTGGCTTCTCCGAGCTCGCGGCAGCTTTCTTACATACAGAAAGTGAATCCGCATCTCGCACCCTCCCGCTCACAGGATGGTGCTTGAGTATTTATGAGCGTCTAAACATATGAGCCATCAAAGCATTCGCTCTATCAGTTTCCTATAACGCCAATGGTGTTATAAGTGTAGAATATGTGCCCACTCCCACGTGCTCACTGCTACACACAAACACGGTCTCCCCGGTAACGCTCACAGAGCGCACTCTCATAGCGGGCATGCGCCGCTCGAGTGCTAAGCGTAGAGAATGTGCCCACAAATCTGTGCCCACACCTACCCACTGCCCGCTCTGTTACACAGTTACCCCGGGTTGCAGATCCTCCAAAGCTCACAAACATTCCGGCTCTGGCCGAAGGTGTCATAAGTGTAGAAAATGTGCTCACCACTACACACAAACACTATCCCCATGGTAACACGCTCAGAGCGCACTCTCATAAAGCGGACACACGCTCGAGTACCAAGTGTAGTAAATGTGCCCACAACCCTGTGCTCACAACTACCCGCTGCTCGCTCTGCCACTCAGTTACCTCGGGTTACAAAGCTCCCAAACACTGGCCGTGTTATAAGTGTAAACTCTGCGCCCGCTCACGAGCACGCGCACCCACTTTCAGACATGACAACCCCCACGCCGCTCTCGCGCCAGGGGTGTTTAGCAGCAAAACGCGCTCCATCCGTAGCGATCGAGCCATCATATGCTGTACAGCCAGTCAGCACTGTTTTCCAGCCCCCGTGTTCGAGCACTGGCGGCGCGTCGCCGCCCCATCCTCTCTGATACAGGTTCCCCATCCCGCTCAGCGCGGCGATCTGAACCCAGAGACCATTCGACCCCTAGCTATGCGTGCAAAAGCATGGGAAGCTATTCAGGGCGCGTCAGAATGGGTGCTGAATACTATATAACACGACTATTCGCTTCAATTCGCTCGTCGCCCCCCCGCGCTTTCTAGCGCAGACGGAGACAAAAGTGACTTTAGAAGCAGCGCACCTGCTTCAAGCAGAAATAGCGAAGCTGCTGCGCAAAGGGGCTATAGAACAGGTTCATCCTTCTCTGAGCGAGTCGGGCTTTACAGCCGTTACTTCCTCGTACCCAAGAAGGACGGAGCGCTAAGACCTATTTTAGATCTGAGACACTTGAACAAAGCCCTCATGAGACGGCCGTTCAAAATGATTACAACCAGACAAATTCTCGCGCAAATTCGCCCGGGAGACTGGTTTATCTCTCTCGATCTGAAGGACGCATATTTTCAGATCCAGATAACACCCCGTCACAGGCCATTCTTGAGATTCGCCTTCGACGGCCGGGTTTATCAGTACACCGTCCTGCCGTTCGGTCTATCTTTGGCACCCCGTACATTTACGAAGTGCATGGACGCGGCTCTCTCTCCCCTGAGAAGACAGGGGATGCGGATACTGAACTATCTGGACGATTGGCTAATTCTAGCGCAGTCAGAGACAGAGCTTGTGTCTCACAGAACAGCGCTTCTCAGCCATCTGGAAAGCTTGGGTCTCTCAGTCAACTGGACCAAGAGCTCATTACTGCCCCGTCAGTCTATTTCCTTTCTCGGGATAGAACTGGACTCGGTGGCTATGACGGCCAGATTGTCAGAGCAGCGCGCGCGCCGCATTCGACATCTCGCTGCGTCTTTCTCGCCATCTTGCACTTCAATCCAAGATGGCGCCGCGGATGGCTGCCTCGGTGTTGAGCTCTCCAGTTGTTACACTGTTTTTGTTAGTTTGTCCTGTTTTATGTTTGTCATTCGCTATCAGTTATACCAGGGACGAACTGCTGAACATTCGGCAGTGCACACCAACTGATCACCAACCAGTTTTTGATTCTTCTGGCGTTTTGCGGAACATTGTCGTCGGTTGCGCCGCTGCACTGTGGAAACAGTATAAGACGCGCAGGCGTGGGAAGCGAGCCGGCACACTCGTGAAGCTCAGGCAGCGCGGATTCAGAACGGCGCTGCCTAGCATCCATCTGGCGAATGTCCGCTCTCTCCCTAACAAAATGGACGAACTACTTCTGCTCTCACGCAAAAACAAGGACTTTACCAACTCTGCTGCTCTGTGTTTCACGGAAACCTGGCTGAACGAAGCCATTCCGGACAGCGTGTTACATCTACCGGACTTTCAGCTGTTCAGAGCGGATCGCGATATGGAGTCAACGGGGAAAACGCGCGGTGGTGGGACATGCTTTTACATCAACAGAAGGTGGTGTACTGATGTAACTGTGTTAAGGAAGATGTGCTGTCCTGATGTGGAAGTGCTTTTCATTAACTGTAAGCCGTTCTACTCGCCGCGGGAGTTTTCCTCGCTCGTTCTCATCAGTGTTTACATTCCACCGCAAGCACACGTGAGTACGGCGCTGCAACAGCTGGCTGATCTGATCACAGAAACAGAACAACAACACCCGGACTCTGTTCTTATCATTCTCGGAGACTTTAATCAGGCAAAACTCACACGTGAACTGCCTAAATTCAAACAGCACATTACATGCCCCACCAGAGACAATAATATTTTGGACCATTGCTACACCACAACAAAGGATGCATATCGCTCCGTCGCCAGAGCAGCTCTAGGACTTTCCGATCACTGCCTGGTTCATCTTCTACCAACTTACAGGCAAAAACTTAAAACTGCTAAGCCAGTAATAAGGACTGTAAAGAGATGGACCAACGACACAGAGCAGGTCTTACAAGCCTGTTTTGAATGCACTGACTGGAGTGTTTTTGAAGCTGCTGCCAGCGATCTGGACGAGCTCACAGAGACTGTAACATCATACATCAGTTTCTGTGAGGATTTATGCATCCCTACCAGGACTTACTTATCATTCAACAATGATAAACCATGGTTCACACCAAAACTCAGACAGCTTCGTCAGGTCAAAGAAGATGCCTACAGGAGTGGGGATAGGATCTTGTATAATCAGGCCAGGAACACATTGACAAAGGAGATTGAAGTGGCTAAGAAGAGCTATGCCAAAAAGCTGGAAAACCAGTTTTCCTCCAACGACCCTGCATCAGTGTGGAAAGGCCTGAAAGACGTTACCAACTACAAGACACCATCCCCCAGCATCGACAGCAACAAGCATCTTGCGAACGAGCTGAATGTCTTTTACTGTAGATTTGAGACCCCCGATCAGACACCCCATACCCGCCCTCACCATCTCTCTACACAGCCATCAACACCTCCAGCCATCCCCCTCCCCTCCCCCCCTGCACTTCAGATCAGTGAGGATAATGTGCGTCAGATCTTCAGGAAACAGAAGAGAAGGAAAGCACCAGGCCCAGACGGTGTTTCACCAGCCTGTCTGAAAACCTGCGCTGACCAGCTGGCCTCTATCTTCTCACTGATCTTCAACAGATCACTGGAGCAGTGCAAAGTCCCTTTCTGCTTTAAACGCTCCACCATCATCCCAATCCCGAAGAAACCAAAGATCACAGGACTCAATGACTACAGACCTGTTGCCTTAACATCTGTGGCCATGAAGTCATTCGAAAGACTGGTGTTAGCATATCTGAAGGACATCACTGGACCCTTGCTGGACCCCCTGCAGTTTGCCTACAGAGCAAACCGGTCTGTGGATGATGTGGTCAATATGGGACTGCATTACACCCTACAACATCTGGACAAACCAGGGACCTATGCAAGGATTCTGTTCGTGGACTTTAGTTCTGCCTTCAACACCATCGTCCCATCACTGCTCCA
This sequence comes from Leuciscus leuciscus, assembly GCF_965113295.1. Taxonomy (NCBI): domain Eukaryota; kingdom Metazoa; phylum Chordata; class Actinopteri; order Cypriniformes; family Leuciscidae; genus Leuciscus; species Leuciscus leuciscus. The sequence continues at coordinate 9,412,742 of NC_138724.1, read as the reverse complement.
GACCAAACTGACCCAGCTCTCTGTCCCTAGCTCCATCTGTCAATGGATCACCAGCTTTCTGACAGACAGACAACAGCTAGTCAGAATGGGCAAAATCACGTCCGACAGCCGCACCATCAGCACCGGTGCTCCACAGGGATGTGTTCTCTCACCACTGCTCTTCTCCCTGTACACAAATGACTGCACCTCTAAAGACACCTCTGTCAAGCTCCTGAAGTTTGCGGACGACACTACTGTTATCGGACTCATCCGGAACGGTGACGAGTCTGCGTACAGACAGGAGGTGGAGCAGCTGGCTCTTTGGTGCAGTTATAACAACCTGGAGCTGAACACGCTCAAAACAGTGGAGATGATCGTGGACTTCAGGAGAAACCCCCCTGCACTCCCTTCACTCACCATCATGGACAGCACTGTGACTGCAGTAGAGTCATTCAGGTTCCTGGGCACCACCATCTCTCAGGATCTGAAGTGGGACACTCACATAGACTCTATTGTGAAGAAAGCCCAACAGAGACTGTACTTCCTGCGTCAGCTGAGGAAATTCAACCTGCCACAGGAGCTGCTCGTACAGTTCTACTCAGCTGTCATCCAGTCCATCCTCTGCACTTCCATCACCGTCTGGTTCGGCTCTGCTACCAAAACCGACCTCCGTAGACTACAGCGGATAGTTCGGACTGCTGAGCGAATCACTGGCACTACCCTTCCCACACTCAAAGTACTGCACTCATCCAGAGTGAGTAAAAGGGCTCGCAAAATCACTCTGGACCCGTCACACCCAGCACACTTTCTGTTTGAACTGTTACCGTCTGGTCGACGCTACAGAGCACCGAGCACAAAAACAACCAGACACAGGAAAAGTTTCTTTCCCCAGGCCATCTACCTCATGAACACTTAAATGTTCCCCTACTGTGGAACAAACATGTGCAATACTTCCCTCAGACATTTCATTATAGCACCTTATAACTTTATACATATTTATAATTTATAATCTTTTATTTTTATTTTATTTTTTCTATTTTTAATTTATACCTATGTTACTTGTCACTTGTCTTGTCACTTTATATTGTATGTGTACTGGAAGCTACTGTCACCAAGACAAATTCCTCGTATGCGCAAGCATACTTGGCAATAAAGCTCTTTCTGATTCTGATTCTGATTCTTTCTAGACGGGCAGTCACGCGCCGCTGAGGACATTCCAGCGAATCCTGGGGCATATGGCTTCAGCTGCAGCGGTGCTCCAGCTGGGCTTACTGCGCATGCGCCCGCTTCAACGCTGGCTGAAAGCGCGAGTGCCTCACCGAGCTTGGACTGCCGGCAGCCTACGAGTCAGGGTGAATCAGGGCTGTGTTTCAGTCCTCCAGCCCTGGCTGGCAGCCGAATGGTATCGCACAGGAGTGACGATGGGTGTTGTCTCGCACCGGAAAGTTGTCTCGACAGACGCGTCCAACCGAGGTTGGGGAGCGCTCTTCGAGGGCAGACCGGTCTTTGGCCTTTGGTCAGACCAGGAGAGTCGCCTTCATATAAACTGTCTAGAGATGCTGGCGGTCGAGAACGCGCTCAAGCACTTCCTCCCATACCTACAGGGTCACCATGTACTAGTCCGTACGGACAACACGTCAGTGGTGGCCTATGTGAACCGTCAAGGCGGTGTCAGATCCAAAAGGCTCTGGAGCTCAAGAGCGCTGGTCTCTGCATGCATGGACGCTCAACGGATACACGTTGACTTGCCAACAGGGGTTGTGAACACGATCACACAGTCTAGAGCCCCCTCTACGAGGCGGCTCTATGCGTCTAAATGGTCTGTGTTTAATAAATGGTGCACCGCCAAAGGGCTGGATCCACAAGCATGTGGAGTGTCGCGTGTGCTTTGTTTCCTCCAAGAGCTGCTGGACTTGGGCAGGTCCCCATCCACGCTCAAAGTATATGTTGCGGCCATCTCAGCTTTCGCCGACTCGGCGCTGGGCCGCGCATTAGGGAGAAACGAATACATCATCCGCTTCCTGAGAGGAGCTAGGAGGATGAACCCCCCGCGACCCCCTTCGGTTCCTATTTGGGATCTTTCCCTGGTCTTACAGGCCATGAAAGCGCATCCCTTTGAACCCATGGAAACCGTGGACATGAAATACCTCACGCTCAAAACCGTTTTTCTGATAGCTTTGTCTTCAGTCAAACGTGTGGGTGACCTTCATGCGTTATCAGTTAACGCCTCATGCCTGGAGTTCGGACCTAATGACTCTAAAGTCATTCTCAGACCAAGGCATGGTTACGTCCCTAAAGTTTTGGACACACCCTTCAGAGCACAGGTCATTTCCCTCTCAGCTTTGCCGGCAACCGGCAGCGAGGTTGACAGTAACCTCCTTTGCCCTGTCAGAGCACTGAGATACTATGTTACGCGCTCCGCCGCCGCCAGGCGCTCGGAGCAGCTTTTCGTTTCGTTTGGTGGGCGCACTAAGGGTCTCGCCGCCTCGATACACAGTCTGTCCAGATGGATAGTGGACGCTATCGCAGCTGCTTACGCGTCTAAAGACCTGCAGTGCCCCCTGGGCATCAGAGCCCACTCTACCAGAGGCATGGCCTCGTCGTGGGCTTGGTCTAGTGGAATTTCCATTCATGACATTTGTACGGCGGCGGGCTGGGCCTCCCCCTCTACATTTGTTAGATTTTACAATCTGGAAGTTCCCGCCCTGCAGGCTAAACTTTTATCAGTCTAAATCTCGCGTAGGCCGGCCCACTTCTGTGCGCGGGCTACTGTTGTTGATTTAGCTCTCCTGGTTGAGCTGTACCATACAAGGGTTTGTCAGTCAGACCGGCTGCGCCGCTCTGTGTGCCCTATTGTGTGCTTGTGTACTCGCGCTAGCCATCATATTGGCCGCCTGGCTCACACTATTTGTGTTCCCCGGACTTCCCTGGGACTCATTCAGTGGATGCTGGGCGCGCACGGCGTTGACAAGGGAGTTCCCGCAGCGTAAGCTACTTACGCAATACGAGAGAACCTCTCGTAAGAGAACGTATCGGTTACCTAACGTAACCTCTGTTCTCTCTAGAAGAGGGAACGAGTATTGCGTAACCTGCCGTGCTCGCGCCACGAGCTCTTTCGCTTCAAGCGACAAAAACCAGAGAAAGCAGCCTCCGAGCCTCCTTTTATAAGCTAAGACACGCCCCTCTTACGGGCCGTGACGCGTGGGGGCGCTGAGCGCTCCCATTGGGCGTGACGTCACGCCAGGCTCACTGGTAGGCTGCTGCAGTTGCGGCAGGGCAGCCAATGAGCACGCTAGTTAGCCTGCTCTAGGTCTGCGTGCTGCTGCACTGCGTTGACAAATTTATAAAAATTAAGGATAATTTTTTGGCTTCATATCTCGAGAAAGATGACTTTTCCCGCAGCGTAAGCTACTTACGCAATACTCGTTCCCTCTTCTAGAGAGAACAGAGGTTACGTTAGGTAACCGATACGTTACCAGGGCTGTCTCTCTGCCACATACAAAGGCCAGAGTAAAACATTTTAATATTCTGTTTTTTGCCACTTTTTGTACTTTGTAGATAGATCAGCTATGCCACCCAAGAAGAAGAAAGGGGACATACGAAGCTTTTTCATAAAGCAGAGTGTAAGTAGGCAAAATAACTAGCCACACAAATAAACTAGCAGTAGTAGTGACTGACCAGGCTTTCAAATGCAGATTCTACTGTGGAAAATAGTATTGATTGGTGATAGTATGTGTTACCATGTTGTTACAGTTAAACCTAGCAGCAGCAATCTTTCAACTAAGGTTAAGAGTATTGATTAGGCTGTGCAGCACTGATAGACTCATAGAAGTCACGCTATCATGATAGAATGCTACGTTAGCAAGTCACTGAATGTTAATTAGCTGACCTTAACTTAGAATCTTGCAGTCAACATAAACAGTGGATCTGAGACATTTTTCGTTTCTACATTCTATTTATGTAATGTATTTGTGAGTGAGTGTAGCCTAAGAATTTAATATTTAAGAATAGAATATATCAATAGAATTTGATATAGAATAGTAGATACAATTTTAGTATTAATGGAATACTGTAATCATGGATAATAATAATAGATAATAATAATGGATTTGTTGTGTTGAATGCATACTATGATACGTGTGTATTTTATTCATTTGTTCATTATTTAATTACATATAGAAAACTCATTCCAGGGGGAGGGGGAGGGGGATGTCCCCACCAAAGCTGAGGCCAAACCTACGCCCTTGTTTTATACAGACTGTAATGTGATCTTGTTCTAATCCGAGATCTGCACAACCACTGGGAACTAAGGCGAGTATTTCAGAACAATTTAATACAACATTGTGAGTATAAAGACCAGGGAGGTGTTATATATACACTGTTTGATGTTATGAAGTATTCAACAGAACAAAGGCAGCTCGAGCGGGAAACCTTCCACTTGTTTGAAAAAGAGGAAACGCGCAGTCATTGGCTGGCACTCATGCGCAGACGTCACGTATTAGCCAATCACAAGGTCTGCATCCTCGCGACACTATGAGCTCGTGGCGGTAAAATGCTTTAAAAGCGGGTGTATAGCAGCATTTCTTTCCAGCGCGAGCAAGACAGAGAGAAAGACCGGAGACCGCATCAATGGCAAGAACCAAGCAGACCGCTCGTAAATCCACCGGTGGTAAAGCCCCGAGGAAGCAGCTCGCTACTAAAGCCGCCCGTAAGAGCGCTCCGGCCACCGGCGGCGTCAAAAAACCTCACCGCTACCGGCCCGGGACCGTGGCTCTGCGGGAGATCCGCCGCTATCAGAAGTCCACCGAGCTGCTGATCCGCAAACTGCCCTTCCAGCGGCTGGTGAGAGAAATCGCTCAAGACTTCAAGACGGACCTGCGCTTCCAGAGCTCCGCTGTCATGGCCCTGCAGGAGTCTAGCGAGGCTTATTTGGTCGGTCTGTTTGAGGACACAAATCTGTGCGCCATCCACGCCAAGAGGGTCACCATCATGCCCAAAGATATTCAGCTGGCCCGCCGCATCCGCGGAGAGCGCGCTTAAACTAGCGTCTGCGTCAACCCACAACGGCTCTTTTAAGAGCCACCAAAACTGCACTGAACGAGATCATTTCCAGTTTAACTCAATATGAGTAGAAAGTTGCGTTCACGCATTACATTAATACTCTGGGTCTAATACTCTGCTGGAGAACTCTTTCCCCCCAACCGTTCTCTAAATCATCAGAAACCCTATTAGAATTAAATATAATCCTAACCCTAATTATAAAATACTTAGACATAAAGAAATTATAAAGCGGTTATGTATTTTAATGTTTGTATAGGCCTAGATCTACTTTTTTTTTTTTACTTGAATGCTGTTTGGCCTTTAGGACAAATTATATATGAAACACCAATTATTGAAATTAACAAAACTATCATGTGCAATCGATTGACATGTAAACTGCGCACTCAGATTCTAATGTTGTGGATAGTTTCAACGGAGCTAGAAATTTGTCTTCATATTTACAGGTAAAGCTTCGTTTCATCTTCAAACAGTTTTCCCAAACAAGACTACAGTGGTTGTTTTTTCCCCCCCCAACTCTTTTCTTCCAGCTATCTTACTCCCTGATAGTGGTATATGGTCTGTTTTGAAACTTTGAGCGCAAGTTGAATGCCAACTTTAGAGATTACTCTTCTACAGGTGCAAGTTCAGCTAAAGGTAGACATACAGTATAAGCAACTGAGGCCTGAAATCATTTATATTCTGCAAATATATCCGAATTGTCTAATACAAAATGTACTATACTGTACTTCTAGATTAGCACATTTCATTACCATTCAGTATCTCTGTATATTATATCATGGTATTATAACATCCTCTTCATCAAACGAAATACATCTTATAAAACATGAGAGAAGTCGGACAGGCCTCGTTAGATTATGGTTTGGGTTGAACCACATAATTGTTTTGTGCTGGAACTATATTGAGGGGAGGGGCGTTTTGCGCCTTGTGACGTCGTCTTGGTTTCTATCAGGTCCTGTAAGTAAATATGAAAAGCCTCCTTTCCACGTTGAACGTACATTTGTCATCGATTGATCAGTGTTTGTGAAACATGTCTGGAAGAGGCAAAGGCGGGAAAGGGCTCGGGAAAGGAGGCGCTAAGCGTCACCGTAAAGTTTTGCGTGATAACATCCAGGGAATCACCAAACCCGCCATTCGTCGTCTGGCTCGCCGCGGCGGCGTCAAGCGCATCTCCGGTCTGATCTACGAGGAGACCCGCGGAGTGTTGAAGGTGTTTCTGGAGAACGTGATCCGCGATGCCGTCACTTACACCGAGCACGCCAAGAGAAAGACCGTTACCGCCATGGATGTTGTGTACGCGCTGAAGAGACAGGGACGCACCCTGTACGGCTTCGGTGGATAAACGCCTGAAACCAGGAGAAACTACTCCAACCCCAACGGCTCTTTTAAGAGCCACACACATGTTGAAAAGGAGTATGTTTTAAGTTGTTTATTCTGTCAATTATTAATTAGTAATCACTGTCAGGCAGGACTTGTATGCAGTGTGGAGATTTGATTTTGGCAATTACGGAGCATGTGTTTCCAGACTATTGCTCATGTTTAGTTCTCTTACGAGAGGTTCTCTCGTATTGCGTAAGTTTAGCTTACGCTACGGGTAAAGTCATCTTTTCTCGAGATATGAAGCAAAAAATTATCCTTAATTTTAATATCTTGTCAACGCAGTGCGGCAGCAAGCTGACCTAGAGCAGGCAATCTAGCGTGCTCATAGGCTGCTCTGCGGCAACTGCAGCAGCCTATCACTGAGCCCTTGGCGTGACGTCACGTCCAATGAGCGCGAGCAGCGCGCCTACGCGTCACGGCCCGAGGCGGGGCGTGGCAGAGGGTATAAATACGGGCTGAGAGGCTGCTTTCACTGATTTTTGTCTCTTCAGCGAAGCTCTTCGCATCGCTGATCTTTGAGGAAGCCGCCGTTGAAACCAGCGCTTTGCAAGCCGAGGATTCTGCCTGAGGAAGCCGGCCGCCTTCGCCGCCTTCAGCTATCCCTGCCTGCTTCGCTATCCGGCGAAACATATCCTTTCTATTATGCATTGTATCTCATGTAAAGCTCCGCTCAGCGACAGAGACCGCCATGTTATCTGCGCTCTCTGCCTGGGACCGGACCACGCTGCCCTCGCCCTCGCGGCGGGTGGCTGTGAAATGTGCGAAGAACTGCCGATGTCGACCCTGCGGGCTCGACTCGCCTTGTTCGACGCTCCAGCTGTCTCTCCGTCTGCCTCCACCGGGCCGCGCAAGAAGAAGCGCCGCTCTCAGAGGCCACCGGAACCCGCAGCAGCAGCTGAGCGCTCGCCGGAGCCCCTCCCGCGAGCCTCGCTATCTCCATCTCCTCCCCCCCTTCCCGACGCGCAGCGGCCGGCCTTTGCCCGCACTGCCGTCGCCTCGGGGGATGAAGCGGACGACGCTGTTTTAACGGACAGCTGCTCTATCCTGGCCTCGGACAGCGAGGAGTGGTCTGGCTCCACCTCCTCTGCACAGGAGTCTAGCCGGTCCCGCGCCAGTGTCGACGCGGAACTGCTCCGCCTCCTCACCAAAGCGGTCGAACAATTGGGACTCGACTGGTCCCCACCGAGGGCGCCCGCGCCTAACCGACTTGACGGGTGTTTTCTGCCTAGCCGCCGCCCAGCGCCTGCCTCTAGGTCAGCACCTTTCCTGCCTGAGCTCCACACTGAGCTCTCTAAGTCGTGGAACGCCCCATTCTCCGCTAGACTCCGCTCACCGGTCTCCTCGACCCTCTCCCAAGTGGACGGGGCCGCCGAGAAGGGATATACTCAAATTCCCCCGGTGGAAGATGCTGTGGCAACGCACCTTTGCCCGCCATCCGCCAGATGGCGCTCAAAGTCTGCCCTGCCGTCCAAGGCCTGCAGGACCACATCAGCACTCGTCGGCCGCGCCTTCTCCGCCGCCGGCCAGGCTGCTTCCGCCCTGCATTCAATGGCTGTGCTCCAGATCCTCCAAGCCGATCTCCTCCGAGAGCTGGACGAGAAAGGCCCGGATCGCGCCGTTCTCACGGACCTGCGTAGCGCGACGGACCTCTCCCTTCGCGCCACAAAGTCCGCTGCACAAGCCATCGGGAGAGCTATGGCCTCGCTCACCGTCACCGAAAGGCACCTTTGGTTGACGTTGGCGGATATGAGCGAATCCGAGCGTTCAGTGTTCCTCAACGCACCGCTCTCTCCCACCGGCCTGTTCGGCCCAGCGGTCGCCGGGATCGTCGATCGCTTCTCGGAGGTGCAGAAGGCATCGCAGGCGATGAATCTCTTCCTGCCCCGCCGCTCGAGTTCGTCTGCAGGCCGCTCTCAGCAGCCTCCTGCACGGAACTCCTCTCAGCGCTCTGCCCAGCCTCCGTCTTCGCAGCGACGACAGGGCGGCCGCCCTAGGTCGCGCTCAACCAGCCGTCACAAACCGCCTCCCCCCCGGGGACCCCGGCCCAAGGTGACGCTCAAGCCTGAGCCCGCGAAGTCCTCCTAGCGGCTGCAAGGAGGAAAAGATGGCTGAGTCCCGCTGCGGCCGGACCGCCATCAAAGCGCCCAGCTCTGCCAGTCCCCTTAGAAAAGGCTACTGCAGCAGCTTACATCGCAGCCAACGAGCCAGTAATACAACTCTCTCGCCTGCACACAAACGCCGTTTTCACGGCGACCCAGAGAAATCTCATAAAGAGTATGGTTTCGGGTTTTCCGGCTCACGCCGAAGGTGTCATGAGTGTAGAATTTGTGCCCACGCCCCAGTGCTCACCACTACACACAAACACGATCTCCCCGGTAACGCTCACAGAGCGCACTCTCATAAAGCGGGCACGCGCCGCTCGAGTGCTAAAGGTAGAGAATGTGCCCGCTCTTCCAAGCCCACACCTACCCACTGCCCGCTCTGTCACACAGTTATCCCGGGACGCAGATCCTCTAAAGCTCCCTTACACTGGCCGTGTTGCATATGTAAGCCCTGTGCCCGCTCACGAGCGCGCGCACTTACTATCAAACACGTTAAACCTCATGCCGCTCTCGCGCCACGGGTTTCTAGCATCAAAATGTGCCCCGTCCCCAGTGACCGAGCCGTTATGTGCTGTACAGCCAGTCACCATTGTTCGCGAGCCCCCATATTCGAGCACCGGCAGCGCGCGCGCCGCCCCGTCCTCTCTGATAGAGGTTCCCCATCCCGCCCAGCGCGGCGATCCGAACCCAGAGATCATTCGACCCCTAGCTATGTGTGCGAAAGCATGGCAAGCTATCCAGGGCGTGTCAGAATGGGTGCTGAATACTATAATGCACGGCTATTCGCTTCAATTCGCTCGCCGTCCCCCGCGCTTTCTAGCACGGACAGAGACGAGAGTGAATACAGAAGTAGCGCATCTGCTTCAGGCAGAAATAGCAAAGCTGCTGCACAAAGGGGCTATAGAACAGGTGCATCCTTCTCAGAGCGAGTCGGGCTTTTACAGCCGTTATTTCCTCGTACCCAAGAAGGACGGAGCGCTGAGACCTATTTTAGATCTGAGACATTTGAACAAAGCTCTCATGAGACGGCCGTTCAAAATGATCACAACCAGACAAATCCTCGCGCAAATTCGCCCGGGAGACTGGTTCATCTCTCTCGATCTAAAGGACGCATATTTTCAGATTCAGATAATACCCCGTCACAGGCCATTCTTGAGATTCGCCTTCGACGGTCGGGTATATCAGTACACCGTCCTGCCGTTCGGTCTATCTTTAGCACCCCGTACATTTACGAAGTGCATGGACGCGGCTCTCTCTCCCCTGAGGAGACAAGGAATGCGGATACTGAATTATCTGGACGACTGGCTAGTCCTCGCGCAGTCAGAGGCAGAGCTTTTGTCTCACAGAACAGCGCTTCTCAGCCATCTGGAATGCTTGGGTCTCTCGGTCAACTGGACCAAGAGCTCATTACTACCCCGCCAGTCGACTTCCTTTCTCGGAATAGAACTGGACTCGGTGGCTATGACGGCCAGATTGTCAGAGCAGCGCGCGCGCCGCATTCGACATCTCGCCGCGTCTTTCCAGACGGGCAGTCAGGTTCCGCTGAGGACATTCCAGCGAGTCCTGGGGCATATGGCCTCAGCTGCAGCAGTGCTCCAGCTGGGCTTACTGCGCATGCGCCCGCTTCAACGCTGGCTGAAAGCGCGAGTGCCTCACCGAGCCTGGACGGCCGGCCGCTTACGAGTCAGAGTGAATCATGGCTGTGTTTCAGCCCTGCAGCCCTGGCTAGCAGCCGAATGGTATCGTACGGGAGTGACGATGGGAGTTGTCTCGCACCGGAAAGTTGTCTCGACAGATGCGTCCAACCTAGGTTGGGGAGCGCTATTAGAGGGCAGACCGGTCTATGGCCCTTGGTCAGACCAGGAGAGTCACCTTCATATAAACTGTCTAGAGATGCTGGCGGTCGAGAAAGCGCTCAAGCACTTCCTCCCATACCTACAGGGCCACCACGTACTAGTCCGCACGGACAACATGTCAGTGGTAGCCTATGTGAACCGTCAGGGCGGTGTCAGATCCAAAACTCTCTGCGCCCTGGCGGAACGCCTCCTTGTATGGGCTCAGCACTCACTGCGCTCGCTGAGAGCCGCGCATGTGCCGGGTCTCCTGAACGAGGGTCCAGACAGACTGTCCAGGGACAATGTTCCCCTGGGGGAGTGGTCTTTGCATCCCCAAACAGTCCAGTCGCTGTGGCGCCGTTTCGGCAGAGCGGAAGTCGACCTCTTTGCGTCAAAAGACAACGCGCACTGCCCACGGTTCTTTTCCAAGAGCGAGGACGCGCTGGCCCAAACCTGGCCCAGCGGCCCGCTTTACGCTTTTCCCCCTGTCTCTCTGCTGCCACAAGTCATCGGGAGAATCAGGGAAGCGCGCCACACGGTGCTCCTCATAGCCCCGTATTGGGAGAATCAGACGTGGTTCCCAGATCTAATACGGCTGGCGGACACACCCCCCTGGCCGATACCGGTGAGAAGAGACCTTCTCTCTCAAGCCCGCGGCTCGATCTGGCATCCTCATCCAGAGCGCTGGTCTCTGCATGTATGGATAGTCAACGGATACCCGTTGACTTGCCAATAGGGGTTGTGAACACGATCACACAGTCTAGAGCTCCCTCTACGAGACGGCTCTACACATCTAAATGGTCTGTGTTTAATAAATGGTGCACCGCCCAAGGGCTGGATCCACAAACATGTGAGGTGTCGCGTGTGCTTTGTTTCCTCCAAGAGCTGTTGGACATGGGCAGGTCCCCCTCCACGCTCAAAGTATATGTTGCGGCCATATCAGCTTTTTCCGACTCGGCGCTGGGCCGCGCATTAGGGAGGAATGAGCTCATTATCCGCTTCCTTAGAGGAGCTAGGAGGATGAACCCCCCGCGACCCCCCTCGGTTCCTATTTGGGATCTTTCCCTGGTCTTAGAGGCCATGAAAGCGCATCCCTTTGAACCCATGGAAACTGTGGATATGAAATACCTCACGCTCAAAACCGTTTTTCTGATAGCCCTGTCTTCAGTCAAACGTGTGGGTGACCTGCATGCGTTATCAGTTAACGCGGCATGTCTCGAGTTCGGACCTAATGACTCTAAAGTTATTCTCAAACCGAGACACGGTTATGTCCCCAAGGTGTTGGGCACACCCTTCAGAGCACAGGTCATTTCTCTCTCAGCTTTGCCGGCTACCGGCAGCGAAGTTGACAGTAATCTCCTTTGCCCTGTCAGAGCGCTGAGAAATTACATTACGCGCTCCGCCGCCATGAGGCGCTCGGAGCAGCTTTTCGTTTCGTTTGGTGGGCGCACCAAGGGTCTCGCCGCCTCGAAACACACTCTGTCCAGATGGATAGTGGACGCTATTGCAGCTGCTTATGCGTCTAAAGACCTGCAATGCCCTTTGGGCATCAGAGCCCACTCTACTAGAGGCATGGCCTCGTCATGGGCTTGGACTAGCGGAATTTCTATTCATGACATTTGTACGGCGGCGGGCTGGGCCTCCCCGTCTACATTTGTTAGATTTTACAATCTAGAAGTTCCCGCCCTGCAGGCTAAACTTTTATCAGTCTAAATCTCGCGTAGGCCGGCCCACTTCTGTGCGCGGGCTACTGCTGTTTGATTTAGCCCTCCTGGTTGAGCTGTACAATATAAGGGTTGGTTAGTCAGACCGGCCGCGCCGTTCTGTTCCCCCTACTATGTGCTTATGTACTTGCGCTAGCCATATCATTGGCCGCCTGGCTCACACTCTCGTGTTCCCCGGGCTTCCCTGGGACTCATTCAGTGGATGCCGGGCGCGCACGGCGTTGACAAGGGAGTTCCCGTAGCGTAAGCTAAACTTACGCAATACGAGAGAACCTCTCGTAAGAGAACGTACTCGGTTACCTAACGTAACCTCTGTTCTCTCTAGAGAGGGAACGAGTATTGCGTAACCCGCCGTGCTCGCGCCACGAGCTCACTCGCTTCTGCGACAAAAACCAGTGAAAGCAGCCTCTCAGCCCGTATTTATACCCTCTGCCACGCCCCGCCTCGGGCCGTGACGCGTAGGCGCGCTGCTCGCGCTCATTGGACGTGACGTCACGCCAAGGGCTCAGTGATAGGCTGCTGCAGTTGCCGCAGAGCAGCCTATGAGCACGCTAGATTGCCTGCTCTAGGTCAGCTTGCTGCCGCACTGCGTTGACAAGATATTAAAATTAAGGATAATTTTTTGCTTCATATCTCGAGAAAAGATGACTTTACCCGTAGCGTAAGCTAAACTTACGCAATACTCGTTCCCTCTCTAGAGAGAACAGAGGTTACGTTAGGTAACCGAGTACGTTTTCTACAATATAGAATTTAGAGTTTCTAAGAACATTTACTGTATCAAACCGATATGTAAGAAGTGTATATAGGTAACAGTTATACATGTAATAAAGTGTTTAAGTTTCTTCTCATCATGCAAGCACGTACATGTTATCACTTAGAGAAAACCGATAAAAAAATAATAAAAAACTAAGTATTTACAGATGACTGTACTATATGACGAATAATGCTGTATGAATCATTTGTGTTTAAATTATGGTCTGAAAATCTACAGAGGTTTGGAAAATTGAGTCTGGAAAAGTGGATTTTTGAAATGTAAAGTAGGAATCCTGCTCCGAGGTCCATGTTACTCGTAGGTTAAACTGGTTCTAACCACAGTTATGGATCTAACACATAAAAGGGGTTCTTGCCAAAATCCGGGACTCAAAACGAATCCCGAGGGACTTTATTTGTGTAGTTTAATGTGCACAATATTATGTAAGAACATTGCATAATTACAATTGTCCATTTAAGTACTTTGCTGGCATGAATGTGATCTATGACACCTCATGAGCGGGAAAGTCAGACAAAGAGGCGCGTGCGTCGTGGTGCAGTCAAGTTACTTGCGGTTCGGCAATGGAAAGGAATTCAAATTTAGCCACACCTTTACCAAAATGTGAAGAGAGAGTAAGGATAATGATACTGAAACTTGTGGGGGAGTTCTGCTTCTTCTTCATGTTTTAATGGCAATTAACGCCTTAGGAGCATTATCACCACAGGTACTGAATGACAAATTAACATGGTTGATGAGTCCGACATTTAACCTGGGATTATTAGGATTAATGCTCAAAGTATTCCATCCACACATAATATATTCTAGAGTCCTGCCTTTTCCTAAAATATCCTCTTTCTTAATTATAAGTGATTAAATAATGTATCACAATATATATCATATTTACTACATATAAAAAGCACATGACATACACTTTAAAATGGTGTAATACTATAACACCATTTCCCTGTGTCACTGTGTTTCTACTGTCCCATCTAGTTTGCCACTTATGCATGACCTTTTTCTTTAAAACTTATTTTGCCTATTTTTTCCCATAGGTACTTTAACATCCACCTCTCTCTTGTCTAGTGCTTTTTCCTCTTCTTTTTTTGTTTTGTTTTGCTAGTTTATCAGGAACTTCATTACCATATAGCCTACCCCAACATGTGCTGGTACCCAACAAAAATACACCACTATTCCAGCCTCTTTCAATCTGTGTAATAATAAATATACTTCCATTGATAAATCTGCTTTGTCTGATTTTGCATGTATTATAAAGCTGAAGAAGAATCTGAGGCTATAATGGGGAATGGAGCAGATGTGTCTGTGCTGTCCGCCTTTTCTAGCCAATGAAACACCAGAGGAAGACAATCCAGCCATTTGTAATTACCATGAGCATCAAATAAATATCCAGTGCAGAATCAGATCCTCTGTGAATTCAGGGGAGTGAAGAGGCTGATGAAATGGCAACAACAACAAAAAAGCTGTACATAGAAATTAAGTAGAATTTGAAGTAATGTATGGAAGGTTGATTGTAAATATATTATTCAGCAAGAACTAATGAAATTCTGGCAAACAGAATGGGAAAAGGGAAATAAAGGCAGACATTATTTTTCTATTCAGTCAACAGTGAATCATTCCATAAATATAGGTTTAGGTATGAGGTGTGCATTGAATTATGGGCTGGCAATGGTTGGAAAACATCCAGATGGCAGATGCATATGTGGAGAAGTAGAAACTGTGTGCCATGCTCTAATGGACTGTGTATGTCATCGTACAAAAATAAATCTCATGTACTCAGAACTGTTGTTTAGTTATTTATTAAAATCATTACTCTGTACTAAGGACTATGAGACAACAAGATTTGTCATCAACTTTTTACACTGGACTGGACTATATATAAGGATATAATCTGTTAAATCTATTAATTCTTCAAATGAACTGAGGAGGGCAGCAATACGCCATTGTAGCGTCTAGTCTGCCGCAAATATCAAAAGAAGAAGAATATCCACTGTGAGCTGAAGATTAACATTCCCGAACCAGTGAAATCTGTCCTCAAAGAAGGCGCTCACCAAGACGGCCGACGAAAGAGGGAAGAAACATCTAAAATCCAGAAATAAAGAGAGTTTTTCCAAATTACAAAGTTGAAGGGAGTTTTCCTGTTCCCGTTTAGCGCCGGTCTGGCCACGCCCACCGACAGAGCGCGTCATTCACATGGTAATGACGTCATTGTGGGAAACGCCCCCGATCAACAGGATAAAACTGGCGCCAAACTTTTGTTTGGCTTTATTGACTTTTTCGTCAAGATGGCACGTCACGCACACGAGGAAGCTCTTCGGATGATCATAGACAGTGAGGAAGAATTGACTTGTTCCTCAGAGTCAGAAGATGATGAAGACGTTGATGATGAAGGCCTACATTTTGAGGAGCAGTTTGATCCAGCGCAGGACACATTTTCTGAAGAGTAAGCCGTTTATTCTTATTTTAGTTATTAGAGCCGCATATTGCTGTTTCAGACCAATATGGCCAGACGATATCTACCAGTTTGTGATATGAGTGAAATGTGTTGTCCTGTGGACTTTTAGAACATCTAAATGTCTTAAAACAATACCTGTTATATTATAATGTGGAGAGAGCGAGATTGAGAGCGAGAGAGAAATTTAGCAACGGAGCTTAACTGTGTTCTCCAACATCTGCTGAGGTGTAAATGTTTTGAATGTGAATAACAGAAGCGTGTCGATGCCCCATCAACAGCCATTTAAGCGCGCGACCGTATATCCATTAATTATCAATAGACCCTTTTCACAGACTGTGATGACTAGTTTTAATGGTGATAAGCATCGTGAATCCTGCAGAGTGTTTATTATTATTATAATTATAATTGCTATTTAAACGTATGCACGTTTATAACTACACATGGTAATATATCACCGTTGCATCAAATTACAAAAAAATAGGGTGTTTCTAATACTGCGGCTGTGTGAGTGACCGTGAGATAAACATCTTTCTCTCTTCTTGACTGCCGTTATTAAGCTCTCTATATTTCTTTTATTCTTTTGAAAGTTGTGAACACACTATTGTGAAGTTTTTCTATTTGAGCAAATTAACTAGGATGATTTTCTCTTCTGAGAAACCCGGAAATGTGAAAAGGGTCTATCACTTATGCATGCACTGGTTTGCCACCTTGGACAACATAAGCTAATTGTTTACTAATATTTGTGCTTGTACCTTTTCTTAGGAATGTGGTTCCTTCAGGTGAACCTCACACAGGACACAATCATCGTTCAGTTTTCAACGCGGTTGAGAATCTTAATGTGTAAGTGCACGTTTACCCCGTCATTTTACAAGTGACAATGACATATTATTTCACAGTGCATGTAATCAAAATTAATCTAAGCCAAGTATATGTGCATGGATGAATGTGTAAATAGCTTTTTAATGAGTGGCCAATATATCAGTATTAGTAATTGATAATGTTGTGATCCTTTTGTCAACATGCTCACTTTTGTTTTCTCCCCCCACAGATGTGAGAATGACAGTGACCAGATTCCTGTTTTAAAGAGAGCCAAGACGCTGTCATGGAGGGAAGAGACTGATGTCGATGTGGCTCCAAAGTCTCTGAGATTCCTGCCAGCTCGGGAACCTGGGCCGCAGTCGAGTCTTGCTGACTCGCACTCTCCTATGAGTCTTTTCAAACTGTTTTTCTCAGAGAGCGCTGTGTCAAATCTGTGCCACAACACAAACGCTCAGGCTGCCAGGGCACTCGCAAAGGGTCGCAAATACAGTTGGACAGATGTCAGTGTTGACGAGCTGTACCGCTACATTGGACTCGTTTTCTACATGGCCTCGGTGAAGATGAGCTCCATCGCTGACTACTGGCGGCAGGACAGTCTCTTCTCTGTGCCCTTTCCCGCCACAGTCATGTCTAGGGACCGATACCGCACCATTTCATGGAATTTGCACATAAGTCACCCAGAGGCAGACAAGGAAAATGACAAAAAGAGGGGAACAGCTGAACATGACCAGCTCTTCAGGGTCAGACCCCTCATGGACACCATCCGTCTTGCGTGCAAAACCTTTTATCATCCCAGAAGAAATTTGGCTGTGAAGGAAAGACTGGTGGCATGCAGAGCAAATGCAGGAATGAGAAGATTCACGAAAGCCGAGCCAGCAAAGCTGGGCTTCAAGTTTTTTGTCCTGGCGGACTCGTCGAATGGATATACTGTGGACCTCTCTGTGTACACGGGCAAGAACATCTTTCCCACAGGCCGTGGGCTTTCTTATGATGCTGTGATGTCTCTTCTGGACAAGAAAGTTTTGGGCTCTGGGTACCATGTGTACATGGATGATTTCTATACAAGTCCAAAGCTCTTAACAGACTTGTTTGCTATGAAGTTTGGTGCTTGTGGGACTTACAGAGAGTATAGGAAGGACTTCCCACGGAGTGCATCTAATCCATTGACCAAAAAGTCCAGCAGGGGATCCATCTGGTGGATTCGGGATGGGCCTCTTGTGTGTGTGAAGTGGATGGACAAACAAGAGATGTCTGTTTGTTCCACCATCCATGCTGCCTATACAGGAGACCGTGTGAAACGACAAGTGAAAGCACAAGAGACACGGAGGACAAAGTCTTTTCCATGTCCTGCGCCTGTGAGCGCTTACAACCAGCACATGACAAGTGTTGACCCGTCCGATCAGCTCTTGCAGTACTACACTGCACAGCACAACACCATGAAGTGGTACAGAAAAGTCTTTCTACACTTCTTGGACGTTGCTGCCACCAACGCTTTCATATTGCACAAGGAGCTACACGGCAACATGACACACAAGACGTTTATGGAAGAGCTTGTTGCAGAGCTCTGTGGTGTGTCTGAGAAAGCAGATCCAGAACAGACCAGTAATGACCATGTGCCGGTTCCAGGAGCTGAGCTGACCTCCAATGTCAGAAGAATTGCCACTGTTGGTCGCCGCATATGTGTGCATTGCAAAGCAGTGCGTGGCAAGAAGCAACAAACACCATGGAAATGCCAGGCATGTGATGTTCATTTGTGTCTTCAGTTGAACAGGAACTGTTTCCAGGAATGGCACAACAATGATTGAGTGTGTTCAAACCTGGGTGCACAATGTGCCTTCAATTACACACCCTCTATTTTATGTTAATTTGAGGAAACTGTACACTATTTTTGTAAATAAACTACATATGAAAAAAAAAAAAAATGTCTGGAGTATTTATTTTTATTACTAGACCCATTAGGGAAGGGATCAGTATTTCCCCAGGTGCTGAATGCAGTAAAATACTTCAATAATGCACCAAAATAAAACCAACCAAATCATATTTGTATTAATTAAAGCGGTTTACGCTGTTTCTATCCCAAGTGGGTGAAATATCTTACAAATGTGACTTGATGAGATCATTATATTATAGGATGAAAATTCTGTCATTAACTCACCCTCAAGTCTTTTCAACCTGTTTTAGTGACTTTCTTCTGTGGAACATAAAAGATATTTTGATGTCTTCTTTTTTTTTTTTTTTTTTTTTTTTTGTCCGTACAACCTGGTCCAATGTTTGGTTACCAACATTCTTCAAAATATTTTGTGTTTTACAGAAGTTATACAAGTTTGAAAAGTCATGAGCTGGAGTCTGCATGCTTTACCTGTGTTTGCATTTCCTCACACAGAAGGAACAGTATCATTTACAGTATTATAAATACTCACTTTCTCTGAAGATCATGCGGCAGAAGATATTCAATCCCAAAACTTCTGGATTATAAGGAGGGAAACATATATATACACACACAAATTAATATTAATGCGTTTCATGAAACAATATTAATTGTCAACTTACTAACAGAGACATGGGGGCTTGCAAAAATGTTCTCACCAGCTTTATACTAAAACTTCACAGTAGATCCAAATTCATAGTTCCCATGGTGTGGGGTTACAAATTTAAGAATCTGTTTAAGATCTGTTGATCCTGCATCCTTACATCACATGAAAAACTAAGGTGAAATACACTGTGTTGGGCATTCAAGAACGTGAAGGCATCAATTTACTGATTAGATTCAATATAGTTTCCAGTGAAGGGGTTTTGTCAGTCTTTGTTCTTCCTACTGAGAGTCAAACTATGTGTGAATGTTTACATATAGTTCTTGTGGCCATGTGATGTTTATACAATTGGGGGGTAGCATTATCTTCACAGTCGGGGGTAACTGCCTGTGATGTCTTTAGATTATTTGATTATCTGTAAGGCTGTGTGTAAGGTCAACACTTTTAAGGACTGCACCTACCAACAGCTCGTGTTCTCAATAAATAATCCTGCTGAAGAAACAACCAAGTCTCCTGGTATCCGCTTCTGAGTTTCCTACAATGGTTATTTTTACTATTTTATTTTGTTATTACAAATACGATCAAAGAAGCAAAAGGTGGCCTTATGTCTACCCTTACGAAAAAGACGTATACTTCAAGTTCATTTTATGAAGTATACTTAAAGGTATAGCGGAGGATGTTTTACTTCCTGGTGGGTAACCTATACTATTGGTCCTCCTAATTGTCAATCATTCTGGTGAATCAATCAAACTTTTCAAAAAGTGGAGAGGGCGGGTCTTATCTAAAATTTGGAAAGATCCTCCGCTATACCTTTAAGTAATGTTCAAGTATATTTTTTAAGTATACTTTATGTAGTAATTATACTAATATCAATGTGTACTTGTCGTAAACTTGTAAGTACTCTTTCAATACTGCTAGGGACTAAATTAGCCCACTTTTAGTATATAAAAGTATACGTTTAAGTGTCCTACTATAGTGTAACAGTAGTAAACTTTAAGTACACAACTAGGTTTCTCATTTGTAATGCATCTGTACTACAAGTTAATTTATAAGTATACTAGTTTACTATTTTAATACAAGTAGTACTTTTTTTTTTATTGATGAAAGTACGAACTGAAGTGTACTCTCAGTAAACTACTAGTTATACTGCAAGAATACTTCTCTTTAAGAGAACATAACATTATACTTATAGTTTACTA
The DNA here is from genome assembly GCF_965113295.1 of Leuciscus leuciscus. NCBI lineage: Eukaryota > Metazoa > Chordata > Actinopteri > Cypriniformes > Leuciscidae > Leuciscus > Leuciscus leuciscus. The sequence goes on along the minus strand of NC_138724.1, from coordinate 9,392,891 downwards.
TTTATATATTATTTTTGCACTTGAAGTATACTACTATGTTCAAATGTAGATATTATTTTTTATACTTGAAAAATACCTTTAACTGTAGCCTACTTTAATAAACATTTTATTAGTTTCATGTATCCTTTTTAATCAACACTTAAATGTCGGTAAGTTTCATAAAGAAAGGCAACATTTTAAACAAAAACGTTGATAAAATCTAATTTTTGTCAAAGACTACCCCGTGATCAGATTCAGAACGATGATCAAAACACAGATGGCGTAGATCGAGTCCAACAACCCCAAAGCTTCACAGTCATTTTCTCATTATGGGTTACGCTTCATTTCATTTGGTAACATTAAGCAGTTTTGATTTAGGCCTACATGCTGTTTAATGTTTGATGATCACGTTATTTCACATTTGAATGAGCAATCTTCTATCACTAGTTTCAGCTTCTTCTTCTGGGTGCGTCAGACAGAGTTACGGCAAGCACAGAGATGAGAAGGGTATGTATGGACTTATCTAACTCTGAGGGATACGGTAAATAAGCTAAAGTCCCAAAAAGTCGGCGTGTTCCTTTAAGAATCGTAACACCTGTTGTCATTTCTACCTACTGGGCAATTATCAACGTGCATGCCCGTGGAATGCTGTTATAGAGGCCACATACACTTTCACCAATTTGACCTGCACAAATTTGTGAAAATTCTCCATGTATGTGTGTAGAGACTAGGGATGTTAATGATTAATCGATTGTCTCTACAGCGCATTTTGCCAGATGGTTGTGTGCCTCTGCCACGCTTTTGTGAATTGTGACAGCGGGCGAGGCGGACTGCACACCGTGAGGGCTAACTATAAAAAAAACTATAAAATACTTTTTGTTAAAAATAAGTGACCTAGTCTTGAATCACTCAAGTTGAGTGCTCTATTTCATACAAAAATATATTAAAAAGGGCCAAAAAGCTTATGAGGGTTTAGGCAGTAATCACAGTCCAAATAGGATACAACACACAAACAGAATAAAAACAACCCCACATCCGGCTATATGGGTGATGATAATACTCCAATATTACATTTGAAACATAATATATAACATAGTATCAGAAGGCCATTGTGCACAGAATATAGTGTGTGAAATGTGTAGTACTTTTGGTAGGAACAGTGTATAATATCCATATATATAGATGTTATATGGTGTGCATATAAACATGTTATAAAGTGTGGGTATCAAACCCTAGTAGCATGTTGATATTGATGTGAATTATTTGAAAAGCTTGTTTAAATAGTTATTTCACCATTTTAGTTAAATTTCTTTTTTACACATATTAACTGTGTGCACAGAAAAAAAGACATTGTTAAATTAATATTAATTCCCTAAACATCTGTTAAGCATTTTCATGAATTTTCTATCACAAAGTTTCAGCTCTTTTATCTTGATGGTCATTGGTGCATAATTATTCCCGCTAGAATAGGGGGTTGGGCTTTGGAGCGAAGGCCAGTGATTGGTTTGAATTTTTATAGATTCTAAACCAATGGGCGACCTGCATTCCCCTTTAAAGGCAGTAAGTGGAGAAACGTGTACTCACTCTGTTTACTTTGGCTTAAAAGATTGTAATATCTGATATTAAGAAAAGAAAATGAGCGGAAGAGGTAAAACCGGTGGTAAAGCCAGAGCGAAGGCTAAGACTCGCTCCTCTAGGGCGGGACTGCAGTTCCCCGTCGGGCGTGTTCACAGGCTTCTTCGAAAAGGAAACTACGGCGAGCGCGTCGGTGCCGGAGCTCCTGTTTATCTGGCGGCGGTGCTCGAGTATCTCACCGCTGAGATTCTGGAGCTGGCTGGAAACGCCGCTCGGGACAACAAGAAGACCCGCATCATCCCTCGTCACCTGCAGCTGGCGGTGCGCAACGACGAGGAGCTCAACAAACTTTTGGGCCGAGTGACCATCGCTCAGGGCGGCGTGCTGCCCAACATCCAGGCCGTGCTGCTGCCCAAGAAGACCGAGAAACCCTCCAAATCGAAATAAATGCAGTCAAATTTGTCATATTTAGACCAAAAGGCTCTTTTAAGAGCCACACATTTTATCTGAGAAGAGTGTTTTTCGTTTGTAACTTTTATAAATCCTATAAAGGTGTTTGGTTGAGGGAGAAAATTACCCATTAAACGAGTAAAATATGATTGCTTTGCATCATCGACGATTACAGGTAACAGTTAACGTTACAGTCGCAGGCGTGCATGTTTGTCATAAGCACATGATGATCCCCTAATGTGTGTTTGTCACCCAACCCATCTCCCTTAATATTCAAATTAGTCTACCAAGCTCTGATTCTGTATTGACGATGTATATCATTTATTTAAAAATTATCCAAAATAAAAAGCTATTTACATCTTGGCTTAATAACAAAAAATGGTCAATGTTACTCTTACTATTTTACGGGACGGATGGAAAACCCTAGTGTGTCTCGCTGCAGTGCTTTTATAGGCTACAGACTGTAATGTGATCTTGTTCTAATCCGAGATCTGCACAACCACTGGGAACTAAGGCGAGTATTTCAGAACAAATAAATACAACGGTGTGAGTATAAAGACCAGGGAGGTGTTACATAGTACACTGTTTGATATAAAGTATTCAACAGAACAAAAGCAGCTCGAGCGGGAAACCTTCCACTTGTTTGAAAAAGAGGAAACGCGCAGTCATTGGCTGGCACGTATTAGCCAATCACATGGTCTGCATCCTCGCGACACTATGAGCTCGTGGCGGTAAAATGCTTTAAAAGCGGGTGTATAACGTATAGCAGCATTTCCTTCCAGCGCAAGCAAAACTCGAGAGAAAGACCGCAGCAATGGCAAGAACCAAGCAGACCGCTCGTAAATCCACCGGTGGTAAAGCCCCGAGGAAGCAGCTCGCTACTAAAGCCGCCCGTAAGAGCGCTCCGGCCACCGGCGGCGTCAAGAAGCCTCATCGCTACCGGCCCGGGACCGTGGCTCTGCGGGAGATCCGCCGCTATCAGAAGTCCACCGAGCTGCTGATCCGCAAACTGCCCTTCCAGCGGCTGGTGAGAGAAATCGCTCAAGACTTCAAGACGGATCTGCGCTTCCAGAGCTCCGCTGTCATGGCCCTGCAGGAGTCTAGCGAGGCTTATTTGGTCGGTCTGTTCGAGGACACCAACCTGTGCGCCATCCACGCCAAGAGGGTCACCATCATGCCCAAAGATATTCAGCTGGCCCGCCGCATCCGCGGAGAGCGCGCTTAAATCCGCGTCTGCGTCAACCCACAACGGCTCTTTTAAGAGCCACCAAAACTGCACTGAACGAGATCATTTTCAGTTTAACTCAATATGAGTAGAAAATTGCTTTCATGCATTACATTAACCCATTTAATCCCAAATTTTTCCCAGACACAAAAATATCCAAATCATGTGTCATTAGTATCCCTTTGAAACAATCATCATTTTTTTGAAATTTTCATGAAAAAGTGTGTTTTACGATCGGTCACAATTGTGACCGGTGGGATACTGTGTTGTATCAACCATTGGACAGACTGAATATAGGTCTATTTTACCTGTGCAGTGTGTTTGTGTGTGTTGTATCAACCATTGGACAGACTGAATATAGGTCTATTTGACCTGTGCAGTGTGTGTGTGTGTGTGTGTGTGTGTGTGTGTTTTTTTTTTGTGTGTGTGTGTGTGTGTGTGTGTGTGTGTGTGTGTGTGTGTGTGTGTGTGTGTGTGTGTGTGTGTGTGTGTTGTATCAACCATTGGAGAGACTGAATATAGGTCTATTTGACCTGTGTGTGTGTGTGTGTGTGTGTGTGTGTGTGTGTGTGTGTGTGTGTGTGTGTGTGTGTGTGTGTGTGTTGTATCAACCATTGGACAGACTGAATAAAGGTCTATTTGACCTGTGTGTGTGTGTGTGTGTGTGTGTGTGTGTGTGTGTGTTGTATCAACCATTGGACAGACTGAATATAGGTCTATTTGACCTGTGCTGTCTGTCTGTCTGTCTGTCTGTCTGTCTGTCTGTCTGTGTGTGTGTGTGTGTGTGTTTGTGTGTTTGTGTGTGTTGTATCAACCATTGGACAGACTGAATATAGGTCTATTTGACCTGTGCTGTGTGTGTGTGTGTGTGTGTGTGTGTGTGTGTGTGTGTGTGTGTGTGCGTGCGTGCGTGCGTGTGTGTGTGTGTGTCTGTGTGTAAAATTAGGTAGAAAGTTAGGTAGCAGCAGAAAGTAAGGTAGAACAGTTAGCCTATGTGTATTAGCATGTAGATACAATGGGTTATCCCACCGGTCACTATTGTTGCCGCTGACATGTTTGTGAGTTCTATGACCACATTAAAAAAAGTTGAGTAATTGCAAATGCATATATCAATAGTAGACACCTTAAACATGATGTGTACCAAAAATCTATGTCCTATCTTTATGTTAACATACTTTACTAACATATTCTTTGGGAGCTTTCTTGGTGCCATCCTCTTCTCTTGGCGCAAACAGGAAGTAAACAGCTCTGGTCATGTGACAATTTACAGTAAACATGCGACATTGCACATATTTCATTGAGACCCTTTATTATTTCAATATCTGCTGGAAATGCATTGATAGATCATTCAGTAACATTTTTATAGCCTTAGAAATGAAACATTTTTTTACGGTCACTATTGTGACCGGTGGGATTAAATGTCACCGTTCTCTAAATCATCAGTAACCATTACTATAAATCTAATCCTAACCCTATTACAAACTACTTAGACATAAGGAAATATGAATTATTGGTATGTAATTAAAGCTGTTATGTTTTTTTAATGTTTATATAGATCTATATTCTTTTTATTTCACTTGAATACTATAATGTCAGTTGTACAGAGTGAGAATCACACAAATAAACTGCGCACTCAGATTCCAATGTTGTGGATAGTTTCCACGGAGCTAGAAATGTATCTTCATATTTACTAAAGCTTCGTTTCATCTTCAAACAGTTTTCCCAAACAAGACAACAGTGGTTGTTTTTTTTTCCCCCAACTCTTTTCTTCCAGCTATCTTACTCCCTGATAGTGGTATATGGTCTGTTTTGAAACTTTGAGCGCAAGTTGAATGCCAACTTTAGAGATTACTCTTCTACAGGTGCAAGTTCAGCTAAAGGTAGACATACAGTATAAACCACTGAAGCCTGAAATCATTTATATTCTGCAAATATATCCGAATTGTTTAATACAAAATGTACTATGCTGTACTTCTAGATTAGCACATTTCATTACCATTCAGTATCTCAGTATATTATGATGATATTATAATATCCTCTTCATCAAATGAAATAAATCTTATAAAACATGAAAGAAGTCGGACAGGCCTCGTTAGATCATGATTTGGGTTGAACCACATTGTTTTGTGCTGGAACTATATTGAGGGGAGGGGCGTTTTGCGCCTTGTGACGTCGTCTTGGTTTCTATCAGGTCCTGTAAGTAAATATGAAAAGCCTCCTTTCCACGCTGAACGTACATTTGTTGTCATCGATTGATAACTGTGTGTGAAACATGTCTGGAAGAGGCAAAGGCGGGAAAGGACTTGGGAAAGGAGGCGCTAAGCGTCACCGTAAAGTTCTGCGCGATAACATCCAGGGAATCACCAAACCCGCCATTCGTCGTCTGGCTCGCCGCGGCGGCGTCAAGCGCATCTCCGGTCTGATCTACGAGGAGACCCGCGGAGTGTTGAAGGTGTTTCTGGAGAACGTGATCCGCGATGCCGTCACTTACACCGAGCACGCCAAGAGAAAGACCGTCACCGCCATGGATGTTGTGTACGCGCTGAAGAGACAGGGACGCACCCTGTACGGCTTCGGCGGATAAACACTTGAAACCAGGAGAAACTATTCAAACCCAACGGCTCTTTTAAGAGCCACACACACTTTCAGTTAAAGAGTCTTGCCACATCTGTGTTAATGGTTCATGCTTTTCTTGAAAGTAAACGATACAATTCGAAATTGTTGTAGGAAAAATTATAATTCTGCAAGGATAGTTTTCATTTGTCTTTACTGAATATTTGATCCTGGACCACAAAATCAGTCACACGTAGCAAGGGTATATTTGTGGCAATAGCCAACAATACATTGTATGGGTCAAAATTATAGATTTTTCTTTTATGCCAAAAATCATTAGAATATTAAGTAAAAATAATGTTCCATGAAAATATTTTTGTAAATTTCCTACCATAATATAAAACATTTTATTTATGTGAGTGAATGCAGCACAATCGCGAGCATAAATGGACAAATTTAAAGGTTTCTCAATGTTTCGATTTTATTTTTTATTTTTTTGGCACCATCAGATTCCAGATGTTCAAATAGTTGTATCCCGGCCAAATATTGTCCTACCCTAACAAACCATACATCAATGGAAAGCTTATTTATTCAGCTTTTATATGATGTATAAATCTCACCGATGTGACTGGTTTTGTGGTCCAGCGTCACATAAGGTTCACTGTATAATTGCATTAAAGTCGCACACAAATTTGAGTTCTATAAACTTCTTTCAGAAGCACATTTCATAGAGATTCACCACCTATTGGACTTTAAAGTGATTTACAGAAACAAGAAAAAAAAAAAGAAAATGGTGAAAATAAAAGTGAAACGTCAGCGGTAAAGGGGCTTTAAGAGACTTTCTATAGTTGCTATTATTAATTCCCTTCAAAAAGGAGTTTCCAGATTACACGATCATGCGTAATATTTGGCTTTTTCTTCAAAATGTTATCAAGACGCAAATAAATAGCGGGAAATGAACAAAGGAAACAGTGTCCTGTGGCGTGTCACTCAAACATTTGGCAGTAGGAGGGGCTATAATTTAACCGCTCGTGATTGGCACTTGTTCCTCTCGTGATTCTTTGAGTTGTCCAATGAAATACGAGTTTATGGGTTTGGCCTATGAAAACAGGCAATCAGCAGATCTCGAATCTCTTTGAAAATTAACATAAGGAGCGAATAAATGCCTCTGTATCGCATTGGATTTTACACTGAGTCGTCAGATTTCTGAATACTCATCATCATGCCTGAACCAGCAAAGTCTGCGCCTAAAAAGGGATCTAAGAAGGCCGCCACCAAGACCGCCGCCGGTAAGGGAGGAAAGAAACGCAGAAAGTCCAGGAAGGAGAGCTATGCTATCTATGTCTATAAAGTCCTGAAGCAGGTTCATCCTGACACCGGCATCTCCTCCAAGGCGATGGGCATCATGAACTCTTTCGTCAACGACATCTTCGAGCGCATCGCCGGTGAGTCGTCTCGCCTCGCGCACTACAACAAGCGCTCCACCATCACTTCTAGAGAGATCCAGACCGCCGTGCGTCTGCTGCTGCCCGGAGAGCTGGCCAAACACGCCGTGTCCGAGGGCACAAAGGCCGTCACCAAATACACCAGCTCGAAGTAAAGCGGGATCTGAAGATTTCAGCTACCACAAAGGCTCTTTTAAGAGCCACCCACCTTATCTATTAAAGAGTTTGTTTGTTGCTGTTTAAATGGTGAATAACTACATCTTCTAATATTTGATCTGTCTCTCAGATTCATGAATTATTATTATTTTTCTCTCAGGTTTTTTTTAACTTTGAGCGTTTTCATGGTTTCAACAGCTAGTTACTATTTCATCTCACTCCTTCTCACCTGATTCGAATGTCTCTTTTTAAGAGCCACCCATTTTCTCCTTAAATGTAGGGTAGGCACATTTTTTGAAACCCTTTTTGTTGTAGTGGTTGAAACATCCTGATACCAATCTATAATAGAAGTGGTCTAATGTCCATACATATAACAAATAATAAAATAAAAATAAAAAAATCCATACCTGCCTGACCCTACATTTAAAAAAAAAAGTGCTTCAGATGTTTTAGAATCTGTTGCAAATACCACATTCAAAACTAAATATGGTAAATGTAGAAAAAACCTGTTGTAAATTGGTGGATTTTCTAAACTGTAATTTGATCCGTGTTTCATCCAAAGCTGTTTTTTTTTTTTTTTTTTTCATTCAGCGAAAATGACAAGTTTAAGAAAGCTTTATAGTTCAATTCTTGTGTGGTTGGGTTATTGAGGTAATAGTTATCGAAGGAAAGAATTTAAGAGTAAATGCATTCATTCTCCTGTTGTTAAATTTGAAAAAGATCATCCAGGTAAATTTATATGGCTTTGGAATGATGTGGATGAAGAAAACATGATTTCAGTGTTGGATAAATTACTACATTTAAATACACATTTGTGAAATCTCAATTTTAGCCCTCAAATTTTCTTAATTTCTAAATTATGTACTGTTCTGAAATTAAAGCACTCTTCAACTTAATAAAATCAAGGTCATTATGTAATAACTTGCTACATCATGAGAAATCTACATACTAATGTGAATCAAGTTTACTATAGGCCTCTACAAAGCATGTGATAAAAGGTTCATTGTTGTGTAGACAGGAGCATTTGGGCCTAGTTAAAGTCGATTTCTGATTCATTTTAATTGTTTGTGCTAATAAAACATTATTGCAGTGAAATTCGCTTGCCAAAAGGGTGTTTTTAAAATAAAGTCTAATAATAAAACTCAATCTTTGGATTTATCATGGTCAGTTTCTTAAAGACTAATGCCAACTGACCTGTCAGATGATGATGACTGAAAGACAATTTCAGTCTGAATTTTGCACAGCTGTCACTGTACTTTACTGTACATGGATGAAAGTGAAGTCAAGAAATGTTTGTCTCTTATTCAGTGATATAATTTTGTTTGCCACCACACCTCCCTGAAAGTTCTCGAGGCGACGGTAAAGCGACTCAAATATGGCCTTACTCGTAGCCCAGCCTCCCTCATAGTCATACCATTGACTAAGACATGGGCAACTAGAGTGACTTGAATTTCATCTGAGACTGCTTGTCTTCTTGCCCCTGCCCTTGCCCTTCCTCCTCCTCCTCCTCCTCCTCCTCCTCCTCCTCCTCATCCTCCTCCAGCACTGGCACGTTCAGGTTTATCCTGAAGTACAGGGGTCTGGTCTGATTTAGGGAAACGGAGAAAAGAGAATTTGTTTAGAGCTATGACAAAGTAATTGTTGGAAAATATATTGTGATACTTTAGTAAACTACTTTTAGTAAGTATTAATGGCACATTGGGGAAAAAGTACTAGTAATATTTAGAACCTTGTGTACAAGTGTTATCTTGCATACTGTAATGTACTTAAGGGTATCAAGAGTAAAAGTAAAGGTCTGTATTCTACAGAAAAAACCCCCCCTCCTTGTTAGGGTTTTTATATATGATGTTTTTACATTATTATTACTGCTTCTAGTTTAAATTTAACAACCTTCAACATTTTCAGTTCATTAAAAGTACTTTATTGTTGAGTAGTTTACTATACAACAATGCATCATATTGTAAAAGACCATGTTTTTGTAGAGTTGCTGTCCTGTGAGTGAAAAAACCCTCAGTACTCCACATTTGTACGTGAATACTTAACAAATGTACTTCCTTACAGTCAACCACAGGCTATTTTGAAAATGAAACGAGCACAATTTATTGTCACAATATTAAGGAATTGTTGCTAACTGCTGCTGCGTCCCATATCAAAGGCTGCATCCGAAGTTCTCTTACGAGAGGTTCACTCGTATTGCGTAAGTTTAGCTTACGCTACGGGTAAAGTCATCTTTTCTCGAGATATGAAGCAAAAAAATAAATTATCCTTAATTTTGATATCTTGTCAACGCAGTGCGGCAGCAAGCAGACCTAGAGCAGGCAATCTAGCGTGCTCATAGGCTGCTCTGCGGCAACTGCAGCAGCCTATCACTGAGCCCTTGGCGTGACGTCACGCCCAATGAGCGCGAGCAGCGCGCCTACGCGTCACGGCCCGAGGCGGGGCGTGGCAGAGGGTATAAATATGGGCTGAGAGGCTGCTTTCACTGATTTTTGTCTCTTCAGCGAAGCTCTAGGCATCGCTGATCTCTGAGGAAGCCGCCGTTGAAACCAGCGCCTTGCAAGCCGAGGATTCTGCCTGAGGAAGCCGGCCGCCTTCGCCGCCTTCAGCTATCCCTGCCTGCTTCGCTATCCGGCGAATATATCCTTTATTTGCTCTATGTGTGTGTGTTGTGTGCTCGCCCCGCGACACACTTTGCATCTAAAAGAGCGCGAGGCGTTGTTTCAAATGCCTCGCTCATCCTGTGGCTCGTGCAGAGCCACGCTCAGCGACGGAGACCGCCTTGTGATTGCGCTCTCTGCCTGGCCTTCTACCCGGGCGGCTGCGTACAGCGAGCCGGGTATGACAGCTGAGCGCTCGCCGGAGCCCCTCCCGCGAGCCTCGCTCTCTCCTTCTCCCCCGCCCTTCACCGACGCGCAGCAGCCGGCCATTGCCCGCACTGCCGTCGCCTCAGGGGACGAAGCAGATGACGTCAGACCCCTCTGTCAAGCCGCGCAAACGGCGCCGCTCACAAGGGATGTCAGAAACGGAAGGTCTCGGGCTATAGCTTCCTTTACGTTACAAGAAAGCTACCCCCCCGTCACTGGCTAAAGGAGAGTAGAGTGTTAGCGGACTAACCTCCATTCCTGACATATTTCTCAGTCCCCTCCTAAGCTCAGGCGACTGGAAATACATATATTGCAGTAACGAGCCTGTTTTTATGCACGCACGCCTGCAAACTAACGCTACGCAAAACATGACGACGCTCGCCCTTCCTGCGCTCTCCCCCTCTGTTCGAGCCGCGCAAACGCGCCGCTCACAAGGGATGTCAGAAGTAGGCGGTCACGGGCTGGCTTCCTTTACGTTATAAGAAAGCTACCCCGCGTCTCGGTCGTGCGCGTCACCTACCGGCCACCTCCATTTCTCAGTCCCCTCCTAAGCTACAGGCGACTAGAAATATCTATGTTGCAGTAAACGAGCCTGTTTTCATACACGCACGTCTGCAAACTAACGATGTCACAGCACATGATGACATCTTCCCGCTCTCTCTCCCTTTGTCCGAGCCGCGCAACCGCGCCGTTCTCAAGGGATATCAGAGCGGACGTCATGAGCACCGGCGAAAAGAGGAAGTCCCACCCAGGTCGGACTAAACTCCGTTCCTGACATATTTCTCAGTCCCCTCTAAAGTTCAGGCGGCTGGAAATACTAATACTGCAGTAAACGAGCCTGTTTAATACACGCGCGCCTGCAAACAAACGCTGAAACGAAACACGACGCTCTGTCATATGCTCGCGCTAACTAAGAGCTTATGTGTGCCCCTGTGGCTCAGTGGCAGAACACTAGGCTCGCGCGGGAGACCCGAGTTCGAATCCGACTCTGGCGGCAGATAAATATATTTTTTCTGCTGGCTTCTCCGAGCTCGCGGCAGCTTTCTTACATACAGAAAGTGAACCCGCATCTCGCACCCTCCCGCTCACAGGATGGTGCTTGAGTATTTATGAGCGTCTAAACATATGAGCCATCAAAGCATTCGCTCTATCAGTTTCCTATAACGCCAATGGTGTTATAAGTGTAGAATATGTGCCCACTCCCACGTGCTCACTGCTACACACAAACACGGTCTCCCCGGTAACGCTCACAGAGCGCACTCTCATAGCGGGCATGCGCCGCTCGAGTGCTAAGCGTAGAGAATGTGCCCACAATTCTGTGCCCACACCTACCCACTGCCCGCTCTGTTACACAGTTACCCCGGGTTGCAGATCCTCCAAAGCTCACAAATATTCCGGCTCTGGCCGAAGGTGTCATAAGTGTAGAAAATGTGCTCACCACTACACACAAACACTATCCCCATGGTAACACGCTCAGAGCGCACTCTCATAAAGCGGACACACGCTCGAGTACCAAGTGTAGTAAATGTGCCCACAACCCTGTGCTCACAACTACCCGCTGCTTGCTCTGCCACTCAGTTACCTCGGGTTACAAAGCTCCCAAACACTGGCCGTGTTATAAGTGTAAACTCTGCGCCCGCTCACGAGCACGCGCACCCACTTTCAGACATGACAACCCCCACGCCGCTCTCGCGCCAGGGGTGTTTAGCAGCAAAACGCGCTCCATCCGTAGCGATCGAGCCATCATATGCTGTACAGCCAGTCAGCACTGTTTTCCAGCCCCCGTGTTCGAGCACTGGCAGCGCGTCGCCGCCCCATCCTCTCTGATACAGGTTCCCCATCCCGCTCAGCGCGGCGATCTGAACCCAGAGACCATTCGACCCCTAGCTATGCGTGCAAAAGCATGGGAAGCTATTCAGGGCGCGTCAGAATGGGTGCTGAATACTATATAACACGGCTATTCGCTTCAATTCGCTCGTCGCCCCCCGCGCTTTCTAGCGCAGACGGAGACAAAAGTGACTTTAGAAGCAGCGCACCTGCTTCAAGCAGAAATAGCGAAGCTGCTGCGCAAAGGGGCTATAGAACAGGTTTATCCTTCTCTGAGCGAGTCGGGCTTTACAGCCGTTACTTCCTCGTACCCAAGAAGGACGGAGCGCTGAGACCTATTTTAGATCTGAGACATTTGAACAAAGCTCTCATGAGACGGCCGTTCAAAATGATCACAACCAGACAAATCCTGGCGCAAATTCGCCCGGGAGACTGGTTCATCTCTCTCGATCTAAAGGACGCATATTTTCAGATTCAGATAATACCCCGTCACAGGCCATTCTTGAGATTCGCCTTCGACGGTCGGGTATATCAGTACACCGTCCTGCCGTTCGGTCTATCTTTAGCACCCCGTACATTTACGAAGTGCATGGACGCGGCTCTCTCTCCCCTGAGGAGACAAGGAATGCGGATACTGAATTATCTGGACGACTGGCTAGTCCTCGCGCAGTCAGAGGCAGAGCTTTTGTCTCACAGAACAGCGCTTCTCAGCCATCTGGAATGCTTGGGTCTCTCGGTCAACTGGACCAAGAGCTCATTACTGCCCCGCCAGTCGACTTCCTTTCTCGGAATAGAACTGGACTCGGTGGCTATGACGGCCAGATTGTCAGAGCAGCGCGCGCGCCGCATTCGACATCTCGCCGCGTCTTTCCAGACGGGCAGTCAGGTTCCGCTGAGGACATTCCAGCGAGTCCTGGGGCATATGGCCTCAGCTGCAGCAGTGCTCCAGCTGGGCTTACTGCGCATGCGCCCGCTTCAACGCTGGCTGAAAGCGCGAGTGCCTCACCGAGCCTGGACGGCTGGCCGCTTACGAGTCAGAGTGGATCATGGCTGTGTTTCAGCCCTGCAGCCCTGGCTAGCAGCCGAATGGTATCGCACGGGAGTGACGATGGGAGTTGTCTCGCACCGGAAAGTTGTCTCGACAGATGCGTCCAACCTAGGTTGGGGAGCGCTATTAGAGGGCAGACCGGTCTATGGCCCTTGGTCAGACCAGGAGAGTCACCTTCATATAAACTGTCTAGAGATGCTGGCGGTCGAGAAAGCGCTCAAGCACTTCCTCCCATACCTACAGGGCCACCATGTACTAGTCCGCACGGACAACATGTCAGTGGTAGCCTATGTGAACCGTCAGGGCGGTGTCAGATCCAAAACACTCTGCGCCCTGGCGGAACGCCTCCTTGTGTGGGCTCAGCACTCACTGCGCTCGCTGAGAGCCGCGCATGTGCCGGGTCTCCTGAACGAGGGTCCAGACAGACTGTCCAGGGACAATGTTCCCCTGGGGGAGTGGTCTTTGCATCCCCAAACAGTCCAGTCACTGTGGCGCCGTTTCGGCAGAGCGGAAGTCGACCTCTTTGCGTCAAAAGACAACGCGCACTGCCCACGGTTCTTTTCCAAGAGCGAGGACGCGCTGGCCCAAACCTGGCCCAGCGGCCCGCTTTACGCTTTTCCCCCTGTCTCTCTGCTGCCACAAGTCATCGGGAGAATCAGGGAAGCGCGCCACACGGTGCTCCTCATAGCCCCGTATTGGGAGAATCAAACGTGGTTCCCAGATCTAATACGGCTGGCGGACACACCCCCCTGGCCGATACCGGTGAGAAGAGACCTTCTCTCTCAAGCCCGCGGCTCGATCTGGCATCCTCATCCAGAGCGCTGGTCTCTGCATGTATGGATAGTCAACGGATACCCGTTGACTTGCCAATAGGGGTTGTGAACACGATCACACAGTCTAGAGCTCCCTCTACGAGACGGCTCTACACATCTAAATGGTCTGTGTTTAATAAATGGTGCACCGCCCAAGGGCTGGATCCACAAACATGTGAGGTGTCGCGTGTGCTTGGTTTCCTCCAAGAGCTGTTGGACATGGGCAGGTCCCCCTCCACGCTCAAAGTATATGTTGCGGCCATATCAGCTTTTTCCGACTCGGCGCTGGGCCGCGCATTAGGGAGGAATGAGTTCATTATCCGCTTCCTTAGAGGAGCTAGGAGGATGAACCCCCCGCGACCCCCCTCGGTTCCTATTTGGGATCTTTCCCTGGTCTTAGAGGCCATGAAAGCGCATCCCTTTGAACCCATGGAAACTGTGGATATGAAATACCTCACGCTCAAAACCGTTTTTCTGATAGCCCTGTCTTCAGTCAAACGTGTGGGTGACCTGCATGCGTTATCAGTTAACGCGGCATGTCTCGAGTTCGGACCTAATGACTCTAAAGTCATTCTCAAACCGAGACACGGTTATGTCCCCAAAGTGTTGGGCACACCCTTCAGAGCACAGGTCATTTCTCTCTCAGCTTTGCCGGCTACCGGCAGCGAAGTTGACAGTAATCTCCTTTGCCCTGTCAGAGCGCTGAGAAATTACATTACGCGCTCTGCCGCCATGAGGCGCTCGGAGCAGCTTTTCGTTTCGTTTGGTGGGCGCACCAAGGGTCTCGCCGCCTCGAAACACACTCTGTCCAGATGGATAGTGGACGCTATTGCAGCTGCTTATGCGTCTAAAGACCTGCAATGCCCTTTGGGCATCAGAGCCCACTCTACTAGAGGCATGGCCTCGTCATGGGCTTGGACTAGCGGAATTTCTATTCATGACATTTGTACGGCGGCGGGCTGGGCCTCCCCGTCTACATTTGTTAGATTTTACAATCTAGAAGTTCCCGCCCTGCAGGCTAAACTTTTATCAGTCTAAATCTCGCATAGGCCGGCCCACTTCTGTGCGCGGGCTACTGCTGTTTGATTTAGCCCTCCTGGTTGAGCTGTACAATATAAGGGTTGGTTAGTCAGACCGGCCGCGCCGTTCTGTTCCCCCTACTATGTGCTTATGTACTTGCGCTAGCCATATCATTGGCCGCCTGGCTCACACTCTCGTGTTCCCCGGGCTTCCCTGGGACTCATTCAGTGGATGCCGGGCGCGCACGGCGTTGACAAGGGAGTTCCCGTAGCGTAAGCTAAACTTACGCAATACGAGAGAACCTCTCGTAAGAGAACGTACTCGGTTACCTAACGTAACCTCTGTTCTCTCTAGAGAGGGAACGAGTATTGCGTAACCCGCCGTGCTCGCGCCACGAGCTCACTCGCTTCTGCGACAAAAACCAGTGAAAGCAGCCTCTCAGCCCATATTTATACCCTCTGCCACGCCCCGCCTCGGGCCGTGACGCGTAGGCGCGCTGCTCGCGCTCATTGGGCGTGACGTCACGCCAAGGGCTCAGTGATAGGCTGCTGCAGTTGCCGCAGAGCAGCCTATGAGCACGCTAGATTGCCTGCTCTAGGTCTGCTTGCTGCCGCACTGCGTTGACAAGATATAAAAATTAAGGATAATTATTTTTTTTGCTTCATATCTCGAGAAAAGATGACTTTACCCGTAGCGTAAGCTAAACTTACGCAATACTCGTTCCCTCTCTAGAGAGAACAGAGGTTACGTTAGGTAACCGAGTACGTTCTAGCCTACAGAGGACTGTTCTTGTTGCCTAGCAACTGTGACAGCTGAGTACCGAGCGGGAGCACCATTTGTACTGGATTGTAAAAACAAAATACAGTTTATTCTGTTTTTTATGCTTCAACTGCGTAAAAACAAAAGATGAAAACATACCTAATTATGTTCACCATGGTCAAGAGAATAAACTCCATAAAAATCGCATCTTGGTAAGGTAGCCTACAAGTCAACATTTGAACTGCTTTATGTGTATTTTGTATTTTCATAAGTATCATTACTTATGTTTACTCAAGTAAACCCCATACTTGTCTAAATTTTAAAGTGTACTCCAGCAATCAAGGACGCAGCTTCTGAATTGGGATGCAGCAAACCAGTTTACCTTCCCTGGCCACGGTCTTGACCAAGCCAGAGATACATCACTCACCAGCGGCGGGAATGAAACATCCCCACCAACTCCTCCAGTAAAATATAAAACATAAAAAAAAAAAAATGACCAATTCTCTCTCCCATATCATTTTAGAATGCCGTGTAGGATGGCAGCTGTCCTCTCGCAACATTGCTAGGTGACAGATTCATGATCGGGAACACCTGGTGGCGCAATTACAAATGCTACGTGAAAGACGAGAGAGGACCAGGCCTGGACTTTATGTTGAGTTTTACAGTTTTTCTCGATTGTTTACACACATTTTCTGGTACTTGAGACACAATGACCACAACATGTAACTCATTCACCAACCCCCTGAACCAATTCTGCTAAACTACAAGCACAATTCCTGCTTTACACTCAAATTGTACTTCTAAAACACACTTTTTTCAAAACACTACACACAATTCTCTGCTTTTGGCACAATTTTCATGCAGAAAATCTCTTGTTTTCACAAGGAACACACTGCCATTCAAATATGCACACTGACTCATCACATGGGCAAACACCCGTCACACAGTTTTACAATTAGCAATCAGAGCTTTAGCATAAAAGGGCAACAGGTGAGCTCTTCAATGGTGCAATGGATGCCAACATTGGATTTCTTTAATTTTTTTTACTGTAACTGTATACAGTAAATTCTTCTGTTGTTTTGTATGTAGACCACTGTATGTACAACTTTGTGTTGGTTGGGATGTACACTGTGTACATTGTTTTTGTGGGAAAAATTTACATTGTTACCATGTATTTGTGTGTTCTGAGTATAAAAACAATATTCTCAAATATTTTACAACACACTTATGTATGTACTGTCTGTAGTAAGTGTAACACTGAACAAAAAAAGGCCTAAGTCATTATGATGAATGGAGAAGAAGTGTTTTCCATTCATCATAGTGTTTTACATTGAGCACATCAGTGTTCAACTGGTTCTTATAAATGTCTATTCATATGATGGTTTGTGTGTGTCATTTGAAAACAAAATACCATTTTGAGAAGAAATAACATTGTTTTGAATGTAAAGTTTCATTTTGCAGGAGAATTGAGGGGTTTTGCCCATTGTGTGTGGTTTTTTTTTTTGGGATTTGTGTGTAGAGTTCTGAGAATATGAGGCATGCTTCAGAAAATGTGTGTAAACAATCGAGAAAAACTGTAAGTAAAGCTGCCACCTTTACTTTCGTTTTGTTGTTTATTTTACCATTATTAAAGTTTGTGAACTTCGCCGGTTCCCGCCTCCTTCTTCCCATAACAACATACCTTTACTACAGCCACCTATTGGTCGAAAGTAATAAACCATTAAATCATATTATTAGTGACTGAATATATGATTTTTCATCTTACAGTTTTTTTGGATTGCTTACAGTTTTTCTCGATTGCTTAAACACATTTCTTGAGACTATGCCTCGTATTCTCAAAACTGTAAACACAAATCCATAACGTCTCACCCAATTCCCCAAACATCCTATTTTCAGTTCAAAATAAAGCTACAAATTCAGACACACAAGCCCTCAAAATCACACACACTACAACATAGTCTAACACACTGGTGCAATAAATTCAAAACAACATTTCCAAAACTGGTAAGTTATGTTGCTTGTGGTCGTCCCCCCCCCCCCCCCCCCCCCCCCCCACAAACCTTTTCACATGATGAACACAAAAGACACAACCAATGGACACATTGGCACATTTTTATTTATTCATGTACTACACAGTAACACACACACAACAACAACAACAAATTCCCCCTATTTTACTGGGGTTTTTTTTTTATTCTCTCCTCTATTTTTTTGTGTATATTTACTTACAGTAAGATGTGTGTGACCATCATGACAGTAAAAGAGCACACACAAACCTTATTCTAATATGGAATTGTATTCGAATGGTAGTGTTACAGTAATACGTGACAGGAGGGCCTCCACTCAAGGAGACAATATGATGAACACGTCTAAGAATGTTCCACATATGGTTGAAATACCATCATTTTCCTAGAAAGATGACATTCTGGGAGTCAAGACTATAAAGGAGAAAGGATGCTTCACGGTCACACTCTGCAGCCACTCTGTGTGACTGTACGACTGCTGGCCTTTTCTTGCAAGAAAATACACCTCATCAAAGACTATTGGAAATGTTTGTCTTTTATTCAGTGATAGAATTTTGTTTGCCAGCACACCTCCCTGAAGGCTCTCGAGGCGACGGTAAAGCGACTCAAATTTGGCCTTACTCGTAGCCCAGCCTCCCTCATAGTCATACCATTGATAAAGACATGGGCAACTAGAGTGACTTGAATTTCATCTGAGACTGCTTGTCTTCTTGCCCTTCGTCCTCCTCCTCCTCCTCCCTATCCCTCCAAGATCTCTTCCTTCATGTCTTTCTGGATCCATTTTTCCAAAACCCAATAAACTGATTTGGGCCCTTTTATCTATCTATTGAAGGATCTGATTGATGTGTGTTAAATTTTGACTCTTAGTGTTTCCACTTGGGTAATTGTGTGCTAACTGAGCTGAAACTGTGCTGAATATTGAATGCTAGTGCTTTCTAAATGACAACATGGTCTAGGCAATGAGAAATGAAGGGATTTGTGTGTAGAGTTTTGCAGTGACAGTTCAACAAATCTGACTCATGTGTCAAAACCGGGAATAGTGTTTATAGTTTAGTGAAATGGGTGTGCTTTTTGATAAATGGCATTATGGTTTTGAAATTTTAGTTCAAAAGCCTGGTTATAGTGTTTAAGCAATCGAGAAAAACTGTAACAATGACTGTAATATTCGTTTATGTCTCATTTGTACTATTTTCCTTTGTTTCAGACCACACAGACATACACACGTTATTTATGTGTCCAACATATTAAAGTTTTTTGGATGTAACTCTCCGAGCCCTTACTCTCTTACCTGAGTCACCAGTCTTCAAGGACTATCTGAGCAATCCAGAGGTTCCACCTCTACAATTATTATTATTTTTCCGACATATGAACTGCTTTACAAACATTTTTAATGGATTTTCTTGTGGATTTGAAGGAGCAGATAGTAAAAGAAACGTATCATCAAGTGCCCTGCGTGCATGAAATCTTTCAGTTTGGTTAAACCGTTGTCATGTATGCTGGACACTTGATTTTCTTTTCACTATCTGTTCCATCTCATCTTTGAACGACCTCTTTAACCCTTGTGCTGCTTCAAAACACTTTACATAATTTGGTGTTCCGGTTTAAAAATGGCTGGCCTTTTAAAATTGCTTGTATGTCTCTCGTGTTATCTCTAAATATTGGATTCAGTCTTTTTGTCAGCTCATTTTATTTCATTTAGCACAGGTTTGGAATTTTTATTTTATTTTATATATATATATATATTTTGGGATCTGACTGCTTTTAGCAGGGACGTGCACAGGGGGGTTGCTCGGGTTACCCGGGCAACTGCCCATATGCCCTTCTCGACTCACGTTGCCCTTCCGAAAAAAAAAAAAAAAAAAAAAAATCGTACAGTGGATGCAGAATTTCACGTAGGCCTAGATACAA
This sequence comes from Leuciscus leuciscus, assembly GCF_965113295.1. Classification (NCBI taxonomy): domain Eukaryota; kingdom Metazoa; phylum Chordata; class Actinopteri; order Cypriniformes; family Leuciscidae; genus Leuciscus; species Leuciscus leuciscus. The sequence continues at coordinate 9,373,246 of NC_138724.1, read as the reverse complement.
AAAAAAATTATCGCAAAGCCTCAGGTCAAAGCAACTGCCCCTCAAAATTCCTGTGCACGTCCCTGGCTTTTAGGCCTCTTTTTCCACAGATATTAATTTCATCCTATTCTGAAGTGCATCAAACATCCATCTAACATTACCACACACTGTACGTTTTAGTCCACTTACATTAAAACAACCAGAGGGTTAAGTAAGTCGCTTTGGATAAAAGCATCTGCTAAATGTCAGTACAGTTAAAACAGCATAATAATAGCTGATCCATGTACAGTAAAGTACAGTGACAGCTGTGCAAAATTCAGACTGAAATTGTCTTTCAGTCATCATCATCTGACAGGTCAGTTGGCATTAGTCTTTAAGAAACTGACCATGATAAATCCAAAGATTGAGTTTTATTATTAGACTTTATTTTAAAAACACCCTTTTGGCAAGCGAATTTCACTGCAATAATGTTTTATTAGCACAAACAATTAAAATGAATCAGAAATCGACTTTAACTAGGCCCAAATGCTCCTGTCTACACAACAATGAACCTTATATCACATGCTTTGTAGAGGCCTATAGTAAACTTGATTCACATTAGTATGTAGATTTCTCATGATGTAACAAGTTATTACATAATGGCCTTGATTTTATTAAGTTGAAGAGTGCTTTAATTTCAGAACGGTACATAATTTAGAAATTAAGAAAATTTGAGGGCTAAAATTGAGATTTCACAAATGTGTATTTAAACGTAGTAATTTATCCAACAATGAAATCATGTTTTCTTCATCCACATCATTCCAAAGCCATATAAATTTACCTGGATGGTCTTTTTCAAATTTAAAGGGATACTCCACTTTTTTGGGAAATAGGCTTATTTTACAACTCCCCCAGAGTTAAACAGTTGAGTTTTACCGTTTTCGAATCCATTCAGCCGATCTCCGGGTCTGGCAGTACCACTTTTAGCATAGCTTAGCATAGATCATTGAATCGGACAGGACCATTAGCAACTCTCTCAAAAAAAATGACCAAAGAGTTTCGATATTTTTCCTATTTAAAACTTGACTCTTCTGTAGTTACATCGTGTACTAAGACCGACGGAAAATGTAAAGTTGCGATTTTCTAGGCTGATATGGCTAGGAACTATACTCGAATTCCTGCGTAATAATCAAGAAACTTTGCTGCCATACCATGAGTCCAGCAGGCGTAATGATATGACGCAGCGCCTGAAAATAGGTCTTAATAGGTTAGACAAACTTAGTCCCGGTCACGTTAGAAGTTTCCGAGCTGGGGACTATTTTCAGGCGCTGCGTCATATCATTACGCCTGCTGGACTCATGGTACAGTAGCAAAGTTTCTTGATTATTACGCAGGAATGAGAGTATAGTTCCTAGCCATATCAGCCTAGAAAATCGCAACTTTTCGCAAATCGCAGGAAAAATATAGAAACTCTTTGGTCATTTTTTTGAGAGAGATGCTAATGGTCCGGTCCGATTCAATGATATATGCTAAGTCAAGTCAAGTCAAGTCAAGTTTATTTGTATAGCGCTTTTCACAATACAGATTGCATCAAAGCAGCTTCACAGTATTAAATTAAAATAATACAACAAAGTTTGTTTCAAGAGGAATTTATTGATTGATAAAATTAAATTAGATATCCCCAAAATATCCCCTAAGCTATGCTAAAAGTGGTACCAGACCCGGAGTTCGGCTGAATGGATTCGAAAACGGTAAGACTCTGGGGGAGTTGTAAAATGAGCCTATTTCCAAAAAAAAAAAGAGTGGAGTATCCCTTTAACAACAGGAGAATTAATGCATTTACTCTTAAATTCTTTCATTCGATAACTATTACCTCAGTAAGCCAACCAAACAAGAATTAAACTATAAAGCTTTCTTAAAGGTGCCCTAGAATGTGTTGAAATAATATTTAAATTTTGTCTCTGATATCTACATAGAGGGTATGTGGCTTATTTAAGGCCATTTAAAATGTCCAGATATGGTTTTACAGGTCCATTTTCAACCCTAGAAATTGTAGCCTGACTACGTCAGACTTCCTACTTCCGCTAATTTCATTTCGCTCCTGTAGTCAGTCTGAGATAGCAGCCTATCTTTCAGTTCTCTTACGAGAGGTCTCTCGTACTTGCGCAAGATATCTTACGCTAGGGGAAAACCTCTTTTCCTCGAGATATTGAAGCCAAAAATTATCCTTAATTTTGCAATAATGTAAAACGCATTGCAGCAGCATGCAGACATGGGCGAGACAGCTCATGTCCATTGGCTGCTCTGCGGCAACTGCACCAGCCTATCGATAGAGGCTCCTCATGACGTCAGAACCAATGAGGGCGCTTCGCGCCCATTACGTCATGTCCCGCCGAAATTGGGTGGGGCCAGGGCTATAAATACGGCCCAGAGAGGCTGGTTTGGTCAGTTTTTCATCTCTTCAGCGGGCCTTCGCATCGCTGGATCCTGAGAGGAAGCCGCGCCGTCTGAGTCAAGCACCCAGCGGGATTAGTGCATCTGAAGCTGCTGGTCGACATCTCGCCGCCTTCAGTCGCCGTTTCTGCTGACGCTTTCCGGCATACATATCCTTTTCTCTGCTACTGTGTTTTGTGTATGTGTGTGTGTTCGCCGCCGCGACACACACTCTCCATTGCACTAAAAGAGCCGGGCGTCTTTTTCAAGACGCCCCTTTCCCCCCCAACCCGCAAAGCTCGCCGGTGCGCCCGCTTGCCTTGCCTGCTTGGAGGATGATACCTGCTCTCCCTCTGTTCGAGCCGCGCAAACCGCGCCGTTCACAGGGGATGTCAGGAGCGGACGGTCACGGGGCTAGCTTTCTCTCTCCCTCTGTTCGAGCCGCGCAAAATGCGCCGTTCACAGGGGAGGCTGGAAGCGGACGGTCGGGGTTAGTTTTTCTTTACGTACAAGAAAGCTACCCTGCCCCTGCGCCCCATTCACGCGTCACTCACCGGCGAAAGGAGAAAATAGTGTTAAGTCCCGCCGGACTGACCTGAATTTTCTCACACATTTCTCAGTTCCCTGATCAGGCGACTGGAAATATAAATATTGCAGCGCCTGCAAGCAAACGCCGAAGAAAACATGTTGACGCTCTTATATGCTCGTGCATCTGAAAGCCTCTGTGTTCCCCCCTGTGGCTCAGTGGCAGAAGTTTTGGTTTTTCACACGAGAGACCGGTGTTCGAATCCCGGTCTAACGGCAGATCAATTATGCCTCCAATGCTTCGCTCTGTCAGTTCCCTGAAAGGCGACTGCAGATGTGCATTTTGCAGCCAACGAGCGCGTTGTACAACCCGCTCGCCTGCACCCAAACACCGTTTCTATGGTTCCCGTGCGTCACTGGCGAAAGGAGAAAAGAGTGTTAATCCCGGTCTAACGGCAGATTAATTATGCCTCCAATGCTTCGCTCTGTCAGTTCCCTGAAAGGCGACTGCAGATGTGCATTTTGCAGCCAACGAGCGCGTTGTACAACCCGCTCGCCTGCACCCAAACACCGTTTCTATGGTTCCCGTGCGTCACTGGCGAAAGGAGAAAAGAGCGTTAATGTCCCGCTGCGGCCAGGCCGAATTCTATTTCTCACACATTTCTCATTCCCCTCTGAAGTTCAGGCGACTGGAAATGTCATACTGCAGTGAGCGAGCCTGTTGTAATGCACGCACGCCTGCAAACAAGCGCCAGCATGTTGACGCTCTCTGATAATACTCGCGCTATCTAAATGCCAATGTGTCTTCCCCTGTGGCCCAGTGGCAGATTCTCAGGTTTCCACGCGAGAGACCCATGTTTGATCCCGGGTCTACCGGCAAAAAAAAAAAAAAAAAATGTTTATGCCGTCAATGCTCGCTCTGTCAGTACCCTGAAAAGGTGACTGCAGATGTGTATTTTTGCAGCCAACGAGCGCGTTGTACAACCCGCTCGCCTGCACCCAAGCACCGTTTCTATGGTTCCCGTGCATCACAACCTCCATTCTCACACATTTCTCTGGAAATGTCAATATTGCAGTGGACGAGCCTATTGTAATACACGCACACCTGCAAACAAACGCCAGCATGTTGACGCTCTCTGTTTCTATGGCAACTTCTCGCTCGTTCAGTTCCAGTAAATGCGACTGTTCCAGTGTATTCTGCAGTAAGCAAGTCGGCGACACAGCCCGCTTGCCTGCACACAAACGCCGCTTTTACGGCTACCCAGATAAATCCCATAAGAGTGTATTTTCTGGTGTTCCGGCCACGGCCGATGGTGTTATGAGTGTGGACAAAATGCCCACTGCCCAGTGCTCATTCCTACACAGAAACACAGCCCGTCGCACAGGGCTCGCGCACATGAAATCGACCCAGATCGATTGCGTATTTAATGTGGTAAATGTGCCCACTGCCCAGTGCCCACAAACACTACGTTCTGCATGTCTCAAGGTTTCTGTAAAACGAAACCTACATGCATTCGCTCTGCTCAGGCAGACAATGCTCTCAGTGTTGTAAATGTGCCCGCTATCCCACGCCCACATTCACACATAGACATGACAGGTCTTACGGGACTCGCCCAGCCCTCCCCCTCTCGGTTGACCACCGCAGAGGAGTCGAGCGCGGGCAATCTGCCCGCTGTTATCAGCGCGCCCCCTGCCTCAAATGTCATAAGCGCGACGCTTATGTTGCAGCACACTGAAGCCCCTCTGTCGCTGAGTGACCAGAGCGCGCTTCGCATTCAACCCCTAGCCATTCGTGCAAATGCATGGGCAAGGCTACCCGGGGTTTCGAAGTGGGTGCTAGACATTATAGAAAGAGGCTATTCGCTACAGTTTGGTCGACGCCTGCAACGCAAAGCGGCGCGAATCGATACTACGGTGAAAAAGGAAGTAGCACACCTACTTCGGGCCGAAATAGCGAAGTTACTGAGCAAAGGGGCTATAGAACCCTTATCACAAGCTCAGAGCGAAGGGGGCATGTACAGCAGATATTTTCTGGTACCCAAAAAAGACGGGGGTCTCAGACCCATTCTAGATCTAAGACGACTAAACAAAGCACTTCTGAAACGACGGTTCAGAATGCTCACGACCAAGAAAATCCTCTCGCAAATTTGCCAAGGAGACTGGTTCATGTCGATAGATCTGAAAGACGCTTATTTACAAATACAAATAGCGTCACGTCACAGGCGATTTTTTGAGATTCGCCTTCGAGGGTCAGGCATATCAGTACACAGTCCTGCCATTTGGCCTATCCCTGGCACCTCGCGCATTCACAATGTGCATGGATGCAGCGCTCGCACCCCTCAGGCTCCGAGGCATACGAGTGTTGAATTATTTGGACGATTGGCTGGTTCTAGCTCGATCACAGTCGGGGCTCATAGAACACAGGACCACATTACTCGATCACCTCGAGAATTTAGGTCTCACAGTCAATTGGGCGAAGAGTTCACTGTCTCCCAGTCAAAAAATTTCTTTTCTGGAAACAGATCTGGACTCGCTGTCTATGACAGCACAGCTGTCGCCGCAGCGCAGACTAAGTATTCAGCGCATGACAGAGAATTTTCGCCACGGCGCTTTAGTCCCGCTCAAAAAGTTTTCAAAGGATGCTGGGTCTCATGGCTTCAGCATCCTCAGTGCTTCAGCTGGGTCTGCTTCGCATGCACCCGCTGCAGTATTGGTTAAAAGCGCGCGCACCGCGCAGAGCTTGGACCTCCGGTCTCGCGCGCCTCAAGGTCGATCAGAAATGCGTCGCAGCTCTGAAACCTTGGACAGTGACCGACTGGTACCGGTCAGGTGTAAGCCTGGGGACTTCCTCGAGTGTGAAGGTGGTGTCTACGGACGCCTCAACCTCGGGATGGGGAGCGCTGCTCGAGGGCAGACCGTTATTCGGCCAGTGGTCGGAACGGGAAAAGCTTCTGCATATAAACTGCCTGGAAATGATGGCAGTCGACAACGCGCTGAGGCGCTTTTGTCCCCAGATAAAAAGACACCACGTCTTGGTCCGTTCGGACAACATGTCAGTGGTGGCTTATATAAATCACCAAGGAGGTATCAGATCCAGAATCCTTCACAGGCTGACGGAACGCCTCCTGGTCTGGGCTCAGCACAATCTGCGCTCGCTCAGGGCAGCGCATGTGCCCGGCCATCTGGATGTGGGACCAGACAGACTGTCCAGAAACAATCTGCCGACAGGAGAATGGTCTTTACATCCACAGACAGTCAAAATGCTATGGAGGACATTTGGCAGAGCGTAAATAGACCTATTTGCGTCTCAAGAGAACGCTCATTGTCAGGAATTCTTCTCCAAGAGCAGGGATGCGCTGGCTCACGTCTGGCCCCGCTGCCCGCTCTATGCGTTTCCCCCTGTCACGCTCCTACCCCAGGTGTTAGAGCGAATCAGGGAGAGCGGATGCCCAGTGCTACTCGTCGCCCCATTTTGGACAAACCAAGTCTGGTTTCCAGTCCTGATGCAGCTGACGAGTACCGCCCCGTGGCCGATACCGGTGAGGAGGGATCTCCTCTCGCAGGCGAACGGCTCAATCTGGCATCCTCGCCCGGAGCTTTGGTCCCTACATGTGTGGGCCATCAACGCCGTTAACCTCCCAGCGGGAGTGTTAAACACGATCACGCAGGCTAGAGCTCCATCTACGAGGCGGCTCTATACCTCAAAATGGTCTGTGTTCACTAGCTGGTGTACAGCGAGTGGCACTTCACCCTCACGCTGTGGGGTGCCGGAGGTTCTCTCTTTTTTACAAGAGCTTCTGGATAAGGGCAGAACCCCATCCACGCTCAAAGTTTATATGGCGGCCATAGCAGCGTTCGCTGAACCACCGCTTGGCCAGTCATTAGGAAGGAACAATCTGGTCATTCGCTTCCTTAGAGGAGCTAAGAGGCTGAACCCTCCCAGACCGCCCTCAGTTCCCGTTTGGGACCTTTCCACGGTTCTGGAAGCCATGAAAGGTGCCCCATTCGAGCCAATACAGTCAATAGACCTGAAACTCTTGTCTTTCAAAACAGTGTTTCTTCTGGCTCTTCAGTGAAGCGCATAGGGGATTTGCAAGCGCTATCAGTGAGCGCGACGTGTATGGAGTTTGGGCCGAATGACTCAAGAGTCATACTCAAACCAAAGCACGGATATGTTCCTAAATCCCTCAACACATCGTTTAGGGCACAGGTTATCTCCCTGTCGGCCCTGCCGGTATCTGAAGAGGAAGGTGACGCAGGCTTCCTTTGCCCGGTCAGGGCGTTAAGAGCCTATGTGTCTCGCTCATCTGTTTTCATACAGACGGAGCAGCTCTTTGTTTTGTTCAGCGGACGTTCTAAGGGACTAGCTGCGTCAAAACAGAGTCTATCCAGATGGATAGTTGATGCTATAGCGCTAGCTTACACATCCAAGGGCCTATCGGGCATTGTCAAAGCGCACTCCACAAGAGGCATGGCCTCGTCGTGGGCTTGGTCCAGTGGGATTGCCTTGCAAGATATCTGTATGGCGGAAGGCTGGGCCTCCCTGTCTACATTTATAAGGTTTTATAACCTCGAGGTTCCCGCTTTGCAAGCTAGGTTGCTCTCGGTTTAATTTTTCAGTATTGCCCGCCCGATGCTATCGGCTCGGGATGCTGAAACTGCTAGAGCGTCGATCACGGATCGTCTGTATACTTCTGTGGGCAGTGCGTAAGTCCCCCATATTTACCAGTCCAGGCCGAGTTCGCCCTGGCTGTGTGGAACACTTGATATAACATGCTCTTATCAGAGCTCCATATTACAGGAATGATGCTATTCTAGCCCCTCTTCCCGGATTCTCTGTGAGTCCCTTGTGATTAGGCACTGTATGAGCCCCGGGCACCTGCCCTTGGGACTTTAGTGTTATGTCTCAAGCACGCACAGCGTTTTACATTGTGTTCCCCTAGCATAAGATATCTTACGCAAGTACGAGAGACCTCTCGTAAGAGAACGTACTCGGTTACTAACGTAACCTCGGTTCTCTCTAGAAGAGGGAACGAGTACTTGCGTATCTTGCCGTGCATGCGTCATGTTCTGATTCGCTTCAGCGATGAAAAACTGACCAAACCAGCCTCTCTGGGCCGTATTTATAGCCCTGGCCCCACCCGATTTCGGCAGGACATGACGTAATGGGCGCGAAGCGGCCTCATTGGTTCTGACGTCATGAGGAGCCTCTATCGATAGGCTGGTGCAGTTGCCGCAGAGCAGCCAATGGGCGCGCGAGCTGTCTCGCCCATGTCTGCATGCTGCTGCAATGCGTTTTACATTATTGCAAAATTAAGGATAATTTTGGGCTTCAATATCTCGAGGAAAAGAGGTTTTCCCCTAACGTAAGATATCTTACGCAAGTACTCGTTCCCTCTTCTAGAGAGAACCGAGGTTACGTTAGTCACCGAGTACGTTTTCCACCGGCCTGAAAACAGCCGGGCCAATCAACGAACAGAGGGCGGGCTGAGAGCCGTGACGTAGACGCTGATTGTACCGTGGATGCGTAGATTTACTTCACATAATCTGCAAAAGTCATTCACAGCCATGTTCACTCCGGTATTTCGCTCGATGGTTTAGTTTTTGCATCATACATGCGTTTACAGTGGAAGTTAGATGCGGCTGAGCATGCTCATAACACACGCCATAACCAAACGTTATGTGATTGGCTTACGGGTAACCAATGATTTTAAACTTCAGACAAGCGCCCCCCCGCGAGAGAGAAAACACTTCTCTATTATGCTATTCCAGACTCTGTATACGAAGCAAAGTGAAGTAGCAGAGTCTGGTATTACCAGGCTATAGAAATTGGCCCTAGAATGAAATGGTCTGTTTTTACCTTATTTGGAAGGGTCATGAATAGTAATGAGGAGTTCTGCTCTGATTGGCTGTTTCACTGCGGGCTCATTACAGTAGCTCAGAGTGACAGCAAACAGGTCCCTGATGTCCACGTGACAATGGAGAGATTAGGCGTTCACCCGTTTGAGCCTGTTTCAGATGAAGATGCCGATTTTTAGGAACAACCAGTTGTTTTAAGATTGGAAATGGACGCTTCTGAGTGGTAAGTTTATTTTCTATTTTCAGTAAGAACTTAATTGTCACGTAAATTCTAGAACTTCCACCTAAACGTTAACTAGCATATCATTAACTTTACACGTTAACCCATAACGTCAGCAGTCACAATTTTATTTTTAGCATGGTAAAAACATGTAAATTATTATAATGTCACCGTATAATTTTACAATGATAGGTTTTTCACGCTGCATCAAGAACAAAAAAACGCGAACATTCATAGCGCGTGAATGTGTTGTTTGGAAAGTATTTACAGTAAGTTAGCCTATTAAAGTCGATTTATTTAGCCAACAAAAGTACAGTATAGAAGCCACTCAATATAGTCAATGTCATGTTTACTACTCCGCTGCTTTATTGTGATTGGGACGTCCGACTTTGCCTAATAATAACAAAAACTTACCACAGGTATTTCATAAGTACACTGGATAGAAATGTATTCAACCTATGTGTGTGCTTTCTGATACTTCCAAAGTATGAAAGATTACTGTAAATAACAGTGCCATTATGAATTTTTTTTTTTTTTTTTTTGCCGGTCACTAGAAGAATGAGACAAGTGCCTAATACAATATCATGCATGACAGACCATCCTGGCCTTGAACCTGTGTGCCTCAATATATATTCTTTGCAAAATGCAATGAATGTACTGTATATAGAGCTGACCATGGGCGTCTTAGAGTCAGAGTGATGGAAAGGTAAGGCCAGTTTCACACACTTGTTACATTTTGTGTAAATATAATTGGGCTCTGTTACATCCATATTACATCATGAGTTTAATGCATTGCACTGCCATACCGTATGATGTATGTTATAAAAGAAGAAACATGCAATAATGACAGATACTTATTGATGTGACACTTTTATTGTGTCTCAGCAGCATACATACTTGACTTATAATGACCTGTGAACAAAATAAGTACTAAAACACACAATATGTTTTTCTCTCTCCTTCTCTCTCTGCAGGCAGACACTTGTCCTACAGGTGGTTTGTCAGCTGGTGCTGGGGTTTCCTTGGTCAAAGTGTAGGTGTGTCACACGGCTTCTTCCATGGAAGGTCTGTCATGCTGAGAAGACAGGTCCGGAGGCACAGGAATCTGCTGTATGCCATCCAGATATGGAAGGGGATCATGGACAACCTCTTCAAAAACAGTATTCATCAAGCAGATGACATAGCCTGTAAAGTATAATAAGTTATTTTTTATTTATTTGAATATTCATTTTATTAGCACATTTGTAAGTATTGTTTACAATAAATATTTTTTGGAAAAGCTTACAAAATGTTGGCTCTGTTTTTACTGGTTTGACGGTGTGTCCTCCCTTTTTGGCCTTTGGAAAGAGAAGCTTGTACACAAGTTTCCCTTTAGATGTCAATTGTGGCCGGACAGCATTCTCATTGAAGTGCATCGCTGCAAGGTACAACCTAAAGGATAAGACAAACAAACACAAACATTTTTCATATTGTCATAGTGAATAAATCAACTTTTTTATTTATCATTAAAATTATGAAAATATTAAAAATAGCACTTATACTAATACAGTAAATCTATACCATTCTGTAAACTGTAATCTCTAACTGAAAGGCACTACACTGCATTTTGGTTGTGAAAACCAGTTTGACTAGACAGAAAACAATAGTATGCCCCCTTTCAAACATAACTGTTTATGTGTTGTGTTCTGACCTATGTTCAAGTTCTGAGGGAGAAGACATACCTGCATAGCATTCCAATGAAGGGGAAGACAACATTTTTAGGTGCAAAGTGCAAGATGACTTTGTGAAATGACTCCACAGTTGATGTCTGGTAATGTGGGCTCAGCTTCTCTACATCTGAAAGGACTCTCTTGTTTATCAGGACCCTGTGAAGCCTATTTAGTGCTGTTGAACCTTGGGGGAAATCAGTGTGATGTTATTTATAAAACACATGAATATTGTAGGATTAACATAACATGCTTTTTACTGTTTACTTGGCAAATAACACATTGAGGTTACACACCTGGATGAAACCACTTGCTATGGTCCTTAGACACCCTTTGTTCATGTAGACACTGAGGGAACGCTGGGTCAGAATGTGTGTGAATGTCTTGAATGTGGTTCATGATAGAGGTCCATTTGGCTACCTTCTCAGGTCCTGAATCAGAGCTGCTGGCAGACCAGTACAGGTGGTTGGTGATGCTCTTATGCCACTTTTTCACCAAACTACAGTCCTTCTCTCTGGAAATTTTCTCCACCTTCTTTGACAATCCTGATGAAGTAAAATTTACAGGCAAAACATTTTTATTTTTATTTGATGCAGTTAGCTTTTTCAGAAATATGGATAGCTACTAATACCATGCATATTTGAAATTTTTTTTCTTTCAAAGATGCAAGCATTACCTTTCACCATGTGCCAGACGTCATAATAGTGGTTAATTTTACGATCCTTTAAAAACGTTTGTATCTGGGGGCGACGGTCGGTAAGAATGCAGTCCAACTTTATACTGCTTTCCTCCAGGAGGTCCAAGCTTCTTCTAAGGCCCTCCTTCTCCATGTGGTAGCTTCCCCCTACCTCGTTGCTCTTAGTAGAAACACACAAGCAAAAAATGTATATGTAATATCTCCATAAATTACATATTTAGTAAGAAGTGTGCATGAAAAATATAAGTCTCTTCTTCTCTACGTAAAAATTGCTGTGTATGTTATGTATGCTGTATTTTATCTCAGAAATGTGCACAGATTTGTTACAAACTGATACTAAAGACAAAGGTGTCAACTGCTTACATGACATTTAAAAACGTACTCGGTTACCTAACGTAACCTCTGTTCTCTCTAGAGAGGGAACGAGTATTGCGTAAGTTTAGCTTACGCTACGGGTAAAGTCATCTTTTCTCGAGATATGAAGCAAAAAATTATCCTTAATTTTTATATCTTGTCAACGCAGTGCGGCAGCAAGCAGACCTAGAGCAGGCAATCTAGCGTGCTCATAGGCTGCTCTGCGGCAACTGCAGCAGCCTATCACTGAGCCCTTGGCGTGACGTCACGCCCAATGAGCGCGAGCAGCGCGCCTACGCGTCACGGCCCGAGGCGGGGCGTGGCAGAGGGTATAAATATGGGCTGAGAGGCTGCTTTCACTGGTTTTTGTCGCAGAAGCGAGTGAGCTCGTGGTGCGAGCACGGCGGGTTACGCAATACTCGTTCCCTCTCTAGAGAGAACAGAGGTTACGTTAGGTAACCGAGTACGTTCTCTTACGAGAGGTTCTCTCGTATTGCGTAAGTTTAGCTTACGCTACGGGAACTCCCTTGTCAACGCCGTGCGCGCCCGGCATCCACTGAATGAGTCCCAGGGAAGCCCGGGGAACACGAGAGTGTGAGCCAGGCGGCCAATGATATGGCTAGCGCAAGTACATAAGCACATAGTAGGGGGAACAGAACGGCGCGGCCGGTCTGACTAACCAACCCTTATATTGTACAGCTCAACCAGGAGGGCTAAATCAAACAGCAGTAGCCCGCGCACAGAAGTGGGCCGGCCTACGCGAGATTTAGACTGATAAAAGTTTAGCCTGCAGGGCGGGAACTTCTAGATTGTAAAATCTAACAAATGTAGACGGGGAGGCCCAGCCCGCCGCCGTACAAATGTCATGAATAGAAATTCCGCTAGTCCAAGCCATGACGAGGCCATGCCTCTAGTAGAGTGGGCTCTGATGCCCAAAGGGCATTGCAGGTCTTTAGACGCATAAGCAGCTGCAATAGCGTCCACTATCCATCTGGACAGAGTGTGTTTCGAGGCGGCGAGACCCTTGGTGCGCCCACCAAACGAAACGAAAAGCTGCTCCGAGCGCCTCATGGCGGCGGAGCGCGTAATGTAATTTCTCAGCGCTCTGACAGGGCAAAGGAGATTACTGTCAACTTCGCTGCCGGTAGCCGGCAAAGCTGAGAGAGAAATGACCTGTGCTCTGAAGGGTGTGCCCAACACTTTGGGGACATAACCGTGTCTCGGTTTGAGAATGACTTTAGAGTCATTAGGTCCGAACTCGAGACATGCCGCGTTAACTGATAACGCATGCAGGTCACCCACACGTTTGACTGAAGACAGGGCTATCAGAAAAACGGTTTTGAGTGTGAGGTATTTCATATCCACAGTTTCCATGGGTTCAAAGGGATGCGCTTTCATGGCCTCTAAGACCAGGGAAAGATCCCAAATAGGAACCGAGGGGGGTCGCGGGGGGTTCATCCTCCTAGCTCCTCTAAGGAAGCGGATAATGAACTCATTCCTCCCTAATGCGCGGCCCAGCGCCGAGTCGGAAAAAGCTGATATGGCCGCAACATATACTTTGAGCGTGGAGGGGGACCTGCCCATGTCCAACAGCTCTTGGAGGAAACAAAGCACACGCGACACCTCACATGTTTGTGGATCCAGCCCTTGGGCGGTGCACCATTTATTAAACACAGACCATTTAGATGTGTAGAGCCGTCTCGTAGAGGGAGCTCTAGACTGTGTGATCGTGTTCACAACCCCTATTGGCAAGTCAACGGGTATCCGTTGACTATCCATACATGCAGAGACAGCGCTCTGGATGAGGATGCCAGATCGAGCCGCGGGCTTGAGAGAGAAGGTCTCTTCTCACCGGTATCGGCCAGGGGGGTGTGTCCGCCAGCCGTATTAGATCTGGGAACCACGTTTGATTCTCCCAATACGGGGCTATGAGGAGCACCGTGTGGCGCGCTTCCCTGATTCTCCCGATGACTTGTGGCAGCAGAGAGACAGGGGGAAAAGCGTAAAGCGGGCCGCTGGGCCAGGTTTGGGCCAGCGCGTCCTCGCTCTTGGAAAAGAACCGTGGGCAGTGCGCGTTGTCTTTTGACGCAAAGAGGTCGACTTCCGCTCTGCCGAAACGGCGCCACAGTGACTGGACTGTTTGGGGATGCAAAGACCACTCCCCCAGGGGAACATTGTCCCTGGACAGTCTGTCTGGACCCTCGTTCAGGAGACCCGGCACATGCGCGGCTTTCAGCGAGCGCAGTGAGTGCTGAGCCCACACAAGGAGGCGTTCCGCCAGGGCGCAGAGTGTTTTGGATCTGACACCGCCCTGACGGTTCACATAGGCTACCACTGACATGTTGTCCGTGCGGACTAGTACATGGTGGCCCTGTAGGTATGGGAGGAAGTGCTTGAGCGCTTTCTCGACCGCCAGCATCTCTAGACAGTTTATATGAAGGTGACTCTCCTGGTCTGACCAAGGGCCATAGACCGGTCTGCCCTCTAATAGCGCTCCCCAACCTAGGTTGGACGCATCTGTCGAGACAACTTTCCGGTGCGAGACAACTCCCATCGTCACTCCCGTGCGATACCATTCGGCTGCTAGCCAGGGCTGCAGGGCTGAAACACAGCCATGATCCACTCTGACTCGTAAGCGGCCGGCCGTCCAGGCTCGGTGAGGCACTCGCGCTTTCAGCCAGCGTTGAAGCGGGCGCATGCGCAGTAAGCCCAGCTGGAGCACTGCTGCAGCTGAGGCCATATGCCCCAGGACTCGCTGGAATGTCCTCAGCGGAACCTGACTGCCTGTCTGGAAAGACGCGGCGAGATGTCGAATGCGGCGCGCGCGCTGCTCTGACAATCTGGCCGTCATAGCCACCGAGTCCAGTTCTATTCCGAGAAAGGAAGTCGACTGGCGGGGCAGTAAATGAGCTCTTGGTCCAGTTGACCGAGAGACCCAAGCATTCCAGATGGCTGAGAAGCGCTGTTCTGTGAGACAAAAGCTCTGCCTCTGACTGCGCGAGGACTAGCCAGTCGTCCAGATAATTCAGTATCCGCATTCCTTGTCTCCTCAGGGGAGAGAGAGCCGCGTCCATGCACTTCGTAAATGTACGGGGTGCTAAAGATAGACCGAACGGCAGGACGGTGTACTGATATACCCGACCGTCAAAGGCGAATCTCAAGAATGGCCTGTGACGGGGTATTATCTGAATCTGAAAATATGCGTCCTTTAGATCGAGAGAGATGAACCAGTCTCCCGGGCGAATTTGCGCGAGGATTTGTCTGGTTGTGATCATTTTGAACGGCCGTCTCATGAGAGCTTTGTTCAAATGTCTCAGATCTAAAATAGGTCTCAGCGCTCCGTCCTTCTTGGGTACGAGGAAGTAACGGCTGTAAAGCCCGACTCGCTCAGAGAAGGATAAACCTGTTCTATAGCCCCTTTGCGCAGCAGCTTCGCTATTTGTGCTTGAAGCAGGTGCGCTGCTTCTAAAGTCACTTTTGTCTCCGTCTGCGCTAGAAAGCGCGGGGGGCGACGAGCGAATTGAAGCGAATAGCCGTGTTATATAGTATTCAGCACCCATTCTGACGCGCCCTGAATAGCTTCCCATGCTTTTGCACGCATAGCTAGGGGTCGAATGGTCTCTGGGTTCAGATCGCCGCGCTGAGCGGGATGGGGAACCTGTATCAGAGAGGATGGGGCGGCGACGCGCCGCCAGTGCTCGAACACGGGGGCTGGAAAACAGTGCTGACTGGCTGTACAGCATATGATGGCTCGATCGCTACGGATGGAGCGCGTTTTGCTGCTAAACACCCCTGGCGCGAGAGCGGCGTGGGGGTTGTCATGTCTGAAAGTGGGTGCGCGTGCTCGTGAGCGGGCGCAGAGTTTACACTTATAACACGGCCAGTGTTTGGGAGCTTTGTAACCCGAGGTAACTGAGTGGCAGAGCAAGCAGCGGGTAGTTGTGAGCACAGGGTTGTGGGCACATTTACTACACTTGGTACTCGAGCGTGTGTCCGCTTTATGAGAGTGCGCTCTGAGCGTGTTACCATGGGGATAGTGTTTGTGTGTAGTGGTGAGCACAATTTCTACACTTATGACACCTTCGGCCAGAGCCGGAATGTTTGTGAGCTTTGGAGGATCTGCAACCCGGGGTAACTGTGTAACAGAGCGGGCAGTGGGTAGGTGTGGGCACAGAATTGTGGGCACATTCTCTACGCTTAGCACTCGAGCGGCGCATGCCCGCTATGAGAGTGCGCTCTGTGAGCGTTACCGGGGAGACCGTGTTTGTGTGTAGCAGTGAGCACGTGGGAGTGGGCACATATTCTACACTTATAACACCATTGGCGTTATAGGAAACTGATAGAGCGAATGCTTTGATGGCTCATATGTTTAGACGCTCATAAATACTCAAGCACCATCCTGTGAGCGGGAGGGTGCGAGATGCGGGTTCACTTTCTGTATGTAAGAAAGCTGCCGCGAGCTCGGAGAAGCCAGCAGAAAAAAATATATTTATCTGCCGCCAGAGTCGGATTCGAACTCGGGTCCCCCGCGCGGGAGCCTAGTGTTCTGCCACTGAGCCACAGGGGCACACATAAGCTCTTAGTTAGCGCGAGCATATGACAGAGCGTCGTGTTTCGTTTCGGCGTTTGTTTGCAGGCGCGCGTGTATAAAACAGGCTCGTTTACTGCAGTATTAGTATTTCCAGCCGCCTGAACTTTAGAGGGGACTGAGAAATATGTCAGGAACGGAGTTTAGTCCGACCTGGGTGGGACTTCCTCTTTTCGCCGGTGCTCGTGACGTCCGCTCTGATATCCCTTGAGAACGGCGCGGTTGCGCGGCTCGGACAAAGGGAGAGAGAGCGGGAAGATGTCATCATGTGCTGTGACATCGTTAGTTTGCAGACGTGCGTGTATGAAAACAGGCTCGTTTACTGCAACATAGATATTTCTAGTCGCCTGTAGCTTAGGAGGGGACTGAGAAATGGAGGTGGCCGGTAGGTGACGCGCACGACCGAGACGCGGGGTAGCTTTCTTATAACGTAAAGGAAGCCAGCCCGTGACCGCCTACTTCTGACATCCCTTGTGAGCGGCGCGTTTGCGCGGCTCGAACAGAGGGGGAGAGCGCAGGAAGGGCGAGCGTCGTCATGTTTTGCGTAGCGTTAGTTTGCAGGCGTGCGTGCATAAAAACAGGCTCGTTACTGCAATATATGTATTTCCAGTCGCCTGAGCTTAGGAGGGGACTGAGAAATATGTCAGGAATGGAGGTTAGTCCGCTAACACTCTACTCTCCTTTAGCCAGTGACGGGGGGGGTAGCTTTCTTGTAACGTAAAGGAAGCTATAGCCCGAGACCGTCCGTTTCTGACATCCCTTGTGAGCGGCGCCGTTTGCGCGGCTTGACAGAGGGGTCTGACGTCATCTGCTTCGTCCCCTGAGGCGACGGCAGTGCGGGCAATGGCCGGCCGCTGCGCGTCGGTGAAGGGCGGGGGAGAAGGAGAGAGCGAGGCTCGCGGGAGGGGCTCCGGCGAGCGCTCAGCTGTCATACCCGGCTCGCTGAACGCAGCCGCCCGGGTAGAAGGCCAGGCAGAGAGCGCAAACACAAGGCGGTCTCCGTCGCTGAGCGTGGCTCTGCACGAGCCACAGGATGAGCGAGGCATTTGAAACAACGCCTCGCGCTCTTTTAGATGCAAAGTGTGTCGCGGGGCGAGCACACAACACACACACATAGAGCAAATAAAGGATATATTCGCCGGATAGCGAAGCAGGCAGGGATAGCTGAAGGCGGCGAAGGCGGCCGGCTTTCTCAGGCAGAATCCTCGGCTTGCAAGGCGCTGGTTTCAACGGCGGCTTCCTCAGAGATCAGCGATGCCAAGAGCTTCGCTGAAGAGACAAAAATCAGTGAAAGCAGCCTCTCAGCCCATATTTATACCCTCTGCCACGCCCCGCCTCGGGCCGTGACGCGTAGGCGCGCTGCTCGCGCTCATTGGGCGTGACGTCACGCCAAGGGCTCAGTGATAGGCTGCTGCAGTTGCCGCAGAGCAGCCTATGAGCACGCTAGATTGCCTGCTCTAGGTCTGCTTGCTGCCGCACTGCGTTGACAAGATATAAAAATTAAGGATAATTTTTTGCTTCATATCTCGAGAAAAGATGACTTTACCCGTAGCGTAAGCTAAACTTACGCAATACGAGAGAACCTCTCGTAAGAGAACAGTATAATTGCAAGTTTTACGTAGTTATACATAACAAGAGTATGTTATCCATAGTCTGCAGTTGAAGTACCTGCACCAGCTGTATGTCTATTATGTAGTTGGTCTGCAAGTTCATCATAGTGTAGCTCCCATATTTTGCAGAATGTCCTGCAATTACAAAAAAAAGTCACTAATCATTTTTAAATAATGCAGAGGTATTTATAAGACAGAAACACAATCTTAATATTTACAAGTACTTGTGCAATGCATAGTTGTTTACATAGAAAGAAAAATTGAATAAAAAATGTGCACCTGGTGAGTCTGCTCGCATGTCACCACCAAGAATGACATTCTTGTTCTGGCTCAGGTAGTGCAGTTGCAAATTTTGCTCCTCATTCCACTTGTATATGACAGCAGGTTCAAGGTATGTCCTGGCATGTCTTCTAAAAGCATCATATGTATGCGTTTTCAGGTACATCGCCCTGAACACCTTTAAAAAAAAACAATTGTAAAATAATTAGTTGTCCTGTCTAGTTTTGGCTTATTTCGGGGGGTACAAATTATACAATACATTTTGCATCTTCAGAAAGGAAGCTTCGCTGAAATAGATGGCAGCAGACAACTGAAGGTTGCCCACAGGGGGGCTGCCAACGACAGGCTGACTCCTCCACTGTCTGAAGAACTCACAGTGAGGGCACAGTTGGTCAATGGCTATAAAGGTCCCTCTTCTGTGTGGGCAGACATTACAAGCCCTGGTGCAAACAGGACAACTCTCGAACAGGCTAAGGAGACATTTTTCAAAAACAATGTACTTTGCATCCTTGTGAAATGGCATTGATGTGGCACTGAAAGAAAAAAATACATTGTGCTTGTTAGTGAAAACCTGAATACAAAATCACAGTTTGTGTATTAATTGCTGATTTGTTAGAGAAATATAACTTACAAAACGTGTGATGATTCTGTCTCAGCTGTAACAGACCGTGCAGGATCATATGTAGAATCTTGTGGATCAATCTCTGAAGAGGAAATATTCCCCATTTCTGTATCCTCCTCCAATTCAACACGGGGTCTTTTGGCAGGCCTTGAAGCCTTCAATGGTGTTGATGTAAATGGATCTATTGTGGCCCATGACATTTCAGTAGTTGTGGTGCCAACCCCCACACTTTGAGATGACACTGTCACCTGTATGCCTATCAGTAAAAAATATATAATTAGTAAGGGGAATAATGGTAACCCATACAAGATTTCAATAGCGGGGCACAAGTCATCTTTTCTGTACATTAGCGCAGACGGATCTTGATGATTATGAATAGAACTGCAAATAGCAGCTGACTTACTGAGTTAAACAAGCTGGCATTTAATAATAGTACACAATTAAGCTGTCCTTATAATCCAGCACATATGCACTTAATGATAAGTAACATTACCTTTGCTACGAAGGTGGGACCGCATTGTGTTCAAAGACAGCTGTTTTCCCTTACACAAGACGATAGGATCATCTGTTTGGCAGCCTACATCATTAGTACGCAAGGGCTGTGGTGTACTCTGAAATACAAGCGTGCAAAAATAATCATACGTCAGTTATCAAAAATTTAAACATTTTAACAAATTGACTAACGTTAGATGCCTTGTCAAATAAATATAGCTTCAACTTATGTGGTGGAGAATGTGACGTTAGCTAGAAGGATCGAGTGAGCTAACATTATCTGTGAGCAACTACTAACTGAGGTAGTTAGCCCCTGACGTGTTGTTGATGAAATAGACGAAAGTAAAATTATTTGACAAAAGGGAATTTACATATGTATCTACAGTAGTATTTTGTAGATTCATATGACAACACAGGCAATAAATATTAACCTCAGCGTAAATACTTTGTCATTCTATTTTTTTTTTTTTTTTGACGAGTTTGCTATATTTGTTACTGTACTAGGATCTTGCGCTGGATCTAGATAACACAGTGTAAATAATCGTTAATAAAATCACTACTTACCGCTTGCGGGAATATAGTTGGAATTGCCCCCTTCTTCAGTATGAGACGCTGAGAGAAGCCTGCTTGATATTGTCCCAGGTTAGAAAAACAGTCCGTGTTCACCATGGGCAGAGCAAACTAACAACTTCGAATTAAACTGTTGCGGTATCCGTTTATAAATAAACATCAACCACGCCTGTTGACATTTCTTTTCTGTGGGAAGGGGATAAAAAGTCCTCACATCCCCTGCACAGACTGGAACATAACATTTATTTCCATGATCGGCCATTTTCCCTATGATCCTCGCTTGTTTCTTCACCTGCAGAACTTCCGATGATTCGGCTGCGCAGTTCCGCCTGGCATTGAACACGGGCTGGCATATGCAAATTTTTGGAGGCGTACATATTAATGATCCCGACTGTTGCGTCACAGTCGGTGTTATGTGGAGATTCGCTTATTTTTCAGGGGTGTTTTTTCAAAAACTAGATTTAAATAAGGAGAAAACAATGGTGTTTGAGACTCACTGTATATCATGTCCATGTACTGAACTCTTGTTATTTAACTATACCAAGATAAATTCAATTTCAAATTCTAGGGCACCTTTAAACTTGTCACTTTCGCTGAATAACAGAAAAACAGCTTTGGATGAAACACGGATCTACATTTACCATATTTAGTTTTGAATGTGGTATTAGCAACAGATTCTAAAACATCTGAAGCACTTTTTTTGAAATGTAGGGTCGGGCAGGTATAAATGTTTAGACCACTTCTATCATCTGATTGGTATCAGGATGTTTTTCAACCACTATAACAAAAAGTGTTTTTCAAAAAATGTGCCTCTCGGGCGGCTCTTAAAAAGAGACATTAGAATCAGGTGAGAGAAGGAGTGAGATGAAATATTAACTAGCTGTTGAAACCATGAAAACCTTCAAAGTTAAAAAATAAACCTGAGAAAAAAAAAAACATGCAGCATCTGAGAGAAAGATCAAATATCAGAAAATGTATTTAACAGCAACAAACAACAAGAGACTCTTTAATGGATAGGGTGGGTGGCTCTTAAAAGAGCCTTTGTGGTAACTGAAATCTCCAGATCCCGCTTTACTTCGAGCTGGTGTATTTGGTGACGGCCTTTGTGCCCTCGGACACGGCGTGTTTGGCCAGCTCTCCGGGCAGCAGCAGACGCACGGCGGTCTGGATCTCTCTAGAAGTGATGGTGGAGCGCTTGTTGTAATGGGCGAGGCGAGACGACTCACCGGCGATGCGCTCGAAGATGTCGTTGACGAAGGAGTTCATGATGCCCATCGCCTTGGAGGAGATGCCGGTGTCAGGATGAACCTGCTTCAAGACTTTATAGACATAGATAGCATAGCTCTCCTTCCTGGACTTTCTGCGTTTCTTTCCTCCCTTACCGGCGGCGGTCTTGGTGACGGCCTTCTTAGATCCCTTCTTAGGCGCAGACTTTGCTGGTTCAGGCATGATGATGAGTGATCAACAAACTGACGACTCAGTGTAAAATCCAGTGCGACACAGAGGCATTTATTCGCTCCTTATGTTAATTTTCAAAGAGATTCGAGAATCTGCTGATTGCCTGTTTTCATTGGCCAACCCCATAAACTCGTATTTCATTGGACAACTCAAAGAATCACGAGAGGAACAAGTGCCAATCACGAGCGGTTAAATTATAGCCCCTCCTACCGCCAAATGTTTGAGTGACACGCCGCAGAACACTGTTTCCTTTGTTCATTTCCCGCTATTTATTTGCGTTTTGATAACATTTTGAAGAAAAAGCCAAATATTACGCATGATCGTGTAATCTGAAAACTCCCTTTTGAAGGGAATTAATAATAGCAACAATAGAAAGTCTCTCAAAGCCCCTTTACCGCTGACGTTTCACTTTTATTTTCACCATTTTCTCTTTTTTTCTTGTTTCTGTAAATCACTTTGAAGTCCAATAATTGGTGAATCTCTAGGAAATGTGCTTCTGAAATAAGTTTATAGACCTAAATTTGTGTGCGACTTTAATGCAATTATACAGTGAACCTTATGTGACGCTGGACCACAAAACCAGTCACATCGGTGAGATTTATACATCATATAAAAGCTGAATAAATAAGCTTTCCATTGATGTATGGTTTGTTAGGGTAGGACAATATTTGGCCGGTATACAACTATTTGAACATCTGGAATCTGAGGGTGCCAAAAAAAAAAAAAAAAGAAACATTGAGAAAAGCACCTTTAAATTTGTCCATTTATGCTCGCGATTGTGCTGCATTCACTCACATAAATAAAATGTTTTATATTATTGTAGGAAATTTACAAAATATTTTCATGGAACATTATTTTTACTTAATATTCTAATGATTTTTGGCATAAAAGAAAAATCTATCATTTTGACCCATACAATGTATTGTTGGCTATTGCCACAAATATACCCGTGCTACGTGTGACTGATTTTGTGGTCCAGGATCAAATATTCAGTAAAGACGAGTCAAAACTATCCTTGCAGAATTATACTTTTTCCTAGTATCGTTTACTTTCAAGAAAAGCATGAACCATTAACACAGATGTGGCAAGACTCTTTAACTGAAAGTGTGTGTGGCTCTTAAAAGAGCCGTTGGGTTTGAGTAGTTTCTCCTGGTTTCAGGCGTTTATCCCCCGAAGCCGTACAGGGTGCGTCCCTGTCTCTTCAGCGCGTACACAACATCCATGGCGGTGACGGTCTTTCTCTTGGCGTGCTCGGTGTAAGTGACGGCATCGCGGATCACGTTCTCCAGAAACACCTTCAACACTCCGCGGGTCTCCTCGTAGATCAGACCGGAGATGCGCTTGACGCCGCCGCGGCGAGCCAGACGACGAATGGCGGGTTTGGTGATTCCCTGGATGTTATCACGCAAAACTTTACGGTGACGCTTAGCGCCTCCTTTCCCAAGTCCTTTACCGCCTTTGCCTCTTCCAGACATGTTTCACACACTATAATCAAACAATATGTTATGTACGATCAGCGTTGCAAGGAGGCGTTTTATATTTACTTACAGGACCTGATAGAAACCAGCACCGCGTCACAAGGCCCAAAACGCCCCTCCCCTCAATATAGTTCCAGCCCAAAACAATGTGGTTCAACCCAAACCATAATCTAACGAGGCCTGTCCGACTTCTTTCATGTTTTATAAGATTTATTTCATTTGATGAAGAGGATGTTATAATATCATCATATAATATACTGAGAGGTAATGAAATGTGCTAATCTAGAAGTACAGTATAGCACGTTTTGTATTAAACAATTTGGATATATTTGCAGAATATAAATGATTTACTGTATGTCTACCTTTAGCTGAACTTGCACCTGTATAAGAGTAATCTCTAAAGTTGGCATTCAACTTGCGCTCAAAGTTTCAAAACAGACCATGCCACTATTAGGGAGTAGCTGGAAGAAAAGAGTTGAAAAAACAACCACTGTAACGTTAGTCTTGTTTGGCAAAACTGTTTGAAGATGAAAAGAATGTTTGTATAGATCTCTGTTCTTTTTTCTTTTACTTGAATACTATGTCAGTTGTACAGAGTGAGAATCACACAAATAAACTGCGCACTCAGGTTCCAATGTTGTGGATAGTTTCCACCATAACCGCTTTAATTTCATACAAATAATG
The DNA here is from genome assembly GCF_965113295.1 of Leuciscus leuciscus. NCBI lineage: Eukaryota > Metazoa > Chordata > Actinopteri > Cypriniformes > Leuciscidae > Leuciscus > Leuciscus leuciscus. The sequence goes on along the minus strand of NC_138724.1, from coordinate 9,349,713 downwards.
CATATTTCCTTAAGTCTAAGTAGCTTGTAATAGGGTTAGGATTAGACTTTTAGTAATGGTATTTAGAGAACGGTGACCCAGAGTGTATTAATGTAATGCGTGAACGCAAATTTCTACTCATATTGAGTTAAACTGGAAATGATCTCGTTCAGTGCAGTTTTGGTGGCTCTTAAAAGAGCCGTTGTGGGTTGACGCAGACGCGGGTTTAAGCGCGCTCTCCGCGGATGCGGCGGGCCAGCTGAATATCTTTGGGCATGATGGTGACCCTCTTGGCGTGGATGGCGCACAGGTTGGTGTCCTCGAACAGACCGACTAAATAAGCCTCGCTGGACTCCTGCAGGGCCATGACAGCGGAGCTCTGGAAGCGCAGGTCCGTCTTGAAGTCCTGAGCGATTTCTCTCACCAGCCGCTGGAAGGGTAGTTTGCGGATTAGCAGCTCGGTGGACTTCTGATAGCGGCGGATCTCCCGCAGAGCCACGGTCCCGGGCCGGTAGCGGTGAGGCTTCTTGACGCCGCCGGTGGCCGGAGCGCTCTTACGGGCGGCTTTAGTAGCGAGCTGCTTCCTCGGGGCTTTACCACCGGTGGATTTACGAGCGGTCTGCTTGGTTCTTGCCATTGCTGCGGTCTTTCTCTCTGTCTTGCTTGCGCTGGAAGGAAATGCTGCTATACGTTATACACCCGCTTTTAAAGTATTGTACCGCCACGAGCTCATAGTGTCGCGAGGATGCAGACCTTGTGATTGGCTAATACGTGCCAGCCAATGACTGCGCGTTTCCTCTTTTTCAAACAAGTGGAAGGTTTCCCGCTCGAGCTGCTTTTGTTCTGTTGAATACTTTATATATATATCAAACAGTGTATAACACCTCCCTGGTCTTCATACTCACAATGTTGTATTTATTTGTTCTGAAATACTCGCCTTAGTTCCCAGTGGTTGTGCAGATCTCGGATTAGAACAAGATCACATTACAGTCTGTATAAAAGCACTGCAGCGAGACACACTAGGGTTTCCATCCGTCCCGTTAAATATGGGATCAAAGACCCAGAGTAACATTGACCAATTTCTGTTACCATGAAGCCGAGATGTATATTGCTTTTTATTTTGGATAATTTTTAAATAAATTATATACATCGTCAATACATTATCAGAGCTCGGTAGACCAATTATTAATATGAAGGGAGATGGGTTGGGTGACAAACACACATTAGAGGATCATCATGTGCTTATGACAAACACACACACACACGCCTGCGACTGTAACGTTACCTGTAATCATCAAGGATGCAAAGCAATCATATATTTTACTGGTTTAATGGGTAATTTCCTCCCTCAACCAAACACCTTTATAGTGTGTATAAATATTACCAATGAAAAACACTCTCTATCAGATAAAATGGGTGGCTCTTAAAAGAGCCTTTTGGTCTAAATAAAACAAACTTGAGTCCACTTATTTAGATTTGGAGGGTTTCTCGGTCTTCTTGTATCACTGTATATTTTGTGCACACTGACCATCTGATATTGTACAGTATTATGTTCCTATTACAACACTGGAGTTTTATCACTGTCCATATTGTTGGATATGTGGTTGTTTGCATTGCATTACCACAATTCCCCAGCATAGTCTTGTGTGTATATTCTGTCTCTACCGTGTTGTATAACCTGCCATTTCTGAACAGTCTGAACCCTCTTGTTTTTTTGGCCATTTACAATACATTTCTTAAATAATTTCTTAACCATAGATAATGGTTTACTTAAGTTATTTTTTTATTAAACAGGGTGTTTTGATTTGTTTGTTTTAAATTAATGAGTCTAAGAGTTTAAAAGGCACATCTCTATTATCTGCTTTCGAAATGAACATAAATCTTCAATATAAACAAGTTTTGCTCTAATTCAGAGTAAGTGGGTGGCTCTTAAAAGAGCCGTTGAGGAACAAAACAGTGAACTTTACTTCTTTTTAGGCGCTGCCTTTTTAGGCTTTGTGGCTTTAGGTTTTGCCACCTTAGCAGTCTTTGCCTTTTTGGGACTCTTGGCTGCTTTCTTAGCGGCTGCTGGTTTCTGTACCTTCTTGGGGCTCTTCGCCGCCTTCTTTGCGGCTGTTGCGGCGGGTTTCTTGGCCTTCTTGGGCGACTTCTTAGCGGCGGCTTTCTTGGGCGATTTCTTGGCGGCTGGCTTCTTTGCCGCAGCCCTCTTGGGCTTCTTGGCAGCAGCGGGTTTCTTGACCGCGGGCTTCTTCGCTTTAGTAGCCGCTTTCTTCTTGGTCTCGGCTTGCTGCTTGTTGAGCTTGAATGAGCCCGAGGCGCCGGTTCCTTTGACCTGCACCAGGGCGCCTTTGGTCACCAGGCTCTTGATGGCGATCTTGACGCGGGAGTTGTTCTTCTCCACATCGTAGCCGCCGGCAGCGAGCGCTTTCTTCAGCGCGGCGAGAGACACGCCGCTCCTCTCCTTGGATGCGGACACAGCTTTGACGATAAGCTCGCCGACGCCTGGTCCAGCATTCTTGGCTTTCGCAGCGGACTTCTTCTTGGGCGCTTTGGCCGGGGCGGCAACAGCGGGTGCGGGTGCGGTTTCTGCCATTTCTCTCTGATTGGCTCTACAGTCTTTCAAATACTGCCTCTGGTTTCTGCATTGACTGGCGCTCGCGCGACGCTGCACTCTTAAATAACACATGAGAACCTTATAGACTCAACCTGCCCGCTCGGCGTCTATGCGCGTCCACGAACCTCTCACGAGTGTGTTTTCTTCTCTTACATTTGAGGCAAAACTGGAGCGTTAAAATAGTTTAGCACAGTCATAACAAAGTGAACACAAAGCAGAGGTTCTGAGCTTTCATTTGAGATTAATATACGCGAAGAGGAAATGTTTATTTTGCCTTCATCAGATCAAATCCAAGGCGAGCATCAGGCGCGGGGAAAATCCGCGTGTAAATTTGATAAATAGTTTTAGTGGAAAAGTTGATAAAAGCCTGAACGCGCTTTCTTTATGTTCAGCAAACAGTCTGAAAGACTTTAATGAAATCAGCATCAGTGAGGGGCGTCAGGAGGCTTTCATACAAATGTTGTTTTGGCCAGCTTGAAGCACACGAACATCCGGAGACTCCGAGTCTCTCTCTGACTCTCATGTCTGGCCAGATGATCTGTCCATATAATAATAATAGTAATAATAATAATAATAACATTAATCACAATAATAAATATATACGCCTGATCACACAAGTGTTAATGTTTTAACTAGTTAAACACGTTTCCATAAGCTGATGTACATATCACGGAAATAAAATGTAAATCGTCACGTGTTTCCCTTTATTCGTCATTCATATCATCTCAGTTTTCGGCATGCGAATGAGGATTGGGTAAAAACTCATGTGAACGACTTGTTCATTTACAGCATGGCATAGCTAATTATTTAAAAACAACTTATTTTTCTAAATTATTTCCCTCCTTGTTATATTCTTGTACTTTTCTGGACATTGTTTGTAACTTTGTAGTGCTCCTTAAGACTGTATTCCTCATTTGTAAGTGTCTTTGGATAAAAGTGTCTGCTAAATGAATAAATGTTAATAATAAAGCACATGTCACACATTGTAATTTTGATTTAACCACTATTAAAGTGTCGTATTATTCACACTATATGTTTGATATATTTGCACAGATGTTGGGGCTTTGGTCAGACTATATAGCCAGTTCAGCTCTAACCCTAAACAAACACACCAGGGCCCATATTTATAAAACTTCTCAAAAATGCTCTTAAGAATAGTCTTAAGCTTTGAAGTTTAAAATTTTTTTTAGTAAAAAGTAGGACTTCTCTAAAGGTGATGATACACAAGGCAACTTTTTGAGCAATGTTGGGCAATCTTGCCGAGCGATTGTTGCTTGGGCACTTTCCCATTGAAAATGGGCAATACATTTCTATCTGGATAATTTAGATTGGTCGTGGGCCCCGTGTCTCATCTGGTTGCCCGTTGATGGCAACATTGCCCAGCAATATTGCTCAAAAAGTTGCCCTGTGTATCATCACCCTAAGAGTAGGAGACTTTTATAAAGAAGCTAAAAGCAACTTTCAGTAAAGCCTTAGACTGATTCTTAAGTGCTGACTGAAGTGGGACTTAAGTGCTGCAAACTATGGACTACAATAGCCGCGTTTCCACTGTCGGGCCAGGGCCGGGCTAGGGCTAACAGCGAGCCGAGCCGGGCCAGTGGCCTCGGGCCTCAAGCACCGGGCTTGCGTTTCCACTGCCGGGCCATTAGCCCTGAAGCGCTGCCCTAAACCCCACCCTTAACACGCCTTCCTGGATCAAACGTCATACAACCCCACCCATTTCAGCGGGAATTATGATGTTCATTCAGGCAGGAAGTTAGAAAACTTAGATTTTAAGAAGATAGCATGTATTAACTCACCGTCCGCGGCTGCCATAGTGTCCCGACTTGTCTCTCCACTAACAGAGGGACGGTGACCAAGCACACCGTCCATCAAGTCGAACCATGGAAAGTTCCTTCTCTGGGCACCGCTTTGTCTATTGTGCATTTTAATCGCCTTGTACTGCGCCCGCAACTTTTTTATTTTTTCCCGAACTTGAAGCGTTGTTCGCTGAATGCTTAGCTTAGCAAGTTCAGCAACGATGTATTTTATAACATCCTCGTTTCTGCACACGCCGTCAAATTGACGTTGTACCCTTTCTTCTGCCCAAATGCTCAGAAGAGCTTTGGTATCTTCGACAGACCAGTACAGGCGATTCTCCATTTCGAGCAGCGTTTAATTTTCGCGATATAAAAAAGTGAAATGTGCATCTTGCCGCAGACCGATTTCCCTAACACCGATAAACTCCGCCTTTTACCTTGACCACGCCTCTAGCCCGAGCTGGCCCAAGGTATTCGATGGGCCAGAAATCCTGGCCGTTGGCCCCGAGTAAGCCCCGATCAAGCCCCGGAAGTGACAGTGGAAACGCGACTGGCCCTGGCACGCACTAGCACGGCCCGGCCCTGGCCCGACATTAGTGGAAACGCGGCTAATGATGTCAACCCAAAATGGCCGCCCTCAACCACTGAATCAGCCAATACATGAATATCAGTCACGTGACCTCTTATGTCATCCGCTCTTTTTCCAGTTGACTGTCCATCTTGAGTACCTACCGAGTACTGTCTATGGTACTGACAAGCATTAGCTAGCTAGCTTGCTACGATTTACAGCTTCGTACGGATACAGTAAATGGCTACGAAAGACAACATTTTGCACCTCGACTGCCATGAAAAGAAACGCTACTTAAAAAAAAATATCATTGTTAGGGTGTGATCCCATAGCGATACCTGATGCGTACTTCCAGCCTCTGTCCGCTGCTACCGAACTACCAATCCTGGTATTCAATGATATATATATATATATATATATATATATATATATATATATATATATATATATACCTTGTCCATAATCCGTCGCCATACACCGGTGAAAGCCTCAAAGCGTACAAGCATAGTTTGAATTACGTGGGAGCCAGTGGGAGCTGTGCTCCCATAAAGAGAGGATGAGCTCCCATGAAAGCAGTAAAATCATACACCTGTGGGGGTCTCTAAAAATCATCAGCACCATTATTTAAAATGACAAATAAAGCACTTTTTCCTTCAGACTACTGTAGCGTGAGTTAGGTAGGACAAGATGCCAAACATATGGATCTCACGGGATCTCGGATCGTCATCACACTACATCCTTATGCTTCTCTTTCTGACAGGACTTTTACTGACTTTTCTCAACTCACAGAAGTGACGTCAACGTCCGATCTAGCAGTAGCATAACCCCTCAGGCAAGTGTTATTTTAGCATAGGCGTAATTTGCGGGTTGGGCGGGTGGGACATGTCCCCATCACTTTTTGCAAAGGTCGATATTGTCCCCAGCACTTTTGAAACATCTTCGGACACTAATATACCAAAAAATAAAAAAATAAACATCTCCAGTTAACTAGCAGAACATTCATTTAGTTCGTTTGTTAAATAAGAGGCGATCTAGCGCTGAAATGTGTTGTTTTTGAAATCAAGTGATCAAAGTGCTCATTGCCGCTGCGATCAGTGGCGCGGATACTGTGTTCTCTTGTGGCTCGCACACAGTCTTCACTCGGACGCGCGCTTCAATCCGTTGTGGAGACTCTCTATTCGTTCCGGTGAAATTACAAAACAAAATGCACACAAACGTGTCCTTGCCTGATATTGTAAATGTAAATATACAACCACTGATAAACATAATCGGTTTTGATGAGAAGAAAAAAAACCTATACGAGTGCGGGTTAGAAACCAGAACCTCTGACACGCTTGGCAAAAGTTCTGCCACTGGAGCACTTAAATACACGCTTAAAATTGTTAATTAAACGACAAATTAAACCAAATGTACTATTTAAATTGAATTGTGTTAGCAATGCTTTTTTATTAAATTTTTTTATTTATTTACATTAGTAAGCTACACCGCGCCTGCTCATAGGCTACTTTTTTTTCTTTTTTTTAAAGAGACCCCCACAAAGATGAAATCATAATAGGCGGATCTTTTGTGACGTCATTGTTTATGTTTGTCGCGTTGCATCATGGGAATCGTGTGGCAGGAAACACCGCTAGATACCTGTAATTTGATTGTTTTGCACGTTTGGAGGAGGATTTAGAGAAGAGGATGGTTCACTCTTGCTGTGTGGTCGAGTACGGCTCGTTGGGGGCCTGATAAAAAGTTTTTTCGAATTCCCTCCGAAAAGGATCGCGAAAAACGAAAGAAATGGTTGCGTGCAATTAGGCGATTGAACCTGGACGCTCCGAAGAAAGCCTGGATTCCTGCAGCTAACGTTACTGATCGAGTTTGTGAGGCTCATTTTGTTCATGGTAGGCCTAAGTCTTAGTGACTATGTATTTATAGAAGATTGAATAAAAAAAATAATAAAACTGAGTCAAATCAACCGAGTCATATGTTTTCGCGTTCTGATTCAGGTGTCCCAAACCGCGATCCACAGCACCCAGACTATGTTCCTCACATCAAAATGGGCTATTCTGGATCGCAAAACTTAAAAGCAAAAGAAAAGGCTGTTCTAACCTCTGCTTTTAGCACGATCACTGCTTTCTGTTTGGCAGAAAAGATCGGCCCAACTTTTCGAAAAAACAAAATAATCATAGGCCTCCAGACTTTTGAAAGCCTTTAATCTTTCATGAGTGAAGGGTCCAGGGGTTTCTATTAAATAAGAATAAATGTCTCCCCAGCAGATTGGTGGCCAAGACACGGGCAAGTCGGACCAACGTTTTTTGTCATCCCAGATCTCATATGGGCTTTGAATAACTTCGATTTTGTCACCAATAAAAATTTTGAGCTTCTCTCCAAACCTCCTCCGGTCTTCAGATGTTAAAGTGCTTATATATTGTGGATTTCGCCCGCTAACTCTCTTGAAAATGCTCGTCACGTCTTTACTGCCCGGCCCGCAATACTGTTTGTTCTCTTACGAGAGGTTCTCTCGTATTGCGTAAGTTTAGCTTACGCTACGGGTAAAGTCATCTTTTCTCGAGATATGAAGCAAAAAATTATCCTTAATTTTATATATCTTGTCAACGCAGTGCGGCAGCAAGCTGACCTAGAGCAGGCAATCTAGCGTGCTCATAGGCTGCTCTGCGGCAACTGCAGCAGCCTATCACTGAGCCCTTGGCGTGACGTCACGTCCAATGAGCGCGAGCAGCGCGCCTACGCGTCACGGCCCGAGGCGGGGCGTGGCAGAGGGTATAAATACGGGCTGAGAGGCTGCTTTCACTGATTTTTGTCTCTTCAGCGAAGCTCTACGCATCGCTGATCTCTGAGGAAGCCGCCGTTGAAACCAGCGCTTTGCAAGCCGAGGATTCTGCCTGAGGAAGCCGGCCGCCTTCGCCGCCTTCAGCTATCCCTGCCTGCTTCGCTATCCGGCGAAACATATCCTTTCTATTATGCATTGTATTTCATGTAAAGCTCCGCTCAGCGACAGAGACCGCCATGTTATCTGCACTCTCTGCCTGGGACCGGACCACGCTGCCCTCGCCCTCGCGGCGGGTGGCTGTGAAATGTGCGAAGAACTGCCGATGTCGACCCTGCGGGCTCGACTCGCCTTGTTCGACGCTCCAGCTGTCTCTCCGTCTGCCTCCACCGGGCCGCGCAAGAAGAAGCGCCGCTCTCAGAGGCCACCGGAACCCGCAGCAGCAGCTGAGCGCTCGCCGGAGCCCCTCCCGCGAGCCTCGCTATCTCCATCTCCTCCCCCCCTTCCCGACGCGCAGCGGCCGGCCTTTGCCCGCACTGCCGTCGCCTCGGGGGATGAAGCGGACGACGCTGTTTTAACGGACAGCTGCTCTATCCTGGCCTCGGACAGCGAGGAGTGGTCTGGCTCCACCTCCTCTGCACAGGAGTCTAGCCGGTCCCGCGCCAGTGTCGACGCGGAACTGCTCCGCCTCCTCACCAAAGCGGTCGAACAATTGGGACTCGACTGGTCCCCACCGAGGGCGCCCGCGCCTAACCGACTTGACGGGTGTTTTCTGCCTAGCCGCCGCCCAGCGCCTGCCTCTAGGTCAGCACCCTTCCTGCCTGAGCTCCACACTGAGCTCTCTAAGTCGTGGAACGCCCCATTCTCCGCTAGACTCCGCTCACCGGTCTCCTCGACCCTCTCCCAAGTGGACGGGGCCGCCGAGAAGGGATATACTCAAATTCCCCCGGTGGAAGATGCTGTGGCAACGCACCTTTGCCCGCCATCCGCCAGATGGCGCTCAAAGTCTGCCCTGCCGTCCAAGGCCTGCAGGACCACATCAGCACTCGTCGGCCGCGCCTTCTCCGCCGCCGGCCAGGCTGCTTCCGCCCTGCATTCAATGGCTGTGCTCCAGATCCTCCAAGCCGATCTCCTCCGAGAGCTGGACGAGAAAGGCCCGGATCGCGCCGTTCTCACGGACCTGCGTAGCGCGACAGACCTCTCCCTTCGCGCCACAAAGTCCGCTGCACAAGCCATCGGGAGATCTATGGCCTCGCTCACCGTCACCGAAAGGCACCTTTGGTTGACGTTGGCGGATATGAGCGAATCCGAGCGTTCAGTGTTCCTCAACGCACCGCTCTCTCCCACCGGCCTGTTCGGCCCAGCGGTCGCCGGGATCGTCGATCGCTTCTCGGAGGTACAGAAGGCATCGCAGGCGATGAATCTCTTCCTGCCCCGCCGCTCGAGTTCGTCTGCAGGCCGCTCTCAGCAGCCTCCTGCACGGAACTCTTCTCAGCGCTCTGCCCAGCCTCCGTCTTCGCAGCGACGACAGGGCGGCCGCCCTAGGTCGCGCTCAACCAGCCGTCACAAACCGCCTCCCCCCCGGGGACCCCGGCCCAAGGTGACGCTCAAGCCTGAGCCCGCGAAGTCCTCCTAGCGGCTGCAAGGAGGAAAAGATGGCTGAGTCCCGCTGCGGCCGGACCGCCATCAAAGCGCCCAGCTCTGCCAGTCCCCTTAGAAAAGGCTACTGCAGCAGCTTACATCGCAGCCAACGAGCCAGTAATACAACTCTCTCGCCTGCACACAAACGCCGTTTTCACGGCGACCCAGAGAAATCTCATAAAGAGTATGGTTTCGGGTTTTCCGGCTCACGCCGAAGGTGTCATGAGTGTAGAATTTGTGCCCACGCCCCAGTGCTCACCACTACACACAAACACGATCTCCCCGGTAACGCTCACAGAGCGCACTCTCATAAAGCGGGCACGCGCCGCTCGAGTGCTAAAGGTAGAGAATGTGCCCGCTCTTCCGTGCCCACACCTACCCACTGCCCGCTCTGTCACACAGTTATCCCGGGACGCAGATCCTCTAAAGCTCCCTTACACTGGCCGTGTTGCATATGTAAGCCCTGTGCCCGCTCACGAGCGCGCGCACTTACTATCAAACACGTTAAACCTCATGCCGCTCTCGCGCCACGGGTTTCTAGCATCAAAATGTGCCCCGTCCCCAGTGACCGAGCCGTTATGTGCTGTACAGCCAGTCACCATTGTTCGCGAGCCCCCATATTCGAGCACCGGCAGCGCGCGCGCCGCCCCGTCCTCTCTGATAGAGGTTCCCCATCCCGCCCAGCGCGGCGATCCGAACCCAGAGATCATTCGACCCCTAGCTATGTGTGCGAAAGCATGGCAAGCTATCCAGGGCGTGTCAGAATGGGTGCTGAATACTATAATGCACGGCTATTCGCTTCAATTCGCTCGCCGTCCCCCGCGCTTTCTAGCACGGATAGAGACGAGAGTGAATACAGAAGTAGCGCATCTGCTTCAGGCAGAAATAGCAAAGCTGCTGCACAAAGGGGCTATAGAACAGGTGCATCCTTCTCAGAGCGAGTCGGGCTTTTACAGCCGTTATTTCCTCGTACCCAAGAAGGACGGAGCGCTGAGACCTATTTTAGATCTGAGACATTTGAACAAAGCTCTCATGAGACGGCCGTTCAAAATGATCACAACCAGACAAATCCTCGCGCAAATTCGCCCGGGAGACTGGTTCATCTCTCTCGATCTAAAGGACGCATATTTTCAGATTCAGATAATACCCCGTCACAGGCCATTCTTGAGATTCGCCTTCGATGGTCGGGTATATCAGTACACCGTCCTGCCGTTCGGTCTATCTTTAGCACCCCGTACATTTACGAAGTGCATGGACGCGGCTCTCTCTCCCCTGAGGAGACAAGGAATGCGGATACTGAATTATCTGGACGACTGGCTAGTCCTCGCGCAGTCAGAGGCAGAGCTTTTGTCTCACAGAACAGCGCTTCTCAGCCATCTGGAATGCTTGGGTCTCTCGGTCAACTGGACCAAGAGCTCATTACTGCCCCGCCAGTCGACTTCCTTTCTCGGAATAGAACTGGACTCGGTGGCTATGACGGCCAGATTGTCAGAGCAGCGCGCGCGCCGCATTCGACATCTCGCCGCGTCTTTCCAGACGGGCAGTCAGGTTCCGCTGAGGACATTCCAGCGAGTCCTGGGGCATATGGCCTCAGCTGCAGCAGTGCTCCAGCTGGGCTTACTGCGCATGCGCCCGCTTCAACGCTGGCTGAAAGCGCGAGTGCCTCACCGAGCCTGGACGGCCGGCCGCTTACGAGTCAGAGTGGATCATGGCTGTGTTTCAGCCCTGCAGCCCTGGCTAGCAGCCGAATGGTATCGCACGGGAGTGACGATGGGAGTTGTCTCGACAGATGCGTCCAACCTAGGTTGGGGAGCGCTATTAGAGGGCAGACCGGTCTATGGCCCTTGGTCAGACCAGGAGAGTCACCTTCATATAAACTGTCTAGAGATGCTGGCGGTCGAGAAAGCGCTCAAGCACTTCCTCCCATACCTACAGGGCCACCATGTACTAGTCCGCACGGACAACATGTCAGTGGTAGCCTATGTGAACCGTCAGGGCGGTGTCAGATCCAAAACACTCTGCGCCCTGGCGGAACGCCTCCTTGTATGGGCTCAGCACTCACTGCGCTCGCTGAGAGCCGCGCATGTGCCGGGTCTCCTGAACGAGGGTCCAGACAGACTGTCCAGGGACAATGTTCCCCTGGGGGAGTGGTCTTTGCATCCCCAAACAGTCCAGTCGCTGTGGCGCCGTTTCGGCAGAGCGGAAGTCGACCTCTTTGCGTCAAAAGACAACGCGCACTGCCCACGGTTCTTTTCCAAGAGCGAGGACGCGCTGGCCCAAACCTGGCCCAGCGGCCCGCTTTACGCTTTTCCCCCTGTCTCTCTGCTGCCACAAGTCATCGGGAGAATCAGGGAAGCGCGCCACACGGTGCTCCTCATAGCCCCGTATTGGGAGAATCAGACGTGGTTCCCAGATCTAATACGGCTGGCGGACACACCCCCCTGGCCGATACCGGTGAGAAGAGACCTTCTCTCTCAAGCCCGCGGCTCGATCTGGCATCCTCATCCAGAGCGCTGGTCTCTGCATGTATGGATAGTCAACGGATACCCGTTGACTTGCCAATAGGGGTTGTGAACACGATCACACAGTCTAGAGCTCCCTCTACGAGACGGCTCTACACATCTAAATGGTCTGTGTTTAATAAATGGTGCAACGCCCAAGGGCTGGATCCACAAACATGTGAGGTGTCGCGTGTGCTTGGTTTCCTCCAAGAGCTGTTGGACATGGGCAGGTCCCCCTCCACGCTCAAAGTATATGTTGCGGCCATATCAGCTTTTTCCGACTCGGCGCTGGGCCGCGCATTAGGGAGGAATGAGTTCATTATCCGCTTCCTTAGAGGAGCTAGGAGGATGAACCCCCCGCGACCCCCCTCGGTTCCTATTTGGGATCTTTCCCTGGTCTTAGAGGCCATGAAAGCGCATCCCTTTGAACCCATGGAAACTGTGGATATGAAATACCTCACGCTCAAAACCGTTTTTCTGATAGCCCTGTCTTCAGTCAAACGTGTGGGTGACCTGCATGCGTTATCAGTTAACGCGGCATGTCTCGAGTTCGGACCTAATGACTCTAAAGTCATTCTCAAACCGAGACACGGTTATGTCCCCAAAGTGTTGGGCACACCCTTCAGAGCACAGGTCATTTCTCTCTCAGCTTTGCCGGCTACCGGCAGCGAAGTTGACAGTAATCTCCTTTGCCCTGTCAGAGCGCTGAGAAATTACATTACGCGCTCCGCCGCCATGAGGCGCTCGGAGCAGCTTTTCGTTTCGTTTGGTGGGCGCACCAAGGGTCTCGCCGCCTCGAAACACACTCTGTCCAGATGGATAGTGGACGCTATTGCAGCTGCTTATGCGTCTAAAGACCTGCAATGCCCTTTGGGCATCAGAGCCCACTCTACTAGAGGCATGGCCTCGTCATGGGCTTGGACTAGCGGAATTTCTATTCATGACATTTGTACGGCGGCGGGCTGGGCCTCCCCGTCTACATTTGTTAGATTTTACAATCTAGAAGTTCCCGCCCTGCAGGCTAAACTTTTATCAGTCTAAATCTCGCGTAGGCCGGCCCACTTCTGTGCGCGGGCTACTGCTGTTTGATTTAGCCCTCCTGGTTGAGCTGTACAATATAAGGGTTGGTTAGTCAGACCGGCCGCGCCGTTCTGTTCCCCCTACTATGTGCTTATGTACTTGCGCTAGCCATATCATTGGCCGCCTGGCTCACACTCTCGTGTTCCCCGGGCTTCCCTGGGACTCATTCAGTGGATGCCGGGCGCGCACGGCGTTGACAAGGGAGTTCCCGTAGCGTAAGCTAAACTTACGCAATACGAGAGAACCTCTCGTAAGAGAACGTACTCGGTTACCTAACGTAACCTCTGTTCTCTCTAGAGAGGGAACGAGTATTGCGTAACCCGCCGTGCTCGCACCACGAGCTCACTCGCTTCTGCGACAAAAACCAGTGAAAGCAGCCTCTCAGCCCGTATTTATACCCTCTGCCACGCCCCGCCTCGGGCCGTGACGCGTAGGCGCGCTGCTCGCGCTCATTGGACGTGACGTCACGCCAAGGGCTCAGTGATAGGCTGCTGCAGTTGCCGCAGAGCAGCCTATGAGCACGCTAGATTGCCTGCTCTAGGTCAGCTTGCTGCCGCACTGCGTTGACAAGATATATAAAATTAAGGATAATTTTTTGCTTCATATCTCGAGAAAAGATGACTTTACCCGTAGCGTAAGCTAAACTTACGCAATACTCATTCCCTCTCTAGAGAGAACAGAGGTTACGTTAGGTAACCGAGTACGTTTTGTTGCCACACAACCACTCGCGCATGCGTACAAAGATGTCAACAAAGATCCTCCTATTCCAACCCTGCGTACAAGAGTACCGAGGCATATCGGTACTTTGTTGCAGGCTGGGTCCTTGACTCGAAAATATGGCACCTTCACAAGAAGAAGATGTTTCTTGTGAATGGAAAGGTAAGTGTTCTTTTAACCCAACTTTGTAAACAGCAGCTAGCAGCTAGCCTAACAACTCAAGGCTATCTAGACTAACTTCCAGCTGTTCTCTAGCATATGTCAGCACAAGGGGTAGCTAAATCATCTGGTCATGGTTTCAAAACAAACTACAAGAACTAATGCACACTTTGCAACAACAACAAAAAATAGCGAAGAAATGCTCTTTTTCTAAATGAAAAGCGTTGTGTTTTCATGTTTTGGGGAGGAAATAACAGGTATGGTCTTTTTTAAGAGCTCTCTCTCTCTCTTTTTTCTACTGTGTCATCGAAGTCATATTTACATAGATTATTTTGGACCTTTGTTGAATTCAACTAGCACATATTATGTAGGTCTGGTATAATTTATTTAATAACCTAACAAATATACCTTTCAAAACTAACAGTCAATGGCCATGATGGTTTTAATGAATCTTTTGGCTTCTTCAACATTCATTTAGTAGTATCTCATGATCTGGTGTCTCTCCACTCCCGTAGTACACTATAAAAAAAATAAAAAAATCAGTAGTAACATGGTACTGTGCTTTAAATGCATTGATTGACAAATTAGTTGATTTTACTAGACTAATTGGTCTGCTGGCTTCTCTTAAAGGGATAGTTCACTTTGAAATAAAATTTTGGTATGTTTTAGCTTACCTCAAGGGCATCCAAGATGTAGGTGTCTTTTTTTCCGCAGTAGTTTCAATTTTGATATTTTTAGGTCAAACCGTTCTTGTCTGTCAGTCATATAATGCAGGTCGATGGTCACTGTCTCAAAGAGCATGCACAGAGTCCAAATTAAAACAATTCCCCATCGTCCAAATTAAACAATTCCCCATCGTAAGTACACATTGATGGCCCAAGACACGAAACGAGCGGTTTGTGTGAGAAAACGAACAGTATTTATATCGTTTTTACCTCTTGAACACAGCTGCGTCCAAATGATCTGAGAGCGCGGGCGGGTATAGATATATACAATAGATGTCGCATTGGCTACGGTTTCGCAGTAGCCAATGCGACATCTATTGTATATATCTATCTATATGCTATTGTGGTGAACCAGCTGGAGAGCCAGTGAATGTAGTAAGCTGTACATCTAAACAGTGCAAAAGGCTTTCACAGGTCTTGCTTGCAACCGGTTGACTAGAGTTCCAAAACTGTGGAAATGTTATGAATGCAGGGAAATTCAGAATAAATGAAGTTAGTTCAGATTCCCTGTAGTGTTGACTACACACACACACACACACACACACACACACACACACACACACACACACACACACGCACACACACGTCTATATTACTAACAGGGGACTATCGCTCTACACTGGCCAAGAGGGGACTAGTGTTTCTGGTCATTTTGAAGAAACAAAAATGACATACTACATTTTCTTTTAAGGTCTTTTTTCATAATATAACTTTAAAAATGATTTTTTTTTATTTTTAAAAAACATACCAAGTGGGGACTTGCAACTCTGACCGATCTCTACCTATTGAACAGGGGACTCCCATAGCCTGCAATGGAACTGTGTGTGTGTGAACAGTGAAGTGAACTGGCAGTGAAGTCTGTCTTCATGTTGTAACTATATATATATGAAGAGTTCAGATGCAAAAGCCTCTAAGTGCCATCTGAAAATTTATCCTAGAGTGGTTATTTTTATCAAACTCGTATATTTAAGTTCAGTAATTTCACTTAAATGGCAATTAAGTCCCCGGAACAATTTGTCCCAGGAACTTTTTTCCCAGGATGTTAACCGTGTGCTCTCAATGTGTATTATGTTTTTTTTTTTTTGTCTCTTTATTGATTGATATTTATGTCTGAGTTGATTGAGTTGAATGAAATGTCACGTGATGAGTAATGAGAGTGTGTATATTTGTGATTGGTTGTTTAATTAATAAAAATCACCTTGAGTGAGCACAGCTGCTGCTGTGTGTGTGTTGCAAGTCAGATACGTTGTTGCGTTTACTCTGTGAACAGGTTATGGGCCCAGAAAGTCAAGAAGTCAAGCGTTTGTCTAAGTAGAGCCATGAGTAGGCCTAATGCCAGAAAAACGGAACATAGCGGTCGCTGGTCGCGGCTACTGTTCGATGGGGATGAAAAGAATTATGAACTTTGGGAGGTTAAGTTTTTGGGCCACCTCCGGCTGCAAGGCCTGAAAGAGATAATTACTACGGAATCAGCGGGTGTGGAGACACCGGAAGAAGCGGCTTCAAATGCCGAGGCATATGCAGAGTTAATCCAGTTCTTGGACGATAAAAGTTTGTCGCTTGTAATGCGAGAAGCAGCCGACGATGGGCGCGCAGCGTTAAAGATTTTGAGAGACTACTATGCAGGTAAAGGAAAGCCACGAGTAATAAGCCTGTATACTGAGCTAACCTCGCTTCAAAAATCAAGCAGCGAGAGTGTGACTGAATATGTTATTCGTGCTGAAACTGCTATCACGGCTTTACGAAATGCTGGAGAGACTTTGAGTGACGGACTGCTGGTGGCTATGGTTCTAAAGGGGCTTCCTGAGACTTTTAAACAGTTCGCCATCCATATAACGCAATCGGATGACAGGATAACGTTTGCTGAATTTAAAACAAAACTTCGGAGCTACGAGGACATCGAAAAGATGCGTGCTCCAGCTGCAGAGGATAATGTAATGGCTGTGCGGACAAAACAGTGGCCTGCGAGACCCACCAGTGCTGACTCAACTGAACGGGCTGCAGCGGATGTGGTGTGCTACAGATGCGGTCTGAAGGGACACATTGCCCGCGCTTGCCGGCGCAAACTGTGGTGCAGCCACTGCAAGAGTAATACTCATCGCGACGTAACCTGCAGGAGGAGACGGCGCCAGGACGCAACATGCAGGGTCACCGAGGAAGCGACCGACGAGTATGTTTTCAGGGTGACCGATGGAGCGGCAGGATCCCAGCCAAGCAACCAGGGTGTCGACGTGAGGGGCCTGATGGTCGACTGCGGGGCAACCTCGCATATCGTCACCGACATCTCCAAGTTCAAGAGGTTCGATGATGAGTTCCAGGCAGGGACTCATTACATGGAGCTAGCTGACGGCACAAGGTGTAAGGGAGTAGCAGAGCGCAGAGGTGATGCTGAGGTATGCTTGGTGGACATTCGCGGACGCCACCTAAAAACAATGCTGAGACGGGCGCTGTACATTCCCTCATACCTACAGGACATATTTTCGGTGCAAGCAGCGGCTTCCAGTGGAGCAAGCGTGACGTTCAGGAAAGATGAGGACATTCTGGTGCACAAAGACGGTACAAAATTTCCCATTCGTTTACATGATAGATTATATTATTTGCATACAGTACCTGATGGATGTGATGACCAAGTGAATGGATGTTATGATTTAAAAACATGGCATGAGATACTGGGACACTGTAATTTTGATGATGTGCAGAGATTAGAAGGTGTTGTTGATGGTATGAAAATTGAAGGTTCAACAAACAAACCTATAACTTGTGAAGTGTGCACCCGAGGCAAGTTTACACAAACCAGAAACAGAAAGCCTGATGTAAGAGCTAAAAGGCCTCTAGAGCTAGTGCACACAGATTTGGCCGGTCCAATTCACCCAGAGTCCAGAGAGGGGTATAAATATGTTTTGTCATTCACTGATGATTTTACCAGTGCCGTGTTTGTATATAGTCTTAAAAGTAAAAGTGACACACTACAAGCAACGGAGAGGTTTCTTGCTGATATGGCCCCATATGGTAAAATTCAGCGTCTTCGATCAGACAATGGCACTGAGTTTACTGCAAAGCAATACAAAACCCTGTTGGTTAAGAATGGTATTAGACGCGAGACTTCTGCGCCATATTCTCCCCACCAAAATGGTATGGCAGAGCGAAATTGGCGTACACTTTTTGACATGGCACGGTGCATGCTAATAGAGAGTGAGTTACCTAAAGATTTATGGCCTTATGCAGTGCAGACCGCAGCCATAATCAGGAACAGGTGCTTTAACAGACGCACCAAACATACACCAGTTCAGATGCTAACAGGGAGACGGCCCAATCTTGCCAGGATGCAAAAGTTTGGTTCAGAGTGTTTTGTTTATAAACAAGATAAAAGAAAGCTGGATCCAAGAAGTGAAAAGGGTGTTTTTATTGGTTATGATAAAAGCAGTCCAGCATACATTGTCTATTTCCCTGACAGCAGGAAAGTACAAAAGCACAGGTTAGTTAAGTTTCTTTCTAAGACCCGTGTTGAGCAACAGACTCAGACTAGCATTGCTGATGATGATGATGATGTTCTGAAGCAGAAAGCCAATAGAACTAGGCAGGATGTAAATTCAAGTCTAGCAAGTGACCAGGTTTCAGTCAAAGAGGAGGAACTGAGAAGTATTCCTCAGACCCAAACAGTTGAAGCTATGCCTGAGCCTCAAAGATACCCTTCTAGAGTGAGGAAGAAGCCAGACTATCTCCATGACTATGTTTCTCAACAGGTATCTGATGAGGAAACTGATCAGGTGCAGATCAACATAGATTACTGTTATAGAGTGACATGTAATATACCTGTAACTTTCACAGAAGCTGTAACCTCGGACAGATCAAAAGAGTGGGTTACTGCAATGGATGAGGAGATGCAGTCACTTAGAGAAAACCACACATTTACCCAAAGTAGTTTGCCTGAAGGTAAGAAAGCAGTGGGGGGTAGATGGGTTTATGCGATTAAGAATAACATAGATGGATCTGAAAAGTGCAAAGCACGTTATGTAGCCAAGGGATACAGCCAGAAGAGAGGTGTCGATTATGAAGATACTTTTTCCCCTACAGCTAACTTGACAAGTATCCGTGTGATAATACAAAAAGCAGTACAAGAAAATTTGATTTTGCACCATATGGATGTAAAAACTGCCTACCTGAACGCACCAATAGATCACGAAATTTACATGGAACAGCCAGAGGGTTATGAAGTAAAATCTGGTACAAATGAAAAATTGGTTTGTAAATTGGAAAGGTCATTGTATGGGTTAAAACAATCGGGCAGAAACTGGAACAAGGTACTACATGAGTACTTGACCAAAAATCACTTTGTGCAGAATCAAGCTGACTATTGTGTGTATACATGGGAAACAGCCAATGAAAAAGTGATCATTGTAATATGGGTTGATGATTTGTTGATTGTGGCAAGTGATGAAAATGTTCTTAGACGTGTGAAGGACATGCTTACTGAAAGATTCCAAATGAAAGACTTGGGCAAATTAAGGCATTTTTTAGGTGTTGATTTTAACCAGTGACAACTGTGTGAGAATGTCACAAGCAAAATATGTGACAAAAATATTGCAAAGGTTTAACATGCAGGATTGCAAACCTAGATCGACTCCTTGTGAACAAAAACTTGACTACACTAATGATGCCGAAAAGATGATTGATGTGAAAAAATATAGAGAGGCAGTGGGAAGCCTCATTTATTTGTCCATCTGTACTAGAGCTGATATAAGTTTTGTTGTAAGCAAACTGTCACAATATTTCACAGAGCCAACTGTTGAGCAATGGTCCACAGTTAAACATGTATTGAGGTATCTTAAAGGTACACTTGACAAAGAACTGTGTTACAGAAAATGTAATGAGACACTGGGAATAAGAGCATACAGTGATGCAGACTGGGCGGCTAGTAATGACAGACGTAGTACAACAGGCTATTGTGTAAGTCTAACTGAATGTGGTGCTTTGATTTCATGGAAAACAAAGAAACAGCCAACTGTCGCACTGTCCACCTGTGAGGCAGAGTATATAGCCCTAGCCACAACCATACAGGAGTGTCTCTATCTTAAACAACTGTTGGAAAATCTTGATACATGTCAGTACTCGCAACCTAAGGTATATGAAGATAATCAAGGTACAATCGCCTTAGCGAAAAATCCCGTGAGCAGGCAAAGATGCAAACATGTAGACATCAAGTACCATTTTATTAGGTCTTCTGTAAATAATGGTGACATTACATTAGTGTATTGTCCCACTAATGAGATGATAGCAGATGTGTTGACAAAGCCTGTAACCAAGTATAAGTTGATGAAGTTTGATGCATTGATTTTTGGAAAATGATGCGTTATACTCTGTTAACAATGTGAGAGCAAGTGGGGGTGTTAACCGTGTGCTCTCAATGTGTATTATGTTTTTTTTTTGTCTCTTTATTGATTGATATTTATGTCTGAGTTGATTGAGTTGAATGAAATGTCACGTGATGAGTAATGAGAGTGTGTAAATTTGTGATTGGTTGTTTAATTAATAAAAATCACCTTGAGTGAGCACAGCTGCTGCTGTGTGTGTGTGTTGCAAGTCAGATACGTTGTTGCGTTTACTCTGTGAACACAGGAACTTTTTTTGCCCCAGACCGGTTGCTTTCTGCGTTTACACCGCGGTCTAAAGTACCGGGAAGGTAAACTGCGCACAACTGCTCCTCCCAGTCTGCGACGGACAGTAATCAGTTTTGAGCGCCACATTTATAAGTATGGAGGAGATTCAAACTGTGCTGCAGCTATGTATTGGTTTACTAACGAGGTAATTAACAAAACAAAATAGACGAGCACTGATACTAAAGCGTGTTCAGAAAGCTCGTATGCGTATAAAATTAGACAACGTATGTTATCAGTTATTGTGAGATGCCTGGGACGAACGCGCAAAAATGTCCTCTTTCGCAAATACGCTTAACAAAAAGCCTGAACCCCATCTATCAATCATAAATAGTGAATAGTCTTGTAAATAGTTGTTTGTTACTAAACTCAAAGCGCTATTTCAATCCTGTTATAGTAAATTTGTAACATGGTTTGGAGTGCCGCAATAGATGACGATGTGTAAACATAATGACTTAATAATAAAAGCTGTGGCAGAAAAGAGACGAGCACTGATAAAGCGTGTTCAGTAAGCTCGTAATGCTAACGTTAGATATAACAGTATGTTATCAGCTATTGCGGACATTGACCGTGAGATGGCTGAGACGAACGCGCAGAAAGTTTCCTCTTCCACAAATACCCTTAATAAAGCCTGAAACTCGTCGCCAGTCCACCAGTTTTTTTTATTAAATTCCATATTTGCAGACAGACAACTCTTACTGCATGAAGCCACGACACGAACCGCAATAGATTTTTTAAAAAGGGAGGTTAAAAATAAATAAATGCTGCGTGGAGTCATCCAACCAAAATACGGCGTGAACACAACCAATCAGCTTGTGCAGCACACAAGTCCCACCCCTGAAAGTTCCTGAACTTTGAAAAAGTACTACCTCATGAGCAGGGACTATCGGAGGGGGAAATATTTACCCAGAACTTCATTTAGACCCTGGTTCCTGCGGTGTGAACACATCGAGTACCAGCCCGAAGTTCCTAGTTCCTGGGGAAAGTTCCTGCGGTGGAAACGCGGCTTTACACACACACAGTTCAATTGCAGGCTATGGGAGTCAAGGTTTTTTTCGTAAATGAAAAATGAAACTAAGACTAAAACTATTGGTCAAAAAACATTTGCGTAAACTGAAATAAAATAGAAATTTCAACAAAAATGAAAAACGAAACTAACGACAGATGTCTCGAGACCTTGCACTTTTTTCCCATTCCACTGCCCGCATCTGTATTCTGTTTTTCCAAGCAAAACCTCTTTCTGTGTGAACCAGCCCTAAGAAGCAGAAATAGCCAATTCAATATTTCTGTCATGACTAGACTTTATGCAAATACAGCTGTACATTAATTCCAGGTAAGATAACCATCTCATGTGAAACTAAACCACACATATTAGATTAGATACCACACTGAGCAGAAAATGGGAAAAAAACAAATAGCATGTCTAGGCCAGAAATAGATGTAGACTACATTTGTCAGAGTAGAAGTAGGCCTATACTAAATATCTGGTCTGAATAGAACATTTGAATATGAGTATAACTATGAGTATATGATTTTAAACAATGCAATAGACAAAAAGCATAAATGTATCAATACAAGAATAATGTTTGAAAGGATTAATCATAGAAACAACCTTAAAGAATAATCATAATAATCATACGCATATTTTTTCCCCTTTTCTTATACACCATAATATATATATATATTAGGGCTGGGGGAATTAACGCGAAAAAATTACGCAATTAACGCAGCACTTTTTTTTTTTTTTTTTGTGATGTTTGATTTTCTCCATATCACCCAGCTCTAACGCACATTGACCGTATCAAGTTCTCTGTGCGTGATTCACAGTATTTATTTTGCTTTCTTTGATTTGTATATAGTTATTTTTGTTGGGAAGGTTCCTCCTATTGCCTTTCAGCTGGTTTTGGAGTGCCCTGTGTAGTTGTCTGCCAAATTGTAAATACTATTTATATCTTGAAAATATATCCTATTTATCCAATTCCATATCCTGCTAAATTAATTAATAAGCAGTGAGTTTTTCTGGTCTTATTCTTCTGTTTTTAAGAAGTTGATAAATAAAATATTTGTACTGTATCAGCCATAAAAACTCTCCTGTGTGTCTTATTGTCACATAAAAAAAAACATAATAGACTTTGATGTATGGTTTGACACAATTCATAGATTTATTCACTCTGGTGGAACAACAGGAGGGCAAAGGTTACAGAGGGCACAGCACACTTTCACCATCTTGTCCAGAGGTGTGAGTCCATCTGGTGTTGAGTAGCACAGTGTTATTGGTATAGTTCCTTGCAAAATGGTGTATTTATTTCGTACAAGGCCTATAACTCTCTATAGAGTTACAAGGCCTATAACTCACATGGATGCGCACTGCTGCCAGTCCCCGCGATGACTCAACTTCAGCTGGGTGAAGTTGCTGTTTTCCTTAAGTAAATGCCGGTATCCTGAGTCAGAATCGGAATCAGAATGAGCTTTATTCGCCAAGTGTGCACAAACACACAAGGAATTTTTTGTGGTTTTTACAGGAGCTCTTGGTACATACATACATATATGACATTAGAACAGGCATTTAAATGAGAACATACATAAATAGAATAAACAATAATAATAGTTCTAGTATACATCTGAAACAGAAGACTTATGTACAGATTTGTGCATTGTGTGTACAGCTCTATAAATAAAATTTGTATATGTATTTACACACAAAAAGAAAACCTCTTGCTTCTCTCTCAAGTACTGAATGAATTATACAGCAGGTGTTAATTGCTGTTTTAGCTGTTTAAGCTGGAGATAGCATGGGGGAAAAAACTGTTTTTGTGCCTAGATGTTCTAGTGCGCAGAGATCTGTAACGTCTGCCTGACGGCAGAAGTGCAAACAGGTTTTGGCCGGGGTGGGAGGGGTCTGTGATGATGTTCCCTGCCCGTTTCTTCACTCTGGCATTGTACAAGTCCTGAAGGTTGGGGAGGTGTACACCAATGATCCTTTCAGCTGTCCTAACAGTCCGTTGTAGTCTTCTTATATCTGATTTGCTGGCTGACCCAAACCAGACAGTTTTAGAAGTGCACAGAACCGACTCAATAACAGCTGAGTAAAACTGAGTCATCTGCGCTTGTGGTAGGTTGAACTTTTTCAGTTGACGAAGGAAGTACAACCTCTGTTGGGCCTTTTTGACAATGGAGTCAATGTGATTGTCCCACTTCAGGTCCTGAGAGATGGTAGTGCCCAGGAACCTGAATGACTCCACTGCTGTCACAGTGCTGTCCATGATGGTGAGAGGGGGGAGTGCAGGGGGTTTCTCCTAAAGTCCACTATCATCTCCACAGTTTTGAGCGTGTTCAGCTCCAGGTTGTTTTGACTGCACCAGACAGACAGCTGTTCAACCTCTTGTCTGTAAGCAGACTCGTCACCGTCCTGGATGAGGCCAATGACTGTGGTGTCGTCTGCAAACTTCAGGAGCTTGACGGAGGAGTCTTTGGAGGTGCAGTCATTTGTGTAGAGGGAGAAAAGCAGTGGGGAGAGAACGCACCCCTGGGGGGCACCAGTGCTGATGGTAAGGGTCCGAGATGTGACTTTTCCCAGCCTCACTAGCTGCTGCCGGTCTGTCAGGAAGCTGATGATCCACTGACAGATGGAGGAGGGCACAGAGAGCTGGGTTAGTTTATTCAGGAGGGTATCCGGGACGATGGTGTTGAAAGCAGAGCTGAAGTCCACAAACAGGATCCTTGCGTAAGTCCCTGGTTTGTCCAGATGTTGGAGGATGTAGTGTAGTCCCATGTTGACTGCATCATCCACAGAGCTGTTTGCTCGATAAGCAAACTGCAGGGGGTCCAGCAAGGGTCCAGTGAGGTCCTTCAGGTAGGCCAGCACCAGTCTCTCAAATGACTTCATGACCACAGATGTCAAAGCAACAGGTCTGTAATCGTTAAGTCCAGAGATTTTAGGTTTCTTGGGTACCGGGATGATGGTGGAGTGTTTGAAGCAGGAGGGGACTTCACACAGCTCCAGTGATCTGTTGAAAATCAGTGTGAAGATGGATGACAGCTGGACAGCGCAGGCTTTGAGACAGGCTGGTGAGACGCCGTCTGGGCCTTTGGCTTTCCTTATCTTCTGTTTCCTGAAGATTCTGCATACATCCTCCTCACTGATCTGAGGTGCAGGCTGAGAAGCAGTAGGGGGAGGGAGGGCGGTGTTGATGGTTGTGTGTAGAGGCGGTCAGAGCGGGTGTGGGGTGTGAGAGCAGGCTTTTCAAATCTACTGTAAAATACATTGAGATCGTCGGCCAGTCGTTGATTCTCAACAGTGTTAGGGGATGGTGTCTTGTAGCTGGTGATGGCTTTCAGGCCTTTCCACACTGATGCAGGGTCGTTAGCTGAAAACTGGCTTTTCAGCTTTTCAGAGAAGCTCCTCTTAGCTTCTCTGATCTCCTTTGTCAGTGTGTTTTTGGCCTGTTTGTACAAGGCTCTGTCCCCACTCCTGTAGGCATCCTCTTTGGCCTGACGAAGATGTTTTAGTTATGCAGTGAACCATGGCTTATCGTTATTACATGTTAAAAAAGTCCTAGTGGGGACACACATGTCCTCACAGAAGCTGATGTAAGATGTCACAGTGTCAGTGAGCTCATCCAGATCAGTGGCTGCAGCCTCAAAAACACTCCAATCAGTGCAGTCACTGATTGGAGTGTGACTGTGTGTGACTTAATGCTCGACTTGTTAAGACCCAAAGAGTCTGCCACATTAAACCCCCTGTCTGCAAGAACAACATCTCCTGGGGACAATAACTCCAGAAATCCACTGTGCTCAGTCACATGCTTGTCACTTGTCCTCCCGCCCCAACCTTTCGAAACAAAACTGATGATCCCTTGTGGAGTTATGGAGATGAGGTATTTAACTGTGTTATGATGCTTATACGTTTGTTTGGTTGAATATGTTTGTGCTCTTGCTCTCATTTCCTTAGGTCTTTCGATAAATATTTCAAAGCAATCAATAATACTCGTACAATTTTCAAAGCCGTTTCTATAACACATTGGAAGACTACAAAGGATCAGATCTCTGCTTGGCCACTTTATGATATTACACAGCCTGATATTCATTACATTCAGTGTGTTGTTTGTTTGAATCGCGTCATTTGATTAATCCTCTTCCTCTTGTTGGGGGAGCTGATACGGAAATATTGTTGGGACAAAGTCAGGGTTCAGAGGGTTCTGGCTCTTCGCACCTGGTGAGACAAAGATTTCATATCTCAAAAGTCAACAACATGTGGAAGAAATCTACAATGTCAGTCAAATAAACAATACTAGTATGTGAAGTTAATAATACTTTTTGTCAAAGTTTAGCATTTTTTGTACTGAAAAAAGTTCTCTTACGAGAGGTTCTCTCGTATTGCGTAAGTTAGCTTACGCTACGGGTAAAGTCATCTTTTCTCGAGATATGAAGCCAAAAAATTATCCTTAATTTTTATTCATTGTCAACGCAGTGCAGCAGCTAGCAGACCTAGAGCAGGCTATCTAGCGCGCTCATTGGCTGCTCCGCGGCAACTGCAGCAGCCTACCAGTGAGCCTGGCGTGACGTCGCGCCCTCACGCGTCATAGCCCGCCAGAATGGGAGTGGCTTCGCGTATAAAAGGAAGGCTCGGAGGCTGATACCCTGATTTTCGTCTCTTCAGCGAAGCTCTCCGCATCGCTGCACTCGGAGAGAAGCCGCCGCCGTCGAAACCAGCGCCTGCAAGCCAAGGAAAGCGTCTGAGGAAGCCGGCCGTCTTCGCCGCCTTCAGCCTTCCGTGCCTGCTTCGCTATCCGGCGACAAGTATTCTTTTTTACTGCGCTTCTGCTGTGTGTTCGCCGCCGCTGTATGATTTGTTTCAAAATGCCTTGTATTTCTTGCGGCTCGTGCCGAGCCCCTCTCAGCGACAGGGACCGCCACCTCATCTGCGCTCTCTGCCTGGGACGTGACCATGCAGCCACCGCCTTGTCTTCGGGCGGCTGCGAGCTTTGCGACGAACTGCCGATGTCGACCCTGCGGGCTCGACTCGCCTTGTTCAACGCTGATGCTGCCACTCCGCTTGTCCCTGGGCCGCGTAAGAAGAAAAGCCGCTCACAGAGACCACCGGAGTCTGATGCGCCAGCCAGGTTTTCGCCGGAGCCTCTCCCGCGAGCCTCGCTCTCTCCCTCTCCGCCCCCGCTTCCCGACGCGCAGCTGCCGGCTCCTGCCCGCACTGCCGTCGCCTCAGGGGATGAAGCGGATGAGGACGCCATCATCGACAGCTGCTCTATCCTGGCTTCGGACAGCGAGGAGTGGTCCGGATCTCACCGCTCCACCTCCTCTTCGACCCAGGAATCTGGCCGGGCTCGCGCCAGTGTGGACGACGAGCTTCTCCGCCTCCTCACTAAGGCTGTCGAGCACTTGGGCCTCGAATGGTCACCACCGAAGGCGCCCGCGCCTAACAGGCTCGACGGGTGTTTTCTGCCTAGCCGCCGCCAAGCGCCTGCCTCTAGGTCAGCACCCTTCCTGCCCGAGCTCCACGCTGAGCTTTCCAAATCCTGGAACGCTCCTTTCTCCGCGAGACTCCGCTCCTCAGTCTCCTCGACTCTCTCTCACGTGGACGGAGCCGCCGAGAAGGGGTATACCCAGATTCCCCCGGTGGAACAGGCGGTCGCAGCGCACCTTTGCCCCCCATCCGCGAGATGGCGCTCAAAGTCTGCCCTCCCGTCGAAAGCCTGCAGGACTACGTCAGCACTCGTCAGCCGCGCCTTCTCTGCCGCTGGACAGGCTGCTTCCGCCCTGCACACAATGGCGGTTCTCCAGATCCTCCAGGCCGATCTCCTCCGCGAATTGGATGAGAAAGGCCCGAGTCACACCGCCTTCACGGACTTGCGCAGCGCGACGGACCTCTCCCTTCGCGCTACCAAGACCGCGGCACAAGCCATCGGGAGATCCATGGCCTCGCTTACAGTCACCGAGCGCCATCTGTGGCTAACGCTCGCCGACATGGGTGAGTCTGAGCGGTCCGTCTTCCTCAACGCCCCGCTCTCCCCCACCGGCCTCTTCGGCCCTGCTGTAAGCGGCATCGTGGATCGTTTTTCGGAGGTACAGAAAGCGTCGCAGGCCATGAACCTCTTCCTGCCTCGCCGCTCGAGTTCCGCTGCAGGCCGCTCTCAAGCTCAGCCTCCTGCACCCAGCTCTACACAGCGCTCGTCTCGACCTCCGCCTTCGCAGCAACGACAGGGCGGCCGCCCTAGGTCACGCTCATCCAGCCAGCACAGACCGCCTGCCCCTCGGGGACCCCGGCCTAAGATCTCGCTGAAGCCCGAGCCTGCGAAGTCCTCCTAGCATGAGCAGGGAGGAAAAGACGGTTGGGTCCCGCCGCGGCCGGACCGCCGCCGAAACTCACAACTTTACCTCTCCAACTACAACTCTCTCAACTACATGCTAGCTCTCCCACTCTCGTGATCACTCCTCTCTTCCCAACCCCTTTCTCACGATATCACTCCACTACACAAGTGATAAGCACAAGAGAAGAATGGAAATCAAAATGGTCAAACCAAATTCTTTAAATATAAAACAAAGGAGAAGCAGATAAGTGATAAATCCATTCACGTCTGTAAGCAGACGTGCATTCAAAGAGAGTGATGGCAGAGAGAAAGCAAGACCTCACGCTCGCAGGACATTACTGGCATTTGGAAAGTTACTGAGGTTTGTCCAAAAAGTTGCTAGGCATTTATTTATTTTTTTAAGTCTCTTAAAGAGTTTGAAAAGTGTCTTTGTCTCTAATGGCGCTTTTCCATTACCAGTACCAGCTCGACTCGACTCGACTCGACTCGACTCGGCTCGGCTCGGCTCGCTTTTCGCTCCGTTTTCCATTGCAGATAGTACCTCCACAATAGTACCTGGTCGTCATAGCGACGCCGCAGGATACTGCCGTGACTTAATCTTTTACGCGAGACACACCCGCTACCCAAACACACAGGACAATGGAGGAAATCGAGTGTATGCTGTTTTTGGATGTTTTTGTTTTTGTTTTTGCTGTTTTTTATTCAGGATACTCCGTCTGGCGCGTGCAATGATGACGCAGTGAATAGTGACGATTCTCTCTGACCAATCAGCAGTCTGCCTTGTTTTCACGTCACATTTTAGTATCGCCTCAGCTCGCTTAGAACCTCGCCGGAGGTGGTACGAAAAAAAGTACCTGGAAGCAGGTACAGTTACAACTTTTACACAGTGGAAAACCAAACAGAGCCGAGTCGAGTCGAGTCGAGGCGAGCCGAGGCGAGCTGGTACTGAGTAGTGGAAAAGCGCCATAAGTCTCTAAGATGGCAACACTGATGGTAATGCAGGACTGTCAGTCAGCGGCTGTGGGCGGGGCCTGAGCAGTATGATGTCACACTGCTCAGAGAATCAAAACGGCATGTTTAATGAGACTGCTTTGGTTTCATGGGGATAAAAAAAAAAAAAAAAGGAGTGGGTGGATTTTTATCATTGTGTTGTAAGGATGGATTTCTACTAAGACTGAATTCAAGAATTTGAACCTGCAATAAAACAATAAAACTCACTGATCTGAAGAAGAGATCTAAGGAACAGAGAGCACAACACAACTGGCCCAATCTCATCTCTTCCCCCCATGTTCAGTTTCTGACTCCTCACACTGTCTTCTCCCCTTCAGGTCTCACTCACAAACTTACTGTCTCCAGCTGTATTATGTGAGGTTAAAATAATTACTTCTGGTGCGAATGGTAAAGGGGTTTCATTCCCACAGAGGCAGAACAGTCAGAAAAAAAAGAAAACAATGCCTGTTCTTCTGATGTGGGAGTTGCCCCAATAAAGAGAGTTGATAACCATTGTCTTCATCCCCCAAACTCAGGCTTGACCACTTGGGGCACGAGAAAGGGTCCAATGAAAGCTGAATAAATATTTGGGTACTAGATGTTTTTTGTCCTTTTGTTCCACTTGGGTATTTAAAGGGAATTGGCAAACCACTCAAGGAAGCATCTGTAAACAGAACTTCGCACACTGTTGCTGTGTGTCTCTATTGCCAGGTGTGGTAGATTTTTCCCTAAACCTAACTATCGGGGGCATCTCCAATCAACACCCGAATTATCTTATTAACTGGGGGCATCTCCAAATCGACACCCAATACCTTTATCTGGGGCGTCTCCAAATCGACACCCGATACCTTTATACTCTAGCTCTTGCGTCTTCAGTCGACAACTGGCCGAGTTTTCTTACTCTAACTTGTTTCCCTAAACTAGCTTACTTCCTGCGCAGGAATAATCGACAAACAGACTTCAGCAAATGTCCTTTAAATGCTTTAAATCACGGCCGGAAGAGTTCCCGAGCAGTTCTCAGGGGATCTCTCCCAAGAAGAAGCAAGGCCGGAGGATCTCAGACAAATTCCATTGAGAATCCCACCAGTAAACACAGATAGAACAGTTTTTATAGGTATGGCAAAATGGCATGAAACATTACATAATTTGATTGGTTCTTTTTAGACAAGCCCTTCTGTTGCTAGGTAAAGATTCCTTCATAATCACAGGGTTTCAAACCTAATCATCTGTCTAGTTTTTCCCCTATTTGTTATTTTTACACACACATACTCAAAGTCACAAGTCTTCTGAAAGGGCACACATACATGCCAAAGAACAGAACATTTTAGTACATTGTGTTTCAAAGTGTTAGAATGTTAGATGTTTAGAGTTATGATTAGTTTGACATTCAGTTTACTGTAAATCCATCACACAGGTATGCTGACTCTTTTAAACTATTTTTGATATTGCATTTTGAATTATGTTTGTATTTTATGCTGATCAGTTATGTATTGTGTATTATTTTTATTTAATAATTTTATTTACTAATTATTATTTTAGTAGATTATAAGGAGGCTGGTGCTACCGCAAATCTTAGTTAGGGTACGTCAAACTAAAGGCGCATGTATGAACGGAGCAGTAGGCACGTCATCTGAAGATCTTTTGATTTCTGTCTATCACTGATTTAGCAAGTTGTATGGAAGTGGCTAAAATAAACTACACTTTTTTTGTACGAATGAGCAGTAGGCAACCGACTTAAGAGGTATTAGCAAACCCTGCACCCACTGACTAAAATCAGAACTGACAAGTTTGTGTCCGTGAGAAACACGATCCAGCCGACATGATCTCTATGCGGCATTGGGTCCATAATTAATTAATAACTGAAAGTATGAGATACTCAGAATAATCAACGATCTAAATTAAATCACAATTAATCTTTTGATCAGCTGTTAAGATAGAAAATCAGTAATAAAAAAAAATAAAAAAAGAGTCATTTAAATTTGGAGTCAGATTAAATTATTCATGGAGTCAGAATTAAAATTAGAAATCAACTGTTTAAAAAATTAAAGTGATTTTTCCAGAAGCGTCAGAAAAGACATACACACTGAATACCTTCGACCGCAACATTGGATTCCGTTTTTTGGGCCAATGGGTGGAGTTTACAGTGTTCACACACTGCCAACACACATTTATGTCCAAACACCATGTAATAGTGGACTTTGCATAATAGGTGCCCTTTAAGGCGAATTTTAACATCCTCCTATAATATAATCCCCATTTCAATGCATTTCCACCACTAGGACATTAAAAATGTGGCTTATGGAAATAATGCAATCTGCAGATGTCTACAAGTCTACAAATTCCATCAGCTACTGTGGACATTCATAAAGCCATTTAACCAGCTGCCTTTTGGGGAATCTGGCAATGTGTTGGATTCAGTGAGGACGGCTCACTCAAACGGCTCACTCAAACCGCCACGGTTTGTATCGAGCCATTTACTAGTCTGGCTGTTTGATGAGAAATAGATTAAATGTAGTTGCAATAACCTCTGTAATAATCCATACAACTGTATCAGATGGCTATTATTCTGTTGCGCGGAGCTTAACTGATAACGGCACGGCTTGATCTCTGGTTGACCAATCAGCGGAAAGGGGCGTTTCATTCCTGTCCATGTAGAGATCGAATATTGAAGCTGTTTATTCATTTTGGTTTAATTGTTTTTCCATTTGGTGGATTAGGACAAAGTGTGCTGAAAACAAAGATAAAAATATGAAAAAACGACACGAGATTTCTTTATTTATGTTCATGGGAAAAATCGAAGGTAACACTTTATTTTACAGTGTCCTTGTTACATATGTTACATGTACTTACCATAGTAATAACAGTAAATTATGCATAATTACATGCAACTAACCCTAAACCAAATCCTAATCCTACCCTAACCCTATAGTAAATACATGTAGTTGCTTAATATTACTCAGTACTTAAATATATAATTACACTGTAACAATGACACCTTAAAATAAAGTGTAACCAAATCGAATATGTGATAAATTATTCCGTTTAGAAGTCAAAAACGAAAAATAAATAAAATTATCCGAAGGTACACGGACCCACCAAAGACTCCAATGTGAGAATGAATAACCATGTGAGGTAAAAGAATACAAATGAGAAATTAGGAAAACTTTTTAAATTCTAGCAAAGGAGAAAAAGCTATTTAGAAAATGTATTACTATAATTTCTTCTGTTTCAAATATTAAACTGCTGATCAAATAAAAAGTCTCCAACAAAGGCTGTAAAACTGTCATGGCATATCTTTTTCAAATTAGCCCTATAAGGTTGTATTCATTTCTTTGAGTTCCTTATCCATTTAGTGCAAATGTTGGTAGAATCAATTCTGAGAGGTCAAGACATCAATTTTATAAATTTTATTCAATTACATTTTGACAGAAACAGAAACCACAGCACTTTCATTGGCTCTCTTTTAATACATTATTTCACAAAATAACTGAATTACATAACCATGCCATTTATCATGAGTATAATAGGTCAAATATTTGTTTTATATATACATCTTATAAAATGCAACTAATGGATTTCCATGCTAAAAAAAATACAAAATTATATACAATTCATGCAACTTTATCAATGCTTACCAAGACATATACACTCATCCAGCCAAATATTCCAATCTTGAGATTACACAAAAATAAGATTTGTATGTGGGGGCACCTTGTTTTAGCTCATTTGTCTCACATACTATTTAGCTTGTTTGTCTTTTTCTGTTTAGATGTTCTTTTTACATTACCATTCTCATTTAATTTGGTCAAAGTGTCCTGTTGTGCTCTTTGAACTCTAGAAAAAAGAAATAATTAGATAAATAAATAAATAACATATATGTATACCAACAAACATATATACATTTTTAAAGTTCATTAAAATATGAATTCTTTTCACATTATTTATGCACATTAAGAATACTCTCTCTCTCTCTTTATACTGTTATATAAGTTCAGATATTTCATGTGTTCAAGCTCAAGCACAGCTGGAGCAACTAATGAATCTATGAATCTATTCAGATAATTTTGAGACTGCAGAAGTCATTAAAAGTAGCATTTTCAGTTGAATTTGGGGAAACAACTTGAAACATTTGTTGTGTTAAGCTATTTCAATTACTTTTGTTTGATTTGTTCAGTGCAAACAGCTGAAAGTCTGTAAATGTTTGCCAATAACCCTGATTTGCAGCGGTTGAATAATTTTGATTACAACTGTATATGTTTTTTTGTTTTTTTTCAGGTGACTGACATCCTGCCTCACTTTCCAATAAATTGCAATTAATAAAAACTAGTACCGCCCTACATTTTTTAAAAATGAACAGCGCAATAATTATTAACACTTGATCATGTTTAACCATAATCATTGAGACTCTTAATACAAAACCCCCCAGCAAAAATCTAAAATATAGAATTTAATTAAAATGTTGTTTTAGTAGATCTTGTTACTGACCTCAATTCTTCTTTCAGCCTTCTGAGTTTATCATACAGTCTTTCATTTCTCACATCCAGGGGGGAAGTAGGGACAAACCAGCTTGCTACACACTTAAAGATCACAACTACATGCTGGTCACAGAGAGATAGATCAAAATAGTGAGTGAGCAATACAATTCATTATTATTCTTAGTGTAATTCCTGTGTATTTGGAATCCTGTTCGTATTTATGTATATCAGATTACCTCAAACAGAATGATGAAGACTAATCGTGCTGCCAGAATGACCCAAAACTGATTCGTTAAACTATAGTCTTCATTACTTCTGTAGTCTCTATAGCTGGAAATAAACAGTACAGTAGATAAACATTACATAAACAGTAGGGTTGATTATGACCATAATCACTATACTATAGTCTTTCATTACTTCTGTAGTCTCTATAGCTAAAAACAAAAAACCAGTACAGTAAATACACAGAACATAAACAGCACAGGTTTGATTATGACCATAATCAAATGTGCACATAAATACAAAATAATAAGTGAAAATGAATTCAATTTTGTGTGTTCATTCAAGCTTATTCTTGCTAAGACCCACCCACTTAAACAGGACTGTTTTGTCTAATGGACAAATAAAAGGATCCTGGTTGCTTGAGTGTTATGTGAGGTTGCTAAGTCCCTAAGGTGTTTAGGATAGATATATAGATAAATAGATATTACCTGCAGTGTGTCACATTTATGCCACTGTAAGTGACCATCTGATGCTGTTTGAAATCTTTACTATTAGCTCTCATATTAGCAATGGAAAGTGTGTTGTTTATGTATCCAACCATACAACTGAAATTAAACAAAGAAGATTGAAAAACACATTTGTGGTGCTGCAAATATGTTGATTAAGCAGGTGTGAAATATCAAGTCCAACTCACTCAATGCCTGTAGCACTGCCGCTGGCACAAGGCCCATAGTAGTACTTGTAAACCAGACGAGGAATGAAATCAGAGGATATACCAATGACCAGTCCATTAGCAATGACCGCAAGCACACTAATTGCCTCCAGCACTTCTGTCCAAACACCTGAAATGAGAAAAAAAGTTGTCTTTTTCATACATTGTTTGAGGTCCACATATTTTTTCATGATCATTTTCCATCCTCTATTTTTATTGCAATCTTTTATTGTCAAGTTTCTTTGCAAAGCTGCATTATTTTGTGACAGATTCATAAAATAATCTGCACAGAAATGTGCTACTCAAACTGTTCAAACAAGACTGAAATGGTGAGGGATCCTGTTCAGTTGCTTCAGAAGGATATTCAGAGTTGTAGGCAATAAACAAAGCCACATTTTACCCTCATCGATAATTGTTCAAATATTTAGGAATAACTATTGTATTTCCTCACAGTGACTGGAGCTCAGAGCGATTCTTTCAGACAACACGTCAATTTTAGCTTGTTAATATAAATGGTCAGTTTGAACTGCATAGGAAGTTTTGAGTTCTGCAGGTTACAGTATGTTTACATAGTTCCATAAACTGATATCAAATGATTTCTCATGATATTAATATTCTGTTTATAATGCCTTTCCCTCACCAATATCGTTGGCCTTTGTTGGTACTAGTCTGCGTTCAAGGCTGACCATCTTAATGGCATCCAATCGGATCTCAATGATGTTGTTTAGAAGAGCCAGCAATGGAGCCAAAGGAAATGCTGCTACGAAGATAGTAGTAAAACTGAACTGCATCACTGGGGGAGGTAAAAAACAAAGAAGAAGAAAAAAAAGAAGATAATTTTAGACATCTGTGTTTCAAAGAAAAAATACGCTTTCTAATGTGTCCTCTTAAAAGAACTCTAGAAGAGTTTTGAAGACCCACAACTAGAATTGTATTTGTGTTTGCTATACAAAACTTGCTACAACAATGCTGAGGTGTAGTGGGAGGCTACCAGGCTGTTACTGTGTGATTGCTAAGGCGTCGTTCTAAGTGGTTATTAGTATTGGATTTTACTATGTGTTGGGGTTACTACTGGCCCAAATCAAAGAAGCGTACTCCAAGTCTCTATGGTATGAGATCTCAATCATGATAAAATGTGTAGGACGAGTTACTGACCAAAATGTAATACTTATGGTTAGGGATTTTAGTTATGTTTCTAATTATAAGAATGAACAATAGTAGTGATTATTGTCTTAGCAAACACCACTCTGGCAACAAACACACACAAAATGAATCTGTACCCATTTCCAAGAACTCATTAAAGAGGCTGAAGCTATCAGTTTTAATCAGGCCATAGTTTCTGTGGAGGTCTTCGAGTTTGCAGTTTTCACAGAGTTCGGATCCTTCCTTGACGCTCATACACTCCTTCTTATAGCATTTGACACATCTTCTCCGCAGCTTCTGGGTCTTTTTCCTGTTCAACCACCTTCTAAACCAGCTGTATGAGGGTAAGAGGGTATAAATAGGTGTTTGGGGTTAGAGGGTATAAATAAGTGTTTGGTATCTCTTATACATTTACTGTATGTTATACAAAGTACATGAAGCAGTCTAAAATAGGGATCAGGATTATAAGAAATGTAATAATTCTGGTTCCTTAACAATTTTTTTTTTAATATATATATGCTTGACGAAGAAATGGTCCTAACTACATAATAGCATATGGCTGAAATGCTACTTCCGGTAACATTTTAAGTCAACATAGAACACACAATAGAAAAGACGTGTAGTAGCGGAATCTTACGTCATAAAAATGTTTGGTTGTCAGTATTTTTTATATAATGGAACTGGTTCTGAAAAAGATCTTGATTTCCAACACCAGTGTTAAATGATAAAAAGCACAGACCACACAAAGACAATAAAAATGTTCCACTTACGGACCAGAATATTCAAAGATATTGTTGAAGATCTGTTTAAGTACCATGATAATAGACATCTGAATGAACAAATCTGTGAGACAGCCACTTGGGTGACACTGAATTGAAAAGAATGTAATATTGCATAAAAATTAGTGTAAACAAATAAGTTAAAAGTAAAATACAGTAGAGCATTGTTTATTTATAACACACTGTAGAGAAAATTATAATTGCCACACCTCCTCCAATCTCCATCTGCCAGATATTCTTGTATATCCTCCAGGGTGACCATTAATTCTACAAAAAATTTTTTTTTTAAGTGTATTACGTTTTTGTTGTTGTTGCTTACAGTACATTTTTATTACAGTCAAATTTGATTAATTTTAGAGGAAATTAGTTATGCCCTGGTAAAAACACCTCTCAACTGCACTGTACAATATAACCAATCGGTCAAAGCATATGACAAGGCTACACAAAACTAATACTGACAAATTCATGAATAATGTATTGTATCTGGTAAAGGCTGATATAATTTTACAAATCAATTCATAAGTAATTTA
Organism: Leuciscus leuciscus; assembly: GCF_965113295.1. Taxonomy (NCBI): domain Eukaryota; kingdom Metazoa; phylum Chordata; class Actinopteri; order Cypriniformes; family Leuciscidae; genus Leuciscus; species Leuciscus leuciscus. Next base: position 9,313,327 of record NC_138724.1, on the reverse strand, counting down.
ACAATGGGATTACTCTGCAAACAGAGCAATTAATTTATTTATTATATAATAGAAAATACAATATAATAGAAACTATTAATTGTCAAGGCTACCTTCCCAGAAAGAACGCTGTGTACATGAGAGAGGAGAACATTGTAAAGAACTGGAATATGAACATCTTCACTGTAAAACTCCTTTCAATGGCAGAATGGGAGTGCTTATTCTCTGCAAGCAAAAAACAGTATAGGCTTATGAAGTGTTTTATATCAAACAAATAGGGTTAACAATAAAAATGTCTGACAATTAAAGCCACAAACCGTTTTCACTGACCTATTTCACTCAGCTTCATGGCTACTGTACAGTTTACCTGAATGAAATAATTACATGGTTACAACTATTGTTATCATAAGCCAAAAGAGAAATATGCTCTGTTCCAAATTGTATTGCATTACAGGCAACTCAATGCAAAGGCTGATTCAAAACAGGCAACTTAAGGGATTGTTCACCCAAAAATATTGTGGTTACGCGGCTATGGATGTCCTTCGATGTCAACAAACTTGGTTCTCGCAAGAACTAGAATATTCCTCACGAAGTGTCCTACGTCATACGCTGGAACTCCAGTCTCTCGTGAACGTGCGCATGTTAGCGCTTTAGACTTAAGTCGAATCCATATGTTCGTTTGGACAGGAAGCTAGTTTTTTTTACTTTATAAAGTTTTAAATATGAAAAATTTAAACTCATCACTTTGCTTCAGAAGGCGTTTATTAACCCCACGGAGCCGTGTGGAGTTCTCTTTTGATGGATGGATGCACTTTTTTGAGCTTAAAACTGATGATTGCAATCCGCTTCATAGATTTTTATCCACTATAAAGTTCGGCAGCGTCAGGGTGTTTATTTATATAACTCTGATTGTATTCGTCTGAAAGAAGAAAGTCATGTACACAAGGGTGAGTAAATCATGGGGTAATTTTCATTTTAAAGTGAACTAATCTAATACTGGATGTTACCTGGATGATCCACGATCCAGTCCCTTGTTTGTCCTGAACAGTTAAACTGCCCAATGTTCAGAAGGAAACTTAATGCATTAAGAGCCGGGGGGTGAAAACTTTTTGAATTTGAAGATCAAGGTAAATTGTACTTAATTTGTCTTCCGGGAAACGCAAGTAAATATACTAAAAGTATATATATATATATATATATATATATATATATATATATATATATATACACGTTTTCACCCCCGGCTCCAATGCATTGTGTTTCCTTTGTGTTTTCCTTCACATTTTAACAGATTCTGCAAGGGGTTCACAAACTTTCAAGCAGCACTGTATATGATCTGAAGTAACTAACTAGCTACTTGTAGTTTTTTCGTTGGACACTTTTTTACTCTTATTCAAATAACTATTAAGATTATTACTTTTACTTTGAGTAAAGATTTCTATAAGTACTTGTACTTTTACTTAAGTACAGTTTTTGGATACTCCAGAGTGTGAAGCTCTCAAAGACTTTGAGGGCTGTGTTGCCCCCCAGAAAATACCAGGAACCACATTTTTCAATCAGTCCCCTTGTCAAAAAGTTTGTTTCTTCCTGCCTTTGGGTCATTTCAGGACACCGAACAGAAAAGTTTCCCTTGCTAAGTTTGGGGTTTGTGTTTTGTTCTGTGTTTTGGGAAGCAGCATTCCCCAGCAGGATTCTGCCCAGTCTCTGCTCGGCGTTGTCACCAGCTCCCTCCTCTGAGGATATAGGGGCATACAAATGTTGTTAGGGTCGTCTGCTCCCCTTAGAAATGAAGGTACTCTCTTTTTCAGTCAGTACCTTGTTCAAGATGTTCAGTTGTTCCCCGCCAGTTAGAGATTTTAGGGCGCCAAAAAGAGCAGTTTTTCCCCTCTTTTCTCAAAGTATCAGTAGGGTACTTGACAATGAACAATGAACACAGAAAAAGCTTTTTTCATGTTTCCACCTCACTTCAACGGTGTCCTCGTCATGCTAGTAATTGTCAACGAGGCCTTGTTTCTAGAACAAGAAGTACAATCTCTTGTGGACAATTAACTTTGAGGTCTTTATGCTAGTGTACTCCTAAAATTAAAATTAAAATAAGAAATTTGTTTAGCAGATATGCATACTTGAAGATTGTCTTTCTCTTCCAGGAAAACCTGTCAAAAATATTGATGACATCATCTTGCAATCAGGGGCATTTACCGTTTTTGACTAATAAAATGCTCTCAAGAATGAGAATGTCCATTTAATATGACCTGACACTGATTATCAATAGCAAGTAGCAAATCATGATTCATAGATTTTTCATGAACCAAAGATTATTGGTTATATAAAAATATGAGCTTTTCAGTATGTTCTGTCCAAACTTCTTGTTTCAATACGAAATACATGAACACAGGAAAACGTAATCGGTTACTAACGTAACCTCGGTTCTCTCTAGAAGAGGGAACGAGTATTGCGTAAGATAGCTTACGCTACGGGTAAAGTCATCTTTTCTCGAGATATGAAGCCAAAAGATTATCCTTAATTTTTATTCATTGTCAACGCAGTGCAGCAGCTAGCAGACCTAGAGCAGGCTATCTAGCGCGCTCATTGGCTGCTCCGCGGCAACTACAGCAGCCTACCAGTGAGCCTGGCGTGACGTCGCGCCCTCACGCGTCACAGCCCGCCAGAATGGGAGTGGCTTAGCGTATAAAAGGAAGGCTCGGAGGCTGATACCCTGGTTTTCGTCGACTGAAGCGAAATGAGCTCGTGGCGCGAGCACGGCGGGTTACGCAATACTCGTTCCCTCTTCTAGAGAGAACCAAGGTTACGTTAGTAACCGATTACGTTCTCTTACGAGAGGTTCTCTCGTATTGCGTAAGTTAGCTTACGCTACGGGAACCCCTTGTCAACGCCGTGCGCGCCCAGCATCCACTACATGAGTCCCAGGGGAACCCGGGGAACACTGATAAGTGGGAAACAGGTGGCCGACAGATATTAGTGGGCCAACACATGTTCATAAGCACACATTAGGGGTGTAGAGCGGCTCGGCCGGTCTATACTGACAAACCCTTTCTAGTGCAGCTCAACCAGGAGAGCTAAATCGAGTAAGTAGCCCGCGCACAAAAGTGTGGGCAGGGCATACACACGACTTAGACTGATAGAAGTCTAGCCTGCAGGGCGGGGACTTCCAGGTTATAAAACCTAACAAATGTAGAGGGGGAGGCCCAGCCTGCCGCTGTACAAATGTCATGAATGGAAATCCCGCTGGACCAAGCCCACGATGAGGCCATGCCTCTGGTGGAATGAGCCCGGATGCCCAAGGGGCACTGCAGGTTTCTGGACGCATAAGCTGCCGCAATAGCGTCCACTATCCATCTGGACAGACTGTGTTTCGAGGCGGCGAGACCCTTGGTGCGCCCTCCAAACGAAACGAAAAGCTGCTCCGAGCGCCTGAAAGCGGCGGAGCGCGTGACGTAATTCCTCAGAGCCCTGACAGGGCAGAGGAGGTTACTATCAACCTCGCTGCCGGATGCCGGTAGGGCTGAGAGGGAAATGACCTGCGCTCTGAAAGGAGTGCCCATCACCTTGGGGACGTAACCATGTCTCGGTTTGAGAATGACTATTGAGTCATTAGGACCGAACTCAAGACACGCCGCATTAACTGATAACGCGTGTAAGTCACCCACGCGTTTAACTGAAGACAGAGCTATCAGAAAAACGGTTTTGAACGTGAGGTATTTCAGACCCACAGTGTTCAAAGGTTCGAAGGGATAAGCTTTCAGGGCCTCTAGGACCAAAGACAAATCCCAGATCGGAACCGAGGGGGGCCGCGGGGGATTCATCCTCCTGGCTCCTTTGAGGAAGCGGATGATGAATTCATTCCTTCCTAATGCGCGGCCGCGCGCCGGGTCGGCGAACGCTGCAATAGCCGCAACATAGACTTTGAGCGTGGAGGGGGACCTGCCCGCGTCCAGCAGCTCCTGAAGGAAGCACAAAACCCACGAAATCCCACACGCTTGTGGGTTTAAATTATTCCCCGTGCACCACTTGTTAAACACAGACCATTTTGACGCGTAGAGCCGTCTCGTAGAGGGGGCTCTAGACTGCGTGATCGTGTTCACGACCCCTTTTGGCAAGTCGCAGAGACCAGCGCTCTGGATGGGGATGCCAGATCGAACCGCGGGCTTGAGAGAGAAGGTCTCTCCTCACCGGGATCGGCCATGGGGCTGAGTCTGCCAGCCGCATTAAATCCGGGAACCATGTCTGGTTCTCCCAGTGCGGGGCTATGAGGAGCACTGAGTGGCGCGTTTCTCTGATCCTCCCGATCACCTGGGGTAACAGCGAGATCGGGGGAAAGCGTACAGCGGGAGGCTGGGCCAGGCTCGGGCCAGCGCGTCCTCGCTCTTCGAGAAGAATATCGGGCAGTGGGCGTTGTCATCTGACGCAAAGAGGTCGACTTTCGCGCTGCCGAACAGGCGCCATAGAAGCTGGACTGTCTGGTGGTGCAGAGACCATTGCCCGGGGGGAACGTTGTCTCTGGACAGTCTGTCTGGGCCGATGTTTAGGTGACCGGGCACATGCGCGGCTCTCAGCGAGCGCAGTGAGTCCTGAGCCCAAACGAGGAGGCGTTCCGCCAGTGCGCAGAGGATTTTGGATCTGATCCCGCCCTGACGGTTCACGTAGGACACCACTGACATGTTGTCTGTGCGAACTAGTACATGGTGTCCTCGCAGGTATGGGAGAAAATGTTTCAGTGCATTCTCGACCGCTAGCATCTCCACACAGTTTATGTGAAGGCATTTCTCCCGGTCTGACCAGAGGCCATAGACTGGTCTGCCCTCGAAAAGCGTGCCCCAACCTAGGTTGGAGGCGTCTGTCGAGATCGTTTTCCGGTGCGAGATAACTCCCATTGTAACTCCCCGTTGGTACCATTCGGCCGCCAGCCAGGGCTGCAGGGCCGAGACGCAGCCCTGATTCACACTGACTCGCGAGCCGCCGGCAATCCACGCTCTGCGGGGCGCTCTCGCTCTCAGCCAGCGCTGAAGCGGGCGCATGCGCAGTAGGCTCAGCTGAAGCACCACTGCAGCTGAAGCCATGTGGCCCAACATCCTCTGAAATGCTTTCAGGGGGAAACACCTGCCTTTCTGAAAAGACGCGGCGAGATGTCGAATACGGCGCGCGCGCTGTGTCGACAGTCTGGCCGTCATAGCCACCGAGTCCAGCCCTATTCCCAAAAAGGAGATTGACTGACTGGGTATTAATGAGCTCTTGGTCCAGTTGACCGAGAGACCCAAGCTTTTCAGATGGCTGAGTAGCGCTAGTCTGTGGGATATGAGTTCTTCCTCTGACTGCGCTAGAATCAACCAGTCGTCCAAATAGTTCAGAATTCGCATGCCCTGTGTTCTCAGGGGGGCGAGGGCCGAGTCCATGCACTTCGTGAACGTACGGGGTGCTAAAGACAGGCCGAACGGGAGGACGGTGTATTGATATACCTGACCGTCGAAGGCGAATCTCAAGAATGGCCTGTGACGGGGTATAATCTGAATCTGAAAGTATGCGTCTTTCAGATCGAGAGAAATAAACCAGTCCCTCGGGCGGATTCGCGCGAGGATTTGTCTGGTTGTGAGCATTTTGAACGGCCGTCTCATGAGAGCTTTGTTCAAATATCTCAGATCTAATATGGGTCTGAGAGCTCCGTCCTTCTTGGGAACGAGGAAATAACGGCTGTAAAAGCCCGTCTCGATCAGAGAAGGATGCACTCGTTCTATCGCCCCCTTGCACAATAGTTTCGCTATTTCTGTATGAAGCAGATGGGCTGCTTCTGTATTCACTCTCGTCTCGGTCCGTGCTCGAAAGCGCGGGGGACGGCGAGCGAACTGCAGCGAATAGCCCCGTTTCACAATGTTCAGCACCCATTCTGACACGCCCGGGATAGCTTCACACGCTTCCGCATGCATAGCTAGGGGTTGAATGGCCTCTGGGTCCCGGCCGCTGCACTGCGCGGGATAGGGAACTCGTAGCAGAGGAATTTGCGCGCGCTGTCGATGCTGAGGAACGGGAGCTCGCTGATAGCGATAACTGGCTGGACAGCACTCAATGACTCGGTCACTTGGGACGGAGAACATTTTGCAGTGAGAAACCCGTGACGCGAGAGCGGCGTGGGTGTTAATGTGTTTATCAGTAAGTGTGCGCGCTCGTGGGCGGGCACAGGGCTTACATTCACAACACGGCCAGTGTTGGGGAGCTTTATGTGATCTAACCCCCGAGGCAGCTGTGTGACAGAGCGGGCAGTGGGTAGGTGTGAGCACTGACTCGTGGGCACAATTCCTACGCTTATCACTCGAGCGGCGCGTGCCCTCTTTGTGAGAGTGAGCTCTGTGAGAGACACAGGGGAGATCGTGCTTGTGTGTAGGGGTGAACACTGGGCTGTGGGCACATTTCCTACACTCAAAACACCGTCGGCGTGAGCCGAATAACCAGAATTAATACTCTTTTTCAGATTTCTCTGGGTCGCTGTGCGAACGGCGTTTGTGTGCAGGCGAGCGAGTTGTGTAACTGACTCGTTGGCTGCAAAATACACATCTTCAGTCGCCTTTTAGGTGACTGACAGGGCAAAATGCTTGAAGGCTCAAATGTTTAGACTCTCATAGTTACTCAAGCACCATCATATGAGCGGGAGGGTGCGAGGGGCGGTTCACTTCTGCATGTGAGAAGCTGGCCGCGAGCTCGGAACAGCGAACAGCATAAAACACTTTGCCGCCAGAGCCGGACTCGAACACGGGACTCTGGCGCGAAAACGCCTCGGTTACGACTGTAAGCTCGGTTCCCTGAAGAGGGAACGAGCGTTGCGGCGAAATGACGCTATGGGGAACGCTTTGCGTGATGACGTCTTGAAGCACATGTAAAATCAGTCCAATGGTGTGGCGGAACGTCAGAGGCGGGTGACGTCACGTACCAGGAAGCTATAAAAGCCAGCCCGAAACAGAAAACGAAAGCTTCGTAGAGTCTGAAGTCGTGCTGACAGGCATGAAGGAGATATGGCAAGGTGACGCAACGCTCGTTCCCTCTTCAGGGAACCGAGGTTACAGTCGTAACCGAGGCGTTCCCTTTCAAGGGAACTCGCGTTGCGTCGAAATGACGCTATGGGGAACGTCTATACCAACGCCACCATAGCTACAAATGTCTGTCCTGTGTGAAATCAAGTGAGCAGCACTAGGAAGACAAAACCTGAGACCCTGGAGTAGAGTCTAGGTCTAAAGAGTAGAACCTGACGAATGTGTGCGGTGAGGACCAGCCTGCCGCATCACAAACGTCCTGCAAAGATACTCCTGATATAAGGGCCTTAGAGGCCACCATACTCCTAGTAGAGTGCGACCGGACAGCCAAAGGAGAAGGCTGCCCAGCCGCCTCATAAGCAAGTGAGATAGCCTCAACAACCCACTTGCTCATCCTTTGCTTAGACACTGGGCCTCCCTTGTTAGGGGACCCAAAGCACACAAATAATTGATCGCTTTTACGCCACAGGGCAGCTCTGTGGACATATGCGTCTAACGCCCGAACAGGGCAAAGCAAATTATTCGCCTCCTGGTCCGCATTTTGAAAGGGAGGAGGACAGAAGGCCTGCAGTACAATAGGTCTAGCCACATTAGTGGGGACCTTAGGGATATAGCCCGGTCTAGGGTGAAGAAAGGCTTTGACCATACCCGGAGCAAACTCCAAGCATGACGGAGCAACCGACAATGCTTGGAGATCCCCTATTCTCTTGAGAGAAGAACTGGCGAGAAGGAACAGAGCTTTCAGAGTTAGGAATTTCTCAGGAACCTCCTCGATGGGCTCAAAGGGGGCCAGGGAAAGGCCTTGCAGCGCAATGGACAAATCCCAAGGTGGCACCCTAGAGCGAACTGCAGGCCTCAGCCTCCAAGTGCCACGAAGGAAACGAGATACCAGAGGGTCTTTCCCCACAGACATTCCACCCAAAGGAATGTGGTAAGCACCTATAGCCGCCACATAAACCTTTAAAGTGGACGGGGTCAGACCTGCAGTGAACCGGTCCTGCAGGAACTCCAGAACTGTGCCAATTGGGCAGTTGACTGGATCCAACCGACGGTCACTACACCAAGAAGTGAACACTCTCCACTTCAGGGCATAAAGTTTCCTCGTGGAGGGAGCTCTGGACTGTAGAATGGTCTCAACAACCTCAGTTGAGAGACCTGACTCTATGAGCTGGGCCCCCTCAGAGGCCAAGCCCACAGGTTCCACAGTTCCGGTCGGGGGTGAAAAATCGAGCCCCCTGCTTGGGACAGAAGGTCCCTCCTGACAGGAAGCTCCAGAGGATGCCCGTCGAGGAGGGACACAAGATCGGGAAACCATACTCTGCCCGGCCAGCGCGGGGCTATAAGAAGCAGGCAAACCCGGTCCCTGCGAACTCTCTCCAGAACTCCCGGGAGCAGAGCAACTGGGGGAAAGGCGTACAGGCGTAGCCTCGGCCACGTCTGTACCATAGCATCCAGTCCCAGAGGAGCTGGATGCGTGAGGGAGAACCAAAGTGGACAGTGAGACGTCTCTCGAGACGCAAACAGATCCACTTGTGCTTGGCCAAACTCCCTCCATATCAGCTCCACCACCTCGGGGTGGAGCCTCCATTCCCCGGGCCTCGGCCCCTGTCTCGACAGAGTGTCTGCTCCTATATTCTGGACCCCGGGGATGTAGGCTGCCCTGAGTGACAGCAACTTCCCCTGGGACCACAAGAGGATATGGCGTGCCAGATTGGATAATGGGCACGAGCGCAAACCCCCTTGGTGGTTGATATAGGTGACATGGTGTCCCCTGAGATCTGTGATAAAGCTCCTCAGAGCCCGGAAGACAGCTAACATCTCTAGGCGATTGATATGCCAGGAACGATGATGGTCTTCCCACAGACCTTGAGATGAGCGACCCTCCAGAATCGCTCCCCAACCCGTGAGGGAAGCATCCGTCGTTAGCAGTTTGCGACGACAAGGAGCTCCCAGCACTGGGCCCTGGGACAGGAACCAAGGTTTCTTCCACATAACCAAGGCACGTAGGCATCGCCGCGTGACCTTGATTGTGCGAAATGGGTTGCCCCTCGGGGAAACCCCCCTGGTCCTGAGCCACCACTGCAGGGGCCTCATGTGCAGTAGTCCAAAAGGTATCACGTTGGAAGCTGCTGCCATGAGACCCAACAGTCTCTGGAACTGTTTGACAGTGAGTAGCTGGCCTAGCTTTACACTTTTCACAGCTGCAAGGATGGAATCTATCCGTGGCGGTGACAGGCGCGCCTGCATCGACACTGAATCCCAAACCACGCCTAAAAAAGTGGTCCTCTGAAGTGGAGAAAGCACACTCTTCTTGGCGTTCAGCCGTAACCCCAGCTCTTTCATATGGGCGAGGACGACATCTCGATGCCGAATCGCCAACTGATGCGACTGAGCCAGCATCAACCAATCGTCGATGTAGTTCAATATGCGAATACCCTGAAGGCGCAAGGGCGCCAGAGCTGCATCCACGCATTTGGTGAAAGTGCGGGGTAATAAAGCCAGGCCGAATGGAAGAACTCGATATTGGTATGCTTTGCCCCCGAAAGCAAACCTCAGGAACTTCCACGGTCTGCAGGACCCAACGAGAAACATTTGACAGTAGCTTCCACGCTGTCAAAGATTCTACTAGAGGTACCAGCCTCTCGAGACTGGTCTCTGGATTTTGTTGCTCTTGAGTAGTCGGTTCGTCGCCCTGTAACGGCGCACCGGCAGGGAACGACCGAACAGACTGCTCTAGCACCCTCCTCAGAGGGGGCGGGCATCCCGAGGCCACTACGTTTCCGGGTGGACCTTGAGATATGTGCTCGCCGGAGGCCGCTGCGCCCTGAAACACCGGAGGTGGCAGGGTTGGCAGACCGGTCCCCTGAGGGCACCGAAGAGAGACGGGCACCGTAAAACGAGGTGTTGACCGCTCTGCTTCGGGGAGGACTACCCTCATTTGTCCTCCTTTGGAACTATGAAGTACCGGCTGTAAAACCCGGTTTCCCTGTTGGAGGGAGGTACATATTCTATGGCCCCTTTCTCTAACAGAGTGTTTACTTCCTGTTCCATAACCAGAACCTGCTCGGGGCCCACCACTGTGGGCAGGACCCCCATAAACCGAGGTGGCCATTTCTTGAATTGTATCTGATACCCTTTTTCCACGGTCTGCAGGACCCAACGAGAAACATTTGACAGTAGCTTCCACGCTGTCAAAGATTCTACTAGAGGTACCAGCCTCTCGAGACTGGTTTCTGGATTTTGTTGCTGTTGAGTAGTCGGTTCGTCGCCCTGTAACGGCGCACCGGCAGGGAACGACCGAACAGACTGCTCTAGCACCCTCCTCAGAGGGGGCGGGCATCCCGAGGCCACTACGTTTCCGGGTGGACCTTGAGATATGTGCTCGCCGGAGACCGCTGCGCCCTGAAACACCGGAGGCGGCAGGGTTGGCAGACCGGTCCCCTGAGGGCACCGAAGAGAGACGGGCACCGTAAAAAGAGGTGTTGACCGCTCTGCTTCGGGGGGGGGACTACCCTCATCTGTCCTGAGCCCTCGGACATCAGGACTTTTTCCCCAGCAGCCTTCTTGGCGGTAATAACGGTCCGCAGATCCGTTTTACCCCTCGAAGACTGCTGGGTTTGAGAGCGCCCTCCGTGTCCTCGAGATTTTTGTGGGGGAGCACGGGAGGAAACGCTCTGTTTCTGAGTGGCACGGTGCTCAGCGCTCTTTTTAGATGAGTGCGGCTGCTCCCGCTCAGCAGCCTCAATGAAAGAACGGGGGGGGGGAAGTTTCTGAAGTGCAGCTGCCTGTTTTGAAGCTTCTTGAGCTTTAGCTACAGCACTATTAACTGCATCTCCAAATAAACCTTCAGTGGAAACCGGTGCATCTAAAAGAACATGATTCTCTTTGTCCTTTATATCACTTAAATTGAGCCACAGATGCCTCTCAGTGGCCACCAGGGCTGCCATAGAACGGCCGATGGATTTAGCCGTCTCCTTGGTGGCCCTGAGAGACAAATCTGTGGCTCTACGCAATTCAGACACAGTTTCGGAACCAATACCCCCGCCCTCTTCAGAATCACCCAATAATTCAGCCTGGTACGCTTGCATTAGTGACATTGTGTGTAAACACGCTGCAGCTTGGCCAGCGGCGGCATAAGCCTTATGAACCAGGGAAGATGTGAATTTTAGTGGCTTGGATGGTAGTGCAGGAGCCTTCAGAGAAGATGCCGTTGCTGGAGAGAGATAGCTCGCGAGCGTCTCTTCCACCCTCGGCATCTCCCCATAACCATGCTCTTTATAATTGTGAATGGAAGAATAGTGTGATGTTTGTGCAGTATGACACTGGTTTCCCCCACAATCTCGACACCTCGGTGTGGAGATCGGGGAAAAACGGAAGGCTTCTGCGCTGAGGCTGTGCACGAGATGGCAGGAAACGCTCGTCGAGTTTGCTTTTCGAACGAGCGCCCTGCCGATCCTCTGGCCACTCAACAGATAATCGCTCGACAGCTCTCGTAACAACATCGAGCAATTCTTCAAACGCATGAGACTGAGGTGGCGAATCCTCAGACTCAGCGTCAATACTAACAACGTCCAACTCCTCAGAGCTGGACAATTGCAGTATTGGTGCCTCCATCGGGGGGGAAGAAACCGCAACGCGTGCTTCCACACCTCGATGAGAGGCACTGGATCTATCAGAAAGAGGCTGAGATAAGGCAGAGCCCGTCTCAACATCCACTGATAGATCCATTTGCGAACCCCAGGTCTGTGATCGACGCCGTGCCTCGGCAGCGGCGGGACCAGAGCCCTGGGGAACGCGATCCTGGTTAAATAAAGCCAGGCGGGATCTGAGCGTACGCATAGGAAGCGCATCGCAATGCTCACAGCCAACACCCTCGAGTGCTGACTGGGCATGCTCTTCACCCAAACAGACAACACAAAGAGTGTGAGTGTCCCCACTCGTTAAATAACGCGGGCAGGGGTGAACACACACTCTAAACTGCTGCTGCTTACTCGCCATACTGAATATATAAATATAATAATATAATATAGACAGACAACACCAAATAACAGGGACAGATTTCACACAGAGCGCAACTGAAGACTCAGAAAGCTTTCGTTTTCTGTTTCGGGCTGGCTTTTATAGCTTCCTGGTACGTGACGTCACCCGCCTCTGACGTTCCGCCACACCATTGGACTGATTTTACATGTGCTTCAAGACGTCATCACGCAAAGCGTTCCCCATAGCGTCATTTCGACGCAACGCGAGTTCCCTTGAAAGGGAACCTAAGATTCTGCCACTGAGCCACAGGGGGAGAATACATAGGCTATCGGTTCGCGCGAGCATATCATAGAGCGTCGTCATGTTTCGTGTCGGCGTTAGCTTGCAGGCGTGCGTGCATTGTAACAGGCTTTTTTACTGCAATATAAATATTTCCAGCCGCCTGAACTCAGAGGGGACTGAGAAATGTGTGGGAATTGGAGATTGGCCCGGCCTCAGCGGGGCTACAGTACTCTCTCTCCTCCTTTCGCCGGTGAGTGAGGCACGCGGGGTGCTGAACATTGCTCGTGACTGTCCGCTCTGACATCTCTTGAGAACGGCGCAGTTTGCGCGACACAAGCAAAGGGAGAAAGCGCGGGAAGCGGGGCGAGTAGCCAGAGAGCGTCATCATGTTTTGCAGGCGTGCGTGTATTATAAACAGGCTCGTTTACTGCAGTATTGATATTACCAGTCGCCTGAACTTGGGAGGGGACTGAGAACTATGTGAGACATGGCGGTCAGTCAAGCCTCGGCGGGACTCACGCACTCTCGTTTCTCCTTTCGCCGGTGAGTGACGGGCGCGGGGGCGGTAGCTTTCTTGTAACGTAAAGAAAAACTAGCCCCGTGATCGTCCGCTTCTGCGATCCCTTGTGAGCGGCTTGGTCTGCGCGGCTCGAGCAGAGGGAGAGAGCGCGGGAAGAGGGGCGAGTAGCCAGAGAGCGTCATCATGTTTTGCAGGCGTGCGTGTACTGTGTAACAGGCTCGTTTACTGCAGTATTGATATTTCCAGTAGCCTGAACTAGGAGGGGACTGAGAAATATGTGTGAAATGGATGTGAAACACTCCTTTCTCCTTTCGCCGGGAGACGGGCGCGGGGGGCGGGGTAGCTTTCTTGTAACGTAAAGAAAAACTAGCCCCGTGACCGTACGCTTCTGCAATCCCTTGTGAGCGGCGCAGTTTGCGCGACTCGAACAGAGGGAGAGAGCGAGCCCCGTAATCGTCCGCATCTCTGACATCCCTTGTGAACGGCGCAGTTGCGCGGCTCGAACAGAGGGAGAGAGAGAGCGGGGAGTGGTGCGAGGCATTTGAAACAACGCCTCGTAGGAAATTTCTCTTTTAGAAGCGAGAGTGTGTGTCGCAGCGGCGAACACACACAGCAGTAAAAGAATATGACGCCGGATAGCGTAGCAGGCACGGATGGCTGAAGGCAGCGAAGAATCGTCCGGCTTCCTCAGGCGCTGTCCTCTGCTTGCCCTGTCGCTTGCTTCGACGGCGGCGGCTTCTCTCAGAGATCCAACGATGCTGAGAGCTTCGCTGAAGAGACGAAAAATCAGGGTATCAGCCTCCGAGCCTTCCTTTTATACGCTAAGCCACTCCCATTCTGGCGGGCTGTGACGCGTGAGGGCGCGTGCGCCCTCATTGGGCGTGACGTCACGCCAGGCTCACTGGTAGGCTGCTGCAGTTGCCGCGGAGCAGCCAATGAGCGCGCTAGATAGCCTGCTCTAGGTCTGCTAGCTGCTGCACTGCGTTGACAATGAATAAAAATTAAGGATAATTTTTTGGCTTCATATCTCGAGAAAAGATGACTTTACCCGTAGTGTAAGCTAACTTACGCAATACGAGAGAACCTCTCGTAAGAGAAACAACTATCTGTTCTCTGAAAATAGTGGGAGGTTTGTAGAGCTTACCCGAGTCATGACGGTGATGGTGATGTAGTGAAGCACAGCTCCGAGCATCAGGGCAACTGTTTGGGAATTCTCAGTAATGACCGGCCAAGAACTGTTTTCAGCCAACAGTACAGTAGCAATCACTCGAAACACAACCAGGACATGGGTCAAACCTATGATGATCAGCATCTGAAAACACGTAAACCACAGACACCAACAAAGAGCGTTAGCCATACATATATGAATTATATTTTTTTATGAGAGTAAATGCATCTTCGCAAAATCAATATGGGTTTCTTACCATGAGTGTGGCTAAAACCATTACTATAGTGGACCGTAGATAAGAGTGCATGTGCATCTTGGGTTCACAGTGTGCATTATTTACAATCTCCAGAATCAACTCCTCCTGCATGGTACAAGTGCATACAAAATTACATGTTATACCCAACCACCCTAAGCTTTAATATATTTGCAGTTCTTCACCATGATGTAACAGTGATGCAGTTTTTTGGAGTAACACTGAAAGTAGTGGCATTGCAGCAGTGGATGTGCATCAAAAACTGGGAAACATTTGGTTGCAATTGATTTTGAGAGTTTACCGGAACGGAGAGTGACTAATTGTATGTTAAAACTGTACTTTACACAATTTAAAAAAAAAAAAATTTTTTAGGTCTTTAATAAAGGTCTTCTGAAGCGAAGCAATGTGTTTGTGTAAGAAAAATATCCATATTTAAAACTTTAGCGACTAAAATTACTAGCTTCCATCAGATGGCCCAAGAGTAACCTTTGACCTGACGCATGACGCATTGATGAACGTGGAAGCGCAGAGGATAAAGCAAAACAAAACACGAATTAGAAGTCTAAAACAAGATTTTTTTTAGAGAGAGATGTCAGATGAGCTTGAGTTTGATGCCCAGCGCTGTTTGTTTGAACCGCGAGAGGCGTCAAAGCTTACGCTACTCCTACCTCCTACGTCATACATCATCAAGTTTTACTCTTTTGGCGTAAGTCGACTTATGTAGGCCGTTTGCCGAAAGCTAGTAATTTTAGTCAGTAAGGTTTTAAAAATGGACATCTTTCTTACACAAACGCATCACTTCACTTCAGAAGGCATTTATTGGAGCACTTTTATCATGAATGGATGCACATTTATGGACTTCAAAACAGAAACCGGCCATTCACTGCCATTATAAAGCTTGAAAGAGCCAAGACATTTTTTAATATAACTCCCGATTGTATTTATCTGAAAGAAGAATGTCATATACACCTAGGATGGCTTGAGGGTGAGTAAATCGTGGGGTAATTTTCATTTTTGGATTTTCAACTATCCCTTTAATGTAGTTTAATATGTTTTATTAGTGTAGCCAGCTGCTTTTTCAAGAGGGTAGCTTGACCGTATTATTTAAAGTTATCATCTAAAGCTATCATTCCCAGTCGCTAACTCAAAGGTCTAATGCTGTATGATGTATTTTTGTTATAGAGATAGTTACTTTGTAATACCTCTTCCTCACACCAGTCAAAGACCTTCCATGCGCACACATAAGACGATCTGTGACGCTTCCAAAACTCCAGAAACACAGTGGCTGTAAAGAACACAATAAAATCTGTCATAACATTGAATCAATCCAACTTAAATGAGGTTAGAGCTGTTGTTGAACTTACCCCACACAGCCATGAACATGGCGAATGCTACTGTTCCCTCATTATCAAACAGAAGGCTCACCTGCATGTGACCCAAAAAGCACAGTGTCAGCACATATTAAAATGTGCTAATAGAGTTCTACCAGTAATGTTCATATAATTTTTGTATAAAGTCTTGTCTGTAATAACATTTTCAAAATTCTAGCACAGATAAAAACATTATTTATACATCATTGATGGAAAGTTTTTTTTTTGTTTTTTTTGAAAGTTTTATTTGGATGTTTGTCTAATGTATTTTAAACGTTACTATTTGTTTCAGAATGCTCAGAGAAACTAACATTCTCATCATTTTTGCAAAATTATTAAATGAAATGTTCTATGTTCTAATTCTAATTAATGTTTGCATAAAAAAAATAAATAAAAAAAGGACATTAAAGGCGCGCTCAGCATTTAACAGCGGCGGTGATGAGGCTTCATATTCTTCAGGTGTGCCTCATCACACGCTGCCAATTCTCCTCTTCAGCGCCCCCCTCTCCAATCACACCCACTTCAGTCGGGAACCTTGCGAAGGGCGGCGAGTTAAGGGACGGGGTGGCGCTGATCACAAGGGAGGGGCAGCCATTCCGTCACAATATATATTTTGTTCAGTAATATATAAGAACATTTTGCTAACATTCCGTTTAAGTTACAAAAAACGTTATTTCAGAATCTTCTCTTAGGGTGCTTTCACACTGGCAGTTTAGTTCGTAACGGGGCACGGTTCGCATGAAAAATCGCTACTGTGAACGCTGTCATGTGGACCCGGGTGCGCACTGGGGTACCGAACCCGAGACTACCTGGAGGAGGTGGTCTGAGTTCGGTTGCACTCGAACCGCGCCGCGGTCCACGTGAATGTGAAACCAACACGGACTCGGGTGAGCACTTGTTCAGGAAGAAAAGGGACCTGCCCATGCGTTTTAGCTGATTATGATGTATTTAGTTAATTTAAACACATGTAAGGGATGATAGAGCTGATGATTTACCTTGGATACAAGTGAGAGTGACCCTGCAGTGTATTCGCGCATAGCGTGTGGAATCAGGACAACAGATTAATGGAAATCCACTGTCTCCTCAAAAGAGTTTGTTTGCAAGCAGCAGACAAACCACCTTATGCGTCACACACACACAGTAAACCTGTGTTGTTCACTCAGCTGTGCATAATAGCACCAAATTAATAAAAAAATACAATATATTGACTCACGTTCTGTTTTCTATCATGCATGCGGCGTGCACGTTCGCATTGCGATAAGATGCATCATGCACGCAAACGCCCCAGGGTTCGATAGAATCAAATTGAGTGTGAAACCAGACCAACGCTCCGGGGGGCGCCAGGAACAATTGAGCTAGGGCTTGGACCGCAGCAAACGAGCCCAGTGTGAAAGCACCCTAAGGGTGTATTCACACCTGTCTTGTTTGGTTCGATTGAATCAAACTCAAGTTCGTTTCCCACCTTGGTGCAGATCTTTTGGGCAGGTGTGAATACAGCAATCGCACTCGGGTGCGGACCAAACAACTAAACCGAGACTCAGCTGAAGAGGTGGTCTCGGTCCGGTTCCAAACGAAATCTGGTACGGTTTGAATTTCTGTCCAATGAATGGATGACCTTAGCACAGTGTGGTTTTGTTTACAAATTTTAGTTCACTTGCAAAAAGGACAGTGTGAAAGCGAACCACACAAAACAAAAAAATCTACACTGTATTTGATCTGGACAATAGCAAGTGAACTAGCGGACTTTCCTGGTGTGAATACACGCTAAGAACCCTTTTTTTTGTTTTACTAAAGGCTGGAATACAATACTCAAATAATTTTGCTCTGATTTTTGCCCCGATTTGATGTCTAGATGAGTCGACAATCGTTGACAAAAGTCTGTGCCAGTCTGCAGATATGGACAGATGGATTTGACAGACTTCTCATAAAATCGCATAGTTTATGATGGGCACAGATTGAAGTTTTAGGTTTTAGGATATCAAAACATATTTAATATTTTGAGCCAATTTTAAAACATTACTGAAACAGAAGCTGTCCTCTATCAGTGCTGCAATAAAATACAATAAAAATACAATAACCAAACAAAAGTAAATTAACAGAACATGCATAAAATAAGCCTCAATTTTTTGACTCATCAGTACAGATAAAACAACTGATTGTGCAACTCATCTCCATCTCAATCCAAATTTGTTTGGCTCATTTTCTTTCTGTTGTGACAACTACTGTGATCTTTAACTGTCATGCGTCTCCTAGCAATGAGGAGCGTGTTTCTTGTGTGTGTTTGTTGTGTTCGGAACGATTTTAAAGTCTGGTAGTGTATGAACCCCAGTTTTCCCTGTAACCATTTACAAAGTTGGCAAGTGTATGATGCCTAGTGATGCCTAATCTGTTCAGATTTTAAAAGTCCTGTAGTGTATTCCAGCCTTAAGACTACTACAGAAAAATATAATCTTCAATTATCTCCATACCAAAATTTCAGTTAGCCTAACATTTTTACTGAATCATTAAAATATGATATGAGTATTCTAAAGGGCCTTGAGTGCTTCTTATAAGTGGGTGATTGAGTCATGATATAGTGCATATGTGTGTATATGTAAAAAACAAAGTAAGCGACTTGTCAGTGCACAATTGTCTGCATAAAAAATACAGTACCTTTGCATACATGCAGGTGTCGGAAAGCTCCCACACTTTGCAACTAATATCGCACAGAGGGCACATAATAACGTTCGACTGGCACACCTCTTGTCTGCGTACACACACACAAGCACACACACAGGTTGATTTTGCTTCAGGACCTTTATTTTACATTAGACAGCAAGTGGTGACCTTACACAGTACCATAATTGTTTATCGAACAACAAAGATGTATTTGAAAATCAAACATTGAAGTTTAATAATATTAGGTTACTCACATGAGAGGACTTGTGCTGTAGAAAGCCAGGCCATACAGGAATACTATGAGACCAATTACAGAAGCAGGAATCAAGAGAAATGTGTACCAGCCCAGCCACAGGAAATAAAGAGCCACCTTCTCGCCAAGGTAGTTTCTGACAACACATACAAAAAATGCATCATCAAGAAACCTGCAAGGATACTTTCTATTGGTAGCAGAATGGAAATAAGTCTATAATGAACAGAGAGATGAGTAAAACCACAAAATAAAAAGAAAGAGAACCTGACGTTAGTTATGGGTTGCCCCCGAAAACAAGCAGACCATCGAGCCCAGCTCTGCTTCAGTTCTTTCTGCTCCCTTTTCTAGGAATGAAAGTGGACAAAGGACAGTTTTTTTGTTTTTTGTTTGTTTTTTGTTGTTGTTGTTACAATTACTACAAAACCATGAAATCTCATTTATTTGGACTGTAACAGAAAACACATGGTCACCCTAGAGACCCTGTAGGTTTAGTTGTCCTGGTTCCCTTTGAAGGGAACTCGCGCTGCATCAAAACGCTGTGGTAACGCAGTTAGAGATTGGCCTGGCCCTTTCTCTGCCTTCACCTGCTAGGTCCAGTGTTTCATCTCAGGGTTTGGAAGCAGGCTCTGCGGTTACTTCCACCCCAAGTGAAACACCTGACTGCAACTTTCCATTTCCTAGGAGCTGGATGTTATTAGTATTGAGACAGGAGACACTGAAGATTCATCACTTCAGACTCCTGCATGTGAGGAACTGATGGAGGTTATCACTCATGGCGTTGCTAAATTAAACATTGACTGGCCGGCCGAGAAAACCGGAGCTTCGTCAGAAAAGCAATCTAGACGAACGCTTTCTGCCGTCACGTACACAACCTCCATGTTGTGGGGCTTGCTGTTTTTTCCTGACCTCCAGACTGAGGAAGAGGAAGAGACCAGTTTCATACCATGTATTTAGTCCACAAAAATCAACAAATTTAAACATCCATGGGCTTAAACAACACGGTTATGGGGTGATGCCCAGGGCTGAAGAGACGCTTGTGAGCCATCTCTCCCCTGAGTAAGCATCGTCCCTCAAAGCCCTCACATTACCCAACAAACCACTGAGAGATACATTGGCGGGTAAAGCGTAATCGCCAGCAGGTCAGGCCAAAGAGGGCTTTGTCAAAGAAGAAGTCCTGATGCCATCTGTGCCCTCAGGGGGCCGTTCTGCCAACCCCGCCACCTTGTGTGTCTCGGGGCGCAGGGGTTCCCAGCGAGTGCTTATCCGAATGTCCGCCCTAAAAAAAAAGTGCCACAGCAGGCTCTAGTCATAGGGGAGGAAGTAAAGTCCCTGCTGGTCATGGTGGCTATAGAACGTTTTCCTCCGCCCAGCAGGGAGTCCGGGTTCTACAGCCAGTTATTTATTGTTCCAAAAAAGTATGGGGGGTTGCGTCCGATTCTAGATCTGTGCCAACCAAATCGCTCTGTAGGCAAGATTAAATTCAAGATGCTTACTCTGAAGCAAATCGTGTCACAAATCAGGTCAGTGGACTGGTTTGTCGCGATAGATCTCAAGGATGCATACTTCCACGTATCCATCCATCCACAACACAGGAAGTTTCTGAGGTTCGCTTTCAGGGATGAAGCGTACCAATATCGAGTTCTTCCTTTCAGCCAAACTTTATCACCTTGCACTTTCACAAAGTGTGTGGATGCAGCTCTGGCACCCTCTGCGACTCCAGGGCACTTGCATAATAAATTACAAAGACGATTTGGTGATTGTAGCTCATTCAGAGCATTTGGCGGTTCGACATTGAGATGTCGTTCCCGCCCACAAATTTGGGTTTGAGGCTGAATGCCAAGAAGAGTGTGCTTTTTCCAGCTCAGAGGACCATTTTTCTGTGTGTAATATGGGATTCGACGACTATGCAGGCATGTCTGACTCCTCCTCGTATCGTCTCAATTCTCTCAGCTGTGAACGAGCTAAAGCTAGGCTAGTCACTCTCTAGGCCAATTTCATAGACTGTTGGGTCTGATGGCACCTTTTGGCCTGTGGTCCATGAGACCTATACAGTGGTGGCTTAAAACCAAGGAATTCTCCCCAAAGGGAAATCCGCTCCATATGATCAAGTGAATGCCGTCGGGCCTTAGTCATGTGTAAAAAACCTTGATTCCTTTCCCAAGGACCTGTGTTGGGGGCTCCTTGTCGTCACATCAAGCTAACGATGGAAGCATCCCTCACGGGCTGGGGGGCGATCATGAGTGGTCGCTTGGCTCAAGGTCTGTGGCGGAACCATCATCTCTCATTGCACATAAATTGCCTGGAGATGCTGGCCGTGTTTTAGGCACTGAATCACTTCCTCCCAGACCTAAGAGGCCGTCATGTGCTTGTTTGTACAGACAACACATGGGTACATAAACCATCAGGGGGGTCTGCGGTCACATCCCTTATTCAACCTGGCTCACCAGATATTCCTGTAGGCCCAGGGGAAGCTACTCTCTATGAGAGCGGTTTACATTCAGGGGTATCTAAATCAGGGGGCAGACATCCTGTCAAGGCCAGGGCCGAGGCCCGGGGAAGCCTGAGGTGTTGAAGCTCCTGTGGGAGAAGTTTGGCCAAGCAGAAGTAGATCTGTTTGCATCTCTAGAGACAACACTCCCTCACTCACACAGCTCCTCTTGGGCTGGACGGTGTGGTACAGACATGGCCGAGGCTATGTCTGTACGCCTTTCCCACGATCGCTCTTCTCCTGGGAGTTCTGCAGAGAGTTCGCTGGGACAGGGTCCGTCTTCTATTAGTAGCCCCGTTCTGGCCGGCCCGGGTGTGGTTCTCGGACCTCATGTCTCTCCTCGATGGCTCTGCTCTGGAGATTACGCCCAGGAGGGACCTTCTTTCTCGATCCTTCAGCCCCATCCAGAGTTGTGGAAACTGTGTGCTTGGCCTCTGAGGGGACCCAGCTCATAAGTTCAGGTATTTCAACCGAGGTCGTTGAGACTAACCTTCAATTCAGAGTTACGTCCATGAGGAAACTCTATGGCCTGAAGTGGATATTATTCACTTCATGGTGCGGAAGTCACCAGCTGGACCCAGTTAACTGCCCAGTGGGGTGCAGTGCTGGAATTCCTGCAGGAGGGATTCTTCGCAGGGCTATCCCCCTCCACCCTAAATGTGTATGTGGCAGCCTTAGCTGCTTACCACACTCCTTTGGGTGGTGTGATACACATTTCCTCCATGGCATCTTGAGGCTTAGATCTGCAGTCCGCATGAGGGTGCCGGCCTGGGATTTGGCCATAGTAGTGGATGGCCTTTCCTTGGCTCCCTTCGAGCCTATTGCAGAAGTTCCTGAGAAGTTTCTCACGCTGAAAACTGTCTTTCTCCTTGCTATCTGGTCTCTCAAGAGAATTGGAGACTTACAAGCCCTATCTGTATCTCCCCCGTGCTTGGAATTTGCGCCTGGTATTGTGAATGCTTTTCTCTACCCCAGACCAGGTTATGTTGCTAAAGTTCCTACAAATACTGTAAGACCTATTGTGCTGCAGGCCTTCTGTCCTCCTCCCTTTCTGAATGTCTGACCAAGAGAAACTAAATCTGCTCTGCCCAGTTAGGGTTCTAGATGCCTACGTCCACAGAGCTGCCCTGTGGAGGAAGTCTGAACAGCTGTTTGTTTGCTTCGGGTCACCCAGGAAAGGGTTTCCGGCATTTAAGCAAAGGATGAGCAAATGGCTACTCTGGAGGCACTATCTTGTCTCCTCTCGTCACACCGTGACAATTCAACACTGTGTGCATACGATTTCACACGGGCAGGCATTTGCTCATACGGTGGCATGGGCATAGTACCTGTAGCATTCCACCAGCGATCCGACGCCGCACGAGTCCCTTGAAAGGGTACGTCTCAGTTATGTAGGTAACCATGGTTCCCTGAAAAGGGAAAGAGATGCTATATCGCCCAGCTATACTCCCGGCATGCCTGTGATCGACTTCTTTCGGTCTATCGGAAGCTAAAACTACTTGGTTTGGGTGTGCATTATAGTTTCCTGGTCAATGACGTCACCCGCCTATGACGTTCCGTCTCGCCATTGGACTGATTTAATACGTGCTTTACGACACAATCACACAGAGGCGTTCCCACAGCGTTTCGATGCAGTGTTTCGTTCCCTTTTCAGGGAACCATGGTTAAATACGTAACTAAGATGTTTTGTTTAGCAGTGGTTTTATTTGTTGGTTTCAAATGTCTGTCTAAAAAAAACAACTCATTTGACTTCTGAAATCTTACATTTTTCTGTTTCACTCAGAAAAATTTAAGATTTCAGAAGTAAAATTAGATTTTTTCAAGACAGACATTTGAAACGCAGAGTATAAGAATGTGTGTGATCAAATACTCATTGTGACAAGATACTTTCTCTATATGCTGCTTTGAGCATCAAATAGTTATGTATAATCATCACCCTGGGATATACTTCCTTATCAACACATTTGCATAATGATTCTGCAGTGTGGACTCTGTACTACATGTGTACAAAATGCTGTGAGCAAGAGGAAATAAAATATTAAAATCATACCTCATGTAAGCAGAAGTGAGTCTCGAAAACATTTTTTTTCATGAGATCGGGCAGATATTCTGAAACACCTAAGAGAGGTAGAGCGAGAGAATGTATTATGGAATCGACAGTTCAAGATGAATCATATGAAGGTTGAAATAATACAGTGATGTAATACAAAGTAATATGAATGAGCAATCTAGGGAAACTGTTACTCACCCTCAGAATCGATGCATGTGTGATGCAGAATGAAATCAACAATACGAATCCTGAAACAGAGCCACAATGCAGATCAAAGCCCTTCTGTTAAAGTGGCTTCTTTATTTGTGTACAACACAGGGTTTTTTTTCACAATACATCAGTCGTGACTATGTCACCTTTCTCCACTGCACTATAGAGAATAGGGATTACTCAGATTACCATTAGTAAGAGATGTAGCATTTTGTTTGCTAGCCGTTTAATTGGTGAAAATCTCTATTCTTCTCCATTCTCTATTCTAATCTCTATTCATAGGCAAAATGTACTATCACTGAGCAAGTTAGGCAAAAATAGGAATCTGTTAGTTAGTCGATACTGAACAGTGATCAAAGTAATGCCAATCACGTATTAAAAACCCTATAATTTTATTTATATACATTTATACAAACAAATGTGTTTGAATTACAGTCATACAAATGGCTAGAGAGTTTTTTGAGACTGTGTTACCTGGTTGACTGAGGTATAGAACCCTGCTGCTCACAACTCCAGTTACAGGCATCAGACACTTTTAAGAGATACCGGTATGTCTCAAAAACCCTTTCTGGTGCTCTAATGCAATAAAATACCGTATAATCATCTCTAAATTTCTGCAAAAAGAAACATACACCAAATAAAAAGAGTAAAGCAAATATTTGACAACATTTCATTATTAGTACCATTATCCAAACAATATAATAACGCAGTGCCATTATATAGTGTTGAACTAAATCTAATAATAATAAAGTCATAATAATATGGTTCACAGCAGTCTTGTTAATTTAACAGCATATTGTATCATTGACTTGTACATATTATTGTAAGACACAATATTTAAGCAATGAAATTGTGCAGAATAGAACTGCAGTTTTGCACTTGTTGTGTCAGCAGTTACGCAACTCTTGCAATTTTTAGTTACACTTTCAAATGCAAAAAGGAATTTCCCCATCATATGTCAAGACATTAGTTATAGACTTCTTAAACCAGATCTCAAAAATGCAAAAACTCCCTTACTTGAATGTTTAATTTCTTAGCTTTCAAAGTTTCAATGAAAGCTTTTTGTTTTCTGATGCATTCGTTATTTTCCTCTCCTTCTGAGATTTTTGCCACAAGAACAAAATCGAAGGTCAGAGGAGGATGCTGAGATTAAAAAGAAAGAAAGCAGTGCTAATAAATTATTATCAGAACCTTCCCACTTACATAAATACATCCTATGCAATTTTCATTTCATTCTAGTGACTTTCCTTCGTGTGTATAAGTTATAAATAATTTAAACATGTACTGTGGGGTCAAAAATTGAGACCATGTTAAAAATCTGAAATTTCTCACCCCATTTAATATTTAAGTTAGATTTATTGTAACACACAAAAGATGCTTTTTATTACACTATTACACTGATAATATACAGTAAGTATATTAAGACTTTTTTATTAAATTTAAAAAAAGTAGTCTTTTCACTAGAGCCTCACTTTGAAACCTGTATTATGTTTTATGTGCAATTCATTGTTTCACTTAGACTATTACACTGATAATATAATTTGTAATGAAAAAATGTATTCAATAAAAAATAGAAGCATTTTCACTAGTGGTCTCACTTTGAAACCTATTATGAGCTGTGATGTGCTATAGGCCTTACCACTGGTGGCATAGATGGGATCTCATTGCCATTCTCATTTACAACTCCGATGGTTTCTAAAAGGTCAATGCTCCCCTACAACAACAACAACAACACAATATAAACAGTTCAGAATAATAACCCCATTTACAAGAAGGGAAAAGGTGGAAATGTACTGTCAGTATGTTCTTAACACAGTAACTATGATTGTAATATATATATATATATATATATATATATATATATATATATATATATATATATATATATATATATATATATACGTATATATATATATATATAATATATAATATATACGTATATATATATAAAATATTGTACAATAAGAAAAAAATTTAAGATAAGAGATCACAAACTCTGGATTTAGGCTATTTCTGGCAATAGCACAGATCAATATCAACGTAATACCATGTACTTTCCAATCAGTTCTGTCCCCATGTTCTTACTCTATTGCAAAATAGTATAATAATAACAGATGCAGCTGCATGCACATTATACTGTAAACTGAAATACAAATGAAAGCATTTTGGAAAGTTCTTTTCCACCACCAAGTTCTACTTTCATACTACTGACTAATCTTATAGGCTAGTTTATATTGAAACAAGAAACCATCCCAAATGCCTGTGAATACCAAAAATTCCATTATGGCCAAGTCATGAGGGTTTGAATGTTGTTTGTAAATTGTTTTAATTGTTCTAGTTGTAATTTAGTATCTGATTCTACACTAGATAACTATCAATGTTTGTTTTCCCCTAAAATAGTCTGAATAGCTCAGAACTGGTTTAAACGTCCCACACCAACAGAAGCAGAGGTACTGCAACCATAGCAAATGTTTTGATTGATAAGGGAACGTTTTGTGTTGCTTATTATGGCATGACCCCAAACACAGGTCGTATCACAGATACTGTGTCTATTGATACTGCTTCTCCATGACAGCTGCAGTAGACAACTTAACTTGCAGTTTCACACAGACAATTAAACCATTCAATCTTAGAACAGGGGCGTTCAACCTTTTCATGGCTTAGCAGAAGTCTTTTCTCTTGGTTTGGTGTCATATTTCTGAATTAATTCCCTTACATTCACAAAACACTATATAATAAGACCTCAATCGGGGTGCAATGTTCTCTGAAACTTTCTCTGCTGGTGTTCCTCTGAAGAAACACCTGTTACATCAGCTTTTATCAAACCTCAGTGTATTGTATATTTGTGCTTGTAACTTATGCCATGGCTCATAATGATTTGTGTGTAACAACATTTCTGTAAAAAAATTGTTTTGATCTTTTGACAGAGCAAAAATAATCATCTTGAAGACATCTATTGGATCAATGTTATCAAGATCAATGAACCACTGTCCATGTTAGTACAATGTAGCCTAGAAATAAAAGTAATTTGGCAGGAACATTAAATATGCACATTTAATAGGTTTCTATATAAGCTGGTTACTTTTAGGTCAGACATTCTTCCTGATCCTGGTAGCCTTCATCTTTGAATCAGACACACAAACCTGCCTGTGATTCATGAATTCTGTTGGCTCTTAATTAACAATTGCCTTATTTTCATGTTTCAAGTGAAGCACTAAGAAACTGTAAGATAGTCTACTAAGTTAACTCTAAGACAGGCAAAAACTAACCAAACAGTGCAGTTAAAGTTCATCTCACCTGCCTCCGTCCTAGTTTCCGCTTCATCATGATAGATCCAGGGCTCCAGTCCATGACAGCTGTGCTGGTTTTATACGGGATCACAGACACTTGTCAGTTAAAGGGAACCTTTAATAATTCGCCATTACAAACCAAAGAGTAAGCACAAAAGACTCATCAGAAACTCGTGTACACTTCCGTGCTGCTGTAAGGAACTTGACTGTTGGCTTGACTTGAGAGACAGCCGCTGACTGTGGAATGTCGCCGGATGACTCTCGGTCTTGATGTCACTAAACGTGCGCTCACGTCTGATAAAACTCGTCATAGGAGCACAACAACCCAAACAACTGCGTCACATGAGCATACTAACCCAAACACACGTCTCAAATCTAATATAGTTCCCGTTTATCATTTATATCAAAACGACAACAATAATTATACATGTCACAGAATTTTTTTCCCCCTATATTATAATAAATATAAACATCACAATTCACAATATTTAAAATGAATAGGCTAATAACACATTTACCGAAACATAGATAACGTGTAGCTTAGGTTTCTACGGTCTTTTTTCACTTCTTATTTAGAATATAGAATATATAGGCTATAAAAATACACATTGCAATAAATAAATAAATAAATAAATAAATAAATAAATAAAGTAGGCCTATAGGCTACTACACTTTTGCTAAAATATTCTTAGATCTTTTCGATTTAGTAATAGCCTATATATATCGCATGACACACCCTGCAACGTCTAATAATAATAATAATAATAATAATAATAATAATATAGCCTATAGTTTATTGGCAGTAATGGTATTTGGGGAGCTTTATTTTTTTTATTTTTTTTTTATTTTTTATTTTATCAAAGGTGGAGTGTAAAGGTGTATATAGACTGTATGTTAGCGCTTTCGAGTATCTTTTGGCTATTATCTGACTATTATCTGTTTATTGTAAACCAAACCCATAATGTGACCAACCCACATTAACCAACGTTGCATTTTGAAGTTGCAGTTCTGCCACTAGGTGGAGGCACGAGATCTATTACTGGATAAAAAGAAAGTTTGTGCGGCCACTAGTTCTGCAGGAGTCAGTCAGAACTGAACTGCATTCTGCATGTATGTATGTGTTAAAACTTAAAGACCACTGAAAAATGTTTAATATAGTTATATGTTTGAGTTAGATGTTATTTTTTATTATATTATATTAAAATAAAAAAATATTTGTCATAAAGAGCATTTTTGAAGAAATTTACAATTGGTCAAAAAAAATAAAAATAAATAATGATGCTTTGCCATGTTTCCAGACATTGAATAATGAAAAGAAAAAAAAAAGTATATTAATTTTTAGAACACAATACATGTATTGTCAGAGCACAAGCAAGTTTTGTTCAGGATAACCTTGTACACGGCTTGATTCATGCATCCTTAAAGATGGAATTGCTAAATATGTATATCCTGTTTCTTACATCCAAATACCATTTACATTTGCAGTGTCTACAGGGGTGGTCTGATCTTTTGGTACCATCGTTTAATATTTTGTTCCAATCAACTTCACAAAAATGTCTTAAAACTCACAAGCTACGGTTTGACTTTAAATTCTAGATATGTGAGTTCAAATGATAAAAATCGGAATCTCCTCTATAATCTTATAAACCAGATTAAACACTTTTGCCCTATGTTATTACTTTGGTCCCACCCATAAGGAAGACCATAGCCCTCAGAAACGAGGCTCCCGCCCCATGCGTCTGCCACCTTCACATATGGCTGTGGAATTATGAAACCCAGATTGTAGAATTGTAGGTTTAGGAAATAGGCAGCTATGTTTCTGTCCCGCTGCCACACCCAGACAGAACTCCATGTGTAATTGCTGGAGTGAAGGGCCGTGGTAACCACTTGAAGGGTGGCCCCGGCCAGAAGAGTCTATATTGGGCTACACAGGCTCCTTTAGTTACACTCCTGGTGGGGCTGGAACAAGCCATCAAGATGTGGAGAATTCTTAGGAAGCTGCTTCAGAAACAGCCTTTTCTCTTTCTGTTCTGTATGGGGAAACGTGTGTGTGTGTGTGTGTGTGTGTGTGTGTGTGTGTGTGTGTGTGTGTGTGTGTGTGTGTGTGTGTGTGTGTGTGTGTGTTATTATCATTTTTAAAGGATTCAGACATAGCAATGATGGTTCTGATTATCAACCTATATATTAGCCAGTCATTTTGCGACAACTGACTTGGCTGATGAACTGAAGTGCTGTTCAATCTACTGACAACTTTGTTGATGAACGCTGCACATTGTCTGTTGTCATATTTTTAAATACATTTTGACTACATTTTGTGGGGGAAAAAAAATGTGTTCAAGCAATGTCTTTATTTTTTATTGTTTGTATGTGTATTACTGACATTATATCTGACACAGAATTGACCATTTAAAAAAACCATATTGGTCAAACACTAAGCATTCAATGCTGAGCTAATTTTAGAGAATGTTTGTTACATGTAATAATGAATGTAGTTTTATAATTCGTTACATTACTGAGTTGTTCCTAATGGCAAATTGTATTTTTGTTGTTCAATTGTTCTGAAATGTCAGAGAATATATAATTGGCACATTCCATTTTTGCGTCCTTGAAAGGGCGGGAAGTGAACGCTTATCGTTGGGTCATCTCAAACTTAATTCCTTCATGAAGAGTCTTCTTTTGTTGTTATCAGAGGGAACGTGCGATGGGAACTGCAGGCAACTTGCTGTTTATGATCACATGACCTTCACAATTCATTTGATGTTCATTTGATCTGAAATTGAATCTGCTTTAAACCCAACAGGAACAATTCCTTACGTATTTATGTGTGTGTTTACCAAATGCCACACCAAGACTGTATCAAGTTGAAATAACTTTGAATTATTGACAATCTTATCAGCTATAAACATGAATTGTACTGCTGTGTTATCAAGATTAATTTTCAGATAACATTCAACGTGAACATTTGAAACAATAGTATCCTGCTCTGTTTTCATATTTGTGTGTGTGTGTGTGTGTGTGTGTGTGTGTGTGTGTGTGTGTGTGTGTGTGTGTGTGTGTGTGTGTGTGTGTGTGTGTGTGTGTGTGTGTGTGTGTGTGTGTGTGTGTGTGTGTGTGTGTGTGTGTGTGTGTGTGTGTGTGTGTGTGTGTGTGTGTGTGTGTGTGTGTGTGTGTGTGTCTGTCTGTGTGTCTGTCTGTGTGTCTGTGTGTGTTTCTGCTACTTTGGGCACTTTTAAGTCCCCGTAGTGAAATTTTTGATTTATGTAAAAAAATATCATCTGATGCTTGATAAATATATACATAGCTAGTCTTATTACACACCTTGAAATTTTTTTTTTTTTTTAAATGAATGAATAGTGTGATTTAATGAAAAATTATGAAGCATTTATAGGTCTGTAACAAAGCTGGTGCTCTTCTGTCTGGTTCTCTTTTTGAGCGAAAGGTTTTACTTACATACATACATACATACATACACACATACACACACACACACACACACACACACACACACACACACACACACACACACAGACAGACACACACACACACACACACACACACACACACACACACACACACACACACACACACACACACACACACACACACACACACACACACACACACACACACACACACACACACACACACACAAATCTGACCCATGGAGGCACCACCTCGCAACCTGATACTACAGGACACATTCATTCATTTATTTATTATTCATCGGAATTGTACGAAACTTGGTAAAGGTTTTGGCAGTTGCTATGTGAACAGAAAAAAATAAAAAATAAATCATGGACATGATTTGAACAGGTTACATGGTCCTGGAAAAAAACAGGTCACACTTGTGCTCCTCGCGGGCATCTCATCTAGAGAAAACTTTTGATACTGCGGCCAAACAAAATCTCACTGAAAGCAAATTTTTTTAGATATCAGGCTCAAATTCTGAACACAACTTGTTTCGATTTATGGCTTTGATTTTCTCACAGATAGAGTAAAACATGTTTTTAAAAATATATATTTCATATTAAAAAAAAGTCATAACAATAAATGTAAAGTTCTGTAACTTTTTTTAAGTTTACTTTTTAAACTTTTTTCACTTCAGCAATAATCTGCCAAGTGTTGTCTTTGAAAAGAGATCAAACTTAAATTTGTGCTCTAAAGCATTGAAGATTTATGACAGTTTAAGTTGGAAATTTAATTTTTAGGTCTATACTCAAAAAGTGAATAAATTGATTATGAATACAGCGTAAATATAATTAAGTATATATTTAATTTATAATAAAATTCCCTAAAAATACAAAATATTAAATAGATAAAAAACATTATCGAACTAAAATATATAGTACATTAATTTAATTGAAATAAAAATAAAAATGCAGTTATTTTTATTTTTATAAAAAAATCTTTTTTTTAATTTATTTTATAATCATAATATTTCAATTAGCACTAGGGTTAAAGGATCAGGGAATGAGGCGGGAACCGGCGGACATTTAACACACTTTAATATATCAAAATAAATAAACAACAAAACGAAAGTGGCAGCCCCACACCAGGCCTGGTCCTCTCTTGTCCTTCACTGTCACTGCCACATCTATGGGATGTGTTTGATGAAAAAATATGACCCATGGAGGCACCACCTCGCAACCTGATACTACAGGACACATTCAGAGGTATTGTGGAGTCCTTGTCTTGACATATCAGACCTGTTTTGGCAGCATGAGGGAGATCTACATGATATTAGGCTGGTGTTTTTAATGCTGTGGCTGATCAGTATATATTGCAATTATAAAGTCTATTGTAAACTAAATATAAGCATGCAATTTTGCAACCCTTGATGATACCAAATTCATCTACAATAAGATGACAGAAATGCAGAGAGGTAATGAGAAAAGACCCAGACAGATATGAAGAGTTATGGAAAAAGAGCATTACAAAAATTGGAAAATGAGAAGATAAAGAATGTCTCCCAACTGACAAATCAGAAAAGAAGATAGTGGAGGATAAACAAAAGTAACCATGGGACAAAACAAAATGCGGAAGGCCTCAAATTAGTTTGATGTTGCAATGGAAATTCATAAATGTATTAGTTTTTGAAACATGACAATCAGTTTGAGCCTTTACTGCAATACCTTGCATAGACAAAATACCTTCTGTTTCCATTTGTTACTGTTTTCTCTGCAGTAACCTATTGTTAAGGTTACATTATTAACATGTCATTAACATTGTATCCTTACTGTCACAAACTGTCATTACCACAGCAATGATTTATTTTAATTATTAATCCAATTTTTATTTGGAGAAATTATTTAAACTCTTGATGTGATTTACACATTAAAGCTACACTGTGTAATTTTTTTTGTTGATTCTTAGCAAAAAACACTTAGTTCTTTCAAAAATATATGTGCTCATTAATGTATATTTATTTCTTTCAAGTAATAAAGTATTCTCGTAAGTTTATAATCTGCCATTGAAAGTCCATACGGGTGAGGGGTTCGAATGCCGGTCGCCATGTTGCCCCTCCATCTTGAAACTACATTAGCCAAAGAGGGACATACCTGTAAATTCAAGCTTCGCCTTTCGCGCTTTACACTCAGTGACACAGAGACGAATGCGAGGGGGAGATTACTCGCGACTGCCGGCAGATTTGAAAGATTGCTGATGGAGGATCACGCCTATTCTCGAGGACATGTAGCAGAGTCGCCAAGGAAGCGAAAGAGAGAATTAAAACGTCAACGCGACAGGCAAATCAGCAAGACCAAAGTCAATACTGGAGTAACTTTTCCCAGATGGAAAGAGCTCATGAGGAGCAAAGATTTTAAAACGGACGCCGAAGTTGTCTGCTTTCTTCTCGACAGGTAATTCAGCCTATTTGTGTAAATTCGAAGTTTTATAGTTGCTTGTCTAACCATAGCATGGTTGTGCATAACGCCAGAACGACCTCTAGTATAACTTGCGTTACTTTTCCTCACGTCAATGGTGAAAAAGTATTGTTTACCTTGTAACATAAATCTGTGCTGCGACGGATCACAGGTGATAGTTTTAAAGGCGCAATTGGACGAAGTCGAACTGGAAACCATGTTAATCTTGGAATAATACGGCCACCGTAGGAGTTAAAACGCCCTCGAAATTGAAAGGAACAGAAACTAATATTCACTGGGTAGTCATATACAATTTCACCGCTAGATGGGGGAAAATATCACAGTGTAGCTTTAAAATGACAGTATTTGTCATAAAAAGCTAAATATTTTATCTTTGGTGTGTATGAAACTAATTGATATCTAAGGTTACCGTAATTTTCTGTGGCATAAAGAAAATCACTCACTTTTTTAATATCAGTATTTACAAAAATGGATAAACCTTGAAAGTAACTATGTAAATGTCTTCAATTTTTATAGAAAGTAAAAAAGAAAAGTGTAAAAAATTAACGTTATTTTAATGTTGCAGTAAGGACATTTTGTAGGAAGAAGAGATGAAAACCATATAAAATAAACAAATTAAAATCTCAACGACTACATTCAGTTTTTTATACATTTTTATATGCATTACAGATTGTGATGATTCAAATGTTCATTCATAGGGGGTTGATTTTTATTGAATTTTATTTGGGAGAGTCAAAAGTTACCGTTGTTGCAGAAACACCCATCGTTATCCAATTGCCAATTATGGAGTGTCTATTTACACTAAGTGTAATAAAGTGTCTATGCGTGTTTAATAATAAAGTGTTTATCAGTTAGAGTTAGGGGTACAGTATGTGTATAGGGAGAGCTTTTTATATTCCCAGCATCATTTATAAATATAATAATTTACACTCTATGTTTGTATTGTATACCTTAATTTAGTGTGCAATTTAACACTGAGGTGGCAATAGTATTTGCCACTATTTATAGTATAAATAGAATCTATCGCTATTTCCACTTAGTGTAGATTTTGCTATTTAAACTAAGTGTAAACAACAGCTATCGTTAAGAAAATGAGCTATTTTCACTTAGTGTAAATATAATCTATTTATTGCTATTTAAACTTAGTTTAGTAAACTTAGTTTAAATAGCATCTATTGCTAAGAAAATGTGCTATTTGCACTTAGTGTAAATATAATCTATCAATATTTACACTTACTGTAAATAGCATTTATTATATTTGCTTTTATTGCAAATAGCCTCTGAATTAATATTCTTCTTCTTCTTCTTCCGTTTTCTTCTGAGACTAAATTTCCTGAAAACTCATTAAGATTTAATGCTATTAGCACCAAACTCGACACAGACCTTCAGACTGTTGTGTAGTTTGTTGCTATATATTTTCAAACTGATCTGACATTTACAGTTTTCGCATAAATTACAATAAAAAATCCCACTGACTTACATTGGCTGTAATACTAATGCTGTCCTATAGAGGGGCCACAGGATAAGCAATCTTTTGTCTACTCTATATTACTCTCCGTTTCCATCAGTTAAAATGACAAATAAATGCATACTCACAAGTTATGTTTGAACCATATGGATTCTTAATATTTATCGGGTGAAGGCACATTTTAAACAGATTATTTTGTACAGGTAAAATTGCCTTTCTAAACTAATGCACTGCTTCATTCAGACAGTAGTGCACACATCACATGCAGAAACATTCAGGAGAGCAGAAACTTATTGTCAATGCTGTTCTGTGATTGATCAATAATCACTTACAAACTGAAAAGTTATAACATATTTCTTTCTGTTTTTGAAGTAGCCTAGAGTTTCACTATTAGGGACGCTGCACAGACTGGTATCTTTTTGACCGACTTCATCTTTATCTGATTTAGAACAAGCAGAAATCTCTAAGAAATATAACGACCTATAGACAAAATAGATTTTGAGTCGAGGTTCAGGCTTCTCCAGCCAACTCAAAGTTCACAAACTTTTGCCTCTAGTTAACAAAGTAGGCTAATACGCTATAATGAAATTAAACCTGCATTCTAATATTCCACTGAATTTCTTAGAAGTAGACCATGAATTCACTCAGGCTGAATACATTTCTCAGAAAGGCCATTTTTTTCAAGCTAAGTGAATCTAAACGCAAGGGTTAAGAATTATGGACATATAGTGTGCCGACAAAATTGCGGTCATTTTATGTCACTCCCCTTTAAATGAAGTGAGCGCTCAAGAGTGAGCGAATTTACCAATCCTACTATGAGGAAGGTCTTACTCATGAATGTTAAATAGACCCCGATGACGTGGCTTTGCATCCTCCCAATGCAAAGACCTGTTCTTGAATATGAATTAGTCCATGTTAACGTTGTTAGTAAACCCCCCAATAGGGAAGACATTGCTCATGCATATTAAGAGAGGAGCTCTTGCCATAGTAAGGATCGTAATTTCGCCGACTGAGACCCAAGACAAACCCGAGTGGGCAAATCTGATCCGCTGAGCGTGAAGTGAACGGTCATTCCTCGGGCAGAGCTGAGGTCGGATCACGGGGCGTGGGCTCACACGGAGCCCTTACGGAAAGTTCTGTGATTTATAACAGATTCACATTTAGAATACATTAGGACACTTAATAAAAATGAATCGCGGATCGGGAAAGTCGAGTGATGAGACGCTTATAGAAATGAACCGAACTGCTTGGTCCAGCGGCGGTAAGTGTCCGGAACACGCCTTTACTCGTTTTCACACATGGGAATGTTTTAAAAGAAGAAGAGAAAATACATTTTGTGCTTTATTCTTAAGTTAGCTGCCACTTTTGTTGTTTATTTATCTTATTCAAATAGTCTTTTTAGAGTTAATGGCCTGAAGAGTATTTTACAAATGCGCACATCCGTTCCGTCTAAATTGTGCGCGACAGTAACATGAGACAACAGCTTTAAACTTATACAATTATAATAATAATAGTTTAAAATAAAGTTAAAAAAAACAAACAAACAAACTTTGAACCACTCTTTATTGTATCTGGATGTATTAATATATAGCCTGTAATTTGTGTTCTTCAGGTAGTCAGGTTTACACTGCATTAGCCCATAGTCAATGAAACACCAGAAAAGTTTATACTACATGTTGATATAATACAGTTGGACTATCTAACATAGTATAAAGATGGAAAGTATATCCTGTTAGCATGACTAAATATGTTGCTATGCAATACAGTGGGTGCACACTAATGTACAATGGCAGAGATAAACTCTCATGGACTAGGTGTGACTGTAGTTAAACAGAATAGGCTGAGATTCTCATGAACTTCCCCTTTAAAATCCTTGATTGTGTTTTTACCTTAAAATGGTCATGTACTTTTCCTTCTCTTTGTCATCAGTGTAGTCTACATGCCAACAGCCAAAGCAGTTTCTATTAAACTCATTGCAGTGAAGGGAAGATTCTGACTAACAGACACAATGAACAGCTCAAAAACACTGTACATTCCTCATAATCTGGGCTATGGTCAGAGGGTATAGATTACCATATAAAATAGGTTTTTAAAAAGAAGCTTGACAGTTTCAGTATTTATAAAAAATCATAGAACAAAGACTTATCATATTTACTAATGCAACCACTTGATATGAATCAAGACACAATGGATATTGCTGCCTTTGTCAGACTTGTTTGAATGTTGCTGATTTCAGTTCGTCTTCACTTGTCCCTGCATGATTTGAGGAGTTCCCTGATAAGCTGATAACGGGCTCTGTAAACTCATCTGCAACATTTATGTTTTCAACTTTGTCTTTAGTTAACACACTGTGAGTGACCACACACACTAATTCACTGCCACTTAAACCATAAAAGAATTTCACTCAAAATAACTGGAACTAGTAACACCATTTTGGCATCATGGTTTATGCTGTGGATTTCAACTAACCACAAACTATGTCTCACGTGCTTTGTGTTCATATTTCCTGTGTTAGCATAGCAACCATTCTCGCTTCCAGTTTCATATCATGCACCTAAAGTTGACTTGTTTTCTTACAGCGGTCAAGTGTTCATGAAGATCGTATCTATTAGCTGGTTCAGCCTTGATTAGGATTGGAGCTTAACTTTGCAGGATGATAGATCTCTAGGAACATAACAAAGCAGTCTTTGTCCTAAAATATGCAATATATTAGGACAAGACTGATTTATATATTCTGTTGCCCAAACAATAAAGAATGCTATAAAACTAAAGTCATGCATACAGGGTATATACTATTCCTTCAATGTATTGTAAGTTTCTTTGAGTAAATGTAAAATAATTGTGAATGTCTAAGTCAGACATCTGCATGCAATGAAAATAAATATTAAATGAATCCTGGCTTGTTCGAAAAACCACTGTCACATGGATAGGCTATACACACACTATAAAATTATAAAATGTTATCTTTATATAACAGCAGAGATTGTTCATCTGAAATTCATTGGTTTGATAACACACTATTGCATGGTTTTATGGGTTTTGTCAAAGCCGTTTCAGACAGAAACATTGGACAGGAGATGAGTTCACCCAAACATGACAATTATCTCATTATTCACTCACCCTCGTGTATTTTGTGTTTGAGATTCATTTGGGAAGTGAGGGAAAATATGAAATGAACCCTATACAACTACTGTGTCATATTTGATATCAACATGTATAAATTATCAACAAGAATGAAACTGTTGAACACAATCTACCACATGCCTTCTGTCGCCTGATTGATAGTTTAGCCTATACTTTTTTAGAAAGTAAAAAGTCTAGTATAATTCTAAAAACGTCTCCCTTCAGCGCGTGGTTCACATGTTTTTTTTTAGCTGTGAAATCTTTAATGATTTTTTATAAAGTAAACATAAGGATAACATTTATATTGTTAGTAATATTTTAAGATGAACACTAACTGGACTGAAGCAACTTAGGTTTACTTGATTATCCATACCTATTTTTATTTTTTTTTAGAAAATGTTAGAATATGATATATCAGGCTTTTGAAGAATGTTTAATTGTACATCTCTAAATCATCACTGTTTTGCATTGCAATGTTTTGCCCTCCAAAATAAAAACTACAGCGCTTTAATCATAAAACTAAGCATTTAAAAATCATTTTACAAAGACAAATAATTTGCAGACATAGACCTGGTTTAACAAACAGGGCTTAGATTAAGCCAGGATTAGGCCTTTGTTAAATTAGGTCATTTATAGCTTTTATAAAAAAAAGAAGCCTTAGAAAAAAAACAGAAAAGAAAAAAAAAACATTATTGGTGTGCATCTTCTTTAGACAAAACAACGGCAATGACATTGTAAGATATTGTCAGTGAATGTTGCGTTCAGTTAAAACAGCTCAAACATGTTTAGCCTGTGACTAGACCGTGAGAAGATTCTTCAAGAATTCTCCACAGAGAAAAGATAGTCAGATATCTACTCAGATATCTATGTTAAGAAAGTGCTGCATGCTTTGAGCTCTGGACCAATTCTCCTCTGGTTTGTGTTATATATGAGCTTGGCCTGCAGTACATTTTGCCTGATCTGATAAGAAACCTTCTAGTATTCCAGCTGTATTTAGATGTAAGAGCTGGTTTTGGACTATGTGGCTTCATACAGCCAGTGTTTGGGACTGACAGACGTATTTACTATCAGGCGTGACAGTCAAATTGTCCTGTTGACATATAACACCAGACCGAAGTACATCGTTTTTATTTATTTATTGATATATAATCAAAGTCAGCTCTTATACTTGCTACTAATGCTTGTAACCATAGTTACACACATACAGATGATAAATATCAAGATTTGCATTGTATCTTCAAAGATTTCCTTTTGTTATTCTAAACTGTTCAGCATTTCAGGACACTCGCACTGTGTTCTTCCTCTTACGTTTGTGGTCAGAAACTCTTATGATACAATATAAAGCAATTTAATAATCAATGTTACAACATAAAATATTCAGATGGAAAGGTTCCAGAAACAAAATGTACTAGCCTATGACTTGATCACAAATGAAGATGGATGGGAATAGGGATAGTCTTGGTTATTTCACTTCAGTAAGTTGGACAAGTGACTTAAGCTTTTGGAGAAGTAAACATAATTTGTATTTGTGTCTGGAATTTAAATAAATGTCTGTACCTTATTGTGCTTCTGTGTTAGTATGACCAGTGTGTTTGTGTATCTGTGTGCTTTTCTGTTCAAGTATGTTAATATTTTTTGGTTTAATGTGAGGAGCAGCAAAAAAAAATTATCCTCAAAAGTTTGACAATGTTACAAATTGTTTTATCAGAAGGAATTTACATTGCTTTCACAACAGCCCATATTTGAAGAAGCAATAGAAAAGGGAAGATTTTTGGAAAAAGGGAAGTCATTTGAAGATCTATTAACATTCCTAATTTTGTCTTTTTTCTCTCCAGAAGAAAACAATGGCTTCCATACCAGTTCGGATAAGGAGTCGTTTCAACTTGAAAATGCTGCGGTAAGAATTCTTAAACATTCAGACACCAGTTTAAGTCCTCTTTATCTTCAGTTTCTACGTCAAATCATTTGATAGTGCCAATACTGTCACAAACCTGTTGTAAAGATCTGCGTAGACCAGAATGAATTTCCATGCTGGTCCAGGCTGATTTATGCTGGTTCGTGGTGGTTTAGTGCTGGTCTAGCTTGTGGTTGCTATTTACCGCTGAATAATCTGGTCAACCAGCATGGTCTTTATTGGTCTTAAGCTGGATGAGCAAGGAAATATTGCTGGTTGTTGGGAACATCAGCATCTAAAACTAGGGATGGGCATTCGATTAAATTTTCTTAGTCGATCGTCGGGAGAATTAACGATCGACTATCGATTAATCATTAATATTTTTATATTGAAATTCATTATTTCTTTAACTTTTTATAAATTAAAAATGCAATGAAAATACAAAAATACAGTTTGTTTGTCCTCGATGAGATCTTTATTACAAGAAGATCAACTTGTGGCAGTGAAACTGGACGTTCGGTAGACTTGAAGATTCCTGCGGTGCTCTAAACCAGCGGAACCTGCAGCTGCGAGCCGGCGTTCTTAAACAGAGACCCATGGCCACTTCATCCGTTTTCTGTGATCGGATAGCTATCCGGTCGTGAAAAGACCAAATCTAAATGCCCTCCGAAACGCATTCGAGACGGATTTAAATCCGATCGCTCAAACCACTTCAGGAGGAGATCTGAGACGCATTCCAGACGAAACTGGACAAGAGTAAATGCATCTGGTTGTTGAAACCACATATGCAAATTTGACTTATCCCAAAAATGATAAGAAATAAACGTGTGAGAGCGTGTTATAGGCTATGGGCCCTATCTTGCACCCAGCGCAAGTGACTTTGTACACCGACGCATGTATCATTCCTATTTTGCGCCCGCGCAAAGCGGACTTTTCCCTCCACAGAAGCACGTCGGTTAACTAAGAAATACACTTGCGCTCCCGGGGGCGGTTCAGCGCAAAGAGGAGGCGTGTTCCGGCGCAAACGTTCCTTCTTGCTATTTTGCAGGTTTAGAAAACAATTGCGCCACTAACCAGGAAAAAATAGTTTAAAGTCAGTGGCGCGTTGCGCATGTTATTCATAGGCTATTTTAAGGGCGCATGCTTGGCCATAATCAATGTAGCGTGTGCACAACGCACTTTGATTCTCTCATCTACACAGAAGCAGCAGTTTTCATTTTTGCAAATCATACATTATTACGATAGATAGATAGATAGATAGATAGATAGATAGATAGATAGATAAACAATTTATTATAAAAGCATACATCTAGCTTACACATTTACCCAAATTAACCGAAGTTAATTTGGGTGGGTTTCTCCATTTCAATGTAACTTCTCTCTTTTACGGCCGTGACGAGAGCGTTGCTCTCCTTGGCTGTGAACCGCTGCTGGCGCGCGCCTGGCAAATCCGCCGTTACAATAGCAATCCGCTATGGAAAAAGCGCATCTGCTCTTAAAGGGAATGTGAGATGACGCTCTGATTGGTTTATTTCACGTTACGCCCAAACCACACCTATGAATAATGAAGCTACTTCAGACCAACCCATTTTAGATTTGCGCCTGGCGCAAGAGTCATTTATCCCGCCGGGAAAATAGCAACAGCGCCGAGACCCGCCCACAAAGTTACTTGCGCTTTGACACTTGCGTTTCAGATCGTTAAAATAGGGCCCTATATGTAATGTTATATCCAGATATGACGACGCTACTTCAACACGCATCACCACAGATGAGCATCTATTCATCAAGCCAACGTGCAAACTATCGCAAATCAAAGTTAAAGTCATTCATCAACACACAATCATCTTCATTAAAAGTAAAGAACCGAAATGATCTTACCAGGGCTGTTGCCGCAATATCTTGTTGCGGTCTTTGATTTTGAAATTTTCGCTGATGATCAATAAAATGCAGCTCATATCAGTTGCTTTCGATGACGTGCAACAATTGAAATATGCATATAGCGCGGGAATTCAAGATCGGATTTATATCCGTTTAGCAAAAACACATTTATGTGACCAGGTGTAAATGGAATTGTTTTGATAAATCAGATAAAACTTATTAGTTCCCATAGAACTTCTGCACCAGTCTACTGATTTCTGTTGAGAAAGATAAGCATGTTGACATGATCTGGGATCAGACGCGACCGCAACCTGGTGAGCCAGTCCAGCCGCCGAAAACACCCGCTCTGAGGGGACTGACGTTGCCGGGATGCGCAGGTACCTCCGCGCTAAAATTAATTCCATTGCTTCAAGACTCACACTACGCAACGCAACCTGCATTAGTTTAATCGATAACAAATAAACGTGATCGACGAAATTCTTAACGATCAATTATCGATCGTCGATTAATCATGCCCATCCCTATCTAAAACACAACAAGTATTGATGTTTTCAGCAGGGAAATCATTAAAGGCTTTATGGTGTAACCATATCTCACTAGCAGGCGATTTTTTTTTAATATCTTACAGAGATACTTGAGATTTTGTCCAGTAAGGAACCCCCAGTAACCGCATAACAAGCTAACAGCCCTCGGCAACCACCCAAAACACACTAGGATTGTTTATTTTAATCAATTTTATAGGGTTTTCAGTGCATTCATTGTTCAGCCTACTGTATAGAAATCAGAAACAGGTGTCATATAGCAGGTTATTGCATAAGTTAGTTATGCATTATTAAAAAAATGATAAAAAAAAACATCCTTTGTTGAGATAAATAGATAAATAGACATGCTGTGACTCAATAGAGACGTTTTCAAAGAAATGAATATGTCTTGTGAACAAAGTGTGTTTTGTCACAGGTCAATGCTTTAATAAAGACATGTTTATGTTAATTAGGAGAACACAATGCAGGGAAACACATATCCACATATAATTTATTAGCTCATATTAATGCTCAATGGTCAGTTTTTGTTTGCCTAGACAGGTGTCCTTCCATCATGACACATTCATTCAAATCAGTTCACCTTTACCCATGCACACCCATTAAGTTTGCATATGAAAAATAACTTGTTCCCAAACAACTTCCAGTGTGTTTTGGTTTTCAGGATTGTTCTTTGTGGCGCCGTTTTACCAGTGAAACTTTTTTGAGAAACTCTATTGTGGACTTGAGAAGCAGATGTACTTAATGGATTAGAGTTGCACGATTACAGATAAATTGACAATCACGATTGAATAAAAAAATAGAGATCACTATTCTCCCACGATTCTGAATAGACAACTAAAAAAAATAACATGTAAATAACTAAAGGTTCTTACAAAATATGAATTGCTGCAGTCTATATAAAAATATTTAATTAATTTGAATTAATTATATTCATACAGGGTCTTAATTAATTATAATTTTTTATTTATTTATTATTGAATTAATGATTCAATGACTCACTCTTCACTTGTTTCATTACTAGATGAATTAGCATTTAACTAATCTCGTGAATGAATGGTCCAATGACAAATACATTTTTTAAGTCACTTGTCGCCACCTACTGGTGTAACAATGTAATCAATACAATCTTTATTTTAGGCTTCAAATTACTGATCATTACCATATACATCAGTGTTTATATCTGAACTATAAACTTTTATCCCAGTACTTCTGTGATCATTTGAATTGATGTAAGACAGAAATAATGCCATTGTATGGTTAAAAAGCCTGTTTGTGAAGCTGTTTCATATCTTTGTTCTCAGTAGCCGTGTTTCCACTGTCGGGCCAAAAGCGAGCGCGCTAGTGCGTGCCAGTCGCGTTTCCACTGTCACTTCTGGGCTTGATTGGGCCTTCTCAGGGCTTCCTCTGTGCCAACAGCCAGGGGTTTATGGCCTGCCGAATACCTTGGCCCAAAGCAAGCCAACTGGGGCTTGAGGAGTGGTCATGTACAAAGTCAGGAGAGGGTCAACACCGCTGCTCATTTCCCATGTTATTACATCAGGCTACCAGCTAACCTCAACATATAAGACATTTAAAACAATTTTCAGTTCAAAACTCATTATCAGACACCAGCAAGTATCCTAAATAACTTCCGCATGCGATC
Source organism: Leuciscus leuciscus (assembly GCF_965113295.1). Lineage (NCBI taxonomy): Eukaryota > Metazoa > Chordata > Actinopteri > Cypriniformes > Leuciscidae > Leuciscus > Leuciscus leuciscus. The sequence continues at coordinate 9,270,360 of NC_138724.1, read as the reverse complement.
AGATAGGGATTCTGATCACTGTATGAGGCATAAATATATTTCTATACGATACTAAAGGCTACTTATGCTAACCACTGATAATACATACACATATAATGGAAAATACCAGAGACCAGAGTTAAAGCGGGTTTTAGGGTAGGGCTGTTGTTGGGCTGTTGGCCTGACAGTGGAAACACAGCTTGATTTGGTCCTCGCGGCTCGAGTTGCGAGGCTATTGGCCCGATATGTTGTTAGCCCTGGCTCGCACTGGCTGACTGTGGAAAAGCGGCCGGTCACACTAATGTCTCGTAACTGATCATGACACGTTGATTTTGAATATGTGCATTCATGAACGAGATTTTCTTCGAATAACATGAATAAATATAAAAATGTTAGTCAGTTTCCCCTATCTTAAACTTCAGAAGACTTGGAATATTAGTCAAATAGACAAATTTTATGATATATTTATAATGCTTTACAAAAAAAAAAAAAAACATTTTTGGAGTTTAACTGACCCCTAGTTTCACTTTTATTGCATGAAGTTGAGTGAACATTCTTGAATTTTTTTTCATTTGTGTTCTTCCACGGAAGAAATAAAATCAGACAGGTTTTGAATGACATTAGTGTGTGTAAATAACAGAATTTTCATTTCTATTGTTAATTGTTCCCCCTACTTCTTACTTCCCCTCAGACTCAGATGAAATACTTTGAGTTTTGCTGATGTCATCAAAAGAAAATACTGAATCACTTTATCTTCGCTGTTATCCACCACCCTTCTCTATATTTTTCTTGGCTTTTTATGTTTTTATGTTTTTCTTTTTCTTAGACTGATTCAAGATAAGCACTCTCTGTTGCACACCTTCTCTTCTCTCTGTTCTGTTTTTCTTCCTGTCTGTGTAGTCCATGGTGAGTGTTGTCTCTGAATGCACAAGCACTGTGTCTGTTTGCTCAAGTCATTCTTCAGTGATTGAATGTGAACAGTGTGAGCGAGAACACGCTGAACCACAGCAGCACCTCTCCAGCTTTAAGGGGGTAAGAAGGGAGTGTGTTTGTGTTGTGTGTGAGTTTGAAGTGTGACTTAAAGGGAAAACACACGGAAAACACATTTTTTTATCAAATAGTTAAACATCATTATATTTAATATATATTTAATAGGCTATCAAGTCATCACAATAACTTAGCAGAATTAATTATAAATGAATAACACTATAAAAAACTTTGAAAAAAAACATACAAATAGGATTGATGGAATAAAAGAGCAGATTGCAAAACTTGATTGTGAAATTGTGGACTGTAGGCCAGTTGTATGATAGTTGTATGTTCAATGATATGAAAACATCTAAAGCCAATTGTTTTTGTCATATTATTCAATACTTTATGCAAATTCCACAATAATGTAATGTACATGTATAAATGAAGGAATTATCCACTATGCAGGGCTTTCTCATCAAGTGCTGATACATTAATTTAATAGCATGCAATTAATCAGAATATGATATAATTAATTTGATTTCTTTTTAATCAATTTGCACAGAATTTGGGCCAGATTTACTAAACAGGGCAAATTAGCACAGAAGCGCAATTCCACAAAAGCGCAGATGGGAGTGGAAAGTTCTGAAAAGTTAATGTATTCAAATTAAAGAACACAGACTCAGTCGGATCATTTCCATAATGACCAACACAATCTACCAAGTGCAGCACAAATCAGCGTCTCGTTTAAAACATGCTTTTTTGGGTGGTAAATAATAGCACAAATACCAGTAAATTGACTCGCGCAAACCTTAGTAAATCACCTTGCATGATTCATTTAAATATTCTCCTCCCATAAGTTTTGTGTCTTAAAGGGAAACTCCTACAAATGCATATGCAATAAGATCAGCCGCAAAAATAACCCTGTCCACGACTTTACATCGCTAATTCTTCACTGTGTGTCTTTAGTAAATCCTAGTTTGTTAACGCCAAATGAGGGTTTGCGCTGGCGCAAACTGTTAATAAATCTGGCCCATTATGTTTAAATAAACAAACAATATAACCCCTTTTTAAAAGCCACATTGAAGATAGATAGGCACTTAAGCCTCTTGCATATTTCCTATTTGCAATTATTAATATTATTTTCTTATTAATTATATAATATTATTTTCTCTACTCACAACCAGAGTGTTTGCATGTCCTCTTACTTTAGACGCTCATAGCGATGGCCGTTCACTCACTGCTGAGGCCTTGGAAAACCAAAGGCAAAGAGGGGAATCTTTGTCCTTGTAATTTAATGCACAGAATTTGAGTAATATTACTATATTGCTGTTGATAACATGCTATTGGATTATTTTTTATATACTTCATTTGGCTTCATTATTACAATAAAGCATTCTGAAATAAATTAGTAACAGATGAACATCAAATGGACTTTCGCACGGATGGTTTATTGTGTAGTGTGAACATAGAGCAGGCGTTGACATTTGTGTGCTTTACCTTTGTTACTGTGTGTATTCTAGTGTCATTAACCTCACAACACACTCAATTCATCCACAGATCTGGAGAAAGAGAGCGTTATTTCTGAAGTATCGCTCCAGGGTACGCCACGGTAAAGAGGGCTGAACTGTGTGTGTGTGCTTGCTTTGAGTGAGCATCTTGCATTTTTATCATATTAGACTCTATTATTGTGTTGTGAAAAACTTCATGAAATGCATGGCAAAGTTTCTATAAAGTGACTTATGGTTGTGTAAAACTAAATATTCAGTGGGAAATAATGTAGGGTGGGACCTAATTTTATAACTGTATGTATTGGATTGTGAAAAGACAATTTAGTGGATTGTTTTAATTACTTGAGTACTAAATGTCAGGTTGTAATGCGTCCTGCAGTGTGCCATGACCTTTCTAACCGTTTTTGCCTGTTGGATGATGAAATATTATGTAGGGACACAAGCTAAACCTATACAGTTGTTTCGCCGACTCGTGCATTGTGTGGCGCAAGACAAACACACGACAAAGAAAATGATGTATAGCAGGCTTTAATAATCCACAAGGCAAATTCCAACTCAGATAAGCAGTCCAACACAATGTACACACTGATGAGAACCGACAATAAAACTCAACAGAACTGAACTTAAGTAGTGGAGATAACAAGACACACACCTAAACATAATTATGAGATCAAATTAATAACCATGACAACTAAGGTGGGAACGGAGCAAAACACAAACAAAGTGCACGTGGTGTGACAACAGTATTTCATACACTATTTTTTTTACTTGTAAGTTGACTTAAGTAGTCTTGATCATTTCAGCTAAAATATGTTATTATGTAATGGCATTATGTAGTACAATTTTAAGAATTATTATTTTAAGGAAATATTTAGAAAAACAGTTGTTGTTTTTCTTTAGAAATCTGAATTGTGCACAATGAAATAAGGGAATTTTTTCCAGAAAGTAAATAGATTTTATGTTGAATTCTCTGAAAAATGTAAATGCTATGGCGTGATCAAAAGTGGTCTGTCACGTCTACATCTGGCTCGCATGATTGTGTGTTTTGCGCAGGACTATCGGTTTAAATAACAGTAATGTTTGAGAAACCTGTTTGTATTATTTTCCAATTGCATTTGCTGCAAAAAAGGAGTAAAAGTACATTTTATCCACAAAACTAATGAATGTGAATTACTTTGAAACTCTGTACACACATTTTAAATCAACAATATTATCCCAAACATTGTTCAGGCTAGAGTTGTCCAAACAAACAACTAAGGAAACGCCTCGGTTACGACTGTAACCTCGGTTCCCTGAAGAGGGAACGAGCGTTGCGTCGAGAAAATGACGCTGTGGGAACGCTTTGCGTGATGACGTCTTGAAGCACATGTAAAATCAGTCCAATGGTGTGGCGGAACGTCAGAGGCGGGTGACGTCACGTACCAGGAAGCTATAAAAGCCGGCCCGAAACAGAAAACGAAAGCTTCGTAAAGTCTGAAGTCGCGCTGACAGGCATGAAGGAGATATGGCAAGGCGACGCAACGCTCGTTCCCTCTTCAGGGAACCGAGGTTACAGTCGTAACCGAGGCGTTCCCTTTCAAGGGAACTCCCGTTGCGTCGAGAAAATGACGCTGTGGGAACGTCTATACCAACGCCTCCATAGCTACAAATGTCTGTCCTGTGTGAAATCCGTAGAGCAGCACTAGGAAGACAAGACATGAGACCCTGGAGCAGAGTCTAGATCCAGAGAGTAAAACCTGACGAAAGTGTGCGGTGAGGACCAGCCTGCCGCATCACAGACGTCCTGTAAAGAAACTCCTGAAATAAGGGCCTTAGAGGCCGCCATACTCCTAGTAGAGAGCGACCGGACAGCCAAAGGAGAAGGCTGTCCAGCCGCCTCATAAGCCAGTGAGATAGTCTCAACCACCCACTTGCTCATCCTTTGCTTAGACACTGGACCTCCCTTGTTAGGGGAGCAAAAGTCACTTTTACGCCACAGGGCAGCTCTGTGGACATACGCGTCTAACGCCCGAACAGGGCAAAGCAAATTATTCGCCTCCTGGTCCGATTTCGAAAGGGAGGAGGACCTCCAAGTGCCACGAAGGAAACGAGATACCAAGGGGTCTTTCCCCACAGACATTCCACCCAAAGGACTGTGGTAAGCACCTATGGCCGCCACATAGACCTTTAAAGTGGACGGGGTCAGACCTGCAGTGAACCGTTCCTGCAGGAACTCCAGCACTGTACCAATTGGGCAGTGGACTGGGTCCAACCGACGGTCACTACACCAAGAAGTGAATACTCTCCACTTCAGGGCATAAAGTTCCCTCGTGGAGGGAGCTCTGGACTGTAGAATGGTCTCAACAACCTCGGTTGAGAGACCTGACTCTATGAGCTGGGCCCCCTCAGAGGCCAAGCCCACAGGTTCCACAGTTCTGGCCGAGGGTGAAATATCGAGCCCTCTGCCTGGGACAGAAGGTCCCTCCTGACGGGTAACTCCAGAGGATGCCCGTCGAGGAGGGACACAAGATCGGGAAACCCGGTCCCTGCGAACTCTTTCCAGAACTCCCGGGAGCAGAGCAACTGGGGGAAAGGCGTACAGACGTAGCCTCGGCCACGTCTGTACCATAGCATCCAGTCCCAGAGGAGCTGGATGCGTGAAGGAGAACCAAAGTGGACAGTGAGACGTCTCTCGAGACGCAAACAGATCCACTTAAAATTTCCATATCAGCTCCACCCCCTCGGGGGTGGAGCCACCATTCCCCGGGCCTCGGCCCCTGTCTCGACAGAGTGTCTGCTCCTATATTCTGGACCCCGGGGATGTAGGCTGCCTTGAGTGACAGCAACTTCCCCTGGGACCACAAGAGGATATGGCATGCCAGCGCAAACCCCCTTGATATAGGCGACTACCGACGTGTTGTCCGTATGTACTACACATGGTGTCCCCTGAGACCTGTGATAAAGCTCCTCAGAGCCCGGAAGACAGCTAACATCTCTAGGCTATAGAATGCCAGGAACGATGATGGTCTTCCCACAGACCTTGAGATGAGCGACCCACAGGATCGCTCCCCAACCCGTGAGGGAAGCATCCGTCGTTAGCAGTTTGCGACGACAAGGAGCTCCCAGCACTGGGCCCTGGGACAGGAACCAAGGTTTCTTCCACATAACCAAGGCACGTAGGCATCACCGCGTGACCTTGATCGTGCGAAATGGGTTGCCCCTCGGGGAAAAACCCTCTGGTCCTGAGCCACCACTGCAGGGGCCTCATGAGCAGCAGTCCAAAAGGTATCCCGTTGGAAGCTGCTGCCATGAGACCCAACAGTCTCTGGAACTGTTTGACAGTGAGTAGCTGGCCTAGCTTTACACTTCTCACAGCTGCCAGGATGGAATCGAAGCGTGGCGATGACAGGCGCGCCTGCATCGACACTGAATCCCAAACCACGCCTCCATAGACCGCCCGATTGATTTAGCGGTCTCCTTGGTGGCCCTGAGAGACAGATCTGTGGCTCTGCGTAGTTCAGCCACTGTGTCAGGACCAATTCCCCCGCCCTCCTCTAAATCCCCCAATAATTCTGCCTGATAGGCTTGCATAATAGACATCGTATGCAGACACGCTGCAGCTTGACCAGCGGCTGCATACGATTTATGAACCAGAGATGATGTGAATTTTACTGGCTTAGAGGGAAGTGAAGGAGCTTTCAGGGAAGATGCCGTTGCTGGAGAGAGATAGCTCGCAAGCGTCTCCTCCACCTTCGGCATCTCCCCATAACCATATTCTTTATATTTGTGAATGTAAGAATAGTGGGATGTTTGTGGTGCATACACTCTGTATGAAACCGGTTTTCCCCACGATTTCGACACCTCGGTGTGGAGATCGGGGAAAAACGGAAGGCTTCTTCGCTGAGGCTGTGTACGAGATGGCAGGAAGCGTTCGTCGAGCTTACTTTTCGAACGAACGTCCTGCCTATCCTCTGGCCACTCAATAGATAGTCTGTCAACTGCTCTAGTAATAACATCGAGCAGTTCCTCAAACGCATGAGACTGAGGTGGCGAATCCTCAGACTCAGCTTCAATACTCACAACATCCAACTCCTCAGAGCTGGACAGTTGCAGTATTGGTGCCTCTATCGGGGGGGAAGAAACCGCAATGCGTGCTTCCACACCCTGATGAGAGGCACTGGATCTGTCAGATTGATGCTGAGATAAGGCAGAGCCCGTCTCAACATCCACTGACAGATCCATTTGCGAACCCCAGGTCTGAGATCGCCGCCGAGCCTCAGCCGCGGCGGGACCCGAGCCCTGGGGAACGCGATCGGGATTGAACCGAGCCAAGCGGGATCGGAGCGTGCGCAATGGAAGCGCGTCGCAATGCACACAGTCACCACCCTCGAGTGCTGACTGGGCATGCTCCTCACCCAAACAAACAACACAAAGAGTGTGAGTATCACCTCCCGTTAAATAACGCGGGCAGGGATGGACACACACTCTAAACTGCTGCTTGCTCGCCATACTGAATATATATATATAAATAGACAGACAACACCAAATAACAAGGACAGATTCAACACAGAGCGCAACTGAAGACTCAGAAAGCTTTCGTTTTCTGTTTCGGGCCGGCTTTTATAGCTTCCTGGTACGTGACGTCACCCGCCTCTGACGTTCCGCCACACCATTGGACTGATTTTACATGTGCTTCAAGACGTCATCACGCAAAGCGTTCCCACAGCGTCATTTTCTCGACGCAACGGGAGTTCCCTTGAAAGGGAACTAAATTTCCTTCCCTGTATGATAACATGTCTGTGAACATAAAAGCATCATCATGTTCATTAGCTGTGTTTTTTATAGAGTCTGAGTCTCTAATTGTGTCATGTTCCATAATTATATACCTGTGTCGGAGATAGTGTTTTTTGTGGCTGAAGCTCACTCTGTCCCGGCCTGATTTACCTAACCACGCATATACTTACTCTATATGTCAGTGCAGGAGTGTATGGTTATTATTGACTGCTTTTTTTTTCTAACATATGTTCATAGGCATCATCTTCAACTTGTAATTATAGTAAATGAAAGAGGGAGAGAGACCTGTAGTGAAAGAACAGCAGTCTCTCTGCCAGGTCAAACATATATATTCCTGCTTACAGTAAAGAGACAGCAGGATGTTAATTAGATGATGTTTGCACAGAAGAGTATTTCTGTGTGTGCCAGTGAGATTTGTTTAGAAAGGGATCAGGCTACATCACTCTTAAAGGGACAGTTCATAAAAAAAAAGAAAAGAAAAAAGATTTGTTAGCATTTACACCATGTCAGGAATAATTTTGTACAGATTTTGAACAATAAGATGTGAGTGAGTAAATAATCCCTGAAATGTTTATCTTTACCAAATTTGGAAAAACAAAAACACTGGGAAAGTACAATACGGATGTGAAGAAGACATAGTGAATCAGATGGGAAAGTCATGAGATACGCTTGATTATTTACATGCAATTGTAACTTTCTGACGCTGAGGTTGGTCCTTTTGAAAATGTCACGATTTATGGGTTTTGAGCTTGACATGCAAATGACAGCAGAGAGAACATTACAATTTTATTGCTCAGCGGATACTCTTTCATAGCTCAGCATACTCTAAGGGTTAGTTCTTCCAAAACTGACAGATTCAGTATTTACCTACTTAATATGTAATCTGTCAATGTAAACGATAAAAAGAAAGAACAATTTCCCTAGATTTACATTGAGGGAGGGACTTAAGCCTTACAGAGACCAGAATATCATAGCCTTAAGGATAGACTCTTTGAAATTTGGCCAGTAACCAAGAACACAATAGCAACGCCCTAACAACCACCCAGACCACTTTCACAACAGGAAAGCAACATGTTTGAAAACACCCATACCACTATAGTAACTACACATAAACTCTCTGACAACCACCTGATCATCTACTTTACAATGCCCAAGCCGCCACCTAGCAACACCCTTCAACCTTCTCTAGCAACCATGTAGCAATGCCCTAACAACCAGCCAGACCACACTAGCAACAGCATATCAAGGTGCTAAAATCAATCACCTGAGCATCCACCTCACTCAAAATACCTTAGCAACCGCATAGCAACATCCTACCAACCACCTCCCACATCACCCTAGCAACCACACAGAAGGAAAGGCAAGTTTATTCATAAGTCACATTTCATACACAATACTAGTAATTAAAAGAGCTTTACACAGTCAAGGTCAAGTTTGAAATCCATTTAAAATAATCAACAACAAAAAAATAACAAAGAACAAGAAAAGAAATCAATGCTTATTTAAAACTGGAATAAAATGAAGGCTAAGCAACTCGAAACAACATGTCTACACTCAGGGCTGTACACAGGGTTTAATAACTACCCAAGTCACAACATTTGCTGGAGGGTACGGAGACATGAACAATTTACAATAAGGTCCCATTAGTTAATGTTTGTCAATGTATAACTAACATTAACAACGAGCATCCATGAATAACCAAGAATATGCAAATTATCCCCGCCTCCACTTAGTCACACCAGCTCACAGATTCACACGCTCAACTTACTGAGGTAAACGCTGCACAATGGTGCTTTACCACATCGGACACATAACGGTAATTAATATGATTAGCCTTTTGCTTGACAGTGTTATCAAACAGCAAATACTGTGTTGCTAATGTTACACAAACCATGTTCCCTTTCGCCATCTCAGTCCGCCTTCTAACATTCATCTGAAACGCTTTGAACAACTCAGAACATCAGTGGAGAAAGGCATAGTTCATCATAACATCGTAATATACATCATACACCCGCTATATTGCTTAATATACCCAATTTTTCATATCAACTGAAAAATATACCGGGATAACCTGGCATCTCTCGAGACTACACTGCTAGCTTGCTGTATGCTAAAGCCCGCCGGCACGTCAACCTGATTGGTTACAAGGTAGTTTGTGACATCAGAAACATCAGCAATTTCAAACCGCGTTTTTGAGACTGTCCCTGCGTCCCAATGTGCATACTACCACCCTATCTGCCCTAAATAGTATCAATATCATTTCCATAATGACCAACACAATCTACCAGTTAGCGACATATATTAGTTTAAGACATGCTTTTTTGAGTGTTAAATAATAGCGCAAACACCAGTCAATTGACGAGCGCAAACCTTAGTAAATCACCTTGCATGATTCATTTAAATATTTTCCTCCCATAAATTTTGCGTCTGAAAGGGATACTCCTACAAATGCATATGCAATAAGATCAGTTGCAAAAATAACCCTGTTCACGCCTTTACAGCGCTAATTCTTCACTGCGTGTCTTTAGTAAATCCTGAAAGTAGTTTTTTTTTACGGCAAAAATGGGTTTGCACTGTCACAAGCTCTTAGTAAATCTGGCCCTATGTATTTTAAGTATTTGGTGCTGTGATGAACACCAAAGCAAATACAAAATATCAATGGCTGTTTGAAATTTTTAAATGCTGTTCAGAAACAGAAAGTACAGCAGCTGCTTTGTTTACTGGGTTACCGGGGTAACAGCTGCATTTCTGCTTTTGCCTATAGACCTTATGCGCCAGAGAAACTAGGGCGCCGCCATCTTTAGAATATTGTCTTTTAACTTCCGTTTTTTGCAGTCGCTCTGTATATTTCTTTGGCATTGCTGTCCAGGAGTAATTAGCTTTTGAAGTTGATTTACTTCATGTAAAGTTAACGAAAGTTATCATGAGGACTGTAATGTTTAAAGCAGATGACTTAACAAATGTCAATCGACCGGGAAGATTTTAAAACGAGCCGTTCATTAATAAACATGCAAAATCGCTGTGAAAATACAGACCGGAAGTCAAAAGACAACAAGCGCAGCGCTGAAAAGGGGCGGGGCTACATAAGGTCTATAAACAGAACAAAAACAATGGTGAGCACAGCATTTCTTTAAAAGAGAGTGGCAGCATTGCTTCATTCACTGCTGTTTAGAACAACCCACAGTGGCCCCTAAAAAATGTAGAGAATTTGATACGATTACGATGCAGATGACCGTTAAACACGTCATCACAGTCTGTGAAAATTCGCAATCTGAACAGCCTAAAATAGATCTTACACAATCTCTTTTTTTTTTTTTTATATATATATTTTTTTATCAGTTTGTTTGGGGAAAAAACTGTGTAATTATTGTCATGATTCATATATTGTGTCATATTCAGCATACAGAGCTGGTATTGCGCTAGTTTGGCTGGTCCACCACCAGCAATCCCACTTCCCATGCCGAGGACCAGCAACCAGCATCCCATGCTAATCCCAGCTTGCTAAACACTACTAATGATTGTGACCAGCATTTCTCAAATCTAGACATTATGATTACATTATCAGGGCTGCCCTGCTGGCACAATGATGTCATCTCTGTTAGCCCCCTCTATCTCTCTATCTCTCTCTTTCCGCTCTATTATTGACTGGGCGTGTGTGCATTTTAAAGGAGGGCAGCCTTACAGTGTGTGTGTGTGTGTGTGTGTGTGTGTGTGTGTGTGTGTGTGTGTGTGTGTGTGTGTGTGTGTGTGTGTGTGTGTGTGTGTGTGTGTGTGTGTGTGTGTGTGTGTGTGTGTGTGTGTGTGTGTGTGTGTGTGTGTGTGTCCGATTTGCTGGGCGGTTGTAGAAAGGAGGTGGTCTCCGCCTCTGGAGACTCCCAGAATCGTGAAAGATGCAGCACTTGATAGATGGATTGGAGGTAAAATGTTTCTCTTATCTCCATTTCTCTCTCCTTCTTCCATCTTCCGCCGGCTGTTTGTGGAATAACGGAGGAGGATCTCTGGGGGATGTGTTTAGCAGTGTCCTGACATTATTAGCCAGCGGTAATTGCTTTTACTAATGCATGTTGGTGTGTATTACTTGCGTACTCTAGTAGGGATGTGTTATTCGTCGACTGCTTTTTGTTTTTTTTAGGAATGGCATAAGTAAATCAGCGGTGTTAAACCTCAGAGAAATGTCGTTCGGCTTGGTCACATCTCTGGAAGTGGCTGTGAGAGAATGTAGAGGTGTTTTATGCCCGGTTGCCGTTGTGGTCACCGGCTGTATTTGTTTGTGTTATGCAGTGTATGTAAGTTATTTTTAGTTGTTGGAGAACAGCTGCAGACTGACAGGGCTGGAGCAGAACTGGCTCAAAATACAGCCTGCAGTCGTTTAACTTTGGGCAATGCCAGTGTTAGTCTAGGTTGAAAATATCCCTCAGGGCTGATCCGGTCAGTGTTGTCATGCAGCTCGTAAACTGAGATTAATATAGGTCTTAATACACTTGCCTGTGTATGTATCTCTGCAGAGGCCTTCCTCAGTGTTTACATCTTTATATCAGACTATCAGATTGTCCTGAACAGTAGGTGGCAGCAATCACATTGCTGTATAATGCAATCCTTTGAACTGTAGGAGAGGAAGAGAGTTACTAGTTGAGAGCTGTGTCATGCTAATTGTCATTCTACCTAATTATTAAGTATCACAGTATCTTTTTTTTAATGGTGTTTTTGCCTTAATTAGTATAGCGGATAGTGAACAGGAAGCAAAGTGTGACAGAAGGAGAGGGATGGGAACAGAAAGGACCATGAGCTGGCATTCGAATTTGGTTTGACCACAAGGTTTATTGAAAGTGTGTACAATTCGGCTATCCCTAGAAATGAACAAAAATATGACAAAACCTCCCTTCTGGGATGTATTGGATTAGAAAAATATAACAAATAAATAAATGTTGTGTTTTTAATCAGGGTTTGGGTTAATGTTAAGGCCCATTCACACCAAAGACGTTTATTATAACTATAGGGCCAATCAGAATCCATCTGACTTAAAAGAGCTTAAGCATTTAAAGCGTCAGACAACAAAACTGCAGTACGCTTATACTGTAATAAACAGAATGTCATTGTCCGTTGGTGTGGACACTATGGAAGTAATAGTAACCACAGAATAAAAAATAAAAAGGTAATTGCGAGATTTTATCTCACAATTCAGACTTTTTATCTCACAGTTGAGAATTGCCTGACATAAAGTCGCAATTGCGAGTTATAAAGTCAGAATTGCGCGATATAAAGTCGCAGTTGTGAGTTATAAAGTCGCAGTTGCGAGTTATAAAGTCAGAATTGCGTGATATAAAGTCTCAATTGCGAGTTATAAAGTCAGAATTGCGTGATATAAAGTCTCAATTGCGAGTTATAAAGTCAGAATTGCGTGATATAAAGTCTCAATTGCGAGTTATAAAGTCAGAATTGCGCGATAGAAAGTCGCAGTTGCGAGTTATAAAGTCAGAATTGCGTGATATAAAGTCTCAATTGCGAGTTATAAAGTCAGAATTGCGTGATATAAAGTCGCAGTTGCGAGTTATAAAGTCAGAATTGCGTGATATATAGTCGAAGTTGCGAGTTATAAAGTCAGAATTGCGTGATATAAAGTCGCAGTTGCGTGCTATAAAGTCAGAATTCTGAGAATTCTGACTTTGTATTTCGCAATTCTGAGAAATAAAGAATTGCGAGATGTAAACTCACAATTGTGAGATAAAAAGTCGCAATTATCGTTACATTTTTTTATTCAGTGGCGGAAACAAGCTTCCACAGGACACCAATGTTGTTGTTACATAAATATTATTATTGGTATCAGTGGCGGCTCGTGGGTTTTAAAATAGAGGAGGCACACTAAATTGTAATGTCTGGGGATACCCTGCTGAGGATGATGATGACGATGATGAATATTTATTATTTACTTAACTGTTTTAAATGGCTTTTTGGTCAATTTTAGGTAAATTACACATACATTAAGATAATACAAATATAATTTCCCTTACCTAGCCTATCACTTGAAGCAAACATCCATCCCTTCTTAAATGTCCATGTTAAAAGTGCGTGTTGGGCCATTTAGTGAAGCTGACTGCTTTAGCTAGCTTAGGCATGGAAGCTTCTTCATTTTTAATTTGTAGATACTGTTTTTTTTTACCAACAGAGGAATTGTATTAACATTAAATCATCCCACTCCCATTTTCTCCTCAAAATCGACGAGCCGCACTGCTTGGTATATACAGCGATGAGCCATTACATTATGACCACCTACCTCATAACCTCCTTTAGGACCTCCTTTAGCCCACAAAACGATGCGGCGAGGCATTGATTTGACAAGGTGGTGATAGATCTATTGGTGTATCTGGTACCATAATGTCGGCAACAGGTCCTCCAGTTGCCGTTCATTGGGGCGAAACTTTTCCAAGTCCAACCACAAATGTTTGAATGGGTTCATGTCAGGTGAATTTGGAGGCAAAGGCATTAACAGATACCTGTCAGCAGTAAGGGATTGTGCTATCGGGAAGGAAACATCGCCCACAGCATAACTCCGCCGCTGCCAGCCTGTGTCCGCCCAAAAGTGCATCCAGGTGCCATTGCCTCTTTTGGTAATCGGCGTATCTGCGCTCGGCCGCTGACGTGATAATCCAGGAATCTTGATTCACAAGGCCAGGCCACTTTATTCCAATCATCCACAGTCCAATCTCAATGATCTTGGGCCTATTCCATGCATTGCTGGCGATGGCGTACAGTTAGCACGGGGACCCGGCTGGGTCGCCGTAACTGCTGGTGATTTGTCACACTGTGGCCCTGTAGTCGCTGTGTAAAATGCACAGCAGTCTCCACTCCCCTCTGGCATCAATGAGCTGCTAACACACTCGACTGGATCACGGTTCGTCGTTTGGACATCTGTGTGTGCACCAATTTTGATATGTATTGACTACAGCGGCACATGAACAACTCACAAGCTGCGCCGTTTCCGAGATCGAAGTCCAGAGGCGCCGTGCCATCACAATTTGACCTTTATCAAACTCCGATAAATCGGCAGCTTTTCCATTCTGACACGGAACACTCTAATGACCGAAAGCCAGTCCTCGGGTGGCATATACTGCACTGATTGTTCAAGGCTGGGGGTGGTCATAATGTAATGGCTCATCAGTGTATTAGGCTTTAGTTTGTAGGAAATGGAAAGTTGAAAGTTCTTTAGACACATAAGCCGCGTTTCCACCCGAAATAACCTGCAACAATTTGTCTCAGGACCTTTTTTTCCCCCAGACCTGTTGCTGTCTGTGTTTTCACCGTGGTCTAGAATACCATGGAGATTAGGCAAATAGTCTGGTGACGTAGGACTGTGTGCTACTTTCCAGTTCTTGCTGGATTTCATCCTCTGAATTTAAGCTTAATAAAGCCTGAGCCTCGTCGTCAGTCCATCTGTCATATTTTTTTAACTCCATTGTTGATTCGAATAGCAGATGACTGTTACTGCACGTACCGCAACAGACTTTAAAAAATGGTGGTTGAAATAAAACGCTGCGTGGAATCAACCAATCAAAATTCTGCGTGAACTCAACCAATCAGCATGTTCAGGGCCCATGTCCCACCCCTGAAAGTTCCTGTACTTTGAAAAAGTACTACCTCGCAAGCAGGGACTTTGTGAGGGGAAATATTGTCCATTGTCAATAATGTAGCAATGTATGAAGCACAGCTCCGACAGAAGTCACTTAAAAACCAAAACAAATAGCTTTCTGTTGGTCCGTGTTACCAACTTAAACCTGTTGCAAAATTTGTATGAAGAAATGTCAGATCGTGTGATGGATTCCTATTGAAATGACTGGATTTCGAAAAATTGTAGTACAATATTGTAAATGTGACTGCACTTTAAGTCTGGCTTTTCTTTAGCATGCAGCTTGTGCTTGTATTTGTTCAGGTTTTAATTTTTGGATTTTTTTCCTCTTTTTGTGTGTGAAGTTAAACACTAGACTTTTGAATTGGTTTGAAGTTTTGAAACTGCTATAGTCTCTGTCATGTTTAATACTCATGTTTAAGCTCTGTTTCTATGCATCCTTTATTGTGATGATATAGAAAACATAAAGCTGCAGTTCTTCGTATAAAAGCTTGACTGTGTTAAAATAAATGTAAAAAAAAAAAAAAAAACTCTTTGTGTTTGTGCAGGTGGATAAGCAGCAGCAGAGTAAGGATTCTGTGTACTTCAGAGATGGCGTACGGAGGATAGATTTTGTTCTGTCTTACATCGATGACAAGGATGGAGAAAAGAAACAGGTTTGTTATCCACTCTATGATGTATTCATATAATAACATTTGGCTTCCCTGTGTGAACTGTGTGTGTGTGTGTGTGTGTTGGGGGAGTCATTTGCTAAACAAATTACTAAC
The DNA here is from genome assembly GCF_965113295.1 of Leuciscus leuciscus. NCBI lineage: Eukaryota > Metazoa > Chordata > Actinopteri > Cypriniformes > Leuciscidae > Leuciscus > Leuciscus leuciscus. The sequence goes on along the minus strand of NC_138724.1, from coordinate 9,254,740 downwards.
TTGTAAACTGAATAGTACTCCTACAAAACAATGACTGGTCCTAATCCTTACAAATAATGATTAGCACTGAGTCAGACATTCTGCAAGCCACTTAAAAAACATGTTAGTAAATGTAACTAATTTTGGGTCAAATGAGTTTTGTGGTTTTATCTCTAGATCTAGATCTGTTCGAGGTCTTACGGACTGTGCACATCTTCACACTGCTGATAACACTAGCTGTCATAAACATTTAAGGCATCCTAGATAAACTTTCTCATGGTGAAAGTGATAGTGCTAAGTACTTGTATCTTTGATTTGATAAGCCTACTGTACATAATTTACGTCGCATTAAGAAAAGAGTTCAATATTGGTCATGTAATTGATTTAAGGCATACATTATGTTAAGAAAAAATTCCAAAAAGAAAATGCACACTTTAAATACCCGGATGGTGCCCTAAATTAACAGGAAAAACGACCTGTGGAATGTAGCAACTTTAAATACGTAGCATTTTAGACTTCGATGTTGAATGACAAAATAACCTTATAAAGTTTATACACTACACGGATGAGTACATAATACATGAGTACATGGAGTATAAGTGTATAGTGCGTCATTAGGGATGCAGCTTTAGTACGGTGAAATATTAGTCATAAATACACAATTATATCCAACAAAATATCAGTAGTGAAAAACTGAAATTGTATTAGTTACAATCACACACGTAGACAATAGGAAAAAGCTTTCAACTCTGTCCTCCAGATGAGCACTCTCAGTAGCCCCCAAACTGTGCTGTCAGCCCTTACTTTGTGGAATCTCACACCACTGTGTGTGTGTCATAGTCTTGTGTACTTCCACATTCTTGTTACTCATAAAGGATGTGCTTTACTAGGCCTGGGCTGGAACTCACACACAATTCACACCCATACATCTCTGCAGACAGAAATAATCTTGTCATAAGTAGTTACCTGACACACTTCTTGTGCTATGTACTATGTATTGCACCAAAAGCACAACTCTGATTGTCAGATGTGTTATTGATCTTTCATGCAGGATCGAAGGAAGGAGTTTGAGACTAACTTACAGAAAGCCGGACTTGACCTGGAGACTGAGGACAAATCTGTGAGTAAAACAATTCACATATGCCACCAACAAGCCATTTCAGGACATGTCATCAGATTAGTTCTCACTGTATCTCACAAATAAATATATTGATTCATAAGCCCTAGATTATTATGATTCCGCAATGTCTGATCATTAGCAATATATTTCATCGTATTTGTTTAGCTGGGTACAATATAAAGGATTGTTTTTGCAGTTAGTATCCATTAGAGGGCAGTGAACTTCATGATAACACACAACCAGGGCTTGACATTAACACCCGCTAACCCGCCAAATGCGGGTGGATTTTGCTCGTGGCGGGTAACATAGTAACTCCAACTAGCCACTTTGGCGGGTTGAATAATTGTAGTCTTTTCAAAAGGCATCTGAAATAAGTGTGACATTACGACACTACAACTCCCATGAGTAGGCTATTAGGGCTGTCAACGAATATTCTAAATTCAAATGTATATTCGAATAGTTTTAAAAAACAGAATTTCGAAGGTGAAAATGAATATTAATGTGGAAAAACGCCCGCGGTAGCAGAGGCGCGGCTGTCTGCTTTGCGAGTGGGCGCGCTGCCTGAGGGGTCAGGGACAGGGACAGGTCATTTTATTTAACGTAAAACAGAAACATTACTAAAGTGTAGGCTACTGTACTGACTGAATAGATATTGCATGAATAAGGTAGGTTAGATACAGCAGTTTCATGCATAGGCTTCCACTGGTTTGATTATTTACCATTTCATGCCAAGGAAAAGTTCCATGTTTACCACAGCACAGCTCGCTCGGAGCGTTCGATGTCGGTTATACTGTAAAACTTCAATTAATGTTAATAATATTTGTTTCAATCACTGAATGAAGCCTGCTATATAAGAGTCGCGACCTTAAATTGCTTGCACAAAACTCTTGTTGTTGTTCATTTAAACCGTTATGCGCAGAGAGCGTGACGCCTCATTCTCATGCAAGACCTCCAGACGCGCGTTTTACATTGACTTAACATTGAAATTACTCGCGCCAGACGCTCTATTCGCGTTTGGTGTGAACGCAGCATGAGGGTGAGAGAGAGAAAGAGTGCCTGCGAGTGCGAGTGAGCGAGCGAGCGAGAGTGAGGTCTGCGGTCTTGGCCATTAGTTGATTTACTTGTTTTTGTGTAGGTAATACGTTGTCAAATATGTTTAAACTTAAATAAACTATACAAGTAGTTATGTCTCTTTATATTAATTTGTCTTGTTATTGACCTAATGCGTGTCATTGACAAAATGCGCAACCAGATGTTCGAATAAAGGCTATGTGTTTTTTTAGAGGGAATATTCGAACGTCATTTCGAGCAATTTTGACAGCCCTAGAGTATTACATGCACACAGTGTTGCCTTGCGCTTGCGCTCTAATGAACTACAACACAGAAACGAAGAGACCGCTAGCTGCCCTGCTGGAGTTATGTCGTATGCCAGTGGAGCTATGTGGTGACATATAATACATAATACATGGTTTTATTTTAAAAAGGAGCTTTACACACAACCTTATCAGAGCTAATGATAACGACCTGTATTGTTATATATTTATGTAGTCTTGATTTGGGTGTGTACAGTGGTTTTACATTTAAAAGGGTTGCAAATCTAGTTCAAGTAAATTTTAGCACGCCATAGTCAACTTTTATCAGGTAATTTCACAACAACAAAAATGTGGCTAGTAAAAATGCTGTGTGGCTAGTAACTTTGGAAAACCACTAGCCACATTGGCTAGTGAGCAAAAAAGTTAATGTCAAGCCCTGCACACAACTCAACTCAACTTTAGAGCACTTTCAAAAACCACAATGGGTATCAAAGTGCTGTACATGAGAATAACAAAAAAAGCTCTATCACCTCTACATTTCAAGCGCGATCAGCAGACACTGATCATTGGAGCGAAGAGATCTCAAAGGTTTATGTTTTAAAGGTTTCTAATTAAATCAGATATATACTCAGATTTGAAAACATATAATAACACTTTATACTGTATTCTGTATCGAATCGGTAACCAATGTAATTAAATCAATACAGGAGTAATATGGTCTCTTCACTTACATACAAGTTCTGTCAGGACCACTACTGTCAAATACGATTGACCATTATCATATAGTTAGGATTGGCGGTATGGTTCTGTTCTGGGCGAGAACTCCCTGCACATCCATGTAGCCTAGCATGGATAAGAGCAGGAGCGCAGTGATAACCCTTAGGGGAAACAGAACAGAACCAACATGAATGTATTGCAGATATCATTAATTCAAGATTTTAAAGTACAACATAATTCGAGAATTTATTCTAATTCAAAGGGCACTCAAAAGGCCAAATCCTGACTGACGAGAGGAGGAGCTGGGGATGGAGGAGGGTAATGAGCTCCTGAGAAACGCGATAGCTGCTGATAATACTGAAGGAGCTTATATGTATACAGTGATAGGTGTCGTATTCCTATAGGTAGACGTGGATCAGCTGAGAGTCAGCTGATGCGAGCTTGACTAACGTGACCTGCCAGAACTGACGCTACGCTTGATTTCTGTCATCATTTCTTGCCCTCATGTCTGTTCAAACCTGAGGACTTTCATTCTTCTGCAGAACACGAGGAGACATTTTGGCAAATAACTGGGATGGGGACCTTTGAGTTCTGAACCATAGAAATACCAGAATTCCATAGTAGGAAAAAAATATAATGGAAGTTAGTGGGGCCCATTAACTGTTTGTTTACCGACATTCTTCAAAATATGAAGTATGCATTTCTTTTTTTTTTTTATACCTGCTACTATGCATAAAAAAAGAAAAGAAAACTGTACCAGACAGGGCATTTGTAAAAATTATAAACAAGGTCCCACTTTTCTTATATGTCACATGTGTGTCTTTCCAGGAGTCGGAAGATGGAAAGACATACTTCCTGAAGATCCACGTACCATGGGAAGTGCTGGCAACATATGCAGATGTTCTGAAAATCAAAGTGCCTTTTAAAGCCAATGATATTCCAGCTAAAAAAGAAGTGCCCATGAGCTGGCTCTTCACGCCCTACCGTCTGCCTGATCCTGTGATGAATCCTGAGCCGGATTACTTCACCTACACGTTTGACAAGAGCAAGATTGACTTCTTCCTCATCGAAGATAAAGAAACCTTCTTTCCTCCGTCCACGAGGAACAGGATTGTAAGAAATCTTTTGTAAAAGTATAAATGTATTTACTTTTCTCACTTATAGTCACTTTTGATCAATTGAACATGTCCTTGCTGAATAAAAGTATATATATATAAGTCATGCTTAACCCAGACTTTTTAAGTATTTCACAGTTTCCACGAAAATATGAAGCAGCAAAAACGTTTTCAACAATGAAAATAGAAAGAAATGGTTCTTGAGGACCAAATCAGCATATTAGAATGATTTCTGAAGGATCATTTGACACTGAAGACTGGAGTAATTAGTTTTACCATCACAGGTGTAAATTACATTAATAACAGATCTATAAAGATATTACATTTTATTAAACAACCTCCATTACAGTGTGGTCATACTAACCTCTAAACTTCCAGAGCAGAGAAGTAGACTTTTTTAGCTTTTACTAAGGAACTGCCCTGTAACCGAAGGCTTGGCTTATTTTCTTCTCCACGCAGGTATATTACATCCTTTCCCGAATTCCATACAGTAAAGATGACAAGGACAAGAAGGGCATTAAGAGGCTGCTGAACAACGGGACCTACACATCTGCCTTCCCTCTGCATGACGTAGGTCTTTTACATGGGAAGATGTGCCTCAAAACCATCAAACCTATTGAGTCGATGTTTCTCTGGAGACTTGAAATGGTGGCAGTGATTCAAAAGGTTTTGCTCCGTCGAAAAACAATAACGTCAATGTGTGTTTTTGTAGTGTAGGTACTGGAACAAGTCTCGTGATTCTAACTGTGAGAGCGAACGCTATTCCCTGTATAAACACTGGGCCCGTTTCAGCCGCTTTTACAAGGAGCAGCCGCTCAACCTCATCCGGTAAGGCCAATCGGTTTCTATTTAACTTCCCCAGAAAAACAGCAAAAAAAAAATGTATCTTGATATTTTCAGATATTATTTATTTTTTATTTTCCAATCAAGAAGAAACATCATCTTAAACAGCCATTGTTGTCACACTATGTTCAGTTAGTTTCATTATCATGAACTTTTAGGTTGTGTTCATCATGTGTTCCCTTGTTCAGTTTGTGTCAGCTGTGTTCTATTAATCATCCTCATTTGTGTTTACTATATAAGTTGGTCCCTCACAATCATTCTCTGTCCGATCATCATTATTCTAAGTGTGTGTTGCCCTGCCTGTTTGCCCTATGGATATTTGTCATTAAACTTTGTGTTGGAAAGTTACTCTTCTGTCTGCCTCAAACCACATGTGACAGTTGTAGGCAAATAGATTCAATCTTTTTTTTTTACAAAAAGGTTAACATTTTATTAAGTGTTTGTTGAAATACATGAATATACATACATAATTCGAACAGTAGTCAGGGGCGGAACTACCCTCTTGTTTGACCAAGTGTTCATGAAACCTGTTTTTGTAATTCAGTAGCACTAAAGTGCAAAAATTCACACAGTGCAATAGCTAAAACAGTGGAATTCTAGTTAAAATCAAGACATTTTATAGATGTTTTTTACTAAATGAACACAAGGAAGAATGTTTAAACATTTTCATTTGTATGCACCAGTATAACATTACTAAAATATTTACCGTTAAATGCCACACAGCATGTTCAGATGATGAAAATAATGAATTGAATCAGAATTATAAGTTCTATTAAAACATCTTTCTTAACACTCTCAGGCTCGCAAGCCAATGAAAAATCACATATCTTGTCTAATGACATAGAGTAATCTTAATGGCATATTAAAAGCATTGCAATATGTTTATCATCATTTTTTGTTACTCAAATAGACTGACGCATACTTTGCACCATAGCTTTTGTTAAAGAAATAAACTCAATATATAATATACTCAATATTAAATATAGAGAATGTGATGCATGTTACTTTTGCTGACACCTTGAGCAAGTGGATGGACATTTTCATTGAATAATTTCTGCTTCCTGTACCAAAGGAAGTACTATGGAGAGAAGATCGGCATCTACTTCGCTTGGCTGGGTTTCTACACAGAGATGCTGTCTTATGCCGCAGTTGTTGGTCTACTCTGTTTCATCTATGGTGTGGCCACCTTTGACAACAACGTCTGGAGGTGAGGATGAGGCTAGAAAACTGAGTGTAGAAGAAGAGAGTTCATGCTAATGCCTGCTTTAGCGCCCCTTGTGGCAGTGCTGAGAGTGTAATGCATTAAGAATCACTCAGACACATTTTGGAAACACAGATGCCTAAGACACAAGTTATGAGTTTGGATTCACAGAAACAAATTTTGAGACAGTTTTTGTTGTCTTCTGTAGTAAAGAGATCTGTAATGAGACCATTGGTGGGCATATTGTCATGTGTCCTCTCTGCGATAAGAAATGCGGCTACTGGAAGCTCAGCACAACCTGTAGCTCTTCGTGGGTGAGTAAAAAAGTTTACATGGTGTAAAAAAAATGTTATGGAGCATGTTTTTTTGCATACTTATTGATGTAGAGTCATGCCTTCTCCATCTAATTGCCTTTTAGCAATCATATCTGTTTGACAACACAGCCACGGTGTTCTTTGCAATATTCATGGGAATATGGGGTGAGTAAAGAGTTTTTTTAGCTCTTTAACGTTTGTGTGCTGGTTCTAGAATTGTTTTGTTATCTGTGTGTCTGTATTTGTTTCATCAAACTACTGTCTGCTTTTCATCATACTTTTGTACAGCTGGGTGGCAGTTGATCAGCCAATGAAAATAGGGATGGGCCATAATTTAAGAGAATGTTTAGATGTATTTTAATTATTATGATCATGATAAAAATGACACATACCTTGACTAAGGTTTATAAATAGGGCTGTCACGATTCCTTCCTCCACGATTAAATGTGAGTACTCGAATTAAAAAAAAATCTTTAATTGCAATTTACTCATGTTGATTAACCGGCAAAACCATGAACCGCATTATTAGACTGTTTTCTAAGGCTGAACAATATATAAAAAAAATCATATTGTAGCATACTATTGTGAAATCACAAAGTCTGCTATTCAATTAAAAATATACGCTGCGGGTTTCAGAGTGAATCGCAGCGCTTTAATCATTTACATGAGTGCAGGTTACGTGTTTCTTCCAGCGTCTCAGAGCGGCTCCGTTCACAGTCAATTCTGCTCCACACGTCTCTGCATGTGCTGTTTGTTTGGGTTTGCAATAATGTGAATTTGGGAACGCACAAGTCTCACAAGCTCTGTGTTTCATTGTGTTAGCTCGGTTAACAAACTGCGTATGCTGTGAGTTTGGGTTGCTTATAACATTCATCTAGGAATACAGCGTGTACCATTTCATCAGATTTGTAATGTAATGGATTAGCCTATATACCCGTGCCAACACAAAAGAATACATCAATATGTTTCTAAATATGCAAATTGTTGTTCATCGCAAATTCAAAATGAAAGTTTAAACCCTCATAGCATTTCAATTGTAAATAAGTGGCTAAATATTAAAGATTAAGTGGACATTTGAATTAAATGTTATTTGGCCAATATTAAACAAGGATTTGATCATGCTGTAATGTGTAATAAAAACAATTGCCAGGCTGTCGGCGCCCTCTGCAGGCATTTGTTATATAATACGTAATGTACAAACATTTATTGTTTATATTATGTATATCCATTTTATGTATTTTAACAGTGTTGTTAAACCATATGATTACTTGCTCATAAAACTTAATTTGAACCACTTATTATTGCCTCATTGTTATTATACAGTATAAGTATTTTAAGTAATTTTAAAGGCTGTTGTTAACTTACCACAATTATCTGATTACTCGATTAATTGTCAAAATAATCGACAGATTACTCGATTACCAAAAAAATGTGTTGGTGACAGCCCTGTTGAATTCATATTTCCTTTTAATGGTAATAGATGATTCTTCTACTAGGAAACTAGGGAAGTTGTCAGTCATTAATTTGTTTCATCACATACAGTCCAGATTTCCAATAAACATTGTATTTAGCATGTCATGACATCATGTCATGACATTTATTTAAAGGATATATATTTAGTACATTTTCAGGCTGTAATGTTCAGTTCTTCATGAATGCAGATGAACAATGTATATGAATTTTAAGCTGTAATTTTCCTCCGGTGTCAGTGACTCTGTTCCTGGAGTTCTGGAAGCGGCGTCAGGCCCGACTGGAGTACGAGTGGGATCTGGTTGACTTTGAGGAAGAGCAACAACAGCTGCAGCTTAGACCCGAATACGAGATCAAGTGCACCAGTCGACGGCTCAACAACGTTACACAAGTAAGCATCTATTTGCCTTCTGACCCAGAGATTTTATGTGATCAAATTTAGATCATGTAGAGCAGTGTTCTTCATTCCTGCTCTTGGAGAGCCACTAACCTACAGACTTTAGATCCAGATGTGCTCCAGTTCAACTGGCCATCATTTGATTCAGGTGTGCTGGAACGAAACAACTCTCCAGGACCATGAATGAGGAATAAAGGATTTGTAATTAATTTTAATGACTGATTCATTTAGCAGTGTATTATGCTACTGACATTTTTTTCTTCATTCTACAGAGAATTTGTTGTTTGCTCATAATGTTCATTGCAAGATTTTCTTGAATTTCACCATTTGCCCTGCATTTAAATGTTTGTCAAACTTATATTGCAGCTGTTCTTCATTGTTTTATCTCTTCTTTCAGCTGATTTTATATTAGCTAATCATATTTTCTCAACTGTACATAATTGTAAACTCAGGCAAATTAAAAGGGTTACTAGGCTAGTTAGAAAATGTTAAAACTAGACTTGGCTAGGATATTGGTGAGTTGTGCGTTGTAAGGTGGATCCATTAGTCAGTGCCGTTTAACATGAAATAAAAATGAGACCGATGAATAGACGTATAATATGTTTAGTTTGTTGTACTGCATTAAGGTCTCTGGTCAAATCTAATTGTCTCAGTCCATATTTTATGAAGTTTTTCAGTGTTTCATAAGCTGAGCATAGTGAATGACACGTGTACATTCACACAAAGCTGTAAAATCTACTGTTAATGTTGAGAAAACTAGTTAATCTGAAATGCAGTCAAATTCAATTTCAAACCGTATAAATATGAATGTGGTTTAGATTGGGTTTGTAAAAATCTGCTGTCTAATAGTGTTAAATGGACAGAAAATGAGTTTACAGAGTCACCTTAGGTGTTGAAGGTAATCTCCCGAGTTTGGACGTCAAGGTTAGTTTATCCACCAACCGCCTGAGAAACTAGATAAATGCGTGTTTGTTTGACATTTTGCTCACGCTGTATAGGAACAGGAGTGGGTTCTAGACCAGACACCAGCTGATAAAGCAGGCAGGTTTATCCTGTGCTGGACCACTGTTGTCTTGTGGGTAAGGCAGGCACAGGACGAAAAGAGATTGGTTTGATGTGTGTGAGTGTGTGTATAGCATTAGCGACCTGCTCGCAGTGTGATCCCAGCTAGTCGTAGAATTGATCTGATTCTAGCGATCTCGTTAGAAACAGGAAGAGTCCTCTAGACAGCATTGTGGACACTGACAGCACTAGTACAGTGCTAGATTAGGGCTTCTGTCCCAGGTGTGTGGTGGTGGTTGCTCATGTTCCCTGCTTTGCTTGCTTGCTGTGTAGGAGATGGAGCCCTATTTACCTCTAACAAGCAAGTGTGCTCGCTCAATGCTGTCTGGGGCCACCGTCCTCTTCTGGGTGAGCATCAAAACGGTCTGCTACTTGTAGCAGACTAAGACTTTCATTTTCCTTATACAGTAAAGTACAAATGTTGTCACCTTTTTATATTAGCACATAATGTACAAAAATACAGTGGGGTTCAAAAGTCTTAGACAACACTGAAAATCTGGGATTCAAAATTGAATTAAACTTGGAAGTTTTGAGATTTTTAAACATCATAAATGTTATGACATAACACCATGTCCTAACTAGACACGATGCGATAAGATTCCTCTATTTATCTGTCCACACGACTACGAGACGCTACAAAATCAATCAAAATCCACAGCCAATCAGCGTGTGGGCGGAGTCTCTCTGCAAGCGAACTGCACTCGCAACCAAATTGATAAGCACATAATCAAATTCATAAATATTTCACAAATTTTAACATTATTACAAAATACACACTGAATGACTGAAACCATCTTTGTTATAGAGTGCACCTGTTTGTTACAGTTTATGTTCTTGGTTCCTTTAATTTAAAGGTAAATTAAATGATCCATTGTGGCTTTCAGTATGGCTATAAAGGTCATTAAAAATATATATTCAAACTCACATTAAATTAAACATTAAAGGAATACTTACCCACAAATAAAAATTACCCCATGATTTAATCCCCCTTAAGCCATCCTAGGTGTATATGACTTTCTTATTTCAAACGAACACTTTAATAAAGTTTTTCACATGGATATTTTTCTTACAAAAATGCTTTGATGGATGGATGCACTTTTTTGGGCGTTTTAAAATATCATCCTCCATTCACTACCATTATAAAGCTTGGAAGAGCCAGGATATTTTTAAATATATCTCTGATTGTCGTTGTATGAAAGAAGAAAGAGTCATATACACCTAGGATGGCTTGAGGGTGAGTAAATCATGGGATAATTTTCATTTTTGGGTGAACTAACACTTTAATAGGCTAAATGCCACGGACTTCCGTTCTGATGCTTCCGGACTCTTCAGCCAGCTTTAGTACTTCCGGTTCACGTTAACGTTTGCTGTAGCTATGTCGTTTTTTACGCGATCGCTGCAGGACCTGCCAAGTATGACGGCAAACGATGTACATCGGATAATCCAAGCCACATCGAAGACACCAACATCAAAAAAGGACAAAGGTTTTAAATTGTATGTGTCCAGCTGTATAAACAACTACGAAAGCCTTACGCCTCAGCTCCTCATCAGAAGGAAAAGTAAAAAACTAAGTACAGATTTGTACTTTCCAGATGCCTGGCACTGTGGCACACAGCAGTGTTCGGCAGTAGTACCAGACACTCTCTGGTATTTAAACTTTTATGACTTCATGTCAACTAGAAGCAGCTACCAAAACAAGTAGACGCTTAGGCTAACCGGAAGTATTCGTGGTGGCTGACATTTCAGCGGATGTACGTCACAACAGCCGTTGGCATTTAGCCTATTAAAGCACATAATCATTACATGAGATTATCATCTTTTGTTGTAGAAACGGTTTCTAAAATATACTCGCTCATTGTGTATCGCCGTCATGGTTGAATAGGACAAAAAGTCTGATTAGCTTGGAAAAGATACCCTTGATCGTGTCATGGCATCCGTTGCATCTGGTTAGGACACAGTGATGAGGTGAACAAGAAATATTTGAGATTCTGCACTATTTCTTCAATAATCAAATAATCAAATTTGTTTAATGCTCCTTGGATCATTTTCAAATCATGCTGGATAACGTCAGATTTGGTTCAGCTCGAGTGCTGCTGTCATTTACGCAAAATAGAGACACAAAATACTAAGAAATTCTTATTTTTTCCCTTTTTTTTCTTTTTCAAATAAAACCAATTGCTCATTACAAAATAGACAAAAACATTTTCACTAGTGGTCTCAGATTTTTGAACCCCATTGAATATATTAGCTCTGTTCCAATGCCTAGTGAGCTGTCTACATACAACAGGCAGGGGTTCCCAATCCCGCTCCTGGAGATCTGCCTTCCTGCAAAGTTCATCCAACCCTGATTCAACACAACTGAAGCAGCTAATGAAGTTCTTCAGGGGCTCTTGATAGTTACACACAGTTGTGTTGGATCGGGGTTCATCTCCCTAGCTCTGCAGGAAGGTAGATCTCCAGGAACAGGATTGAGCACCCAAGGTCTAAGGCATCATGTGCAAAGATGTTATTTAATGCTGAAAAGTCAGTTAGCAATGGACTGTTTACTCAATAAATGCATGTACTATGTTCTTCCATGCTTATTAGAGTTTTGTGTCATTAGCTAAGCAACATGCTAATATCAAAAACAGTTTAAATCCATTGTGAATGAAATCTTCTGTAAACTTTGCATATAGAATGCTTTTTGTTTAATGTTGTGTATTAAATTATATATTATTATTATTGTATTGTATTTAATGACTACCTTTGTGCAGTGTTCCAAATTAATAACTTAAGAGGTTTCACTGCAGTTAGGTGGCATTTACACAACATCGTTTTCAAGCAAAAACTGAAAACTTTTTATGCGTTTTGGTGGCCTGAAAACGCAAGCTTTTGAAATGAGGTTTCAAAGTGCACGTTTTTGAAAATGAGACCGTTATTGTCTTCATGTAAACTACAAAACCGTGAATTTACAGTACGCATGCGAATTACGTTTTCAGTCTATAGGCATGTGTGTTTCTTTACAAAGTGACATCGCCAACTACTGGCCTGGCAGCAGAATACAGCGATTTTAGTCTTTTCCGCGGATCCGTGTGAACGGGATCGATTTGAAAACGTTGTCGCCTGCATGCATAAAATGCAAAGCAAAAACGTATTTCATTTTTTTAGTACATTATCATATAAATATACCCTTAGAAGCTGCCTATGTTGGTAGTAGTTTTGAAACAGAGCTATTATATACAAATATTAAATAGCAGATATCTATTTGCATAATATCTGTGTTAGACTGATGATTGAATGTTAATAAGTCACTGGACTGTATGGACACAGAATCACACATCAGTGAGTCAGTAAGTTAAATCACCAGCATTTTGCCTAAGGATGCATGTGTTTACCAGCATGAGGCATGTTACTGTTTTGGCATGTCGTAGTTCCTAGTTTTCACAGTGTTCTAATAAAAAAATAAAATAAAAATTCAATATTTTTGTATGAATAATTGAGTAGTATACTAATTGCAGTGTACGAGTTGTTTTGTGTGTGTGACGTTTACCTCTCTCGCCCCAAAACCCAGATCTCTCTGATTATCGCCAGTATTATCGGTGTGATAGCGTACCGTCTGGCAGTGTTTGCTGCGTTTGCCAGCATCATGAAGGACAGCCCAACCAATAAGCTGGATGTGGTTGGAAGCTTCATCACACCCCAGTTTGCCACATCCGTAACTGCTTCCTGCATCAACTTCGTCATCATCATGATTCTGAACTTCCTGTATGAGCGCGTAGCCATCAAGATCACTGATATGGGTGAGTCTTTCTTAACCTCAAACCTTTAACCTCAATTATGCTGACTAAAAAATCAAAGTAATGTTTTAAATTTTTAATAAATATAATAATTAAAAAAAACATTTATATAAGATTATAAATAAATGTTATTTATTATCATTTAGATTTTTTGTCCAAAACTATTCTATTAATTTATTGTATTTATTTGTCATTTGCAACTTCCAATTTGTGAACGGATTGTTCTGATATGTTCCAATCAATTCATAAATGCTGGTTTATAAATAATTGTACAATTACTAAAGTATTTCCGTAATAAACATATTTTTGTAGGTTTGCATACTGAAATTTATTCACTTGTTTGTTTTTTTCACAGAGGTTCCCAAAACCCATGTGGAGTACGAGAACAAGCTAACAGTGAAGATGTTCCTCTTCCAGTTTGTCAACTACTATTCCTCGTGTTTTTACGTCGCCTTTTTCAAGGGCAAATTTGTGGGTTACCCTGGCAACTATGCCTACATGTTCGGCAAATGGAGTGGGTTGAGAAATGAAGAGGTAGACCTGACATCCCATCAGAATTATTTTCAACTTCACCTTTTAAAATGTTGTTATGCATGGATTATTGTCTGTGTAACTTTAATTTATATGAATTGTGTATAGAGTTAAAGCACAATAAAATGCATATTATTGTATAAAATTATAATGAATGAAATTATGATGATCATAATTGTCTTTCCAGTGCGAGCCAGGCGGCTGTTTGATTGAGTTAACCACTCAGTTAGTGATAGTGATGGTGGGTAAACAGGTTTGGGGGAACATACAGGAAGCGCTCGTCCCGTAAGTCCCCATGACATCATAATCACACATTATATTCATAACCATCATTATTTGTTGCATGACCAGGGTATATACCTTAAGTAATTCTTAATGTCATGACTAAACAGAGTATAATAATTCAGATCCTCTCAATGTGGCTGTGTGTTTTTAATTGATTTATTAGTGTTAATTATTTGTTTATTGATAGTGGGTAGTGTTTTATATATTTCTATATCTTCATGTTTATGTATGTAGCTGGTTGCGTAACTGGTGGGTGAGCAGAAGTGCTCGTAATCATCCAGAGAGTCTGTACAGCCGCTGGGAGCAGGATCATGACCTCCAGACCTTCAGTCAGCTCGGCCTGTTCTACGAGTACCTGGAGATGGGTGAGTGGAGACACGGACACACACACACACACACACTCAGGGCAAAAACAAAAGTGTGCAATACAATTCAAAGTGCTTTACACAGAAAGGAATTAAAATAATCACAAAATAAAAGCAAGGAAAATTAAAACCGTTATAAAAGGAATTAAAAGAGATGTATGATACAGTTATAAAATGAATTAAGAGTAAAAAGATGATAGAAACTCAGCACGGCTTTTCACAGGAAGAAGAGTCAGTGTTGTTCTGCACTGTTAATGTCTTCAGACGTTGAAAAATGTCTCCCAGTTTGTTTGAGTTTAATGTGAGACCAAATATTCAAACCTGAGCTAAACATGAGCCTGATGGACTCGTTCTCAAGACACTTCTTGGTTGTGTTTGCAGTTTGAGCAGGAGCAAAAATAACATCTGATCATCTTTAGAGAAGAGCTTTTCATTTCTGCAGTATTCTCCTGAACTCCAAAGCATGAGAACTCCAGAAGCAAGTAGCTTCACTGAGCTACAAATGCATTTATTATTATATTTCTCAGCAGATTTTTGAAGACATCGCTTATGCAACTCGTGTTTTGTTGTGATTCAACCTTCATTCTGTCTTTGATGGTTTTCTGAGACATCAATGGCTTTTTAAATACTGCATTTTGGTGAAGACAAAAAAAAAAAGCTTAGTGTTTAGCCATTTGTGGCTTGGCCCTTTTTTTGCCCAGGAGTGTTTATATAAAATCATATATAAAAGATACAAGCAATATATTACCTTCAGTTATTACACAGCGCTCTAGAATACTTGATTCATTTTCTCTACAAGAAAGCTAATGAAATAATTTCATCTCAAATCAATATGTCATGCCCATGTATTAATTTCATACGTTGCTGTGAAATGAGTAGACTTTGCACTGGGGCCAAATAAGCATTTTTTGATAACACTTTAATTTAAGGTGACGTAGTTACACGTCACATGTACTTACTATAGTAATAACAGTAAATTATGCATAATTACAAGTAACTAAACCAAACCCTATACTTAACCGTAACTCTATAGTAGGTACATGTAGTTAATTAAGATTATCTGAGTACAATGTACAATGTAACTACGTCACCTTAAAATAAAGTGAAACCGTAACTTTTATGTAAATTATGAACTGTTAGCTATAGACCTGTAGGCCATATTGAATTTCACAGTGAAGAAAATGAGGCTGTGAGGAATTGGCTATACCGTGGCACTGGTCTTAGTTCCCTTTCAAGGGAACTCCCGTTGCGTCGAGAAAATGACGCTGTGGGAACGCTTTGCGTGATGACGTCTTGAAGCACATGTAAAATCAGTCCAATGGTGTGGCGGAACGTCAGAGGCGGGTGACGTCACGTACCAGGAAGCTATAAAAGCCGGCCCGAAACAGAAAACGAAAGCTTTCTGAGTCTTCAGTTGCGCTCTGTGTTGAATCTGTCCTTGTTATTTGGTGTTGTCTGTCTATATTATATATATATATTCAGTATGGCGAGCAAGCAGCAGTTTAGAGTGTGTGTCCATCCCTGCCCGCGTTATTTAACGGGAGGTGATACTCACACTCTTTGTGTTGTTTGTTTGGGTGAGGAGCATGCCCAGTCAGCACTCGAGGGTGGTGACTGTGTGCATTGCGACGCGCTTCCATTGCGCACGCTCCGATCCCGCTTGGCTCGGTTCAATCCCGATCGCGTTCCCCAGGGCTCGGGTCCCGCCGCGGCTGAGGCTCGGCGGCGATCTCAGACCTGGGGTTCGCAAATGGATCTGTCAGTGGATGTTGAGACGGGCTCTGCCTTATCTCAGCATCAATCTGACAGATCCAGTGCCTCTCATCAGGGTGTGGAAGCACGCATTGCGGTTTCTTCCCCCCCGATAGAGGCACCAATACTGCAACTGTCCAGCTCTGAGGAGTTGGATGTTGTGAGTATTGAAGCTGAGTCTGAGGATTCGCCACCTCAGTCTCAGGCGTTTGAGGAACTGCTCGATGTTATTACTAGAGCAGTTGACAGACTATCTATTGAGTGGCCAGAGGATAGGCAGGACGTTCGTTCGAAAAGTAAGCTCGACGAACGCTTCCTGCCATCTCGTACACAGCCTCAGCGAAGAAGCCTTCCGTTTTTCCCCGATCTCCACACCGAGGTGTCGAAATCGTGGGGAAAACCGGTTTCATACAGAGTGTATGCACCACAAACATCCCACTATTCTTACATTCACAAATATAAAGAATATGGTTATGGGGAGATGCCGAAGGTGGAGGAGACGCTTGCGAGCTATCTCTCTCCAGCAACGGCATCTTCCCTGAAAGCTCCTTCACTTCCCTCTAAGCCAGTAAAATTCACATCATCTCTGGTTCATAAATCGTATGCAGCCGCTGGTCAAGCTGCAGCGTGTCTGCATACGATGTCTATTATGCAAGCCTATCAGGCAGAATTATTGGGGGATTTAGAGGAGGGCGGGGGAATTGGTCCTGACACAGTGGCTGAACTACGCAGAGCCACAGATCTGTCTCTCAGGGCCACCAAGGAGACCGCTAAATCAATCGGGCGGTCTATGGCAGCCCTGGTGGCCACTGAGAGGCATCTGTGGCTCAATTTGAGCGATATAAAAGAGAAAGAAAAGCTCGTTCTCTTAGATGCTCCGGTTTCCACTGTTGGTTTATTTGGTGATGCAGTAAACAGTGCGGTAGCTAAATCTCAGGAAGCTGCTAAACAGGCAGCTGCATTACAAAAACTTCTCCCCCGCCGTTCTTTCATTGAGGCTGCTGAGCGGGAGCAGCCTCACTCCTCTAAAGAGCGCTGAACATCGTGCCACTCAAAAACAGAGTGTGTCCTCTCGTGCTCCCCCACAAAAATCTCGGGGACACGGAGGGCGCTCTCAAACCCAGCAGTCTTCGAGGGGTAAAACGGATCTGCGGACCGTTATTACCGCCAAGAAGGCTGCTGGGGAAAAGTCCTGATGTCTGAGGGCTCAGGACAAATGAGGGTAGTCCCCCCGAAGCAGAGCGGTTAACACCTCTTTTCACGGTGCCCGTCTCTCTTCGGTGCCCTCAGGGGACCGTTCTGCCAACCCTGCCACCTCTGGTGTTACAGGGCGCAGCGGTCTCCGGCGAGCACATATCTCAAGGTCCACCCGGAAACGTAGTGGCCTCGGGATGCCCGCCCCCTCTGAGGAGGGTGCTAGAGCAGTCTGTTTGGTCGTTCCCTGCCGGTGCGCCGTTACAGGGCGACGAACCGACTACTCAACAGCAGGAGAAAAATACGGTGCCGTCTCTCTTCGGTGCCCTCAGGGGACCGTTCTGCCAACCCTGCCGCCTCCGGTGTTACAGGGCGCAGCGGTCTCCGGCGAGCACATATCTCAAGGTCCACCCGGAAACGTAGTGGCCTCGGGATGCCCGCCCCCTCTGAGGAGGGTGCTGGAGCAGTCTGTTTGGTCGTTCCCTGCCGGTGCGCCGTTACAGGGCGACGAACCGACTACTCAACAGCAACAAAATCCAGAAACCAGTCTCGAGAGACTGGTACCTCTAGTAGAATCTTTGACAGCGTGGAAGCTACTGTCAAATGTTTCTCGTTGGGTCCTGCAGACCGTGGAAAAAGGGTATTAGATACAATTCTATTAACGCCCACCGCGGTTTATGGGGGTCCTGCCCACAGTGGTGGGCCCCGAGCAGGTTCTGGTTATGGAACAGGAAGTAAACACTCTGTTAGAGAAAGGGGCCATAGAATATGTACCCCCCTCCAACAGGGAAACCGGGTTTTACAACCGGTACTTCATAGTTCCAAAAAAGGACGGGGGATTGCGTCCCATTTTAGATCTTCGAGTTCTGTACGAGTACATGCAGCTCAAGTTCAAAATGTTAACCTTGAGACAAATCGTGCCACAGATCAGGTCCGAGGACTGGTTTGTCACGATAGACCTCAAGGACGCATATTTCCATCCGTCCGTGTCATTGGAAGTTCCTGAGGTTTGCTTTCGGGGGCAAAGCATACCAATATCGAGTTCTTCCATTCGGCCTAGCTTTATCACCCCGCACTTTCACCAAATGCGTGGATGCAGCTCTGGCGCCTCTGCGCCTCCGGGGTATTCGCATCACGAACTACATCGACGATTGGTTGATTTTAGCTCAGTCGCATTAGATGGCGGTTCAACATCGAGATGTTGTTCTCGCCCATATGAAAGAGTTGGGGTTACGGCTGAACGCCAAGAAGAGTGTGCTTTCTCCATTTTAGAGGACCACTTTTTTAGGCGTGGTTTGGGATTCAGTGTCGATGCAGGCGCGCCTGTCATCGCCACGCTTCGATTCCAGCCTGGCAGCTGTGAGAAGTGTAAAGCTAGGCCAGCTACTCACTGTCAAACAGTTCCAGAGACTGTTGGGTCTCATGGCAGCAGCTTCCAACGGGATACCTTTTGGACTGCTGCACATGAGGCCCCTGCAGTGGTGGCTCAGGACCAGAGGGTTTTTCCCCGAGGGGCAACCCATTTCGCACAATCAAGGTCACGCGGTGATGCCTACGTGCCTTGGTTATGTGGAAGAACCTTGGTTCCTGTCCCAGGGCCCAGTGCTGGGAGCTCCTTGTCGTCGCAAACTGCTAACGACGGATGCTTCCCTCACGGGTTGGGGAGCGATCCTGAGGGTCGCTCATCTCAAGGTCTGTGGGAAGACCATCATCGTTCCTGGCATTCTATAGCCTAGAGATGTTAGCTGTCTTCCGGGCTCTGAGGAGCTTTATCACAGGTCTCAGGGGACACCATGTGTAGTACATACGGACAACACGTCGGTAGTCGCCTATATCAAGGGGGTTTGCGCTGGCATGCCATATCCTCTTGTGGTCCCAGGGGAAGTTGCTGTCACTCAGGCAGCCTACATCCCCGGGGTCCAGAATATAGGAGCAGACACTCTGTCGAGACAGGGGCCGAGGCCCGGGGAATGGTGGCTCCACCCCCGAGGTGGTGGAGCTGATATGGAAATTATAAGTGGATCTGTTTGCGTCTCGAGAGACGTCTCACTGTCCACTTTGGTTCTCCTTCACGCATCCAGCTCCTCTGGGACTGGATGCTATGGTACAGACGTGGCCGAGGCTACGTCTGTACGCCTTTCCCCCAGTTGCTCTGCTCCCGGGAGTTCTGGAAAGAGTTCGCAGGGACCGGGTTTCCCGATCTTGTGTCCCTCCTCGACGGGCATCCTCTGGAGTTACCCGTCAGGAGGGACCTTCTGTCCCAGGCAGAGGGCTCGATATTTCACCCTCGGCCAGAACTGTGGAACCTGTGGGCTTGGCCTCTGAGGGGGCCCAGCTCATAGAGTCAGGTCTCTCAACCGAGGTTGTTGAGACCATTCTACAGTCCAGAGCTCCCTCCACGAGGAAACTTTATGCCCTGAAGTGGAGAGTATTCACTTCTTGGTGTAGTGACCGTCGGTTGGACCCAGTCCACTGCCCAATTGGTACAGTGCTGGAGTTCCTGCAGGAACGGTTCACTGCAGGTCTGACCCCGTCCACTTTAAAGGTCTATGTGGCGGCCATAGGTGCTTACCACAGTCCTTTGGGTGGAATGTCTGTGGGGAAAGACCCCTTGGTATCTCGTTTCCTTCGTGGCACTTGGAGGTCCTCCTCCCTTTCGAAATCGGACCAGGAGGCGAATAATTTGCTTTGCCCTGTTCGGGCGTTAGACGCGTATGTCCACAGAGCTGCCCTGTGGCGTAAAAGTGACTTTTGCTCCCCTAACAAGGGAGGTCCAGTGTCTAAGCAAAGGATGAGCAAGTGGGTGGTTGAGACTATCTCACTGGCTTATGAGGCGGCTGGACAGCCTTCTCCTTTGGCTGTCCGGTCGCTCTCTACTAGGAGTATGGCGGCCTCTAAGGCCCTTATTTCAGGAGTTTCTTTACAGGACGTCTGTGATGCGGCAGGCTGGTCCTCACCGCACACTTTCGTCAGGTTTTACTCTCTGGATCTAGACTCTGCTCCAGGGTCTCATGTCTTGTCTTCCTAGTGCTGCTCTACGGATTTCACACAGGACAGACATTTGTAGCTATGGAGGCGTTGGTATAGACGTTCCCACAGCGTCATTTTCTCGACGCAACGGGAGTTCCCTTGAAAGGGAACGCCTCGGTTACGACTGTAACCTCGGTTCCCTGAAGAGGGAACGAGCGTTGCGTCGCCTTGCCATATCTCCTTCATGCCTGTCAGCGCGACTTCAGACTTTACGAAGCTTTCGTTTTCTGTTTCGGGCCGGCTTTTATAGCTTCCTGGTACGTGACGTCACCCGCCTCTGACGTTCCGCCACACCATTGGACTGATTTTACATGTGCTTCAAGACGTCATCACGCAAAGCGTTCCCACAGCGTCATTTTCTCGACGCAACGCTCGTTCCCTCTTCAGGGAACCGAGGTTACAGTCGTAACCGAGGCGTTTTCAAAACTCTCAACTTTCAAGTTTTAAGAAGTTTTTGTCAAATGAAAGTTATTTGGAAAGATGTTTTGTGAGCTGAACAATTGGCATGTTGTTAAACAACAGTACAATCCATTGAACACACTGTACTTGTCCCTCACAGCCTCGTTTTTTTATTCCTGTCAAATATTAAATATGGTGCTTTCTTACTAAGGTCTATAATTTAAAAAATATTTATAAAATATTATATATATATATATGTAGATAATTACTTTAGTTAAGCTACATTAAAAATACTCTTTTATAAATTAAATGATGAATTGCTTGTTACTTAACTAGAGTTTCAAAGTATCTTGCAACTTTTATTTGAACAAGCTTTCAACCTGCAATATCTCAGTTTTGCAGACAGATGGTGCTGTAGCTTATCTTTGTGTGTAGTAGCACTTCATCTCATCTTTGTTTTGCAGTTATCCAGTTTGGCTTCATCACCCTGTTTGTGGCCTCTTTCCCGCTGGCTCCTCTGCTGGCTCTGATGAATAATATCTTGGAAGTGCGAGTGGATGCCTGGAAGTTCACTACACAGTTTCGCAGGCCTGTGGCAGCAAAAGCACACAGCATTGGGGCATGGGAGGAGATCCTCAACATGATCGCTGTTTTCTCAGTGGTCACCAATGTGAGTCTGTACCACATTATGGTTCTGGTTCCGATTCCACTTAACACCTGAAGAAAACTCTTTTACTAACAGTTATGATGAAAATAATAAGTCAGGAGCCGTTCTGACTACTGTAGACTTGTTTGAGGTATTTAAGCTGATAGCTCACGAGTCTTTTAGATTGATTCATCTAAAACAATTAACCGTGTAACCGGTTTATAAGAATCATTGCTACACATACACATGGAAGCTTGTTTCCACCACAGAATAAATAATTAGAAAGGTAATTGCGAGTTTTAACTCACAATTCGGACTTTTTTTCTCGCAAATCTGACTTATTTCTCAGAATTGTGAAATATAAACTCGTAATTGCATGTTCTAAAGTCAGAGTTGGGAGATAAAAACTCGCAATTGCGAGAAAAAAGTAAGAATTACCTTTTTTTTTAATTCTATGGTGGAATCACGTTTTCATACCTACAGCTCATTACCATATTCTTGGTTGTATTATTTTCAGTAATTGTATGGCCTATCGTCAACTTTAATTTACTTATAAACTGGTTATGAAGCATATCCTGACCAGAAATGGTATCAAAGTAGGTAATGAAACAGCATTTAAGTAGTACATGTCATTGTAATAAGGGATCCACTGGAGGCAAGTTGAGAAATGAGAACCCAAGTGCAGTTTATTGTAACTAAAATAAAACATGAAACAAAAACATGACGTGGCATGAAAACAAAAACCATGGCATGAACATGAAACTGATGCTGCGTTCACACCGGACGCGAATAGCGCGTCAAATTCGCGCCTGCCGCGTGTAGTTTGACGCTTGACCACTTTGTGTTAATTCGCGTGTCTAACGCGCGTAAAAACAAAAGTTTGAAGCGAGATTTACGCGTGTCAGAGGTGAAAGTTTTGGCGGCCATCTTTTTTAGATGTTTATCGAGCATTAGCATTAGCATTAATCGAGAGAGTCACCGCTCGTATATGCTCGGGAGAGCAGAAACAGCTGCGTAGGGGACATCGTCGCTGTACTCGGGTCCACCAGACCCTCCGGAGGGTTTCAGGAGTTTCACAATTTGCTCCAGGAGCTTGGTTTGGTGGACCTAACGGTGAGGACGCTGACGAGGACAGCGTAGGCCGTAAGGCCTCGGCCTCGAGTGGTCGCTGCCTGACGAGCCCGCGCTCTACAGCCCGGCGCGAGGTTCACCCTCGCCCGCACCCACCTAATCTGTCATTTATTTTTGTTTTGATAATAAATGAAGTCAGCCTCCAAAAGTGAAACCTGTCCTGTGATTTTTGTTTTTATACACTAAATTGTGTTTGTTGTCTTTACATTAGAATAATAATGTTTCATATAATCTAGAATAGATATGGAATAAATAGCATTCAATACAAAATGAGTAACGTTATCTCTCATATATTGAAATCGAGTTTTTATGTGAAAGATTTGCTTTGTTGTGCATTTTAGTCATATTACAAAATAATTTATTGAGGCCAAACATAAAATAACATTGTAAACTGTCACTTCACCACGTGACAGCAGCAAGCAGGCTCCTGATTGGTTAACGCGGCGCGAATTGACGCAGAAGTTCAGATTTTTCAACTCGGGCGGCAGACACGAATTCGCGTCAAACTCGAGAATGCACAAAAAGCACTACATAAACATTCGCGCTTAACGCGCCAGACGCTCAGTTCGCGCCATTCGCGCGAACTTGACGCGCGAATGAGGCGTATTCGCGTCTTCCGCGCCGCGCTCTACGCCTCATTCGTGCCGCAGGATTTTTTTACGCGCGTAACGCGTCTTTGCATTGACTTAACATTGAAATCACTCGCGCCTGACGCGCTATTCGCGTCCGGTGTGAACGCACCATGACACTACAGCAGAATAACAGGAAACAATACTTGACAAAGACACATGGCAAACATGAGGGCTTAAATACACAGACTAATGACAAAACAAGGGACACCTGTGAACAATGATCAGACAATTAACCAATGACAAGACATGGCAGGATCACATGACAAACAGGGAATCACATGACAGACATGGAAACAAGACATGACACAGAAACATGACAGTATATCAGTATAATGGCTCCGTGCATTCGGTCCTAAAGTGACCGCAGCCTAATAATCCTTCTGCTCTCTGTGCCATTAATGTTAGTAAGACCTAATGTTATTGATTTGTTTGTCAGGCTTTCATTGTCTCATTCACGTCTGACATGATCCCTCGGCTGGTGTATCTGTATGCGTATCACCCAGGCGATGAGATCACTATGAAAGGATACATCAACAACAGCCTTTCAATCTTCAACATCTCCGCGATTCCAATTGAAAACCGTCCAGAGGACGGCGAGAACCCAGATTGGTACGACAGCACCAACATCACCACCTGCAGGTACTGTGTATGTTTGTGCTGTGTCTTTCTATAGATATTTATGGTAACACTGACAAATGTGTAATAAACATGAAGGCTGTTGATCTTTTAGATACCGTGACTACCGCCACCCTCCAGGACATGAGAAAGAGTACAGTCATACTATGCAGTTCTGGCATATTCTAGCTGCCAAATTGGCGTTTATCATCATTATGGAGGTATGGGCTCTTTAAATTCTCCTCATTCCCTTCAGAAACAGAAGTACATTTTAGCATACTTTGAAAAAGAGTGCCAAATGCATTGTCAATCATTTATGGTAAACCAAAATGTACTTTAATGTCATTTCTATTGAAACTTGTATTTAAATATATTTCTAATTACACATTTGCAATGATGTAGTTGTAATTTAGTACATTTAAAATATAATAACTTTAAATGTAATATCGAAAAACGCACTACAGTTTAGATTATAATCAAGTGCTATACATGTGCTTTGTGTTAGTCAGCATAAAAATAAATGTACTTAAAAGCATGATAATTTAAAATGTACTTTAAAGTTAATCCTCTATGGCATGGTGTTGCCCTCAGGCAACAAACTACCTTTTTGGACCTCACACCGCCCCTTTAATTTTTTTAATATATTTTTATATATATATATAAATAAAATCCCCTGACATGTCTGGGGCTGAAGTGGGTGTGACCTTTTGTTTGGCGGTGGAGCAATCCTTTCATGAAGCAAAGCCACATTGTACACAGTGCCACCAATTAGTAAGATAAATATAACTTTTTAACATGTTTAAGTTAAAATAACGTACTCGGTTACTAACGTAACCTCGGTTCTCTCTAGAAGAGGGAACGAGTACTTGCGTAAGTATCTTACGCTAGGGGAAAACCTCTTTTCCTCGAGATATTGAAGCCAAAAATTATCCTTAATTTTGCAATAATGTAAAACGCATTGCAGCAGCATGCAGACATGGGCGAGACAGCTCGCGCCCCCATTGGCTGCTCTGCGGCAACTGCACCAGCCTATCGATAGAGGCCGCTCATGACGTCAGAACCAATGAGGGTGCTTCTCGCCCATTACGTCATGTCCCGCCGAAAGCGGGTGGGGCTAGAGCTATAAATACGGCCCAGAGAGGCTGGTTTGGTCAGTTTTTTCATCGCTGAAGCGAATCAGAACGTGACGCATGCACGGCAAGATACGCAAGTACTCGTTCCCTCTTCTAGAGAGAACCGAGGTTACGTTAGTAACCGAGTACGTTCTCTTACGAGAGGTTCTCTCGTACTTGCGTAAGTATCTTACTCTAGGGGAACACAGTGTAAAACGCCGTGCGTGCTTGAGACATAACACTAAAGTCCCAAGGGCAGGTGCCCGGGGCTCATACAGTGCCTAATCACAAGGGACTCACAGAGAATCCGGGAAGAGGGGCTAGAATAGCATCATTCCTGTAATATAGAGCTCTGATAAGAGCATATTATATCAAGTGTTCCACACAGCCAGGGCGAACTCGGCCTGGACTGATAAATATGGGGGACTTACGCACTGCCCACAGAAGTATACAGACGATCAGTGATCGACGCTCTAGCAGTTTCGGCATCCTGAGCCGATAGCATCGGGCGGGCAATACTAAAAAATTAAACCAAGAGCAACCTAGCTTGTAAAGCGGGAACCTCGAGGTTATAAAACCTTATAAATGTAGACGGGGAGGCCCAGCCTGCCGCCATATAGATATCTTGCAAGGCAATCCCACTGGACCAAGCCCACGACGAGGCCATGCCTCTTGTGGAGTGCGCTTTGACACCTATCGGGCATTGCAGGCCCTTGGATGTGTAAGCTAGCGCTATAGCATTAACTATCCATCTGGATAGACTCTGTTTTGATGCAGCTAGTCCCTTAGAACGTCCGCTGAACAAAACAAAGAGCTGCTCCGTCTGTCTGAAAACAGATGAGCGAGACACATAGGCTCTTAACGCCCTGACCGGGCAAAGGAAGCCTGCGTCCCCTTCCTCTTCAGATACCGGCAGGACCTACAGGGGGATAACCTGTGCTCTAAACGGTGTATTGAGGGATTTAGGAATCCGTGCTTTGGTTTGAGTATGACTCTCGAGTCATTAGGCCCAAACTCCATACACGTCGCGCTCACTGAGAGCGCTTGCAAATCCCCTATGCGCTTCACTGAAGCGAGAGCCAGAAGAAACACTGTTTTGAAAGACAAGAGTTTCAGGTCTATTGACTGTATTGGCTCGAATGGGGCACCTTTCATGGCTTCCAGACCATTTTGAGGAATAGAGCTGCCTCGTAGATGGAGCTCTAGCCTGTGTGATCGTGTTTAACACTCCCGCTGGGAGGTTAACGGGTACCCGTTGATGGCCCACACATGTAGGGACCAAAGCTCCGGGTAAGGATGCCAGATCGAGCCGTTTGCCTGCGAGAGGAGATCCCTCCTCACCGGTATCGGCCACGGGGCGGTACTCGTCAGCTGCATCAGGACTGGAAACCAGACTTGGTTTGTCCAAAAATGGGGCGACGAGTAGCACCGGGCATCCGCTCTCCCCGATTCGCTCTAACACCTGGGGTAGGAGCGTGACAGGGGGAAACGCATAGAGCGGGCAGCGGGGCCACGTGAGCCAGCGCATCCCTGCTCTTGGAGAAGAATTCCTGACAATGAGCGTTCTCTTGAGACGCAAATAGGTCTATTTTCGCTCTGCCAAATGTCCTCCATAGCAGTTTGACTGTCTGTGGGTGTAAAGACCATTCTCCTGCCGGAAGATAGTTTCTGGACAGTCTGTCTGGTCCCACATTCAGATGGCCGGGCACATGCGCTGCCCTGAGCGAGCGCAGATTGTGCTGAGCCCAGACCAGGAGGTGTTCCGTCAGCCTGTGAAGGATTCTGGATCTGATACCTCCTTGGTGATTTATATAAGCCACCACTGACATGTTGTCCGAACAGACCAAGACGTGGTGTCTTTCATCTGGGGACAAAAAACGCCTCAGCGCGTTGTCGACTGCCATCATTTCCAGGCAGTTTATATGCAGAAGCTTCTCCCGTTCCGACCACTGGCCGAATAACGGTCTGCCCTCGAGCAGCGCTCCCCATCCCGAGGTTGAGGCGTCCGTAGACACCACCTTCACACTCGAGGAAGTCCCCAGGCTTACTCCTGACCGGTACCAGTTGGTCACTGTCCAAGGTTTCAGAGCTGCGACGCATTTCTGATCGACCTTGAGGCGCGCGAGACCGGAGGTCCAAGCTCTGCGCGGCGCGCGCGCTTTCAACCAATACTGCAGCGGGCGCATGCGAAGCAGACCCAGCTGAAGCACTGAGGATGCTGAAGCCATGAGACCCAGCATCCTTTGAAACTTTTTGAGCGGGACTAAAGCGCCGTGGCGAAAAATCTCTGTCATGCGCTGAATACTTAGTCTGCGCTGCGGCGACAGCTGTGCTGTCATAGACAGCGAGTCCAGATCTGTGCCCAGAAAAGATATTTTCTGACTGGGAGACAGCGAACTCTTCGCCCAATTGACTGTGAGACCTAAATTCTCGAGGTGATCGAGTAATATGGTCCTGTGTTCTATGAGCTCCGACTGTGATCGAGCTAGAACCAGCCAATCGTCCAAATAATTCAGCACTCGTATGCCTCGGAGCCTGAGGGGTGCGAGCGCTGCATCCATGCACATCGTGAATGCGCGAGGTGCCAGGGATAGGCCAAATGGCAGGACTGTGTACTGATATGCCTGACCCTCGAAGGCGAATCTCAAAAATCGCCTGTGACGTGACGCTATTTGTATTTGAAAATAAGCGTCTTTCAGATCTATCGACATGAACCACTCCCCTTGGCAAATTTGCGAGAGGATTTTCTTGGTCGTGAGCATTCTGAACCGTCGTTTCAGAAATGCTTTGTTTAGTCGTCTTAGATCTAGAATGGGTCTGAGACCCCCGTCTTTTTTGGGTACCAGAAAAATATCTGCTGTACATGCCCCCTCCGCTCTGAGCTTGTGATAAGGGTTCTATAGCCCCTTTGCTCAGTAGCTTCGCTATTTTGGCTCGAAGTAGGTGTGCTACTTCCTTTTCACCGTAGTATCGATTCGCGCCGCTTTGCGTTGCGGGCGTCGACCGAACTGTAGCGAATAGCCTCTTTCTATAATGTCTAGCACCCACTTCGAAACCCCGGGTAGCCTTGCCCATGCGTTTGCACGAATGGCTAGGGGTTGAATGCGAAGCGCGCTCTGGTCGCTCAGCGACAGAGGGGCTTCAGTATGCTGCAACATAAGCGTCGCGCTTATGACATTTGAGGCAGGGGGCGCGCTGATAACAGTGATAACAGTGATAACTCCTCTGCGGTGGTCAACCGAGAGGGGGAGGGCTGGGCGAGTCCCGTAAGACCTGTCATGTCTATGTGTGAATGTGGGCGTGGGATAGCGGGCACATTTACAACACTGAGAGCATTGTCCGCCTGAGCAGAGCGAATGCATGTTGGTTTCGTTTTCCAGAAACCTTGAGACATGCAGAACGTAGTGTTTGTGGGCACTGGGCAGTGGGCACATTTACCACATTTAATGCGCAATCGATCTGGGTCGATTTCATGTGCGCGAGCCCTGTGTGACGGGCTGTGTTTCTGTGTAGGAATGAGCACTGGGCTTTTTTTTTCTTCTTTTTTTTTCTACACTCATAACACCATCGGCCGTGGCCGGAACACCAGAAAATACACTCTTATGGGATTTATCTGGGTAGCTGTAAAAGCGGCGTTTGTGTGCAGGCACGCGGGCTGTGTCGCTGATTTGTTTACTGCAGAATACACTGGAACAGTCGCATTTACTGGAACTGAACGAGCGAGAAGTTGCCATAGAAACAGAGAGCGTCAACATGCTGGCGTTTGTTTGCAGGCGTGCGTGTATTACAATAGGCTCGTCCACTGCAATATTGACATTTCCAGAGAAATGTGTGAGAATGGAGGTAGATCCAGCCGCAGCTGGACTAGGGACACTCACTTTTCTCCTTTCGCCAGTGACGCACGGAAACCATAGAAACGGTGCTTGGGTGCAGGCGAGCGGGTTGTACAACGCGCTCGTTGGCTGCAAAATTACACATCTGCAGTCGCCTTTTCAGGGAACTGACAGAGCGAGCATTGACAGCATAATTTTATCTGCCGGTGGACCCGGGATCGAACACGGGTCTCTCGTGCGATAGCCTGAGAATCTGCCACTGGGCCACAGGGGAAGACACATAGGCATTTAGTTAGCGCGAGTATTATCAGAGAGCGTCAACATGCTGGCGTTTGTATGCAGGCGTGCGTGCGTGCATTACAACAGGCTCGCTCACTGCAGTATTGACATTTCCAGTCGCCTGAACTTCAGAGGGGAATGAGAAATGTATGAGAAATAGAATTCGGCCCGGCCGCAGCGGGACATAAACGCTCTTTTCTCCTTTCGCCAGTGACGCACGGGAACCATAGAAACGGTGTTTGGGTGCAGGCGAGCGGGTTGTACAACGCGCTCGTTGGCTGCAAAAAGCACATCTGCAGTCGCCTTTCAGGGAACTGACAGAGCGAGGAACACAAAGGCTTTCAGATGCACGAGCATATAAGAGCGTCAACATGTTTTCTTCGGCGTTTGCTTGCAGGCACTGCAATATTTATATTTCCAGTCGCCTGATCAGGGAACTGAGAAATGTGTGAGAAAATTCAGGTCAGTCCAGCTTCGGCGGGACTATAAACGCTCTTTTCTCCTTTCGCCGGTGAGTGACGCGTGAAAGGGGCGCAGGGGCAGGGTATAGCTTTCTTGTACGTAAAGAAAAACTAACCCCGACCGTCCGCTTCCAGCCTCCCCTGTGAACGGCGCAGTTTGCGCGGCTCGAACAGAGGGAGAGAGAAAGCTAGCCCCGTGACCGTCCGCTCCTGACATCCCCTGTGAACGGCGCGGTTTGCGCGGCTCGAACAGAGGGAGAGCAGGTATCATCCTCCAAGCAGGCAAGGCAAGCGGGCGCACCGGCGAGCTTTGCGGGTTGGGGGGGAAAGGGGCGTCTTGAAAAAGACGCCCGCCTCTTTTAGTGCAATGAGAGTGTGTGTCGCGGCGGCGAACACACACACATACACAAAACACAGTATCAGAGAAAAGGATATGTACGCCGGAAAGCGTGAGCAGGAACGGCGACTGAAGGCGGCGAGTTGTCGACCGGCAGCTTCAGATGCAGAACAAATCCCGCTGAGTGCTTGAATCAGACGGTGCGGCTTCCTCTCAGGATCCAGCGATGCGTAGGCTCGCTGAAGAGATAAAAAACTGACCAAACCAGCCTCTCTGGGCCGTATTTATAGCCCTAGCCCCACCCGCTTTCGGCAGGACATGACGTAATGGGCGCGAAGCACCCTCATTGGTTCTGACGTCATGAGGGGCCTCTATCGATAGGCTGGTGCAGTTGCCGCAGAGCAGCCAATGGGCGCGCGAGCTGTCTCGCCCATGTCTGCATGCTGCTGCAATGCGTTTTACATTATTACAAAATTAAGGATAATTTTTGGCTTCAATATCTCGAGGAAAAGAGGTTTTCCCCTAGCGTAAGATACTTACGCAAGTACGAGAGAACCTCTCGTAAGAGAACTTCATATTAAAAAATATATGCATGTGCATCCGTATGTAAATAAGTATGTTTGATTGTTTAAAGATTTATTTTGTATTTATATACTAAAACTGTTTTTTTTGTTCGTTGCCTCAGGGCAACACTGTGCAGTTAGACCGCTTTTGTTCAGGCAATATCATAGGGTTAGGAGGACCATATGGTGCATTCAAGTTCTCCTAGGAAGTTTGTTTTTATAAGTTTGGAAAACTCAAAGAATGCGCATTATGTGTCATAATTTATGTTTCGTTGTTGTTGTTGTTGTTAGTATTATTATTATTATACTGCCACAGAGAATGATGGGAAATGTAGTTTGGTCACTCATGCCTATCAGCTCATAAACTGACTAAATGAGTAGTGTTTTCTGCCAAACTTTATATCTCTTCTTCATTAACAGTATACATAATATGTACACAAACTAAATTGTTCTGTCGGAATTCAGAATTAAATTTATCATGATTGAAAACTATTTTCTTCCGCCATTGCTTCCCACTCGTAATTACGACTTTGTGGTGTTGTTCATGTGCATTCAACTCGTAATTAAAATCTTTGCGACATGACTTGAACGCATCAATAGTCAATGTTTTTGTGATCTACTGATACTTGCAGGAAATGGACACAAGAACATTTTACGGGTGAAAGGAGCATGGTTAGGGTCATTCCTTCTGAGAGTGAGGACAGTGAGCTTGAGGAGAGTCAGGAAGAGTGGATCCTTGAATCAGGTTTGAGAGACAATTAGGAGGTCAGGGGTCAGTTAGGGATCAGTCAGCAAAGTAATGTGTGTGTGTGTGAGAGAGAGAGAGAGAGAGAGTCTAGTGTTTGTTTGGTGTAAATGTTTATATGAATATGAACATTTATACATGAGGTGTTATGGGGTGTTAGTTGTAATTAGTAGTAGTAGTTTTTTTTTTTTTTTTTTTTTTGATGTTTGTGATTGATTGAAACCATTTGTGATTGTTATGTGTCCAAAATAAAACTTTTTCTAATGCACATATTGCTTGTTTTCCCTATTCCACCTATGTAGAAAACCTTTGAGTTTTAGTACCCTTGTAGCACATTGTTGCCCTGAGGCAACAAACCAATATCTGGTTCAGGGGTGGGGGGGACACACATTTTATGATGGATATATTATCAGGGACCCCCAAGCTCCCAAAAAATGGGGTGAAAGATTTTTTTCCAAAAAGTCATGCCATACAGGGTTAAATGTTTATTTTGACATTATTACAAAGTGCACTTTTTAAAAGTGTACTTCAGTGTGTTAAGAAATATAGTCAGAATTTGTACTCTCTTTAAGTATATTTATGTGGCCTTCTATTTCAACAATATAAGTACAGTTGTTTTAAAAATATCCTTTTAAGATTTGAAGTACACTACAAGTGCATGTTCAGTACAATTGAACACTGGAGCACTTACAATGTGCACATCATTTCACAACATTTGTCTCTTTAAAAATAGTAGATCCAACTCTGCAATGTGTAAATGTGTTAATTGTGTTCTATAAAACCAGGCAGTTTGGTCTGTTTACACCATGATGCATCACAACTTACATCACAGATAATATTTCACACCAGAAAATTCACACTTTGAGCAACACTTTTGAACAGAAATGAAAGGCAAGGCACTCTGTTGCTTTAACCATTTTTATTTATTTATTTTATTTATTTTATTAGCAATTTAATGTGATTAAATATAAAAAAGTGATAAAAAAAAGAACACATATTTAAAAAATAATAATAAAAAACTTTACTGATGGAATGTAAGAGTGTGTCCTGTGTGAACGGCCATAACGCACTCTTGCTCGTGTGATATTGCTTTATTATTTCTGTTTATCTTACTTAGATTGACTTTTATAATATATTCATGTCATCAATATTAAAATAAACGCTAAACTTTTTCTGCAATAATAATCCTCTTCTCTCCCAGCATGTGGTGTTTGTAGTGAAGTTCTTCGTGGCGTGGATGATCCCCGACGTGCCGTCAGACGTGAAGGCTCGTGTAAAGCGTGAGCGCTACCTCATCCAGGAGTACCTGCACGACTATGAGCTGGAAAAGCTCAAAATCCAGCTTAGCCAGAACAGCCAGAACATTGACCAGTGCACGTGTCCGACCACAGCCTCCGTGCCTATGAAAGTGGAGATGTTATCAGACTGTCTGACCTAACACAGGCCTGTCTGTGCACCTGACAGCCAATGAGAGAAGCTTACACTTCGCTCATGCCACAAACCAATCCTCTCTCTTTCAACACAAAATCACATGCCACTGGTTCCTAACATCTCATGGTTTATGTTGGATAATCTTTTTACTTTGTTTGGGGTATTCCTTGAAAAATCACTCCTATTTTATGTCTCCCAGAGTTCTCATTATCTCATTACCATGTGATGCCTACATGAAGGAAGCATCCAGCATCCAGAATAAGAAATACAAAGTAAAAATCGTATAAATCTATTCATGTGCAGTAGACATATCTAAAGCCGCATGAGTTCAGCTGTAACTCATTTTCTGTCTATGCAGAATGACATTTGCACATGAACAATCAATGTCTTCTCTCTTTCACGTCATTGTTTTCTGTTTATGTTGCCAATGTCTCTTATAAGACACTAAAAACATGCAGTAAAAGATGCTGTTTATGTTCTCTGTTAAGAAACACTGTGTGAAAATCAGGTAGCTGAAGTGTCAGGTTAGAAATGTAAACCAGACATTTTCTTGGCAGGTTTGTGTGTTTCTACGAGAAGGATGTCTCTTTCACACGGTGCCGAAATACAAGCACTCAGCAAAAATGTAACACTTTATTGTTTAGAATGCCGTTAAGCTACCAAAGATAAAATGCCTTAACATCATAGTCATATGCATGGATCCTTTACGTTATTTCAAATGAGACTTTAATATAAAACACTTCTATTTACTACATGTTCAGAATTCATGTAAAAAGAAATTCATATCTAAAAAGGGTTTTCAGGAAAATTGTAATTTTGTGAGTTGTTTCCTATTACGTACAAGTGTGTGTGTTTTTATTTTATTTGTTTTTTTTTTAGTACATTTAGTGTATTTTCTTTTATGATTGAAATATAAGACAGAAACTGGCACTCAAATTATTTAGCAGTATTATCTCATAGATTGAAGCCGCACCGATATATTTGCACACTTCACAGTGCTGTTTGGGTGATGGAGGTGTTGAATTTTCACTCACGCTATTTTTAAAGCAGCTATCACTCTTGTGGTCATAGTTAAAGATTATCTGCACTTTAAAGCCTTACAATGATGTGCAGGAAATCTTCTCAAAGCCAAAGTTGCTCCTGTGATTTAAATGGCCAAGTTAGAAATCTAATTTTTTTTTTTTTAATGTGCCTTTGTTTGTCTAAATATAAAATCCAGGCTGAGTGATTGTTTGTACTTCCTTTCCAATTCGTTTACTGCGTTGTCCTGGTCGGAGAATGACAGTCATGATTTTATGTTTTGCACAAAGCACTTATTGAGAAGTAATTTATCTCAGTGTTATGGAAGCAAGATGTGTGGACAAAGAAACCTTGTGAATTTCTCCAAAACTATGAATGGTTAATTTCCGTTGAACTAAATGCTTCAGAAACTTCAAATCAAACCGTTGTAATGAGGACCATGAAGAGTTGACAATTTGACATGTATATATGCTAATGAGTGTGGAAAATCTTAGCACATGCATTTTGCTGTTATTTGTGACTTGAATATTTAAGTTGGAAATTATGATACATTTTCTGTATTTTTTTTTCTGTATTTTTTTTTTCTGGATCTGTCATGAAGAATTTGATCATTGTTTCATCATTTGAAGAACTGTTATTCATTAAAATGTATGCCGTTTGAATATTTCACTGTTGATGTATGTAGCTGACAATCTGCAAGCTATGCTACAAGATGAAAAGCCATTTATCATTCAACATTATCTGGTCTTTTTAGCATCTCAGCCAGATGTTGAAGTTCTGGGTGATCAAAATGATCAACATTTATGCCTTAACCTTTATCTGTGTTTTTCTTGATAATTACTGTTTTAAGTTGTTTTTATGCATGCTATTTTGGATGTGGATATGAATCTGGTGTTTTTCTCCACTGCTAATGTACCAGAAATGTACTCAATTTTTCATACTTTAAGCAACCCACTGTCACCCAAATAAACTATTGAATCCACAAATTCAGTAGTGTTTAATTGTTGTACACATTGCTTTGAATTCTTATGTCACAAATTTTGGAGTTTTGGGAGAGGGTTAAGTTTCAGCACCAGCTAAATTATATTTAATATATCCAGTAGGATAGAGTTTGTTCCATAA
The DNA here is from genome assembly GCF_965113295.1 of Leuciscus leuciscus. Taxonomy (NCBI): domain Eukaryota; kingdom Metazoa; phylum Chordata; class Actinopteri; order Cypriniformes; family Leuciscidae; genus Leuciscus; species Leuciscus leuciscus. The sequence continues at coordinate 9,219,950 of NC_138724.1, read as the reverse complement.
AACCCGGCAGTAAGACTGATGGGTCACGGGACAGAGAAACAGTCTACATTTGTACAAACAGCATTGCTGTGATTTATTATTTTACGTGATAATTGTTATGTTCTCCTCCCAGTCTAGGGGTCTGGAGGTGAGGTAACAAAGGAAAAGAAAATATGATAATAAAAAAAAGTAACGTAGAGATGTAAAAATATGTGGAGAACACACTTTCAGTCTCGGAGTGAAAACATAACACAACTTTAAGTAAAAGTAAAAGTATTTAATTCCTTCATATATCAAAAAGGTCAACAAAAGATGGGAATAAATCTTCAGGAGAGAGCATGGCCTAAAATAATAAACAAAACAGAAGTTAACTAAGGTTTAAGAGAGATACCTACCCTGCACAAAAACAAGGATGAAAATCAACAACACAAACTGAGCTTCCTCTCCAACCAAAAACAGGAGAAAATTATATACAAAATAAAAAGGCACCCTCTCCCTACATTTCCCAGATTATCATAAATAAGTGAACAGAGCTAATAGGAAGTTATACAATACCTTTTAATTACCCACAGGTAAAAAAATTTAAAAATCACTAGAATGTAAGCCAAGTAACTGTTGTTGTCACACAACAACTGAGCATAGGTTATTATGCTCTAACTCAGGTTCTCACTTAACGTACACACACATGCACACACACGTGCACTGAGTGCACCATTTATGCTCCTCTGTCCAGTCTCAGGCATGCTCACAATGAGTTGCAGCTGATGGTAATTAACCTGAGTGAGAGAGAGTGAGGAAGAGAAACAGAGCACAACACAGGGCACACAAGCATTTTCCCACAACAAATGATATTAGAACACCCTGGGACGTAACTTAATGGACAGCTTGTTAGATGTTTATCAATCTTAATTGTTTAATCTGCTGTTTAATGTAAAAAATGGGCCATGTTCTTTGAAAAATGTCTCGGTTGCAACTGTTACCCTTGTTCCCTGAGAAGGAACGCCTCTGTGTGATTGCGTCTTAAGCATGTGTGTAAAATCAGTCCAATGGCGAGACGGTACATCACAAGCGGGTGACGTCATGACCAGGAAAGCATAAATCCGGAATGACCGCCGTTAGCTTCAATTAGCCGAAGCAAATCGATCACAGAGATTAAGTAAGAATGACAGGGTGACGCAGCGTCTTGTTCCCTTCTCATGGAACAAGGGTTACAGCTGTGACCTGAGACGTTCCCTTTCGAAGGAACTTGTGCTACATCAAGGACACTTTGGGAATGACAATACCCAAACGTCATGCTTACAAGTGCCTGTCTGTGTGAATACTGCGAGCACAACTAAGACATGAGCACCTGTGAACCAGGTTGGAGAACCTTACAAATGTGAGCGGAGAGAACCAGCCCACCACATCACAAACATCTCGAAGGGACACACACTAAAGTAAAGCTCTGGAGGCTGCCATACTCCTTGTAGAATGAACTCTGACAGCCAAAGGTGAAAGCTGGCCAGAAACCTCATAAACAAGATAAATAGCCTCAAATATCCATTTGGTGACTGTCTGTTTGGATGCAGGGAACCCCTTTTTAGGCAATCCAAAGCAGACAAACAGCTGATTAGTTTTCCTCTACACAGGGCAGCTCTGTGGACATAACCATACAGCAAGGTTCATCTTTTCCTGGTCCTGATCTCTGACAGGAGGAGGGCAGAAGGCTTGCAAGACAATAGGCCACATTGGTCGGCATCTTATGGCCATAGCCCGGCTTTGGGTAAAAGAATGCCTTGACCATCCCCGGTGTAAACTCAAGGCATGTAAGCGATACCGACAGGGCCTGGAGGTCTCCAATTTTTTTAAGACACGTTATGGCAAGAATAAATACTGGATAATCCTTCTATCACAATAGCCAGGTCCCAGGCTGGAATTGGTGCGAATTGCAGGCCTTAGCCTCAGAGCACCACAGAGAAAACGTGGCACCAACTGGTTTCTCCCCACATATATACCACCCAAAGGGACGTGGTAGGCAGCTATGGCTGCCACACATTTTCAGTGTGGTAGGGGATAACCCTGCAGAAAAAAACGATCTTGCAGAAACTCTAGCACTGAATCAACTGGGCGGTTTACTGGATCCCACTGTTGCATTCCACACCAAGAAGCAAAAACTCTCCACTTCAAGGTTTAAAGGTTCCTCGTGGATGGAGTGATGGTCTCAACAACCTCAATTGAGAGACCCTCAGAGGCCAAACCCACAGGTTCCATAACTCAAATAACTAGCTTCCGGCAGACGGCCGTATGCATCGACTTGCGTAATGACGAACGCAGTTGCCCAGCCCTGTTTGTTTGAACCGCGAGAGGCGTCAACTGCCGTCATTACATTGTGCGTCAAGTTCAAGTGATATTCTTTTGGCGTAAGATGGGCCATCTTCCGGAAGCTAGTTATTTTAGTCGATAAAGTTTTAAATATGGATATTTTTCTTACACAAACGCATCACTTCACTTCAGAAGGCCTTTATTAACCCCCGGAGAGCCGTTTCGAGCACTTTAATCATGAATAGATTCACTTTAATGGACTTACAGTTTCCATTAAAGTGATAACTCGCAAATGTCTATTCAACGCGAGGCATCGACAAGCGGTGAATGCGAGCAGTGTACGGGTTCTTCAATGCCTTCATAACCTCTGTGTGGAGGTTGGGAAGGAATGGAAGGCTCACCGGGGCTGGTGGGGTGTGGCCAGCGAGAAAGTGCTCTGACGCGCCACCATGGCAACTCAAGCCTAGTGGTAGCGCGCTCCATCACCTCCACCAGCTCCGCATACACAGGGCAGGGGGGCGTGGCAGGTTCAGCCATCTTGGCATCTTCACCCACTTCAGCCTCCTCCTTCTCATCCAGGCTCGAAGCCAGTAGAGCACTGGCTGCTGGACCAGAGGGTGCATCAGAGAGCGAGAGTGTGAGAGATTCACCCCTCTCTCAAACTCGTCGGCGAGCTCCATCTGAGACCCCCACGATCTCAGTCTCCTCTCTGCCAAGGAGCGAGCAGGACCCGTGGGTACAGGTGACTGTCCCTCTTCCCTCGAGAAGAGAGACAGACGAGAACGGAGCGTTTTCATTGAAAAACGCTCAAAGTTCACGCACCCCCTCAAGGACCGAGCGTGCGTGTTCTTCACCCAGGCAAAACACGCATAGGTTGTGAGTGTCACCAGGTGTAAGAAACCTCTTACACGGGTCGGCACACTTCCTAAAGCTAGAGAGTGACGTCATGGCTGTCGCCGGCCAATACGATTGTCGTGATTATACAGTGTTTCAGTCATCCGTCACGCTGAGGTGTTCCCCTAGCGTTCTGACGCAGTGCGAGTTCCCTTTCGAAAGGGAACACCAGAAAAACTGAGAGAACTGAAGGCCTTAAATACACAAGATAATAAAACTCAATATGAATCAGGTGTGAACTAATCAATGAAACAATGAATCTGGAAATGATAACAAACTAAAAGTCCTTGAAAAACATGACAACACCAGAGTGTTGAAATGCAAAACACATGCTGTTTAAGCTTTACTGAAAATTCTGGACTTCATGCATTATTTATTTATTTATTTATTTATTTTAGTCAAGAAGAAAAGATGATGTATATTTTAAAAAGACATCAGAATAAATATTACTGTCTTTCGAAGGCTGTCCCCAAAATCGCTTCCTATACCCTTAATTAGGGTATTATTTGAGGGGACAGCCATTTGTAGGTGTGTCCAAAACCATAGTGGAAATTAGTGTGCACTCATTCAATCCCACAATGCACCACAATAACGAGTCTACAACCATAATATACATTCAACGGCTAGAGAATACTCATAGTGCATGACGGAAGCACCGAATGAATTCCCGCGTCTGACCAGAAGATGGCGCCGCAGCTGAAACATCCATCCATCCATTTTCCAAACTGCTGGTCCAATGTTGCTGCAGCGTAATATCTTAAAGGTTTAAATTCCTTTTTACTTTATTGTTAAATTGTTTAATTAAGGTTTATATATGCTAGTTTCCATGGCATATTTCAAGATTGATCTTTTCATTACTACTGGAGCTGCAAGTTTGCTAAATTTCAAATAAACAGCAATTGATTATCTATTGTTTTATGAGTTGCACTGCATATATGTATTTATGAATAATTTAACAGATCAGGGCAAACAACACGACACAGAGTCTAGCGCCCTCTTGTGGTCATTATTCAAAATATTTTTTTCATGCCCAACCCTGTTTTAATAAATGATTATTGGTATTGTTGGTATAATCTATCATGAATATTCCTAAATGAATGGAAACAATTCTAATTCTGACTCCAACAATAACCTACTCAATTGTCTCGTCCCAAGAGCCCATACAATGCCAGTCAAAACTGATGACTTGAAGGTTTGCATTTTTGCAAGCACCTGATAAAACCACTCAATGCATCAAATAATAATATAATATGACTCATAAATATGTTTGCCAATGGATCTTTGCTTATTGCTAGATTTCAATACATTTCTTTTAAGCAGTTCATGAGTGCACGAGGGGAGCGCGCAGGTGTGGAGCGCGCAGTTCACTCGCTGTCTGTCTCTCTGGACGCGCGCTTTCCCTGTCCACGGTCCCGAACGCGCTCCCGCACCTAGTGCTGGCTTCCACCGCTCCACGTTTATTTTCCTTCTTCTGTCTTTGTCATCTTCCATCTTCTGGCTTTTTCAAAGGTGAAATCTGATGGATTATTCTCGTTTGTGATTAAAAATATGTCGACAAAATGGAAAAGCGAGGAATTACAGAAGTCGGAAAGGGAGTTCCAAAGGACATTTCAGTGACTGTGAAACAAGATTTTAATTGATTGATTATCTTTTTGTTTTGTAAGTCGTCTACAAGGAATAAAAACGCAATTTTTTTACTGGGTCAAAAAATACTGCTCAGGTTTCCACACTCAAGGAATATGCTGAAATATCTTACAGCCAATTCAAATTAAAATTTCTTATTCATATCGAGTGGAATATTATCTTTGGAGATGGATACGATGAAGGAACGAGTTTTGGCTCCCGGTAAGGAGAGATTGAGGAATCTGGCCGGGAAAACCCTGGGACACATGCACAGGTATCAGCCCCTTTCATTCAAAAAAAATTAAGACAGGAAAAATATTAGATTATTATCTCGATGTCAAAGTACAATTTTCATGTCTACAGAAATTCAAATAGCCTATTTCCCTCCCATAGCTACAAAAAAATGGCTACATAACGCATCATTTATAGTGATTAAACAATTTGTAGTGTGGCACATTTTTTTCGTCGTTTTTCGTTAGGAGGAAATTCGACAGAAATTACTGTGTGCGTTAAAGATCGTGATATGATCGTGTGTAGATCTAGAGATGAAAGAATTCCTCCGAGGATCGTTCCTCTGCCCACAGCGTTCCTGAATCAATTAATAATTCATGAAAAGAAAGTCGTGACATGACGAGCTTAGAATAAGTCCCTTTAATTAAATTATTATTATTATTATTATCATCATTATTTTCACGTTAAAACACACAAAAATGTAGGCTTGTCTATTTCTTTTAGTAGCTAACAATTACATTTCAGAATAGAATCACAGCTTTTTCCGTTTTACTTTGTCAAAATCGTCTAAATTCTTTGTATTGTATGAAAACAGTGCGATGAAAACATTTTTTCAGAGCGTTTTTGTATTTTGTATATTTCATGTTAGGCCAGTGGTTATGAAACGCTCAGAGTCGGAACGAATCAGTGAATGGTTTTCATCACTGAAAAAAAAAAAAAAATTCTTCACTGTGATCACAACGGTCATTGTAATATGATACACAATCTAATATTTCTTGTAGGCTATTTCGTTTGTTTTAATGTTTTTCCCCCCTTATATTTAACTGTTGAAGCAGCCATAAAATGTGTTGAAAAATAAATAAAAAATAAAATAAAAATATGGTCACTGCATTTAAGGCTGTAGATATGTATTTATATAAGGATGTAAGAGATAAAAATGCTGCAATGCGGTGCAAATAACTCAGTTTGCCAAATCGTGATCAGACAGAGATATATAGCCTAACTCTGTCTGTCCTGTTATTTTGCTGAATGGTTGATTGACTTAATTATTAAATAAAATAAAATAAACAAACATGATAACATCATATCCAAACAAAATAAAAAATAAAAATATTTTGTAGCCTATTTGTTTTTTACAGAGATAGGCTATGTATTTTGAAGAGTCTATTAGCAAACACAGAATAACGTTCGACTAACGTTCCGGGATTTTTTTTCTTCTTCCTGCAGGGAATAGGTTTCGGGTTTTGAACTTTATATTAGGCCTAGAGTGACGTTTTTGTGAGATGATCGAATATTCGAATGTTGTAGTTTAGCCTAATGGTTATTTTCCTTTGCTTTTAAAAAAATTATTTTAAATAAAATGTATTTATTATAAACTAACGTTCCCAGAACACTCCACACACGTACACACACACACAAAATTATAGTTTTTTTTTTTTTTTTTTTTTTATGTAGAAAGTGAGCAATGTTGTATCTTCACAGGGTGATGGAGAAGAAGCAGAAGACGGGTGAGGTGATCGAGCTGACGGAAGATGGGCGTCCCACGCAAATGAAAGAGAAGAAAGCGCCACTGTGCGACTGCACGTGCTTCGGGCTCCCGCGCCGCTACATCATCGCCATCATGAGCGGCCTCGGCTTCTGCATCTCGTTCGGGATCCGCTGTAACCTCGGGGTCGCGATCGTCGGCATGGTCAACAACAGCACCATTCACAAAGATGGAAAGATCATAATCACAGAGGTGAGACTCTCAGAGCCAGTGCTCCTCCCTCAAGTCCCTGTCACTCAGAGCATCCTCATGTGAAGAAACACCTCCACTGTTTCAAAAAATATCTACATTTTATGAGGAAAAACAAATGGAAAATGTTTCACTTGAAAACTTTTGAAGTTACAGTGTTTCATATGTTTATAAAATGACAGCTGCATTAACCGTGCGTTATTATATAATATATATATTTTTTTTTTCATAAGAAAGCTAAGTTTAACTGGGATCCGGAGACGGTGGGAATGATCCACGGCTCGTTTTTCTGGGGCTATATAGTGACACAGATCCCAGGTGGATATATATCCTCACGACTGGCTGCCAACAGGTAATTCACCACACGCATATAGAAACTGTTTATAGGCTAGGCCTACGTTTAATTTTTACAAATATTTAATTATCAATTTATATATTTACAAAATTTACAAAATAAAGCCTAGAGATTTATTTCACATAGGTGTTTATATTAGGTTGAAAGGCCATATCCTTCCCTGTCTGTGCTTTATTTGGTTGCCATGAACCCTGAATGCAGAAGAGCAGACACGCTTTCCTCTGGAGACCTCATTAACCAGCAGACATGATCACGTGTCTGTGCGCTTCTGAGGCACAAAATAACTCCCTTTGACTGATATAGACTCATGTTTTTACATAGGACATGTTTAAATAGGCTATATATATAGAGAGAGATTGCGTTTTTTAAATGTTAAGCAAGTGCGCATTTTGAGCCTGCATGCATATAAAGGAACATGTCTGCCTGTGGACCTGTTAAATGTCGATTTTTGATTTCATTGTCTTTGCATCTTGGCTTTAGAATTTTGAGATTTCACTTACATGAATTTGATTTCACACATTAAAACCGATGGCTGCAGCTCGTGTAAATTAGATTCCGCACACAATTAATAAAACATGTTTTCCTGCCTTTGAGCGTTCTTAGAATCATTTCTCTACTAGACACTGATGCCTTCGGGTAAAACTGAGTTAAACTGAGTAAATGTTCTTAGCTATCGGGTCCTGGCATGTTTCCTGCTCAGTTTCTTGCATCTGCACTTTCAGTCATTAATTAAAGAGTATCTCATTGTTTTTCTGCCCACTGTGATTTCCAGGGTGTTTGGTGCTGCTATCCTGCTGACGTCCACACTCAACATGTTCATCCCCTCTGCTGCACGTGTGCACTACGGCTGTGTCATGTTCGTGAGGATCCTGCAGGGCCTGGTGGAAGTAAGACTCTGTTCTTTCTTTTATTCCATACAATGATTATCAAATTACTGTTTAATGTTTTATCCAGAGCATTTACACTAAACATATAACAGCTTCAGCCCCCCTATAGCAACCAGATGTTGAAATATTATTGTGGTCAAGTTTAACTGGACAGCATTTGTAACATGATATCAGTTATCATAGAAAATTATTTCTACAAATCTCTCAGTTCAGAACAAATTAAAATTGTGTTTACAGTAATGCACTTAAGTCAATGGGACAAGTAGTTACACACAGATGAATGTTACAGTAAAAGGCACAATTAAAAAAAAGTATAGTTATTCAATTCACATTAAATTATTCAATTTGCATTAATGTTAATATATTTTGAATGAACATGGATTTCCTTAGACATAAAGCTAAACGTTTTAAAACTTTGGGAGTGCTTGTAGGGATAGTTCACATAGTTAGTTCACCTAGATAGTGCCCTGAGGATGGTCGTTTGACCGAAAGCTTGGTGATTAAATTTGCTTAAAGGATTTAAGTGTGCAGACAGTTTATTTCTTGAGATCTTCAGTCTTGTTTGTCTGGCAACTTGGTGATCGTGAGTGCGGTGTAACTCCTTCAAAATGGATAGTTCACCTAAAATGTCATTCCTTATTACCATAACATAACAAACAATTATTTCCTCATTGATATCATATTGCGTACCATAGAGGGTTAAATGTGAAACACAAAAGAAGATACTTCAAGAAATATTTTGGACCCCATTGACTTGAACAATATGGACAAAAACATATCTTCAAAATATCTCTTTTGTATGTGAAGAAATCAAGTCATTAAGCTGGGAAATATTTTTTTCTTTTCAGAACGAATTTTCACTTAGAACATTTTTGAGCTAAATTTCAATGATTATGAAACAAACTATTAAAACAATGTAAAGGTCAGGTTAAAAATATCAAGCCATTGTTTTGCAATGAGAAAACAGTTCAATCTTTCAATTAAAGGAATAGTTGAACCAAAAATGAAATTTCTGTAATCATTACATGTTGTTCCAGACCTGTATGAGTTTCTTTCTTCTGTTGAACACAAAGGAAAATATTTTGAAGAATGTGACTTCCATAGGCTGTCTGGTAACCACATTCTTTAAAAGATCTTCTTTTGTGTTTAAAAGAAGAAAGAAACTCATACATGTTTGGAACAACATGAGGGTGAGTAAATGATAACAGAATTTTCATGTTTGGGTGAACTAACCCTTTCAAATCTGCCTTGATTTATATGCTATTATTGACTCTTGTCTATATGAGGATATCGAAATTTACCTGGATTGAATTCTCAAAAATATGCTAATTTAAGATGGTTTTGAACCATTTATTTTACACCAACGCACATAACACCGGTTAGAGAAAACTTGTGTAGTGTGGATTTGTGTATTGCCTCTATGACCATTGTAATCCCTTGATCGTCCTCCTTGAAAAAAAGGTAATTGGACGTCCCAGGTTCATTATCCCACTATCACTCCTAAAAATAAAGATTCTTTATTGGCATTGATGGTTTCATGCAGAATCTCTAACATCCTTGGAACAAAAAGTTATTTACACTGGAAAACGGTTCTTTAGATTTTTAAGAAAATGTTAAAACCATAAAAAAATGGTTCTGTTAAGTACTGTTCACTGAAAGGTTCTTTGGGGAACCAAATATAGTTCTTCTATGACATCACTGCGAAAAACCTCCCTTTTGAAACCTTTATTTTTAAGAGTGTACATCAGCACAGCAGACACACTGAAAGCACAGGAGTGAATAAACAAATTATGAAAAATGAAACGCTTGAAAAGGAGAGTATACTGACTTATGATGTCATCTCTTATTCAAACAAAACTCAAAGGATGAACATTGAAAGAGTATTTGCAGCTGCTTGCTGGCTTTGTCTGTGCGCCGGTCGCCTGCTATTCTACACTATTGTTCAGTATATGATGAGTGCTGACTGTACATGAATTAAAACTCATTTGAGGTTATTGTAACCACACTAGCTTGTGTTGTGTGTATTGACATTAGCTCTGCGGATGTGCTTTCCTTTGCTGGCTGCAGCAATTTGTGTCTATCAGTGACTGATTCTGTGACAATTAGCTAGTAATGAAGATTTAATGGGCAGCATTAGTGTGTTTGTGGTGAATCAGATCTGATCTGCTTGCGTTTGCGCAAGTCTGCATGGATCATTAATCCTTATTTGAATTGCGATTGTATGCGTTATTGTTCATTTGTTAAGGGTTAGATTCATCTCTGTTTTTTATGACCCCTTGTAAGGTATTTCTTTAGAACTTTTGTTCTGGAGCTTTTAAATATTTTTATTGCATATATATATATATATATATATATATATATATATATATAAACTATGCTTAACAGTTGGTATTAACAGTGGGAGTAATACATTACAATCAGATTACTTTTTTCAAGTAACTAGTAAAGTAGCGCATTACTTTTAAATTTACAACAACATTTACAAAGTAACAAAGTTACCTTTTCAAATAAGTAATGCAAGTTACTTTGTTTTCCCATTTTTTGACTAGCTCTCTCGTCCCCGTGTTGAGAAAAAATGTGAGTAAGTTCAGAGGCGTTGTGTGTAAACATGATGGTTATTGTAGTTCTAGTCGAAATGTGAATATGTGTTTACTAATCTCACTTGCACAAAAAAAGATTCAGTATTCCTCTAAATGAATAAGATTTGTGAAATGCAAAATCAGAATATTACGCAAACCTCCAATAATTAAATATGTTAAATAAAACAAATGTTTTATGCATTTAATCTCACTTTATTGACCAATGTACTTGCCTCTGACTTTTAATGATTCAGTTAAACCATAATCAAATATGACGTTAGAATTTTATTGGTGAAGTAAAGTCCAATTTATACTTCCGCGTCGAACTCACGCCGTAGCTACGTCGTAGGCTGTGTGTAGCACGCATACCCTTCGGCGTACCCTGACGCGCACCTCTCCAAAAATGTAACAACGCGTCAATTCTACGCAAGCAATCGCTGTGATTGGTCTGCTAGAACCACTCCCTCGGGTTCCACATACTCCCTCTCCATGTGTAATTGTGCGTCAGCGCGAACAACAACGCAGAAGTATAAATGAAAACCAACGCGTAGCCTACAACGTAGAGGCTCCGGCGTAGGTCCTACGCAGAAGTATAAATCAGCCTTAAGGGTTAAACTTTCTTCTCCCGCATTCTATTCTTCTGCGATCCAGAACAGCAGCACTGCTGAAAGCTTTGTTTGAGCTGCGCCTTCTACTGTACAGGAGTGAATTTGCATTTCCTTCAGCTTTATTATTTCAATTTTGGTGTGAAAGGGCCTTTACATTTGCTCAAAATTATAAAAAAAAACAAAAAAAACCCCACAAACAAGCTCAGCCCAGGTGAGAAAAAGTAACGCTAAAGTAACATAACATTACTTTTCTAAAAAAGTAACCAAGTAGCGCAATTACTTTTTAAGGGAGTAATGCAACATGCATTACTGTAACTTTCCCCAAAACTGGGTACTAAGAGGCCCAAATTGTGCCAAGAAAATATCCTCCACACCGTTACCAGCTGCCTGAACCAGGATGGATCCATGCTTTCATGTTGCTTTATGCCAAAATCTGACCCTACCGTCTGAATGTCGCAGAAGAAATCGACACTCATCAGACCAGTTGTCTGACCAGTTGATAATTCTATTGTCCAATTTTGTTGAACCCGTATGAATTGTAGCCTGTTTCATTTCTCAGCTGACAGGAGTGTATTCTGCTGCTGTTGCCCATCTGCTTCAAGGTTGGACGTGTTTTTCGTTCTGAGATGCTCTTCTGCAGACCTCGGTTGTAACGAGTGTTTATTTGAGTTACTGTTGCCTTTCTATCAGCTCGACCAATCTGGTCATTCTCCTCTGACCTCTGGCATCAACAAGGCATTTCCGCCTACAGAACTGACTCTCACTGGATATTTATAGTTTTGGATAGTTTCAGTTTTGTAAAAATCCCAGCAGATCAGCAGTTTAAATACTCAGGCCAGCCCGTCTGGCACCATGTTCAAAGTCACTTAAATCACCGTTCTTCCCCATTCTGATGCTCAGTTTGAACTTCAGCAGATTTGTATTGACCATGTCTACATTACGTAATGAAAATATTTAAAATCTTTCTTTTATGTATATATGTATATCATATATAGGTATCTTTTTTATGTATACATATATAACACTATTGTAATATATATATAAAATATTGTGTGTGTCCAGGGTGTGACCTACCCAGCATGCCATGGAATTTGGAGCAAGTGGGCTCCACCCCTTGAGAGAAGTCGCCTAGCAACCACCTCATTTTGTGGTAAATACAGTTTGGCTTTTTAAAAGCATACACAACACAGAATACCCAAAATAAAACCTTTACAAACACCCTGTTTCAGGTTCATACGCGGGTGCTGTGATCGCGATGCCGTTGGCAGGAATATTAGTGCAGTATTCAGGCTGGTCTTCTGTCTTCTATATATATGGTAGGTTTATAATATTGTCTGCGAACTCTGAAATGATAACAGAATGTTCTTTTTTGTGTGTACTTGTTCTCCATGATTTTCTCTCCATTGGGCTACAGGGTGTTTTGGGATTTTCTGGTACATGTTTTGGATTCTGGTTTCATATGAGAGCCCAGCAGATCATCCCACCATCACAGATGAAGAGAGAACTTACATAGAGGAGAGTATCGGAGAAAGTGCCAATCTACTTGGGCCGTCTGAGGTACGTTTTCTTATGTGGTTTCTCCTGGAGAAATCCGAAGATCCCATGAAATCAAATTTGGGTATTAGTCCTTGTCTATTAGCTTTCAGGTAGCAGTGCTGAAGTAGATCTTTTTTTTTCTCTCTCATGTTGTCTGTGTTCTAAGAGCTTTTGCCCTGGAGAGCTTGAGAATCTTTTAGATTCCTTTTCATGTCAATGGCAGTTGTGCAGCTTGAGAATATAAATTAGTGATGAGTCGTTTATGAACTTAACGTGACAAATTAATCTGTCACGTGACAAATTAACGAAAGACTCAGAAGGTAAAGTAACTAGATGTACCGCATCGCGGTACAAAATATGACCGCCGCTCAGGCCTGCACTGGCTTTCCACAAAAATAAATGACGTAGAGTAATTTGGCTGTATTGCGTGTTTATGTATATACCTAAAAAAAGTTATAGTATGTGCATGTCTGTCTGTGTGTGTGTGTGTGTGTGTGTGTGTGTGTGTGTATGTGTGTGTATTTGTGTATGTGTGTGTCTGTGTGTGTGTGTGTGTGTGTCTGTGCGTGTATGTATGTGTGCGTACATGTGTGCGCGTGTGTGTTTGTGTGTGTGTGTGTCTGTGCATGTGGATTTGTATGTGTGTGTATGGGTGTGTGTCTGTGCGTGTGGATGTCAGTGTGTGTGCATGCTTGCGTTTGTTTGTATTCCTGCATGTGTGTGTGTGACAGTATCATCCTACCCCCGTGGCCCCCGGGGACCAAACGAAATTTTTCCGTAGAAGTCTAGTGGGGCTACATGCCCACCAAATTTCATGTTCCCCGGTGTTTCGGTGTCCCTGGTATCGTTGACGAAAAATTTACGGGGGCCCCAGCGCAGGGGGGGGAAGTGGCCCCCGGGGACCAAACGAAATTTTTCCGTAAAAGTCTAGTAGACCAACATACCATAAAAATTTCTTCATCCTCGGTGCCACGGTTCAGGTAGTTATTTAGGAAAAACTGCATTTTTTGGGGTTTGGGGGGGCCCAGCGCGGGGGGGGAGTGGCCCCCGGGGACCAAACGAAATTTTTCCGTAGAAGTGTAGTGGGGCTACATGCCCACCAAATTTCATGTTCCCCGGTGCTTCGGTGTCCCTGGTATGGTTGACGAAAAATTTACGGGGGCCCCAGCGTGGGGAGGGGGGAGTGGCCCCCGGGGACCAAACGAAATTTTTCCGTAAAAGTCTAGTAGACGAACATACCATAAAAATGTCTTCATCCTTGGTGCCACGGTTCAGGTAGTTATTTAGGAAAAACTGCATTTTTTGGGGTTTGGGGGGGCCCAGCGCGGGGGGGGAGTGGCCCCCGGGGACCAAACGAAATTTTTCCTTAGAAGTCTAGTGGGGCTACATGCCCACCAAATTTCATGTTCCCCGGTGCTTCGGTGTCCCTGGTATCGTTGACGAAAAATTTACGGGGGCCCCAGCGCGGGGGGGGAAGTGGCCCCGGGGACCAAACGAAATTTTTCCGTAAAAGTCTAGTAGACCAACATACCATAAAAATGTCTTCATCCTCGGTGCCACGGTTCAGGTAGTTATTTAGGAAAAACTGCATTTTTTGGGGTTTGGGGGGGCCCAGCGCGGGGGGGGAGTGGCCCCCGGGGACCAAACGAAATTTTTCCTTAGAAGTCTAGTGGGGCTACATGCCCACCAAATTTCATGTTCCCCGGTGTTTCGGTGTCCCTGGTATCGTTGACGAAAAATTTAAGGGGGCCCCAGCGCGGGGGGGGAAGTGGCCCCCGGGGACCAAACGAAATTTTTCCGTAAAAGTCTAGTAGACCAACATACCATAAAAATTTCTTCATCCTCGGTGCCACGGTTCAGGTAGTTATTTAGGAAAAACTGCATTTTTTTGGGTTTGGGGGGGCCCAGCGCGGGGGGGGAGTGGCCCCCGGGGACCAAACGAAATTTTTCCTTAGAAGTCTAGTGGAGCTACATGCCCACCAAATTTCATGTTCCCCGGTGTTTCGGTGTCCCTGGTATGGTTGACGAAAAATTTACGGGGGCCCCAGCGCGGGGGGGGGGGAGTGGCCCCCGGGGACCAAATGAAATTTTTCCGTAAAAGTCTAGTAGACCAACATACCACAAAAATTTCTTCATCCTCGGTGCCACGGTTCAGGTAGTTATTTAGGAAAAACTGAATTTTTTTGGGTTTGGGGGGGCCCAGCGCGGGGGTGGAGTGGCCCCCGGGGACCAAACGAAATTTTTCCTTAGAAGTCTAGTGGGGCTACATGCCCACCAAATTTCATGTTCCCCGGTGTTTCGGTGTCCCTGGTATCGTTGACGAAAAATTTACGGGGGCCCCAGCGCGGGGGGGGAAGTGGCCCCCGCGGACCAAACGAAATTTTTCCGTAAAAGTCTAGTAGACCAACATACCATAAAAATTTCTTCATCCTCGGTGCCACGGTTCAGGTAGTTATTTAGGAAAAACTGAATTTTTTGGGGTTTGGGGGGGCCCAGCGTGGGGGGGGAGTGGCCCCCGGGGACCAAACGAAATTTTTCCTTAGAAGTCTAGTGGGGCTACATGCCCACCAAATTTCATGTTCCCCGGTGTTTCGGTGTCCCTGGTATCGTTGACGAAAAATTTAAGGGGGCCCCAGCGCGGGGGGGGGAAGTGGCTCCCGGGGACCAAACGAAATTTTTCCGTAAAAGTCTAGTAGACCAACATACGATAAAAATTTCTTCATCCTCGGTGCCACGGTTCAGGTAGTTATTTAGGAAAAACTGCATTTTTTTGGGTTTGGGGGGGCCCAGCGCGGGGGGGGAGTGGCCCCCGGGGACCAAACGAAATTTTTCCTTAGAAGTCTAGTGGGGCTACATGCCCACCAAATTTCATGTTCCCCGGTGTTTCGGTGTCCCTGGTATCGTTGACGAAAAATTTAAGGGGGCCCCAGCGCGGGGGGGGAAGTGGCCCCCAGGGACCAAACGAAATTTTTCCGTAAAAGTCTAGTAGACCAACATACCATAAAAATTTCTTCATCCTCGGTGCCACGGTTCAGGTAGTTATTTAGGAAAAACTGCATTTTTGGGGGTTTGGGGGGGCCCAGCGCGGGGGGGGAGTGGCCCCCGGGGACCAAACGAAATTTTTCCTTAGAAGTCTAGTGGGGCTACATGCCCACCAAATTTCATGTTCCCCGGTGTTTCGGTGTCCCTGGTATCGTTGACGAAAAATTTAAGGGGGCCCCAGCGCGGGGGGGGAAGTGGCCCCCAGGGACCAAACGAAATTTTTCCGTAAAAGTCTAGTAGACCAACATACCATAAAAATGTCTTCATCCTCGGTGCCACGGTTCAGGTAGTTATTTAGGAAAAACTGCATTTTTGGGGGTTTGGGGGGGCCCAGCGCAGGGGGGGAGTGGCCCCCGGGGACCAAACGAAATTTTTCCTTAGAAGTCTAGTGGAGCTACATGCCCACCAAATTTCATGTTCCCCGGTGTTTCGGTGTCCCTGGTATGGTTGACGAAAAATTTACGGGGGCCCCAGCGCGGGGGGGGGGGAGTGGCCCCCGGGGACCAAATGAAATTTTTCCGTAAAAGTCTAGTAGACCAACATACCACAAAAATTTCTTCATCCTCGGTGCCACGGTTCAGGTAGTTATTTAGGAAAAACTGAATTTTTTTGGGTTTGGGGGGGCCCAGCGCGGGGGGGGAGTGGCCCCCGGGGACCAAACGAAATTTTTCCTTAGAAGTCTAGTGGGGCTACATGCCCACCAAATTTCATGTTCCCCGGTGTTTCGGTGTCCCTGGTATCGTTGACGAAAAATTTAAGGGGGCCCCAGCGCGGGGGGGGAAGTGGCCCCCAGGGACCAAACGAAATTTTTCCGTAAAAGTCTAGTAGACCAACATACCATAAAAATTTCTTCATCCTCGGTGCCACGGTTCAGGTAGTTATTTAGGAAAAACTGCATTTTTGGGGGTTTGGGGGGGCCCAGCGCGGGGGGGGAGTGGCCCCCGGGGACCAAACGAAATTTTTCCTTAGAAGTCTAGTGGGGCTACATGCCCACCAAATTTCATGTTCCCCGGTGTTTCGGTGTCCCTGGTATCGTTGACGAAAAATTTAAGGGGGCCCCAGCGCGGGGGGGGAAGTGGCCCCCAGGGACCAAACGAAATTTTTCCGTAAAAGTCTAGTAGACCAACATACCATAAAAATTTCTTCATCCTCGGTGCCACGGTTCAGGTAGTTATTTAGGAAAAACTGCATTTTTGGGGGTTTGGGGGGGCCCAGCGCAGGGGGGGAGTGGCCCCCGGGGACCAAACGAAATTTTTCCTTAGAAGTCTAGTGGGGCTACATGCCCACCAAATTTCATGTTCCCCGGTGCTTCGGTGTCCCTGGTATCGTTGACGAAAAATTCAGTAAGGTGACGAAAAAAAAAAAAAAAAAAAAACTTTGACAATCCCTATATGACCGGCTAGCTACGCTAGCGGCGGTCATAATTAAATATGTTCCCTGTAAATTATTTTTGACTGCATTATAATGATTTCTTAATTCAGAATATGATCAAGATTGCGTAGGTGGATGTGTTCGGGCAATTTGCCTGTTAAAAGTATAACATTTAAAGCCCCTTAAATGAACGAAATGACTCGAAAAAAGATTTGTTCATTTTTATGAACGAGATTGAACAAGAGAGTCAGTAAAATGATCCAAACTTCCCATCACTGATATAAATACATTACATGCTGTTAAGTGTAAATAAATACAGGAACTATGTAATGTTCAGGCTGAGGAAGAAGATGAGGCAAGGTGTAGCGCAGGCATTCTCAACCCTGGTCCTGGAGGGCCACTGTCCTGCAGAGTTTAGGTCCAACCTTGATCAAACACACCTGCCTGTAGCTTTCCAGTAATCCTGAAAGGCTTAATTAGCTTAATTAGCTAGCTCAGGTGTGTTTGATCAAGGTTGGACCTAAACTCTGCAGGACAGTGGCCCTCCAGGACCAGGGTTGAGAATGCCTGGTGTAGCGGATCTAAATGACAGCATAACTTTATTAAACAAAACAAAAGAGAATAATCCAACACGAAGAATCAAAGAAAGTGTTCATTAGCACATCCATCACCCAACAATGAGTAAATGAAAAATGAGGGCATTATATACACAACTAACTAAAGATCATAACAAGGAACAGGCGTGTGAAATCAATGAATAAATAAGTAACCATGACAACCAATGATAAACGTGCTAGAAACCATGACAACAGGAAGGAAACAGGAAATAATGAAGACAAACTACGCATCTATAGACTGAACATGTAATATGCGTATGACGTCACCATTTTCACAAATTCAAGTTTAAACGGAGATAAAAAACGGTATTGTTTTTAAAAACTTGCACTTTGAAATCCATTTTCTAAAGTTTGTTTTCAGGCCCCCAAAACACTGTAGTCATCTAAATGAACGGCCAAAACGCATAAAAAGTTTTCCGTTTTCCATGATTAGTCGTGTAAACGACTTAAAGTTTTTTTCTTTGTTTCTTTCAAAATGTTTTATCTCAT
Source organism: Leuciscus leuciscus (assembly GCF_965113295.1). Lineage (NCBI taxonomy): Eukaryota > Metazoa > Chordata > Actinopteri > Cypriniformes > Leuciscidae > Leuciscus > Leuciscus leuciscus. Next base: position 9,201,703 of record NC_138724.1, on the reverse strand, counting down.
TAGAATTCATTCAACTTCTGAATTTTCATAAATAGAGAGACTGGAAAGTTGTAGTTAAAAACTCATGTTTGTCAAAATGTTTTGATTGCTTAACATCTTCATGCTAGGTCTTATATAGATTTATTAATGATGTTTTATAAACAAAGTTCGGGAGGAGCACGTTCAAATAATCAATCAATCAAGTCGTCATCAAACAATTACCATGTCTACCCTATCAGCATGAGAGGAAGCATATATATATATTGACTCTGTCAACTCACTTAACATTCCTTGACAGTTTTCAGCATCCCTCCACCACCCCGACTCCTCACTCTTGGCTTGTTCTTTCACAGCCAGGAATACGGGGGGAGTACTCTGGGTTCGGGCCGAATACCGAGCCCGGAGCCCTCTCCTCGGACAGCACGCCAAATACGCATTTATTCTATCTGACTTATTTGTAAGTGTGAACTCGTGAAACATGTTTCTTTTTTCTACAGAAATACAAGACACCCTGGAGGAAGTTCTTCACCTCCATGCCGGTCTATGCAATCATTGTGGCTAACTTCTGCCGGAGCTGGACGTTCTATTTGTTGCTCATCAGTCAGCCGGCGTACTTTGAAGAAGTGTTTGGCTTTGAAATCAGTAAGGTGAGAGAATTTAGGGAGAAAATGTTTTTGCATTAATCAAGTCTCAATATTTGACAGCTCGTAAGGCTTAAAGCACATGTGCTTGTGTATTTGCTGTATGAATTGGTCTCATATGCAATCCTTTCTGGTCAGGCTTAAATCATTGCTATCTTTTGTGTCTGACCCCTCATTCACTGAGTCGCCGTATTGGATTGTATTTGAGATGTTGGGCATTCAGAAATGTGTGTTCATAGTGGCGTACATAAATGAAAGCTGACATTGTTATTGATCTTCGGCTCCTGAGCTGAGAGAGTGATATAAATCCTGCAAGCCTGACAGGAGTAATTGAACCACTGCTTTAATTCTGCTGGTCAAACTGTCTCATAGGTGCAGTATGGAAGATTGGACTTACAAGTTGTTTTGGGGTTTTATCAGCCAGGGCTTGTTTAGGATTTCCATTTTAGTGATATTTTTAAGCCACACATTTGGTTATTTAGGATGCTATATTGTATTGTAGAGGCTTTCAGTGTTTCTCAGCCAGACACTGTTCACTCCCGTTCACCCGAAACATCTAAACCCGTTTTACTTTGTTCTTGTGTGTAAATCTATAGAAAATTAGCATAATATTTCAGCTGTTGTTATGCACCATAAGTATCTTACAAGTTGTCCATATGACTTGTGCACTACGTTTTAAGCCACATAGTGAATTTGTGTGAGTAATATGTGCAAATAAGCTCTTAAATGTCTAAAACTTGCTATGACTGGTCATAACACATGCACTTTTAATATGTGCAACCCTTTTAGCATACTTTTAAAAAGGTTATTTTGGAAATAATCTACTTTAAAAGAATATACAGTACTTAAGTGTGAACTGAATGTAATGTTTTTGGACACTTAATTGCATGTCATTCAGAATAAAATGAAAATGTATCATAGTGTAAATTCATATTAAATGAAATTAGCTGAAATTAAGAGTGCTTTTTGACCCACTTTTATTAGGATTTAAGTACATATTAATGTAATTTCTTAATTGTCTTTGAAATATGGTTAAAGTGTACTGCCGAATGTACTGACAAGCAATTACCGTAAACTAAAATATACTTTAATGTAATTTCTATTGAAACGTGTATGTTTTGTATTTAAATATATTTGTAATTACACATTTTGCAATGTTTTTAGTCCAATATAGATGAAGATAGGCAAAGTAGTTCCAAATAGCAGTGTGGTTTATTAAATAAAGCAAAACAGATCTTCAAAAGAGTGCAAACACAACGAAACCAGACAATGAATTGAGGGACTTAAGGGGGGTCCTATTATGCTTGTTCACTTTTCAACTTTAGTTAGTGTGTAATGTTGCTGTTTTAGCATAAAAAAGATCGGCAAGATTGCAAATCTCAACGTCCACTCCAAAGGGTGATATTTTATTTAATATAATCAAGAACTACAACAAACGACTCGTTTGGACTACAACACGTTTTTTTCTGGATGTTAAGTCACAATGTTACTAATTTAATCTCCGCCCACAGAATACACAAAAAAGGGGACAAGGCCTGGTTGAGCTGCATTATAAAAGACTGAGTTGTTTATATGTCAAAGAGACACTGTTTTTTCCACCCTGTTTCCAAAACTCATTTGTTTGACCTTCCTAAGGCTGACAAACTTTGAGTGGTTACAATTTATTTTAAACACTATTCCTGAACATTATAACCTCAAAGTTTATCTGTGCTCTGCACATTTTATTAAGAACATCTTGTTTTCTGTTGCTTTTGTAAGCTCTCGCTTTTGTAAGATGGTTCACCGCTTTAACCAAATTAACCATGGTTTTGTGATTGATTGATTAATGTTTGTAGTTTCCCGACAAATATCGCGATTAAATAGTGGATAACATCGTATCTATAATGTTTAAGAAAATTACAAAAAACACACCACTCTGAAACATCCTGTGAAATCCGTACTTGCAAAGTCCGTGCATAAAATCCGTTTTGCATGATCCTCTTGTTCGTTAACATTGTCAGGGTCTGAATCGGGCTCGAATTGGTTTGAAATGATGCATCCTTATTCATATTTACACTAGAGCAGAACTTGCAGTTATGGAGGGGCAGGACATTTCCAAAACAAGTGCCAACACACTGGCCAGCTAACCAACAGCACATTCCGTATTTCGGAAGGCGGGGCTTCATCGAAATCAGCGTGTGCGTGCCAGACTGATCTCTCTAGATGCTGTAATAATGTCAAATATGTGAAAACTAGTGAATTTTTTGAACAATCAAGCATGATATTCTAGTACACTTCATAAAAGGCCATAGACTTCATAAAAGGGCATAATAGGAGCCCTTTAAAAACACAAGGTTAATGAACTCAACTGAAGGTGTTCTAATAATCAAAAACCATAGTAACCAACAAAGAGCGGGAAAATGAAACAAAGGAAACAGGTTACAAAGAGAAACAAACTAAGGCTACAATCACACTGTCAGTCCAAATCCAATTATTTATGTATCTGATTGTAATCTGATGAAAAATGATTGTGCTCTGGACTACTGCATCTTCTGCATCTTTCACCACACAAATCTGATCAGAGCAGTCAGACTGAAACGGATTTCCAAAAATGCTATTTGAATAGGATTTCAAACCGCAAATGAATGTAGCTTGAAATGGATTTGTAAAAATTGCATTTCATGTGTTTTTTGCCATTCACACTTGCTATCGGATATGCACAAAATAAATCGGATTTGGACTGAACAAGGCTTAAAAGTCCATGATAACGAAAGTACAACACACTAATCGTGACACATTTGTACATTTAGTACATATATTTAACTTTAAATCTAAATCAAGTACACTACAGTTAATATAATAAATATAATAAAGTACAATATAATAAACTATTTTACATGTTAGCCAAGACATTTCTTTAAAGCATGACAAAATATTATTAAAACAATGATTTAAAATTACATTATTACATTTTTAAGAAACCTAGTCATGAAAGTGTACTCTTAAAGTACACTTAAGTGGCATTTTATTTCATTTAGATCTGCAAGTACAGTTTTTTTTTTTGTTTTTTTTATACATACGTAAAATATGCATATAGATTTTCAAGATTTGAAGTACACTATAAGTGCACATTCAATACAATTAAGTTCACTTCCCTTCTTTTTCACAAGGGAAATGCAAATGAGCTTTAAAGCTTTAGCGGAGGGGACTTAAAGTACAAGTGCATACAAATCATAAAAATCACCAAAAGCATCCAGGTGGATGCTACACATTGGTGGTGGTTGAGGAGATTCCCCCTTCCATGTAAAGCGCTTTGAGTACCTAGAAAAGCGCTATATAAATGTAACAAATTATTATTATTATTATTAAAAGTGTGGCTCAGGGATTCATCAAGAATCACATGGGTTTGGAACGAGTATTTTTGTAAATGGTTATTTTTTCAGTTTTCATCATTTTGAAGTTTTCTTTGGCTGTTGTCAGGTTGGTATGCTCTCTGCTTTACCCCACCTGGTTATGACCATCATAGTGCCAATTGGCGGCCAACTGGCTGACTACCTGCGCAGAAAAAACATCTTAACCACCACCACCGTCAGGAAGATCATGAATTGCGGAGGTGAGAGCGACCATATTTGATGACATTATTTGTATCTTTTATGAAATTAATACAAAAATATTTGTTGGTATGACCTTTAACCCACCCATGTGGCTGTAGGGTTTGGAATGGAGGCCACGCTGCTGTTAGTGGTTGGTTTCTCTCACAGTAAAGGTGTGGCCATCTCATTTCTGGTGCTAGCCGTTGGTTTTAGCGGATTTGCTATATCAGGTGAGACGCTTTATATTTCTGTTGTCACACACTGACATGTTATAGACATCATTGCAAGTTTTGAAATCCCATTTTGATTTAAAAATATATATAAAATAAATGTCTCCCAATATTTCTGAATTTCTTTTTTTTAATCCGGCTCCTCTCTAAGGTTTTAATGTCAACCACTTGGACATTGCGCCAAGGTATGCCAGCATACTGATGGGCATTTCTAATGGAGTGGGCACACTTTCTGGTATGGTCTGCCCTCTCATTGTAGGAACTATGACCAAAAATAAGGTGAGAAATCCTGAAATTATCCAGATTTTCTTTATTCATTTAATCATGTTTTTTTGTTATCATAACACTTTAAAGCCTGACAGATGATAGTCAGGTTTTTATTTTTATGGAACAGTTCATTGAACCTTTAGGCTATATATATATATATATATATATGTGTGTGTGTGTGTGTGTGTGTGTGTGTGTGTATATATATATATATATATTTGTTTATATTTGTTTATATTTATATATAAGACAATTCGACAATCGAGGGGAAGAGTGCGGTTCCACTGAAGTTATTTCAGAGGGTCCTGGGGCATATGGCTTCCACAGCGGCAGCCACACCGCTGACTGCTTCATATGAGACCGCTTCAGCACTGGCTTCGAGATCGAGTCCCGAGATGGGCATGGCAACAGGGCACGCTCTGGGTACCAGTTACTCGGGCCTGCCGTCAGACCTTTAGCCCATGGTCGAACCTCAGCTTTCTACGGGCCAGAGTACCCTTAGAATGAGTTTCCAGGCATATTGTTGTATCAACAGATACAACAATATGCGGGTTGGGGTGCCATGTGCAATGGACATGCTGCCGCAGGCTCCTGGACAGGACCCCAGCGCCTCCTGCATGTCAATTGTCTCGAGTTGCTGGCAGTACGGTTTGCTCTGCAACGCTTCCTGGCGTTACTCAAGGACAAACACGTACTAGTCCGGAAAGACAACACGGCCACAGTAGCGTACATCAACCGACAAGGTGGTCTACGCTCCCACCGTATGTCACAACTCGCCCGCCATCTCCTCTTATGGAGTCAAAAGCGTCTGAGGTCGCTTCATCCCGTTCACATTCTGGGAGAACTGAACCGTGCAGCCTATAAGCTCTCACGGTCTCAGCCACTTCCGGGGGAATGGAGACTCCATCCTCAGTCGGTTCAGCTGATTTGGGAACAGTTCGGCGACCAACAGGTAGATCTGTTTGCCTCCCACGACTCTTCCCATTGCCGCCTGTTTTACTCCCTGACCAAGGGGACCCTCGGCATGGATGCACTGGCGCACAGCTGGCCGTGGGGCCTCCGCAAGAATGCGTTTCCCCCAGTGAGCCTTCTTGCACAGACACTGTGCAAGATTAGGGAGGACGAGGAGCAGATCGTTTTGGTTGCGCCTCACAGGCCCACCCAGACCTGGTTCTCTGAACTAGCACTCACCACGACCTCCTGGAGTCGAAAAAAGTGGGTCAGCACGACCCGGTCATCAGGTTCCTGAGGGAAACCAGGAGATTAAATCCTCCTCGTGCTCCCCTCATACCCTCTTGGGACCTCGCAGTGGTCTCATCTGCCCTGCAGAGAGCTCCCTTTGAGCCTTTGCAATCAGTTGAGCTTAAGTTCCTGTCTATGTAGACAGCGCTCCTGGTTGCATTGGCCTCCATCAAGAGGGTAGGTGACCTGCAGGCATTTTCGGTTGACGAAGCGTGCCTAGAATTCGGGCTGGCTAATTCTCACGTGATCCTGAGACCCCAGCCTGGATACGTGCCAAAGGTTCCCACCACTCTCTTTCGAGATCAGGTGGTGAACCTGCAAGCACTGCCCTTGGAGGAGGCAGACCCAGCCTTCGCACTGCTCTGTCCAGTTTGCGCCCTCCCTGCCTACGTAGACAGAACGCAGTGTTTCAGGACCTCAGACCAGCTCTTTGTCTGTTATGGTGGGAACCCTATTCGTGTGACTGAACGAAAGGGAAAGTCTCGGTTACGTATGTTACGTTACGTCTCCCTGCCACTTCCTCTGTACCGCTGGAACCACCTGAGTTCAGTCTCGGCTCCTCAGCAGGTAACATAACTGCATGTTGCCAGTGTACTTCCTTATATACCCACGAGGTGGGGCGGAGTTACGCTATGCAAATTCCGCAGACCCATGGCATTTCCTTGCCATTGGCTTGTTTTATAATACTCGAAGGTGATAGGCTTTCTAAGCGAAACCCCATTCGTCAGTCACTGACGTAACGTCTCCGTTCCCTCCTCAGGGAAGTAACCGAGACATTCTCTATATCTCTCAATAATATGCCTTACACTGTAAACCCAAATAAGTTAGCAAAACTCAAATTTAGGTAATTAGTTATGTAAAAAAAAATATGTTTTGAAGTCCATCAAAGTGCATCTATCCATGATAAAAGTGCACCACACAGCTCTGGCGGGTTAACCTTTTGAGCGGTACGGCCCATATATGGGATTCTTATTTTTGTGCCTCTGAGAGGACGGTCCCACATATGGGATTTAGAATGACCAGTGACGTGACATAACTGCCAGATTCAAACTGTGCTTTCGCAGGTTGGCTGGCGCTGAGCCAGAGACGGACGCGCTCAGCACTTGTCATATATCACAACTATTTGCAGTTTTCAAACACATAATGTTTAATTTAGGTTTCAGACATTTAAATACACATAAGCACTTGTCTACGGAAGCAGCAATAACAATTTATTCAAATATAATTTGCCGATGTGTGTTATTCATATCAGATACACATAGTGTAAGTACTGTAAAGTTTACTCTATTATTTTCCCAGTTCACCGGCCACTTTCTTACATGTATTACGGGAGAAACTGCTGAATTTCCATGCTGTAAATCCAACTGACAGGACTCTCTGAACTGCGGTGCAAACAAACATGGCGCCGCCCATCTCACATTATAGATCAAGATCAATAAAGGCTTTTAAACGACAAAACACACTCACTTACACGTATTTGAGAATCAGAATATCAGATAGTTGTTGACATTGTTAGCAAGTTTGTGAATATTTTGAATAAAAAATGTGTCTATCTATCATACAGTGTTATTGTGGCTGCGGTGTGTATCACATGACAAGCGTGACGCGTTGCCATGGAAACATTAAGGGGGAATGTCGCCTTGAAAAAACTCACTCTGGGGGGTCAGTTAGAATATTTCAAACTTACGCGTGAAAGGGTTAATAAAGGCCTTCTGAAGTGAAGTGATGTGAGAAAAATATCCATATTTAAAACTTTATCAACTAAAATAACTAGCTTCCGGCAGACGGCCATACCCATACTACACAAGTCGACTTACGCCACAAGAGTAACCAGTGACGCATGTATGACGTAGGATGTAGGAGTAGCGTAAGTTTAGACGCCTCTCACATTTCAAACAAACAGGGCTGGGAAACAAACTCAATCGCCTCCAACATTTCTCTTTAAAAATTCTCGTTTTAGACTTCTAATTCGTGACTGGTGTTTTGTTTTGCTCTATCCTCTGCTCTTCCGCGTTCATCAATGTGTCAGGTCAAGGGTTAGTCTTCCACCATAAATCGATGCTTACGGTCGTCTGCCTGAAGCTAGTTATTTTAGTCGATAAAGTTTTAAATATGGATATTTTTCTTACACGAACGGATCGCTTCACTTCAGAAGGCCTTTATTCTATTATTTTGTACTCATACAATTGAATTGCCCTTAACTTGAAATATTTGAGTAAGCTAATTTATACATTTAACTTAAAAGTTTTTGGTAGTGGAAACTTGGCTAGGGAAGAGGGGCTAGAATAGCATCATTCCTGTAATATGGAGCTCTGATAAGAGCATGTTATATCAAGTGTTCCACACAGCCAGGGCGAACTCGGCCTGGACTGGTAAATATGGGGGACTTACGCACTGCCCACAGAAGTATACAGACGATCAGTGATCGACGCTCTAGCAGTTTCAGCATCCTGAGCCGATAGCATCGGGCGGGCAATACTGAAAAATTAAACCGAGAGCAACCTAGCTTGTAAAGCGGGAACCTCGAGGTTATAAAACCTTATAAATGTAGACGGGGAGGCCCAGCCTGCCGCCATACAGATATCTTGCAAGGCAATCCCACTGGACCAAGCCCACGACGAGGCCATGCCTCTTGTGGAGTGCACTTTGACACCTATCGGGCATTGCAGGCCCTTGGATCTGTAAGCTAGCGCTATAGCATCAACTATCCATCTGGATAGACTCTGTTTTGATGCAGCTAGTCTCTTAGAACGTCCACTGAACAAAACAAAGAGCTGCTCCGTCTGTCTGAAAACAGATGAGCGAGACACATAGGCTCTTAACGCCCTGACCGGGCAAAGGAAGCCTGCTAGGAAGGAAGCCTCACTGAGAGCGCTTGCAAATCCCCTATGCGCTTCACTGAAGCGAGAGCCAGAAGAAACACTGTTTTGAAGACAAGAGTTTCAGGTCTATTGACTGTATTGGCTCGAATGGGGCACCTTTCATGGCTTCCAGAACCGTGGAAAGATCCCAAACGGGAACTGAGGGAGGTCTGGGAGGGTTCAGCCTCTTAGCTCCTCTAAGGAAGCGAATGACCAGATCGTTCCTTTCTAATGACTGGCCAAGCGGTGGTTCAGCGAACGCTGCTATGGCCGCCACATAAACTTTGAGCGTGGATGGGGTTCTGCCCTTATCCAGAAGCTCTTGTAAAAAGGAGAGAACCTCCGGCACCCCACAGCGTGAGGGTGAAGTGCCACTCGCTGTACACCAGCTAGTGAACACAGACCATTTTGAGGAATAGAGCCGCCTCGTAGATGGAGCTCTAGCCTGTGTGATTGTGTTTAACACTCCCGCTGGGAGGTTAACGGGTACCCGTTGATGGCCCACACATGTAGGGACCAAAGCTCCGGGTAAGGATGCCAGATTGAGCCGTTTGCCTGCGAGAGGAGATCCCTCCTCACCGGTATCGGCCATGGGGCGGTACTCATCAGCTGCATCAGGACTGGAAACCAGACTTGGTTTGTCCAAAAATGGGGCGACGAGTAGCACCGGGCATCCGCTCTCCCTGATTCGCTCTAACACCTGGGGTAGGAGCGTGACAGGGGGAACCGCATAGAGCGGGCAGCGGGGCCACGTGAGCCAGCGCATCCCTGCTCTTGGAGAAAAATTCCTGACAATGAGCGTTCTCTTGAGACGCAAATAGGTCTATTTTCGCTCTGCCAAATGTCCTCCATAGCAGTTTGATTGTCTGTGGGTGTAAAGACCATTCTCCTGCCGGAAGATAGTTTCTGGACAGTCTGTCTGGTCCCACATTCAGATGGCCGGGCACATGCGCTGCCCTGAGCGAGCGCAGATTGTGCTGAGCCCAGACCAGGAGATGTTCCGTCAGCCTGTGAAGGATTCTGGATCTGATACCTCCTTGGTGATTTATATAGCCACCACTGACATGTTGTCCGAACGGACCAAGACGTGGTGTCTTATCTGGGGACAAAAAGCGCCTCAGCGCGTTGTCGACTGCCATCATTTCCAGGCAGTTTATATGCAGAAGCTTCTCCCGTTCCGACCACTGGCCGAATAACGGTCTGCCCTTGAGCAGCGCTCCCCATCCCGAGGTTGAGGCATCCGTAGACACCACCTTCACACTCGAGGAAGTCCCCAGGCTTACTCCTGACCGGTACCAGTCGGTCACTGTCCAAGGTTTCAGAGCTGCGACGCATTTCTGATCGACCTTGAGGCGCGCGAGACCGGAGGTCCAAGCTCTGCGCGGCGCGCGCTTTCAACCAATACTGCAGCGGGCGCATGCGAAGCAGACCCAGCTGAAGCACTGAGGATGCTGAAGCCATGAGACCCAGCATCCTTTGAAACTTTTTGAGCGGGACTAAAGCGCCGTGGCGAAAAATCTCTGTCATGCGCTGAATACTTAGTCTGCGCTGCGGCGACAGCTGTGCTGTCATAGACAGCGAGTCCAGATCTGTGCCCAGAAAAGATATTTTCTGACTGGGAGACAGCGAACTCTTCGCCCAATTGACTGTGAGACCTAAATTCTCGAGGTGATCGAGTAATATGGTCCTGTGTTCTATGAGCTCCGACTGTGATCGAGCTAGAACCAGCCAATCGCCCAAATAATTCAGCACTCGTATGCCTCGGAGCCTGAGGGGTGCGAGCGCTGCATCCATGCACATCGTGAATGCGCGAGGTGCCAGGGATAGGCCAAATGGCAGGACTGTGTACTGATATGCCTGACCCTCGAAGGCGAATCTCAAAAATCGCCTGTGACGTGACGTTATTTGTATTTGAAAATAAGCGTCTTTCAGATCTATCGACATGAACCAGTCCCCTTGGTCGTGAGCATTCTGAACCGTCGTTTCAGAAGTGCTTTGTTTAGTCGTCTTAGATCTAGAATGGGTCTGAGACCCCCGTCTTTTTTGGGTACCAGAAAATATCTGCTGTACTTGCCCCCTTCGCTCTGAGCTTGTGATAAGGGTTCTATAGCCCCTTTGCTCAGTAGCTTCGCTATTTTGGCTCGAAGTAGGTGTGCTACTTCCTTTTTCACCGTAGTATCGATTCGCGCCGCTTTGCGTTGCGGGCGTCGACCGAACTGTAGCGAATAGCCTCTTTCTATAATGTCTAGCACCCAATTCGAAACCCCGGGTAGCCTTGCCCATGCGTTTGCACGAATGGCTAGGGGTTGAATGCGAAGCGCACTCTGGTCGCTCAGCGACAGAGGGGCTTCAGTGTGCTGCAACATAAGCGTCGCGCTTATGAGGCAGGGGGCGCGCTGATAACAGCGGGCAGATTGCCCGCGCTCGACTCCTCTGCGGTGGTCAACCGAGAGGGGGAGGGCTGGGCGAGTCCCGTAAGACCTGTCATGTCTATGTGTGAATGTGGGCATGGGATAGCGGGCACATTACAACACTGAGAGCATTGTCCGCCTGAGCAGAGCGAATGCATGTTGGTTTCGTTTTACAGAAACCTTGAGACATGCAGAACGTAGTGTTTGTGGGCACTGGGCAGTGGGCACATTTACCACATTTAATGCGCAATCGATCTGGGTCGATTTCATGTGCGCGAGCCCTGTGTGACGGGCTGTGTTTCTGTGTAGGAATGAGCACTGGGCAGTGGGCATTTTGTCTACACTCATAACACCATCGGCCGTGGCCGGAACACCAGAAAATACACTCTTATGGGATTTATCTGGGTAGCTGTAAAAGCGGCGTTTGTGTGCAGGCAAGCAGGCTGTGTCGCCGGCTTGTTTACTGCAGAATACACTGGAACAGTCGCATTTACTGGAACTGAACGAGCGAGAAGTTGCCATAGAAACAGAGAGCGTCAACATGCTGGCGTTTGTTTGCAGGCGTGCATGTATTACAATAGGCTCGTGCACTGCAATATTGACATTTCCAGAGAAATGTGTGAGAATGGAGGTAGATCCAGCCGCAGCTGGACTAGGAACACTCTCTTTTCTCCTTTCGCCAGTGACGCACGGAAACCATAGAAACGGTGCTTGGGTGCAGGCGAGCGGGTTGTACAACGCGCTCGTTGGCTGCAAAAATACACATCCGCAGTCGCCTTTTCAGGGAACTGACAGAGCGAGCATTGACGGCATAATTTTATCTGCCGGTAGACCCGGGATCGAACACGGGTCTCTCGCGCAATAGCCTGAGAATCTGCCACTGGGCCACAGGGGAAGACACATAGGCATTTAGTTAGCGCGAGTATTATCAGAGAGCGTCAACATGCTGGCGTTTGTATGCAGGCGTGCGTGCATTACAACAGGCTCGCTCACTGCAGTATTGACATTTCCAGTCGCCTGAACTTCAGAGGGGAATGAGAAATGTATGAGAAATAGAATTCGGCCCGGCCGCAGCGGGACATAAACACTCTTTTCTCCTTTCGCCAGTGACGCACGGGAACCATAGAAGCGGTGTTTGGGTGCAGGCGAGCGGGTTGTACAACGCGCTCGTTGGCTGCAAAATGCACATCTGCAGTCGCCTTTCAGGGAACTGACAGAGCGAAGCATTGGAGGCATAATTTATCTGCCGTTAGACCGGGATTCAAACACTGGTCTCTCGTGCGAAAAACCAAAGATTCCACCACTGAGCCACAGGGGGGAACACAAAGGCTTTCAGATGCACGAGCATATAAGAGCGTCAACATATTTTCTTCGGCGTTTGCCTGCAGGCGCTGCAATATTTATATTTCCAGTCGCCTGATCAGGGAACTGAGAAATGTGTGAGAAAATTCAGGTCAGTCCAGCTTCGGCGGGACTATAAACTCTTTTCTCCTTTCGCCGGTGAGTGAAGCGTGAATGGGGCGCAGGGGCAGAGTATAGCTTTCTTGTACGTAAAGAAAAACTAACCCCGACCGTCCGCTTCCAGCCTCCCCTGTGAACGGCGCAGTTTGCGCGGCTTGAACAGAGGGAGAGAGAAAGCTAGCCCCGTGACTGTCCGCTCCTGACATCCCCTGTGAACGGCGCGGTTTGCGCGGCTCGAACAGAGGGAGAGCAGGTATCATCCTCCAAGCAGGCAAGGCAAGCGGGCGCACCGGCGAGCTTTGCCGGTTGGGGGGGCGGGGGGCGGAGGCGCAGTCTCGGAGAAGGATGCCAGGTGAGTCCGCAGAGTCACCCTAGGCTGTAACTAGCTTGCAGCGAGGGCAGTCGCCGTCAGCGAGCGCGAGAGCTGCGCGTCCTCAGGAAAGGGGCGTCTTGAAAAAGACGCCCGGCTCTTTTAGTGCAATGAGAGTGTGTGTCGCGGCGGCGAACACACACATACACAAAACACAGTAGCAGAGAAAAGGATATGTACGCCGGAAAGCGTGAGCAGGAACGGCGACTGAAGGCGGCGAGTTGTCGACCGGCAGCTTCAGATGCAGACTAATCCCGCTGGGTGCTTGAATCAGACGGCGCGGCTTCTTCTCAGGATCCAGCGATGCGTAGGCCCGCTGAAGAGATGAAAAACTGACCAAACCAGCCTCTCTGGGCCGTATTTATAGCTCTAGCCCCACCCGCTTTCGGCGGGACATGACGTAATGGGCGCGAAGCACCCTCATTGGTTCTGACGTCATGAGGGGCCCTTATCGATAGGCTGGTGCAGTTGCCGCAGAGCAGCCAATGGGCGCGCAAGCTGTCTCGCCCATGTCTGCATGCTGCTGCAATGCGTTTTACATTATTGCAAAATTAAGGATAATTTTTGGCTTCATTATCTCGAGGAAAAGAGGTTTTCCCCTAGCGTAAGATACTTACGCAAGTACGAGAGACCTCTCGTAAGAGAACTCAAGGAACAAAACCACGAGGATCACGGAGACAGAAGCAACCATTTCATGTACCGCAACTGACAAAGTAACAAGTGAAACACAAGGGCTATAAATACACAGGGACAAACAGCTTAAGTAATGAGGAAACAAGATACAGCTGGGGAGACTAATCAACATAAACTACAAAGGTACTGTAGCATACAAAAACTAACATGTTTATTGTTGCATAATGTTGCAGTTTGTGATCAACAGTAGACAATCATTCAATTCTAAACACAGCCAAATAGAACTACATAATATTTACAAAAAATGCATTGTTGTTTTCTGAATTACAAAAAGTCAAAGATTGCATTATAAGGGCCATATTTACTAAACAGGGCAAATTAGTAAATTCAGCCGGATCATTTTCATAATGACCAACATAATCTACCAAGAGCAGCGCAACTCAGCATCTGGTTTAAGACAAGCTTTTTTCAGCATTAAATAATGGTGCAAATACCAGTACATTGAGTAGCGCAAACCATAGTAAATCACCTTGCATGATTAATTTAAATGTGCTCCTCCCATAAATGTTGATTCTGAAAGGGAAACTCCTATAAATGCATATGCAATAAGATCAGCCGGAAAAATAACCCTGTCCACGACTTTTCAGCGCTAATTTTCCACTGCGTGTTTTTAGTAAATCCTGGCAGTAGTTTTTTAACGCCAAAAGAGGGTTTGCGCTGGTGCAAGCTGTTAGTAAATCTGGCCCTAAATTTTCTCTTTCTTGTCCACTAGACTCGTGAAGAATGGCAGAACGTGTTCCTGATCGCCGCACTGGTGCATTACGGTGGTGTCGTGTTCTACGGGATTTTTGCGTCCGGAGAGAAGCAGCCGTGGGCAGATCCAGAGGAGACCAGCGAGGAGAAGTGTGGCTTCATCGATGAAGACGAGTTGGCGGAGGAGACCGGTGACATCACGCTGAGCAGCGCTCCTTTTGGAGGCCAGGCCGGTCTTGGAGGCCCCGCCAAATCATATGGGGCCACAACACAGCTGAATGGGGGATGGGCGAAAAGCTGGGAGAAAACCGAGGAATACATCCAGGAGGACGCCGAGCAGACGTATAGAGGAGACGGGTACTCGTAGATATTTCATTTCCAATGAGTCAAAACAAAACAAATTTTTTCAAAGTAAAAAATAAAATAAAGAGAGATATAAGTGATTATAGACACAGTACTCAACAAGCATAGCTGTAGGAGTCAGAGACATCTTTTAAAAAGAGTCTTTGTCCAATCTGAAGTAAATATATAAAGAAAATATTTAAGAAGGAATAATGTATTGAGATATATAAATGAGAATATACAGCTAATTAGATATAAAATGTCATATTTAGGATTATATAAAGAATTTATATGGCTAAATCAGTTTAAAGACAATGTAAATGTTTCTTTTAAAAGTACAGATGTTCAATTATTACTGTGGTTTACAACATTTAATCAACTGACAATATTTAATAGCACAGACATCTGTAATCAAAGCACAGGTCTTGGCTGTTTTTTTAAAGGTTTAGACTAGTTTTGTTTTAGTTTTGTGTCTTCTACTGTAACTTTAATAGATGAGTAGTTGAGTTTAATTGGTCTGGACCAATCAGAGCAGTAGATTAGTTTAGATTAACATGTAGTTTTGTTCAAAAGAAACAAGTGTTTACTCTGGTTTAAAGAGCTCTTGCCATTGACCTTACAGAAAATATGCAAAATTTGGGTTATTGAACTATATTATATAACTTAAACCTACAAAGAATGCTGTTTATCATTATGTTCATGTACTGTATTACACATTATAAACTGGTCCCTTTAATTGGGACATAAACCTAGAAGGTAGAGCAAAAATAGACATTATACAACTGCTTGGTGCAGAAAGAATCTAATAGCACAAAATTGCAAATATATCTGATACTCATGTGTATTAAAATAAGTGTGAAATATATTGAAAAACCTTTAAATGTTTGAAACGTCCTAAAGTACACTTGAGAATTTTTTAAAGTGCAATCTTGTATAAATTTTGTTCAGCTACTTTACATCAACGATACATTCAAGTGTGTGCTTGGCAATACAGTCCTGTATTTTAAGTGGTATTAAGCTGGTCTTCATTTAAAATGTTTCATTTTAATCACCATATAATGACAAACCTGACATTTTGATACTTTGAATGCACTGACATGTTGTTATTTGAAAAGAAAAAAAAGAAGTAATTTCTATCTTAAGTATGTGTTTTGACATGGATTTACTGTTTCTGTGAGACTGTTGTGAAGCTGGGTCAGTGATATCTGTGCTTACTGTTTATTGGGCCATATTTATCATAGAAACTGTCATAAGAGTGAGGCGGTTCATGTGGGATGTATATTGTGATGCAACTGAGAGCCTTGTATGGTTGAATCCTGAATAAGGACCAGGTGATCATCTAACGTATTTAACTGCCGCCATGCAAAGCTGATGTGATGTGTTCTTGAGTGAATCTCACGAAACCTGTCAGGAACAAGTCTACAGGTCTTATTTCACCTGTTTCAGTTTTAGTGTTTATTAAAAATGAATGAATGGTCATCAATTGCTCACCCTCATACCGTCCCAAATAAGACTTTTGTTCATCTTCGAAACACAAATGAAGATCATTAAAATAAAATCGGAGAGATTTCTGTCCCTCCATTGACAGCTCTGCAACTACCACTTTAATGCTTCATAAAGTACAACTAATCAAATTTTCGGAAGAGACTTGATCGCTTTATATGATGAACAGATTTAATTTAGTCTTTTATTCACATATAAACATTGATCAGCGAATATAAACAGAAGTTCAACCATAACTGCTTGATACGTGAGTTCAAACCTCATTGGTTCTTCTCAAATATGCTGCGTAACACCAGAATGAACATCATTGGTTCTTGCATGTAAAGCAATCATGTTTGAGCTTCCTTTTACCTTAACTGATGTGTGAGTTGATGATTATATGTGATTAAAAGCCTAAATTCAATCTGTTCATCATATAAATTGATCGTGTCTCCCCAGAAAATTTGGACTAAATCACTTAATTCATATGGATTAGTTTTACGATCTCTTTATGAACTTTTTGAAGCGTCAAAGTGGTAGTTGCGTAGCTGTCAATGGAGGGACAGAAAGCTCTCAGATTTCATCAAAAAGATCTTCATTTGTGTTCAGAAGATGAACGAAAGTCTTACGAGTTTGGAACGACATAACGGTGAGTAATTAATGACATAATTTTCATTTTTGGGTGAAGTAACCCTTTAAAAAGACATATTTTGCATTAAGAAAATCTGTTTTTTGACAATTCCCCCAAATTATAATTATAGTAATAAAAAAATAAAAAAATAAAAAAATAAAAAAAGATAGATAGATAGATAGATAGATAGATAGATAATTATTTATTTATTAAACAGTAAAGTATTTCAGTCTTATTATTAATATTATTTGTTATAGAAATAAGTAACCTGGGTGGTGCTTATTTTCATGAAAATAATGTCATTGTAATAATAATGTAATAATCTTACAGTCCTAAAGGCTTCATTTTCTTTGAAAAATGAAATGTTACTTGCACATGTTTTGTGAGATTCACTCTGATGCTTCATTCATGACACAAACCAGTGTGTTGTGTTTCGTTAACCAGCAGTAATGTGTCAAAGTCTTACACTGTTCCTTGATCAAAAAATAATAATAATAAATAAACAAATAAACAAACACAACTATTAAGAACATGTACTGCAATAATTTACTAATAACATCAGCAATCTTGTAATATTCACCATCGACAAATCTGGATTGTGTGTAGTTTACAGAGTCATTCGAATGGTTGCAAAAGTCTTATCGAAACATCAGAACCAGCTTATGTTTGTTCTGATTAGAAGATACGTGGACATTTTCAGAGGTTGGAATCTGAGCCATGCTTTAAGTTGTTCTGAAACTCAGCTAAATGTTTTCTAGATTTGTGTATTGTGTGATAACTATATCAGAAACCTAAAGCTCTTTTCATGGCCTCTTGCCTGAGACTGAAGTGCACAAGTGATTGTTATATTCTGTTGTTGTGTCAAACAGAGCGATTTGTTGATGTCAAAAAGTGTTAAACTGTATGAACTGCTCACTAAGTGTGATTTTTATATACACTTATTCAAATGAAGACATTATGATGTCTTTCCTTTGATTTTTGTGATCGGTGGACCAAAAATTAAAGGCAATTTTCTGGTTTTGAAAAGATAAGAGTTGATGTTCTTTATAGAGTATGATGATTATTTTTGCATGATATAGTCATTAAAATCATCCTGGGCATTGATTTGTTGTGTCTCTCTTTGATTTTACAGACTTTTCTGTAACAAAGTAAGTTTCTCTTTTACAAACATCAGCTTGATAAAGTTCCATGGATCTCACCTTTTTATGATGTGTTGTTAAAGTTCTTCAGCGCCTGGAGTTCAAGCCAGTTTACTGCATTGATTTCAATGAGGATGATGTATCACAGCCCTTGTGAAAAAGAAGTGTGCTTAATTGTACTGAATGTGCATTTGCAGTGCACTTAAAATCTTAAAAGTATATATTTAAACCACAACAATCTCTGTTACTTTAATTTCCTATTATCACTGGTTTGAAACAAATTACAAAAAGCTGGTTTGAAACAATCTATTTTGTTAAAAGCGCTAAATAAATGAAGATGACTTGACTTGACTATTTATAAATGTATGATATTAATCAAATAAAAGACAGCTTAAGTGTACTTAAAGAGAGGACACTTTCATGATTGATTCTCAACACACTGAAGTATACTTTTAAAAAAGTGCACTTTGTAACAATGTTAAAGGTATAGCGGAGGATCTTTCCAAATTTTAGATAAGACCCGCCCTCTCCACTTTTTGAAAAGTTTGATTGATTCACCAGAATGATTGACAATTAGGAGGACCAATAGTTTAGACTACCCACCAGGAAGTAAAACATCCTCCGCTATACCTTTAAATTAAGTTTTATTTTCAAGTGTATTTTAAATCAATACGTTTTAATAATCTTTTGTCATGCTTTAAAGTGCAATTATGTTGATGTGTTGACTAACATATTTAAGCATATGAAAAGTACTTGTAGTTCTGTAGTGTGTTAAATGATATTAGGCTACCTTTGAAGTTAATATGTTTCAAATATTCCAAATGGCAACTTCATCATTACAAATGTGCAATTACAAAAATAGTTAAATAAATTACATATGTTTAATAGAAATTACATTAAATTATACTTAACTAAGTAAATAAATGCTTCTCAGTACATTACTTACACTATAATTTCCATACAAAATACTCTAAAAAAAGTATACTAATGTGTAGGGCATACACTAGGGCTTGTGAAAATGATGCTCCACATGCTTCCTGCAACGTACATCCTCAAAATATATTTAATATCCATCAAAAAATCAGTCAAGCATTAGTGTGTAAACCTTATATGTAGCCAAAGTCGATAGATTTGACTCATTACACCAGTGGTCAGACCTGATTTAGGTGCATGACCAACAAAGGACAAATTACCACCAGCAATTAAATGGAAACAAATCTCTAATCAATACCACTTAACAGCCCTATAGCAGACTGCTGAGCATGCTGGTCTATTATTTGTTATTAGACATAAAAGTATAGAACAGAATTAAAGACCAAGGCCAATACCAGACCCCCCAAAATCTAGACCATACCAAACCTTCAAAAACCCAGGCCTTCTAAAACCTAGACCAGTACCAGACTCCCAAAAACTAAAACCTAGACAAGTACCAGACTCCCAAAAACTAAAACCTAGCCTGGCTAACGTCAGACCTCTTTCTCATTGAGACGTGGTCTGGGAACCACATGTTCATTTTCTCGTATTTGAGGCGTGGTTTACGAATGCCCAGAGCCATTTATTGGACGCTACGAATGTCTATCAAATGCGCCTGTACGTAGCTCATAGCCAATCGTTTCAATTATACCGGATGACGTATGTAGAGCGACAGAAATTCGACGAGGAAGAAGACGAAATAAACTTGCGTTCTAAACTACTTAGAACACTATCTAAGGCTGCATCGAAAGGTAACTTCGCGTCTGCTGCCATGTTGGATCCATAGATATAAACAAACTGCTTCGGTGTGTCGCATAGATGTCGTCATCATCTTGCTGCTCCCTCCCCGTTCTGTGATTGGTCCCCTCGCTGAGGCGAAAAATCTAGTCCATGGAATCCAGGCTGCCTAGCAGCGTGAATAAAATCGTGCTGCGCTCAAGGCAGCATGGGGAAACCTAGACCAGTAGGTTTCACAATATGTAAGATTATTACATTATAATATCCAAAAAACACTAGCACATTTATTTTGTTGACTTGTGTACTTACATTATCCCAAATGTTTCCAACAATGTTTAAATCCAGAGAAATCCGCTATTTTAACCAATTTTAATCATTGCGTCACGTCAATGGCATCATGTCCCCGTTATCCTCAGTTTCCGATTTTACTGCCATAAAAACCATTGCAACACAGTGAGTCTCATGAAAAAATTTGAAAGTTTAAAAACTAAAACCTAGACCAGTACCAGCAGACTCCCAAAAATTAAAACCTGGACCAGTACCAGACTCCCAAAATCTAAAACTTAGACCAGTACCAGACTCCTAAAAACTAAAACCTAGACCAGGCAGACACCACAAACCCCAGAACAATAAAGACCCTCTAAATCAAAACATCTCAATCAGTTGTTTGATTTTAAAGGATGTGCCATTGTGTTTAGTCTTTCAACTTGAATATGCTAAATTCATTCATTTGTTAATCAGTCAGCATAAATATCTTTTAAATTCTCCCTTTACGTTTCAACCCTGCTGTCTTGGCTGGACAACGGTATGCTCTGTTGAAAAGAAAGATGAGCCGTCTCACTGTAATGACCTGGGCTGGCTTCCTCTGTGGCATGTGTTAATGTGACAGGACACACATTGCTGTCACCAGCCGACCGGAACGTGTTTTCCCACAGCCCACCGATGACACGCGTCACGCCAATTGCCTCCGTGACAAACCCACCCGCGTGATACCCATCATCTTAAACCCCCCAAAATGCAGCACATACAGTATGAATGTATTTGTGATGGTGTATACTGATAGGAATAGGTTAAACTTAGTCAGTTTTGTAATCACTATTCTGTTTTTGACCAAACAAAGAGTAATGGATGTGTGTGTGTGTGTGTGTGTGTGTGTGTGTGTGTGTGTGTGTGTGTGTGTGTGTGTGTAATAAATGAGTTTGATCCAGTGCTTTGCTCGGGGCAGCAGGTGTTGTAGGGTATCCCAGCATCTCTAGGGGCCGTGGGGCTCTAATCAGCATCCAGAATGAGTATGTAATGACCAAACCTCTGCAGGGCTCATGGGACACCAGGATCCAAACACAATTATTTCCGTGAACCCCTCCCAAATCGACTTAACTCTTCCTAAACAGTTATTGCAAAGGGGGTGTTTCATCAGATGGACTCATGTCATGCAGAGAGGCAGAAGTAAGGTTTGCTCAAGCAGTCTGTACATTAATATGATGTTCTCTAAACCTGCTGTCACGAATGACTAAACAGGAATGAGTCAATGGTGACTCAAACGGAGCTCTTATATCCTAACCTTCTCTTTTAAATAATTATTTTTCTCACTTATTTTCTTTGCTAAGGCAAGCATCAATATTAGTATTAATACTATTAGTTACTTGAACAACCCCCATAACCTTAAATATTAACTTTCAATGCAAAACTCATCCCAACATATTTTTTATGTTGCGGGTCACCTGTATTAATGTATTTTACCATGATGAAATGATATGATCGCTGTTTCACTAAACATACAAGAGAAACCTTACGCTCATCATTGGCTGCCGCCATTATTGGATGCCGCCATTATTGGATGCCGTATATGCTAGTTGATTAGTATGGTTTGAAGATGCTAAAATTAGGAAGACATTTAGATAACAGAAAGACAGACAAAGAAAAACAATGAGCTGAAATATTGGTACAACATATGCAAGTTGGAAAGATTTGATGACAGAGAAAATCCTGAATAGATGGCCAAGTTGCAAGTTTTTTGTTGGATAAGAGAATTAATTACTAGACCATCTGAAACTCATTAGATTCAGTATAAATTGTATAACACTCAGAAGATTATGCTAACACCGTTGTGGTCTCAGTGCTTAAAATACAAAAAGAACAACAATGCTAACGGTAGCTAAATAACTACTGAATGCCCCTTTAAATAAACCCCATTCTAGCAGCCATCTACCAATTCCTAGCAACCACCCTGAACACTGTCACATAGAAACTTCCTATCAATGCTCTAGAAACTTCTATAGAATATTTAAGCAACCGCATATCAGTGCCCTAGCAAATACATAATAGTCACGTCAATGACTCAAAATAACCTAGCCACCATCTTGCAATGCTCTATAGCCACTATGGGAGATATGCACGCTAAGTAGGATGTCTAATGCCTGCTACAGACTATACAATTTCGGCAATCCTATAAGTTCATTACAAATCTCTCTGTACGGCATAGATCTAATAAACTTGGGTACGACGTGTATAGACTTTACAATAATGACATCTATTGAATCGTAGAATAGAAGAAGAAAACATCCTCAGCATGAGCTAGTGGTAAACAAATAGAGTGAGATGAATCGCACTTTGACAATTGTGTTTTTTATGTGCGCTGAAAAAAAGCGTGAAAGAGGACAATATGGATGCTGTCATGGTTCGGGAAAAGAGGCCAACTTGGCATACCAGTCTTGTAAATGGAGCTTGAGGAAAGTAGTTTTAAGTTTTAGCGCCATTTCGCGTTGATCAATAGCGCATTTCATGTTGCATTTTTATTGGCTAGTCAGTAGACGTAGGTCGTAGCAAACACACTGTGAGATGAAGCTACATTTATGACACTGTCAGAAAATGATCGCAGGCTATCTTTGGTCGTTAGACCTTGACGACTGCCATCTTTGAACCTCTCTCACTGTACTACATAGGACTAGCGTTTAGGAACCACAGCCACAGAAATCACCACGATTGGTCATCTTTCATCTGAGACAGCCCAAAATCGTACGGTGTGTACCAGGCA
Source organism: Leuciscus leuciscus (assembly GCF_965113295.1). Classification (NCBI taxonomy): domain Eukaryota; kingdom Metazoa; phylum Chordata; class Actinopteri; order Cypriniformes; family Leuciscidae; genus Leuciscus; species Leuciscus leuciscus. Next base: position 9,178,945 of record NC_138724.1, on the reverse strand, counting down.
AATGTGGTTGTTTAGCAAACGGTAAAAAAATCATATATGATCCAAATCAAAAGTCTTTGATTTTGAATCCTCTAATCGTATTTCTGGAAATCCGTTTCAGTCTGACTGCTCGGATTTTGCGTGGTTTATGTGACTTTCTCACGCCACATAAAATGTAAACGTGAGACGTTCTTATACAGGAAACATGCTGAAAGTCACTGCAGGTACAAGGTTGTATAATTGCAAGTGCCGGTAAAGCAGAAAATTAAAATAGCCAAGTATAGAGATGTTTTGAGGCCGGCGGAGACGACAGCACAGAATAAAGCCACACATACCAGCCTCCAACGCTTCTGCTGCTGACTCACAATAGTCCAGCGCAGCGGCTACATATTCCTTAGAAATGCCAAGGTCATGGGCAAACCATGCGCTACGCTCTATCGTTTGATCAATGCTTGAGGGCAGGAGAGTGAAGTTTACGTACACAGCACTTGCTAGCTGGCCTCCCTTACACTAACAACAAACCATGACACCCTAACAACCACATAGCAACACACCAACCTCCCCTCTGAACTCTTTTGAAATCACATAACAACGCTCTTGCCACCACCTATAAAACCCAACAAATCACTTATAGGTACAGTATGTAATTTTTGTCACTAGAGGTCTTATATTCCAAACAATAACAAAGGTGTAGCTTGATGGCGCAGTGAAGGAGCGTGGAATGATGGGAGCTGTCGTCTTCACCTCCACCGCGATGGAAATCAATCCAACAGGACTCACAAATCATGTTCATGGATGAGGTAATGAAATAAAGTTTTATAACCGTTATGTTTGATCACTTTTTTTCTAATGAATTAGCCGCATGTTTAATGCTAAATTACTACTCATACATATCACTTTGTTGAATTAAATGGTGGGGTAATGCAGCGCAGTTTATGTGTTCAAAACAATCATACTAAAAGTACATTTGAACGTACCCACAGCACCTGCAAAAAGGCTGACTTACTATATACGTATAACACATACTGTAGGCTATTTAATTACACTGCCATAGACTTGTTCACCAGACTTGTTAAACAGTGTTAGGAAATGCCACTCCGATATTGATCCTCGTTTTATTTCTCCTCTTGTCAAAAACTCATCTTGGGTCATGATAGCTCTGTGCTCTTGGAGCTATATTTGGCGACAGAACCTGCTGCAAACGATAATGAACAATTGTGGTCCATGGCTACTGTGTGAAACAACAACAGTGGAGTGTTCGAAGTTTCAACTACTACTTTCACATTTTTTCATGAGACTCACTGTGTTGCAATGGTTTTTATGGCAGTAAAATCGGAAACTGAGGATAACGGGGACATGATGCCATTGACAGGTGACGCAATGATTAAAATTGGTTAAAATAGCGGATTTCTCTGGATTTAAACATTGTTGGAAACATTTGGGATAATGTAAGTACACAAGTCAACAAAATAAATGTGCTAGTGTTTTTTGGATATTATAATGTAATAATCTTACATATTGTGACTTCCATAGTGGGAAAAAAAAATACTATGGAAGTCAATGGGGTCCATCAACTGTTTGGTTACAGACATTCTTCAAAATATCTTCTTTTGTGTTCAACAGAACAGAGAAACCCATACAGGTTTAGAACAACACGAGGTTGAGTAAGTAATGACACAATTTTCATTTTTGAGTGAACTATCCCTTTAAGAACGCACTGCCAACCACCCACAACTGCAACCTAGCAAATAACCACAAACCCTAGCAAAAGCAAAATAGTTAAAAAACGCTCAGAATAGCAACCACCAATCAATGCTTTAGTAACCAACCAAAACATCCTAACAACCATACAGAAATGTGTCAACTACTACATGGAAAACTGTAATATTACAGTGGTGAATTTTTCTTCATAAAATATAAAAATCAAGTTTCAAGAATCTACAGTAACTGATCAATATAGGTTGTGCTAAATTACAAAGGAAGCTCCTAGGGGAAAGAGACCGGTGACTTATCTTAAGAATGTGTTGGCCAGTTGTTTCTCTCTGTCATGTTTATGAACTATTGATGCCCTGAGGCATTTATTCATGTAATTAGGTTTTAAATTACTTTCCCCATGCACAGGGAATAGAAGTTGAGTCTCTCTGCTGCATGTGTGAATTACACAAATGCTGGCTGACATCTCTGTGTTTGAAACCTGACGGGTTTGCAGGTGAAAGGGGTCCAAAAAAAGTCTGGTAGTATGGCTCAACGGCAAACATATAGGCACAAAACTAAATGAATATTTCATCACTTATCAACACTTTTCCTCTGCTTGAGAATCGTCCCCTCCCCCTGTTCTTCACACCATCTTAAAATAGTTCGATCTCGCTGATGCCGTGGGAACTGACAGTATTTTTTCTCCCTGGAAAGAATCTCTGCATTGGCTCAGGTTGCCAGATTTGCTCTGTAGAGACCAGCAGTGGATTATTTAGCATTCTTCCTCCATCCTGGAGAGAGAAATTATGGAGGTGCCTAGAAATGCGCAGTTAAGATAACTGAGTCACCATGAAATCAAAATCAGCCCTATTTACTTTCTTAATATACATTACTGCATATGTGTATTGTATATATAGTGCCAAACAAGGCTGTCTAAGTAAGATGCTCACTATAGATTTTGAGGAGACTGCTCAGGTCTAGAACTTAAATGTAACACATGTGAGAATATCAGTGTCTTTCTCAGGAGAATAAACTGAGAAGCAGAAGACATCAGAAAAAAACTCTCTATTTGCTCTTCGCATTGCTGTCTAAAAACAACTGAGATATTAGAGAGATCTCCTTTGTTGTATTCTTCCTGTGGTCTGGGACTCAGGTGTGACTCAAGGCCTCTCACCTCTCTCTCTGACAGTGATTAAGAGGAGAGAGAGACTTCTAGAGAAAGACAGGAGAGGGAGACAGACAGAGAGAGAAAGAGCAGGAGCCAAATCCGCTTAAGCACACACTGAGAAGGGGCAACATGTCCCCGGGGACCAACTCTGCTATTCAGAGCTGACCCTCAGCAGATGGGATCTGTGCATGTATGTGCATGAGTCTGAGAGAGACATGGCTTAGATTTTAATGAATCCTACAGCTCTCTCTCTCTCTCTCTCTCTCTCTCTCTCTCTCTCTCTCTCTCTCTCTCTCTCTCTCTCTCGAACACAGCTTTGATTAAAATGTTATTTAGATGAGACCAGGGAGTGAGAGAAAAAAACATGAAGAGATGAAAAGGCTTGGGACTGAATCGAAATGAAAAGTCCACAGAAATAATGATGGTGTAACTGTGCGTTGCTTGTATCCGTCTTGCTTAGCATCTAGGATGGATGTTTTAGTTTACTTTTTTTAGTCCATCTTAGTTGATGGTCTCACAGCTGAAGTCAACAGTTTTGTTAAAACACTTCCACTATGATCCAAGGCCTATATCATTTTAAAGCATCATGGGCTTTAGATCCAAAAGCTGTTCTAAAAATCAACAACATTATGCATTATAAGATTAGGCATCTCTAAGTAGAGATGGCGGTGTAAAGCTTAAGATGAGAGCTTGATTATAAAAATATTTCCTTCTATGAAAAGTACTGATCAAAAATGTTCAGTCTAGCATCTTACCATTTCACCTGATAGCTGTGTGTGTTATGTGTTTTATTCATCAGAGTATTGTGTCAATCGGTAAGGGAGGTGAATACAATAACAAGGATGCTAAAGACAGAATAGTTCACCCACCAAACCTGTATGCATTTATTCTGTAAAAACAAAAGACAACATTATGAAGAATTAACTGTTTTGTCAATGGGGTCCAATGTTGTTTTGGATAGTCTTTTATTGTATGGACAAAAAGCATTGAAGCATGCATTTTTCAAAATCTTTACACAACAAGAGTATCCAAATCCACGTTATCACTATATCAACCGTTCTGAGTCTATAAGTTACTCTTGTATTTCATAGACACCAATCTATAATTTAGAGGTTTAAATGTGTTTGTCACTCCCAAAACTCATTGTCTACTTGGCTTTAATGTACTACTACAACAAGTATCCAATTCTGCTCCTGGATGTCCACTATACTGCAGAATTTGGCTCAAATCTTAATGTCCCCCTGTCAATAATTGTATCCCTTAAAACTCATCGTTGATCACAAAAATTACATATTTAAATGTTTTTTTCCTTGAAAAAATGTCTTCATGCCTTAAAATAGCTTGAATGAACTCTACACCCATGGCTCATTTAGTATATGTGGTTCTATGAATATGCAAATGAGCCCCACCTCCACTCACTCACAGCAGCTCAGAAATCCACTGGTTGACGATCACACATTGATCTGATTGGTTAAAAGGTAGTTTGTGACGTCAGGAACACTAGCGATTTCAAATCGTGTTTTTGAGACTGTCTTTGGTTCACTGCAGTTTTAAGGAGAAAATACTAAATTTTCACCACAGGGAGACTTTAAATAAACACACATGAACCAGCTAATCAAGGTCTTCAGAATTACTAGAAACTTCCAGGTAAATGTGTTGGGGCAAGTTGGAGCTAAAGCCGAGGGCACACTGTGCGATTTATTATAGTCCTTTACGATTGAGGCTTGTCAGACCGTACAAACATGATCATCACTGTAAACCATGTCACACTGTAAGATCTCAGTTGTCATTGATGTCAGACTGTACGGCAGTCAAGACGCGTTAAAAACGGACACGCAAGAAAACTTGTCCGGAGTTTTACACCATCAATCAATGACACGTTCGGTGACTGTGAGCTGCATTACACGCAAGATTGAAATGGTGGCTACAAAGAAATCTCTAACGTTAATTTTGGTCATGGCTTGTCTTGATTAACTAAGACAATTTGATGGCCGTCGTAGGAGAAGTCACACTGCAGGACTGAGAGGCAAATCTTCTGACTCTGCCAGAATTTCGTTGGAGGTCAAATTTGTTCGCAGCGGTCATTAATCGGCTGTAAGTGAACATGTCAAACTAACGATCAAAGACTTCAGCCAAGGATCACAGGAATCTTTAAGGATTAGCTAAATTAGTCTCAGACGGCCAAATCGTGGCCAAAATCGCACTGTGTGCACCCGGCTTAAACTCTGCAGGATATTGGCCATCAGGACTTGACATCCTGTACTACAAGGAAACTTTAACAACCATGCCATTTGAAATTTGAAGTTGAAGTTGAAGCCAGCAACTACACCAGGTTTCCTCAAATCTGACCCTGGAGGTCCGGTGCCCTGTGGAGTTCAGCTCCACCTCAATCAAAGACACCTGAGCAAGCGTATTAAGGTCTTCAGTTACTACAAAATTACAGGAAGGTGACTTTAATCAGGGTTTCAGCTAAACTCTTCAGTGCAGTGGGCCTACACAGATCATCCAGCCCAAATATCCAACCACTACCCTACATGGCAATTGCTTTAGCAGAACCTAAACCACTTCTTGGATTCATTACCCCAGAATGTGTTGCAAACACTCCTACCACACCTCAAATGTTCTCACTAACAGCAGCTGCTGTGAACACACTGTCTGGTCCATGTGGAGATCTATTTATATAGTTATCTATCAGCAGAGCTGTCGAGCCTGCTGATGAAATCCAGGCAACACAAGGCAATATAACACAAGATTGAGAGCTGTTCTGAAATGCTGTTATAACACAAGAGGAGAGCTAAAGGGGTCATAATGATTCTAAAAAGAACATTATTTTATGTATTTGGTTTGATGCAATGTGTTAACGTGGTTTTTAGGTAAAAAAAAAGTCATTATTTTACACATACTGTACATTATTATTTCCACCGCAGGAACTTGCCCCAGGAACTAGGAACTTTGGGCTGGTACTCGATGTGTTTACACCGCAGGAACCAGGGTCTAAATGAAGTTCCGGGTAAATATTTCCCCCTCCGATAGTCCCTGCTCATGAGGTAGTACTTTTTCAAAGTTCAGGAACTTTCAGGGGTGGGACTTGTGCGCTGCACAAGCTGATTGGTTGTGTTCACGCCGCATTTTGGTTGGATGACTCCACGCAGCATTTATTTATTTTTAACCTCCCTTTTTAAAAAATCTATTGCGGTTCGTGTCGTTGCTTCATGCAGTAAGAGTTGTCTGTCTGCAAATATGGAATTTAATTTAAAAAAACTGGTGGACTGGCGACGAGTTTCAGGCTTTATTAAGGGTATTTGTGGAAGAGGAAACTTTCTGCGCGTTCGTCTCAGCCATCTCACGGTCAATGTCCGCAATAGCTGATAACATACAAATTTTATATCTAACGTTAGCATTACGAGCTTACTGAACACGCTTTATCAGTGCTCGTCTCTTTTCTGCCACAGCTTTTATTATTAAGTCATTATGTTTACACATTGTCATCTATTGCAAGGCACTCCAAACCATGTTACAAATTTACTATAACAGGATTGAAATAGCGCTTTGAGGTTAGTAACAAACAACTATTTACAAGACTGTCACTATTTATGATTGATAGACGGGGTTCAGGCTTTTTTTTAAGCGTATTTGCGAAAGAGAAATTTTTTGCGCGTTCGTCCCAGGCATCTCACAATAACTGATAACATACGTTGTCTCATTTTATACGCATACGAGCTTTCTGAACACGCTTTAGTATCAGTGCTCGTCTATTTTGTTTTGTTAATTACCTCGTTAGTAAACCAATACATAACTGCAGCACAGTTTGAATCTCCTCCATACTTATTATAAATGTGGCGCTCAAAACTGATTACTGTCTGTCGCAGACTGGGAGGAGCAGTTGCGCGCAGTTTACCTTCCCGGTACTTTAGACCGCGGTGTAAACCAAGCGGGAAGGAAGTCGACCGGAAGTTGAAGCCGGCCGCGTGCCACCATCTTGTAGCAGAACTTCACCTGCTGTTAGCATGGCATTGACTCCCATTCATTTTGGCGTCACTTTGACAGCGAATAACTTTACATCTGAGGCGTTTGAAGACTCCATTTGTCCATTATTTATTTCTAAAGAAACACGACAATGTATAAAATGCTCCATTACCTTGTAGCTTACGTTATGGCCCCGTAGAAGCAGTTTTTGTAAAAGTAGGCTAACGATTGCGTCATAACCACGCGACTCTTTGTCGCACAGTAGAGAGATTACCGTATGGACGGGAGGAGAAGCTTGCGGGCAATCGGGGAGACGTGGAGGCAAAATTACAAAATAATTAATCAGAATACCTAGCAAAAGTTTCTCCTGCTCCTAGCTCATGGACAGCTCCTACTCACGCTCTCCGTCTCTGCAAGATTCGGAAGGGAATGATTCAGATTTCTCTTGGCACAGCTACTAGAAGACAGACGGGTTGCTCACGTCACATCTACGTCGCCAAGCTCTGTTTGAGTCTGCGCGTCAGGAACAGAAGTCCTAAGAAATCGCTGAAAATGGGCTTCACTTGTCTCAATTGAGTTCCAATGAGATGGCTCTGTCCACTTCTTATACTGTCTATGGTGTAAACGCAGAAAGCAACCGGTCTGGGGCAAAAAAAGTTCCTGGGACAAATTGCTCCGGGTAATTTCGGTGGAAACGCGGCTATTGTTGCTCCTCTATGCCCCGTCTTTCTGAAATGCTCCGATTTTTACAAAGCTCATCGTTCTGAAAATCACGGTGTTCTCTGATCGGCATATACATTCGGGCGGTGTTCTGAAACTCACTGACGTAGATTTGTGGAGGCGTGTTTAAACTAAGCGTTTTAGGAAGGCGTCGCTGAGCCTTAACTTTTACAAAGAATACCTTTTTAGGTTTGACACTTTGAGCTTTGTAACTCTGCAGATCTTATACATGCACAAACAGCTACATAACACACTAAAGAAAAAGGAAAACATGAAATCGCATCATATGACCCCTTTAATAATGTCTACAACAGGAGACAATGCATCCTGTATGCTTTAAGACACAGACAGTTCAAAGCAAAGGAATGAAACTAGGTCTATGAAACATCTTCATACTTTCACACTGTCACACATTAGGCTCTGTGTTTGAGTCAGATATTCAAACACAAGCAAAACCACCACAATCACTGTCACAGTGTCTGGAGTTCACAGTGTTTGAGTTCCCTGGGTCACCACTAGATGTCCTCCTTCCCCACGGTGTCTGTCACATTCTGAACTACATTCCCCACGATCCTTGTTCTTCATTGCACTCAGCTGTCCCTTGTCACTAATCATTGCACTCAGCCAATTCCCCATTAGCATTGTCGTTTCCCTGTGTATATAACCCTGTCTGTTTTAGTATGTGTCACGGAGTCCTTGTAATTATCACGCCACTTCTGAGTTCTGTTTCTAAGTCTGTTATTGCCCGTTGTTTTGTTTATGTTTGATTGCTACCCTGGTTATGACCTCTGCCTGGACTGGATTTTGAGTAACGGATTTCCCTCATTAAAGATACTTACTGCATTTGGATCTTCTCCTGTGTTTCCTAGTGTGGATCGTGACAATTACACCTTGATCAACAACAGCGCTCTTTAGAGGGGCTGGGCACCTCAGTCACCATTTGACTGCCCCTTCTTTCCCTTTCATGATCCATTTACTCTCATGGTCCTCTTCTCTTTCCCTTTATCCTGTTTTCCATTTCTTTTCTGGTTCCCATTCCATTTTTCCTTCCTTTCCCTTGGGTCCCTTTCCACTACCTTTCTGGTTCCCCTTCTTTTTCACCATTCTGCTACTTATTCCCATTCTTGTTTGCCTTTCTGTTCTGTTTTCTCTTTACCTTCCCTTTCTCTTTTTTTTCCCCATTGGCTTTCAAATGTTGCTTCCCCTTTGTTTCACCTTCACTTTATCTTCCTTTCTGGTTCCCCTTCTCCTTCACCATTCTGCTGCTTCTTCCCTTTCTTGTTTTCCTTTCCAGTCTGTTTTCTCTTTACCTTCCCTTTCCTTTTATTCCCATTTCTAATTTTGCTTACCATTCATTTCACCCTCACTTTTCTCTTCCTTTCTGGTTCCCCTTCTCTTTCACCATTCTGCTGCTTCTTCCCGTTCTTGTTTGCCTTTCTATTCTGTTTTCTTTTTCTGTTTCCTTCCCTTTCCTGCCCCATTCCCTTTCCCATTTTGCTTCACCATTCTCTTTGCTTTCCTCTTCCTTTCTGATTCCCCTTTCACTTTCCCCATGCTTTTCTAGTTCCCCTTCTCTTCCATCATTCCGCTTCTTCATCCCATTCCCATTCTTGTTCGACTTTCCAGTTTGTTTTCTTCTTAACTTCCCTTTCCCTTTCTTCTTCCCTATTCTTTTCTGCTTCCCCTTCTTTCTCATCATCTTAAAATTACCTCAGTGAATTTGGACTGAAGTGAGTCTCAGAACTTTCCATAATTTTTCACTTCTTCTCTGTGCTCTTGTGCAGAACTGAGAGTATATGAGTGATGGAGGTGTGAACAAATGATCAGCAGACGTTACAAACAGAGCAAGTGCTAATCACAAAGACAGTTTGTCTGAAACCTTTCAGTAATTCCATTACTCACGCACCAAATGCTGTACAAGTTTTCACTATTGAACGACATCTGTTAGTCAGATGAAGGAATTTTTTTTTTTATCTACAGTTTGTGTATTTCCCATGTGAAAGAGGATAGGAATGTGCTTTAGTATACTGTCTGATGGATTAGACTGCATGGTAAAATAAGCATTAATTTGAGCCTTTTATGTAGAAATTTCAGGGCATGGTCATGGACTCTAAAAGTACAAAAATTCACTAAGTAATTTCAGTAAAAAAGGTGCACCTCAGTAATGGCTTTCTTAACTTTTATAGTCAAATAATATGTAATCTTATATTATTATTTAAATATATATATATATTCACATTTTAAATTCAGAGTAAACAATTAGAACCAGTGATAAGGAATATCATTGTTTGGGTGTTTGTTCTTCAGTATTCGTCAGCTTCTGTTCCCCTGTTGTTCTAAAAAGCAGTGTCCATCATCTGTCTGCAATCTCTCAGAGCTTTTCATCACATGCTTAACAAACCATGTCCTCATTGGTGCTGTCACTACCCCGCCCCCAACACACACTCACACCAGCTCGCCAAGTCCATGGGGAATACAGATAATAAAGGTGTGTTCATATGTGGAAAACATGTGTTTTTCTTTATTTTGTGTGTTCCAGTAAATAAGCCATTTCTTTTGTAATATTTTAGTTATTAAGAAGCCATTTAATGGCATTGAGTGTGCAGATTGTGTTATATCGTGGTGCTTGAATCAATACTATTGCATCTATTTGGCATTCAAAACTATTGTAAATCCACCAAAGACAGATCACATGACCTTAGATTAGCCAATAAACTCTCAAGAGTCCGTTGAAATAATGGACTTTTAAGATCTCATGAAATCATCCTTAGGAAATTCTATTTGCTAGTGTTCTCCAACAACTTTTACAGATACAGATATACACATTCCACACTGACCAATATTGATGACAGATCAACAAAATCAGATGAACTACACTGATTTTTGTCCAACAAATGCTCTCTAGAATGAGTATGTCCCTCCCCTTTAATACCACCTGCAAAAAATAACAAGTGGCACGGTTTACGGCTGTGGCATTATAATATTTACTCTTCGATACTCTCCATCCAAAATGTCAGTTTCAATAGGAAATACGGTAACATAGCTCATCAAATGATTTCATTGGTTCTTTACATGAAATATCAACAAATCAATCATGTCAATGTTGAATTAAAATGATTAAGATGTGCATAAGCACAATTATGGGAAGGAATAAATTAACCTGTGTGTACGAGTACTGAATTTACATCACTTCAAAGACATTCCAACGTTCCTGCATAATGTCTCTCCAGAAGTGAGAGGCAGGAAAATATCTGTATTATGGAAGAATAATGACATCAAGTCCCCCTAAATAATGAATTGCTGTGTTAGGGAGGAAATCTCGCCTCTGATTATTCACTGTGGAAACGGTTGTGTTTTCTCAGCATTGCCCTGCTGCTTTCTCACTGCATATTTGAGCTGAGAGAACACATTTTCTTTGTTTCCAAGGAGACAGGGATGAGAAAAAAAAAGAAGAACTATTTGTCTGCTGTCAAAGAAACCACAGCATCTCCAGAGCATGTGCTCTGGAGTCAGAAAAGAGAGAAACTAGTGTGTCTGCAATTTCTTTCCTGGTTGAATGCAGGATATAGAGCAGGTATAATTGTAACACTTTTTGTTTTTTGCTCATTAATTAAAAAATGTTAGCAGTCCATCTGTAGTCAATAATTGTATGCCTTAAAACTCGTCTTTGATCACCAAAATTACACATTTAAACGTTTTATCCTTGAAAAAAAAATTCTTCATGCCTTAAAATAGCTTGAATGTAAATCTACACCCTTGCCTCATTTAGTATACACGGTTCTATGAATGTGCAAATGAGCCCCGCCTCCACTCACTCACCAGCTCACGATCCAATCCACTGGTTGATGATCACACGTTGACCTGATTGGTTACAAGGTATTTTCTGATGTCAGAAACACCAGCGATTTCAAACCATGTTTTTGAGACTGTCCCTGGTTCATTGCAGTTTTAAGGAGAAAATAATGAATTTTCACATGGTTTGTTTTAAAGCACATTAAAAACACCACTCATATAATCAAGATTCTATAAGACATACAAGACATATAATCAACATTAAAAACTTGATTTCCAACACAGAGGGTCTTTAAGCTCAAAGGGGCTCTATGTAGAACTCAGAAACCCTTGATATTGGCGACACCGGTGGTCGTTAAGTGAACTGCAGTCAGCAACTTATTGCTCGCACTCTTAAAGGGGTCATATAATGTCATTTTTGTACAAGCTAATATGATTCTTTAGGGTCTAAATTAAAAGTTTGTAATATACTTTAATAAAAAATTCTCATTAGTGTTTTAAGAAAACACTAATTTCACCTGGTCAAAAACAGCTCTGTTTTCAGCACGCCGTTTAAGTGCATGGGTCTTTAAATGATAATGAGCTTTGCTCACCCCGCCCCTCTGTTCAGTGCGTACACCGTTTGTAATAATAACACAATAACCATAACGCGTTGTTCATTATAAACATGGGATTATGAAATATATTGAGAACGTCATACATAGAAAACATGCTGTAATGTACCCTGAGTGTAAAAATAGCTGCATTCATCGTGAAGCGTGCAAGCGATTTGCAAAGATTAATATAAAGATTAATATAAAGGTCAATAAAACGTTACACCCACTTCAGTTCTTCTGGAGGTGCAGCAGGAACACGAATAGTTGGTACTGATCCTTTTTTCAGGAGCAGCTTCTTAGCAAATAACCAGCTTTTTACTGACCCTCGTTTATAAAGCAGTCTGGTGTGTGAAATGATTCGCGCAAACATGAAAGCATTGACGTTGATCGTGGGGAATATTCCCTTCGAAAACAAACTCAGCCACTGCGTCTTCAGCTGTACGGATTTAGGAACATCAACATGACTGCTGTGTTCGTTATTACACCCAAGAACAGAACACCACAATCGCTTAGACGCCATTCTACTCAGTGCTCCACCTATCAACACTGAACGCGCCGGTCGGCGCAGGCTATGATTGACAGCTCGCTCACGAGGGCGGGTCTGTGTTGAAACGCTCCTGTCAATCAACCATCGTGGGAGGGGCATCGATTTTGTGACGTCACAAAATCGAACAGCTTGATTTGAGATGGGGGGAAACATATAAGAAGATTTAAAAAAAAACACTGGATGGATTTTTATCATTTTATGATGGTTGTGTGAAGGCACTGCCAACACACATTTCTGTACAATCAACTTGTAAAAGTGCATGTACCATTATATGACCCCTTTAAGGCTGATTTATACTTCTGCGTTGGACCTACGCCGTAGGCTACATGTCGGTTTTCATTTATACTTCTGCGTCATTGTCCGCGTCGATGTGCAATTACACATGCAGAGGGAGCACATGAGGGAGCATGTGTAACCCCTGAGGGAGGGGTTCTAGCAGACCAATCACAGCGCTTGTGGTCTGCGTAGAATTGACGCGTTGTTTCATTTTCCGAGCCTACGAGCTATGCCGTAGCTATGGCACAGGATCGACGCAGAAGTATAAATCAGCCTTAACACACCTAAAGTAACGTACAAGAGACTGAACGTGATTCAAGGCCCTAATATACTGACGGCGAAGTTCTTTTTGGCTCTTCGCTTAGAAGTAAAAAGAAGTTGGAAATACCTTTACAGCGATGTACTGTTAACGAACATTCCCACGCCATCCACGCTGCGGCGATCGAAATGCTTTGGTTTAACTTTTTAGGACCCATGCAATATACCAATATAGATCTAGCTATGTGAGACTATAGTTTGAATGAATCCCTTTTCTTTGCATGACACTGACATTTCAGCGCAGAATGGTTCTTTCTGCATTATCCTGAACATTGTACAAGCATTTGTTTCATGTGTCATAGAACGGAAGAGAGGCTCTTGGCGGTGTGAGAAAACATCACATCCTTTTGATTTTCACGGCGAAAACGTCCCAAGTCCTTCACATAAAAATCAGTCGTCAAGCTTTCATAGTCAACGGAAGTCGGAGAAGATCTCGTTTTTAAAGTTTCGTTACAAGCTGTTCACACATTGGCCATAAAAAAGTGATTAATACATGAAAATTCTTACCTATAGCCCCTTTAAACATCATTACATATAATCTGCCATAACTCAAAACACAACAGATCCTCAAACAACATAGACAATACAGATTTATTTATTTATAAATATTCCAACCAAATCAGGCCTAAAAACAACCTTAAAAAATGTAACTTGAAACCATAACAGTTTAAAATATAGGATTCAGTTCTTCACAATGATCCTGTTTGTTATTAGACGCAAAATCAATTTAGAGATAAGATTGACTAATTATTTATTAAGAGTACAGGACCTGTTTGAAAAGGAAATTAAACTGCCACTTTTCTATTTTAAAGCATTAACAAACAACGTGATGCTTTTGAGATTTCAGATGAAGTCATGAGCAATGAGGTTTGATTGTGGGTTTCAACAATCTCAAGTGTCCTCATAAATCAATGAACGTGTGACCCTGGCCGACGCAGATTCCAGATCTCTTTCTCCTCCTCCTTAATGTGACAGACATATGAAACCCAGCCCATGAAGCACGCGCCTGTGTGTCCCCGGGGACCAATTTAAAAGGCGCACGCATTTGCTGCCTGGCCTCTTCCTTCTATTCAAATGGAATCCTGTGCTTAATGCCAACGGTTGCCACGGCGACTGTGATGCCACCATCTGTCACACAGCCTATTCAAAGCAGCCCAGCACCATTTCTCTTTAATGAAGGAGTGGTGTGTATTTATTAATTATACAATGATGAAAAACAGAATTACAGTTTAGACCTAGCGCACACTGACATGGACAACTGCTGTTTTGTAATGTTTCTCAGGGTTTTCACACTTTCACACCAATGAATTTCAATGATTATTTTATTCTGCTTAGAAAAGGCATTTTTAGCTGATTTTTTACCTGATACTATGACCGTGAAGAACTTTGTGTTTCTGTATTTTCCATCTTAAAGGGTTAGTTCACCCCAAAATGAAAATGTTGTCATTACTTACCCTCAAATTGTTCCAGTATGAGTTTCTTTCTTCTGTTGAACACAATAGAGGATATTTTGAAGAATGTTGGTAACCAGTTGACGGCACTCTTTGACAATAGTCAATGGGGTCCATCAACTGTCTGGTTACAAACATTCTTCAAAATATCCTCTTTTGTGTTCAACAGAGGAAAGAAACTCATACAGGTTTGGAACAACATTAGAATGAGTAAATGATGCCGTAATTTTCACTGCAGAATATCACTGATACTACAATTCATTTATTTCTTAAAGTCCCCCTGTGGTGAAAATCCAGCTTTTAATGTTGTTTATATGTCTATGTGGTGTTTTTAATGTGCTTTAAGACAAACCATGTGTAAATTCATAAGTCGACACCATTGCTGAGTATTTTCTCCTTAAAACTGCAGTGAACCAAAGACAGATAATAGTGAGTGTTTCTGACGTCACAAACTACCTTATAACCAATCAGATCAACGTGTGATCGTCAATGAGTGAGTGAGTGAGTGAGTGGAGGCGGGGCTCATTTGCATATTCATAGAACCACATATACTAAATGAGCCATGGGTGTAGAGTTACATTCAAGATATTTTAAGGCATGAAGTCATTTTTTCTTCAAGAAAAGACAAAATGTTTAAATATGTAATTTTGGTGATCAAAGATGAGTTTTAAGGGATACAATTATTGACTATTATTTACTTTAACAATTTTTAATGAGTAATACCAAAAAGTGTTGCAATTATCCCTGCAATCAACCAGTGATGAAATTATAGAAAACTGTAAGAAATGCATAAACGTCAAATAGGATAGCAACACTGTTAAAAATATAATTTAAGATAATTTTTTTTTTATTCAGCTATAAATAAAATAGCTCTAAGGACTCAGCTCTGAAATAAAGCACGTGTGATGGTGTAAAGAGCGCTGTCGCCCCCTGTCGGCCAGGAGCTCGAGGCATCATGGCAACACAAGAGAAAGGGTCTTTCTTTCTCTGGATATTTTTCTCAATGAGGGACAAAATGACGTTTAGAAATTTCAATAATGAAAAAAAGACTAAATATAGGCAATGGAGAAACAAAATCAATATTATGATGACTCTTATAAAATAATAACTAATATAATAACACCTGAAATTATTACAAAATGACAAAATATCAGAATTTACAAAAGAGAAAAATATTTTTTGTTCCCAATACTAAGAAGAAAAATAAATAATAAAAATTGGATTAAAAAAAAAAAAAATTTAGCCTATTATAATTGCTGGCTCTTAAAAAAAGAAAAAAGAAAGTCAAAATATAAAAACATGCCAAATTTAGGCTATTCATAATTATAATACGTATGGGGAAAAAGGCACCTAACCTAAAATAGAGCACATTACCATTAGTTCAATTAACATCAAATGTTAAATAGCCTAGCTAAATAATATTATTGAATTAACTTCCACTCTTCAGTTGAATGATTAGATCAGTCCACACACTGATGCCCTTCACATTAAAGTCTCCATCTTCCTGTTTGAGCGCGTTAAGCTCAGTCTCAGTCTCCTCTTTTAATGGTGCTCCTGAATTTAATAAATCTTTTAATCGATCAGCCAGTGCATTAAACGTCACTGGCCCATCTGACGTCGGCACCCAAACACTCTCCAAGACGTCATTCTGCAAGCAGGACGCCCACTGTTTCAAAACACCCCAATATGCCTGTTTAAACTCAGGGGACTGTCGGGAGAGGACAGTGCAAAGTCCGGGAGACAGCGATCTGCACAGTTTACTCAAACACCCGTCGTGATCTTGAATCCAGGCGAGGATAAAGTGCTGAGTGACGGCGTTCGTGTCGTCATCACTGAGGAGCGCAGCGGCTATGACATCATAAAGGCTTTCCGTGTTTCCCGCGCTGTCACGGAGGATGGAGTCTAGCACTGTCCTGGCATACTCCTCATTGCCGGAACGAGTTAGCAGAGAGTTCAGGAGTTCCCTGAGCAGTTTGCCTCTCACTTCTGCCTCAACCTGTAACCCAGGATGACTAGTCCGGTCAAACGAGCAGCATAGCAGATTAAACGCAGATTTGCATGTAATGAAGCTGCTTTGATCAAACTGGAATTCCTGTGCTGCAGTTTTGGGATTTGGGAAAAGCATTTGAACAACGGAGTTCGGTGAGTAAGGGTTCGAGAGTAGATGCACGAGCAGCTTGTGCTGACACTGAGCCAGGTCCGAGAACATGACTGGAGAGTGCGCCGGTAGCGCGTCCTGCAGCCGCTGGTTGGTGTCCTTCAGACCGGCCTCCAGTGCGGACCGGACCGTGGGGTTGGACTGGAAGCGGGAGTGGAGCTGCTCGCAGTACTCGGCCCACTGGAACGCCCGCTGTAAGGTGTGCTGGTCCCACTCACGCACGCGGTCCGTCTGAGACACGGCCAGTAACTCCAGGATGTTCTTCAGTTGTCTCAGCACAGCCTCCATGAAACTCCATGCACTGTTACCGCACATAAACAAGTCAGCATGGAATATGAACTTCAGCCAGCGCGTGCTTCGTTCTTGATTCGCTATTGGTGGAGGACGCGCACGACGTCACTTTTTTTTCGCGGTACTGAACTTCCGTGATAGTTTTTCAAAATAAAAGTTGCAAATATATATTTATACATTTTCTTTTTCTTTTTTTTTTACACAAAACGATCTATAGAATAACTTTGATAACTTGTTCCAACGTATAAATAGATTCTCATTTTACAAATGATTTTCTTTTTTTGTGTGTGAAAAGCACGTTTTGTAGCCTATTTTATTTTAAATGTTGTAATAATTTTGATCTGTACTTTATATAATATTATTTCTTTGTAAGATTTTTATGGTATTTGTATTTTTCCGGCCAGTTAACGTTTTTCTCTACTGTGTGGCTCGTTTTCTGGTCTCTCCTGCACGGAGCTGTCGCATCGCGCTGATAAAGGCGCGTCGCGTCGCGTCTCTCAGGGAGGCGGTGAGATGAGCGCACTTTGAACTGAGACTCGCAATGACATTCGGCTCTTTGAGGCTCAGTGTCATGGTAAACAGTCTGAGGACCCTGTGCTTGAGAAAAACATGAATTCGTTGGAAACGAGAGACTACTATTGAAGAACCGACTGCAGGCAGTGCATTCTGGAGGGTGAGTGGGTATTTTTCTGGAAAGAGAAATATGTTTCTGATAGATAGATGTATAGATGTATAGATGTATAGATAGATAGATGTATAGAAAGATGGATAGATACATGGATAGATAAATGGATAGATATAATTACATATTGTAGCCTACAGTAAAATATTTGTATTCTTTTTAAAATAAAATGCATTAACGTTGAAAAAGTTCCTTCAACATTCATTACCCTAATTATACTTACATAAGTACTTTTTTGAGGAATGCATCTAGTTTAGATCTGCCTACAATATAGTCTGTTTTTGTGGTTTCTCTTTAGTGTTAAAATAGCTCATGAAAGCACCAGCAGCTTGGAAATATTACTACAGTCATAAAATGTCAAGCATACCCACTTGAAAACAAAAAGAAAATAACAGTTTTTTGCTATTAGACTGCAGAAGGTATTTGAGTTTCTCTCATATATGAGCTGTTCAGTTAAATGTGTTATTGTGCACTTCAAACTAACAGTTAAAGCCTGCAAATATAATTATAGCCAGTCTGATACATCAAGCATTAAGGAATTGGATTGTGCAGACAACTAGACTGAGTAACCTAACTGGGAAAGGAAATAGACTTTGATATGAACTTCAAAAAAATTCAGGTTGAATTTAGAAAATGTGATAAAATGACCACTGCATGGAGACTGAAGGTGTCCTGTGTGTGTGTGTGTGTGTGTGTGTGTGTGTGTGTGTGTGTGTGTGTGTGTGTGTGTGTGTGTGTGTGTGTGTGTGATTTACCCTTCACAGTCCTTTAAGGGCAGAATACAATGTGTGTTCTGTGCTTGATGAACATGACACAGCGTTGAAGCTCAAATAACTGCACCAGAATCAGATAATCGAGCTGGAGTATTATCACTTATATTTCTGCATTAGTCATGGTCAGTGTTAGGTTTACGGATGGGAATTTCACACAAACTATGGGAGACACTTATTGCCTTTATATAACTCCACTGTCGCAACTTCAAATTAATCTCATCTGTTTGCTAGACTGAAAGAATATTATGTTGTTCAGTATAATTTTCAGAGCTAAAGGTTTGTCTGTCACACTGTACACTGACCTTTGGTATCAAACATATGTGTCCAATATGTGAGTTTATATGTGTGGTGGTTAATGTACCATATAAATATAAATGTACTCTCCATCTTTGAACTGTGCGGGCGTGTGTTTGCCGAGCATCTGTTTCAAGGAGGTGATCATGCAGTTTTGTGAGTGTCTAATGTCAGCAAAAGGTGAGCAGTCTTTGAGAAAAGAGAGAGAGATTTTAGTGAATGCTTGTCTGTTTTATTAAGTGCCACTTTTCTGAAGGAAATCTGTGTAGTACTTTTTCATACAAAACCTGATGCCATAATGTTATATAGTTGTATATCATATCATTTCATAATAGCCAACAAATTACAAACAGTTTTACTTTGTTTGTACTTCGTTGGATATTATGAAATAATTTTCGAGCATACAGAGCTCACGCTGAACAAAAACTGTCTTAAAGGGATAATTCACCCAAAATAAAAAATTCTGTCATTAGGCTATTTACTCACCCTCATGTCGTTCCAAAACTGTAAGACTTTCGTTCATCTTCTGAAAACACAAATGAAGATGTTTTTGATGAAATCTGAGAGCTTTCTGTCCCTCCATTGACAGCTACGCAACTACCAATTTGACGCTTCAATAACTTCATAAAGAGATCGTAAAACTAATCCAAATGAATTGAGCGGTTTAGTCGAATTTTCTGAAGAGACTCGATCGCTTTATATGATGAACAGATTGAATTTAGGCTTTTATTCACATATAAACAATCATAAACTCACACATCAGTTGTGGTAAACAGAAGCGAAGCTTAAGCATGTTTGCTTGACGTGCGAGAACCAATGAGGTTCATCCTCGTGTTACGCATCACGTTTGAGCTTCTGCAAGAGGTTTGTGTTCATATGTGAATAAAAGCTTAAATTCAATCTGTTCATCATATAAAGCGATCAAGTCTCTTCAGAAAGTTTGGACTAAACCGCTCAATTCATATGGATTAGTTTTACGATTTATTAACTTTTTGAAGCGTCAAAGTGGTAGATTGTCAATGGAGGGACAGAAAGCTCTCAGATTTCATCAAAAAGATCTTCATTTGTGTTCTGAAGATGAACAAAAGTCTTACGGGTTTGGAACGACATAAGGGTGAGTAAATAATGACAGAATTAACATTTTTGGGTGAACAAACCTTTTAACTTGAACACATCTTTGCCATTGTGTTCACATGCTCAACAAACATGTCTGTGGCTACAATGCTCAACGCTTTAACAAACACATTGTAAACAGAAACCTTTGACGCCTCTCTCTCTCTCTCTCTCTCTCTCTCTCTCTCTCTCTCTGTACACACACATACTTATGTGTGTGTGTGTGTGTGTCAGTGCTAAGGTGTTGTGTTTAGAGAGGTTTTTATGTTCTTGGGAGGTTGCTTGTTGGTTGCTTACTGATTGTCAAAATACCTAAGTCTTATTATTTGGGTCTCTCTATATATCGCTTGGCTTCTTTCTTCGGTATAAGTGTGCAGGATCATTTTCTCATGCTTTTTATCGTCTGCCAGATCTGATTATTTTAGAGTAGTAAAAGTGATGCAGGCACTACTAATAATAAGGCCAATCTCAGATCGTATCAGCTTTATAATTCAAGCCCTGATGATCACTGAATCAGTCGGGGAAATATTAAACACAGACAGCACTGATATTATTAGTGGACTACTGTTCACGTCTCAAAAGGCATCTTGCTTTGTCCATATGGAACAATTTGTCCTCCTTTTTTAATTCCTTAGAGTGCCAGTAACACCTCTTTTTCTCCTCTTTCTGTTTCTCTCAACCTTTTCCAGCACAGGAGCTCTTTCATAAAGAAAAGAAAAGAGGAGATTTGGGTTTATCTGATAGACGTTTGGCAGGTAAAGTGAACTCTGGCTATTTTGTGAAACAAGAAAAATATACAGATTGACTTTCAGTTCGCATTGGACTGCCAGCCATTCAGAGCTCACAACAACAATGTGACAATTGTTGGACCCAAGTTCTCATTCCCAGGTTGCTTAGTGGGATACAGCAGGGAAAGACTTAGGAAGAGGCCCCATTCTGCATCACTGAAGATATTTACACTTCTCAGAACTCATAACTTTTCTCTTGTGCCTCTGGAATTCACATGTGATGCAATGAATTATGGGTAAGGGGAAATCCCTCGCAGTGCTGGGTGGCATCACAAATTATAGCCACATTTCTGTGTGCATAATAAACCAGACCACTGCCACTGCATTCAATGCATAAAAAAAAAAAAAAAAACTTCAAACAACAATGATATGCAGTAACAAGCTTTTCTGAGAGACAGAACCAGATTAACTTGACAGGATTCACTAGAATTAAAAAAGAATGCACTGCCTTCATCCGTGTTTGTGTAGATCACAGATAGATATTAAACTGGATTGGTACACATTCTTCTGCAAATCGCCTCAGGTTGTTACAGGGAATTGTAACTGCCTTAGACAAACAGGGAAATGCCTCTGTGACTAATAGAGGCTAGAGCAGTAATTGCAGAGACACAATTGTTATCACTAAATTGAACAAAACCTCACAGGGTTCATAATCCTCAACATCACCACATAACCAACTAATAACCATTCCACACTTTCATGACGTAATGCCGCTTTGAGTGTCGGGTAGAAGACTCTTTTTGCTGTTGTAACAATTATGCTCACCAAGTCTGTACTTATTTGAATAAAAATAGCATAAAAACAGTAATTTTTTAAAATATCATACAAATTAAAATAAATGTTTTTAATATATTTAACATTTTAATTTATTCCTGTGATGCAAAACAAAATTTTCAGCATCATTGCTCAAGTCTTCAGTGTCACATGATCCTTCAGAAATCATTCCAATATGCTAATTTGCTGCTCGAGAATCTTACTATCAGTTGTGCTGCTTAATATGAATATAATAACTTTGAATATGAAGTTCAATTATAACTATTTATTTGAAATAGAAATCTTTTGTAAAATTATGAATGTATTTACTGTCACTTTTGATCAATTGAATGCATCCTTGCATTAGTTTATTTCCAAAAACCCAAACAATTGAACTGTAGTTTATGTAGACCAGAATATCAAAGATAACTGGTGGTGGACTCTTTTGACTTAGGGAAGTGAGAAACCATCTAGCGACCACTCAAAAAACTCTAAAAACCACATTGCAACACCCTAACAAACACTCTGAACACCTTATCCCATCCCGAGCATTGCCCTGACAAGTACAGTCCTAGAATCCAGTCAGAACAACTTAGCAATGGATCAGAGAATAATGTCAAAGTTTTCACATCATCTAAGACGTATTTTCTTCAGGAAATTGAATCTAGTTAGATTATCTGAATGTTAAATGGCAATTTATTCTGAGGTTTTATTGGGAAAAGCATGTCTGTTTGTGTTTGTATAGCTTTTGGGTCAAAGAGAATCACTAGGGCAGGACTGGAGTGAAGCCACACAGTGGCTGTTCTGTCTTTAAATAAGAGAGTGAATATTATATCACCGGACAAAGAAAAGAGAGCCTGGAGCTGGACTGTGATGAGAGGATCAGTATGGAGGATAAGAGTCTACTGTGAAACAACAGACGCAAAAGTGCTTGAATGATCAGAGGCACTTTAGGAGAGAAAGACAACGTTTGTGCTCTGTGGGAAAGTGAAATAGTTCATTTGAGGAATTTTGTCAGAGCCAAATGATTGAATTAATGTCATGTAGTTGCACTGATGTAGATGTGTCTGCTTTCTGCAGCATGTGTAGTCCTCTGAGCGGTAAGCAGCAGCCGGCTGGCCCGGGCCTCACAGATCTGCAGCAGTACAGTCAGTGGCTGGCCAGCAGACATGAGGCCAGCTTGCTGCCCATGAAGGAAGACCTGGCGCTCTGGCTCTCCAGTATGCTGGGTAAGTCATTTATAATTTGCTCCAATATCTTAGCGCTTCCCATATCTTTCAAATCAGTTACTATCCATTGAGTTTCAAACAAAAATGATCACTAGTCTGTTCTGAGTCCTGGACAACAGGGAAAACTGGGACAGTGCTACTGTATAAATACAAATAATGCAACTAACCATAAAATGCTATAAATAAAATAATAATGCAATCAACCATAATTATACATTGTTAGGATAGCAAATACATAGCTGTATTTCAGCCTACATTTCTGAAAACACCTGAAATGCATTGCTCTGGGTACATTTTGCTGCACTTTTCTCAAGTGACACGTCCACAAGAGGCGCTATTGTTTTTCTCCATTGCATTTTGTAAAATGATATTGTGGTGCTTGTAGTATGTCTCACAGGAAAATGTTTTCCGGCATTAAATATCATGTTCCATTTTCTCTAAAACAGTTAAATGTGAATGTGGCAACATATTATTACGTTGGTTGCTTTTTGTATCACGGCAGTTCGAAAATTAAATATAAGTGAGTGGTCAGTGGCGTTGAAAGGTGAACTGTTTCCCCGCCAGCGTTTCTGAAAAAAAGTTGCAAGCCACCCCTAGCATTTTTTTATTACTTTCACAAAAGTTTCATGGCCCGCAGAATATTTTGTTGTATGAATATCTGAATGCATTATATCAAAAGAAAGAACAGACACTCTTGCTTTTAAACTTTTATTCTATAGCGTCATGCATTATTTTATTTTTTATCAACACTTAAATGTTTCATAAAAAAAAGCAACATTTTGAGCAAAAACATAGATGGAGTAGATCGAGTCCATCAACAGTCCTATACCTCATCCTGGGTTTTGCTGAATTTTGCCAATAAACCTGATTTGCAATGGGGGTTGAATAATTTCAATTACAAATGTACGCACCTGCTTACCTATGCTATCACTGGTTTCTGCTTCTTCTTCACATGTCTTTTGATCTGGAGATTATCTACTCTTTCAGAAGATGCCTAATAGCGCCACCTACCGTATAACAGTGGAAATACTGAAACCCTGAAAATTCCGTCAATGGCGGGGAGGCATTGTGTCATAAATGACGAAAATTACCAGGGAAAGAGTTAATGCTCTATCACGTTTGAAATTATCATACCCCCGACTAGGGATGCACTGATACCAATACCAGTATCGGTATTTGGCCTGATAACTGCGCTCGTGTACTCATACTCGTACTCATTAAAGGGATACTCCACTTTTTTCGGAAATATGCTCATTTTACATCTCCCCCAGAGTTAAACAGTTGAGTTTTACCGTTTTAGAATCCATTCAGCCGAACTCCGGGTCTGACGGTACCACTTTTAGCATAGCTTAGCATAGATCATTGATTCTGACGAGTCCAGTAGCATTTCTTTCAAAATGACCAAATAGTTTCAATATTTTTCCTATTTAAAACTTGACTCTTCTGTAGTTAAACCGTGTACTAAGATCGACGGAAAATGAAAAGTTGCGATTTTCTAAGCCTATATGGCTAGGAACTACTCTCATTCCGGCGTAATAATCAAGGAACTGTGCGGCCGTACCATGAGTCCAGCAGGCGTAATGATATGACGCAGCGCCTGAAAATAGGTCTAATAGGTTAGACAAACTTAGTCCCGGTCACGTTGGAAGTTACCGAGCTGGGGACTATTTTCAGGCGCTGGAATGAGAGTATAGTTCCTAGCCATATAGGCTTAGAAAATCGCAACTTTTCATTTTCCGTCGATCTTAGTACACGGTTTAACTACAGAAGAGTCAAGTTTTAAATAGGAAAAATATTGAAACTCTTTGGTCATTTTGAAAGAAATGCTACTGGACTCGTCAGAATCAATGATCTATGCTAAGCTGTGCTAAAAGTGGTACCGTCAGACCCGGAGTTCGGCTGAATGGATTCTAAAACGGTAAAACTCAACTGTTTAACTCTGGGGGAGCTGTAAAATGAGCATATTTCCGAAAAAAGTGGAGTATCCCTTTAAAATGATCCAATACCAAAAATACACCACGATACAACGCTGCGTGCGTACATGTATGATAACTGAACAACTGAAGGAAATATTTTGATAAATGAATTAAGCCAACTAATTTGATTCATATTCTTTTGGTTTCTCTACCCAATACTTAAAAAAATTACAAATGCAATGAATATACAGGTATCGGTACTCTATATCGGCAAGTACCAAAAATGAAAGTATCTGTATCGAACTTGTTCTAGAAAAAGTAGTATCGGTGCATCCCTAATCCCTACCCTAAACTGATAGTGTTAACAAAAGCAAATATGAGAAAAAATGCATTTGCTGAAGCAAACATGACGCTTTTGGATGACAGTCCAACCTACTGGCCTAAATAAAAAGTGCTGTGAGCTAAATGAATGAACTGTGCAAACAGAACATGTTTGTGTTTTAAAAAACATTAACAAAATAGACTAGAGTGCAGGGTCTCGAAACATGTTTTTTCTAAGTTAAACTTCTTTTAACATAACACAGCTGTAACATGTACGTTCTGTGTCCCCCCCTTCATTATGTTTCATTTTGGTTTAGTCCTGTGACCTAGTTTTCCCCAGTCTTTTTGATTAGTCATTTCATTCACCTGTTCCTTGTCATTCACTCATCAGCTCCCTTTGTTTGCCCATGCATTTATACCCTGTGTTCTCCTTCAGTCTTCGTCTGTTCTCGCTAATTTTATGTTGTGTTTAAGTGAGTGTCTCTTGAGTTTTTATATTAAATAGGCCTACTGTTATTCTTCTTCATCGTGCTTTTCACTACACCACGTATTGTAACAACAGCATTATGAAAACCTTGTTGTGAGCCCAGACAAGGCACAATGGTCATGGACGTTCGTTCGAAAACAAATCATGCTTTGCCAGTGGCTATACAAATTTCTGATAACGTTATAGCCCTGACAGGCCTTGCCCTAGTGCTGCCACTGGTTGCTACTTGTGTTTTACGGGACTCATACCCAAGTGCAATGCTTTATCAGGTGATGACTGAGCAAGTTTACTACGTCTAAAATCCGCCATACAAAATGGAGCTGCTGTCACATATTTCCAGTGAACCTGGGTGCTACTAATATATGTGTGTGCATTAAGGCTATGCCTGAAGTCCTCCTTCATTCTGCTGGTGTACAGTATTCTGCAAGATGGAGAGGAAATGTTTAAATTAGGGCTGGGAATCGATAATTTTTTTTTTTTTACTAATTAATTGCACAATTTGCTGTAATTAATTGCAATTACCGGTAATTGCATTTCCACAAGCTTGTAATCATCAATATTTAAACTTAGAATCACCTAATTGGGGGGGAAAAGGAACAGAAAATAACCCTATATTAAACATCAATATATCAATATATTATTATTTTTCAATAATCAATCAACATAATCAATTTAACATTTAAAAAATATATATATTTTTTTATTTTTTTATTACTAATTATCAAAATAAAATATAGTCTTACAAAGCTATTATTACCAGAGCATATGATCAGAGCAGGTAATTTTACCATTGTTGCCCAGCATGGCTATACCAGCTCAGTAGGGCTATTGCAAACAGAAGTCTACTACAGAGAAATTTCACGTTATTTAACGTGTTAAACATCTCAAATTATTCGCAAAGATTAACGTGTTAATTCCCCCAGCCCTAGTTTAAATTCATGTCTCATTATTTGCTTAGGTTGCTCAGGGCATGTCCATGCTACACTCTGTGTATCTTTCTTATCTTTTTATTTATTTATTTAAGCTGCTATCTATTAGTTTAAGTCATTAACAATTATGCTGTCCTTAACATGTGTCCCACATTTTATGAATGTTTTGATTTTATTTCATATAATCTATTTATGTGCAGATACAAGCATGATTGCATGTGTATGTGTTTCCTTTTCTAACATTTCCCATAATTAATTAGATTCTGAAATACCACTCACCATTTGAACCAGGAGACAAATTCTGAACCGAAAAGAATGGTAGTGTGTCATGGTCCTGGCGTCTGTTCTGTGTGTGTGTGTGGATGGATGGAGGGGGATGTCTGTGGAATTTCTGGCAGCTCTCAGGCTGTGAACAGCCAGCTGAAACCAGGGCTTTGTCTTTGGTCTGCCTGGAGCAAAAGGAAGCCAGGAGCCGCAGTGGGCCGCACAGGGGCTTCATATGCAACCGCACACCAACCACTAGGTCCCTATCCAGATCTTCCACACTCTTTAGTGGCTTACTCCTGTCTCTGTGTTATTTCTTTAGACAAAATAACTCCTCAGATCTCTGAAACTGATCTGTGCTACAGGAACACAGTTTGACCTTTTGCTGGTCTTTCCAGGAACCATATATCTATATCTATATCTATATCTATATCTATCTATATATATCTATATATGATTTGTTTTGTTTTACTCATTTGCATTTTTTAGTAATTGTTGTTGCCCTTTTTATTTGTGGTGTTTTGAGCTAAATAAGCACAATTTATAATGCCACTGTTAAAACATAATCTTGACAAACAGTAGATTACTTAAATGACTTTGCCTAAAAAGAAAATATCCATTCTCACTACACTAGCCATGCTACCATTGTGATAGTTTTGCATGGAGAAAACTCATTCAATTATCTTTCTTGGAAAAATACACTGGAGAAAACAAATGGTGGTCGTACAGTGAGAGAGGTTCAAAGATGGCTTTTGTCAATACTTGAATACTTTTACATCACTGCACCACAACCACATGTTGTGTCATGATGGAAGCAGATAGAACACATTATAATCACTGATTCTATCTATACTAGAAACAGTATACAGATGTGCATTTAATTTCTAACAACAGTATTATTGATCTAACTGCACTCACTCACTATTCGATGAGAACTGAAATGAACTGGACAATGACATCACTGTTTTCTGCAAAGCTGCTTTATAGCCGAATTGAACTAATTTAATAATTGATGATCTTTACAATGGAACTGAATCAACACTGAGCTGACAGAAAAAGAAAGTTTGCTCTGACGCGTCCGGTTTAAACAGCATGTTTGCGTCTCTGTACAGCCTTTAGAAGGTCCCCAGCATCAGGAAAAAGTATGCTGTCCCGCATTGCATCATTTGGTTATGTGTACAATCATACAGTGGTCGATAAATGACAAACCTTAAAATTGAACATTTCAGGAATGAGGGTTAATAATAATTATTATTATTTTGTGAATATATGACTTTTTTTGTGTGCATAACATTATAAGTAAACCTCAAGGAACATATTAAACTAATAAATACATGCCATGATCCCTTCAATACTGCCAGGATACTGAGTAATTTCAAAGTAATCTGTTCAATCAGTTCTCACCTATCTTTTTGATACTAGATTCATAAATATCGGGATAGGTGGTGTATGTTTTGGTTCTGATATTTAACAATATTATTGATCTGTCTGCATTAACACCATTATATGAGAACTGAACTGAGCTGGATGATGACATCACGGTTTTGTCCAGAGCGGCTATATGTATAAATTAACTAAATTAATAACTTTTTTACATCACTGAACTTATTTAAACTGGACTGTGACGCTATTGTCTTCTAGAAACAAACTTTGTAGCATTATTTTCCTTTTATCTATGGAAAGCTGCTTTGAAACAATCTGTATTGTAAAAAGCGCTATATAAATAAAGGTGACTTGACTTGACTTCTTTGGAGATAGAGCGAGTGTAAGATATTGTCTGAGATTAAATAAAGGAGGTACATTCAGAAAGAATTTCTCAAGCCCTCCGTTTCTCCTCTCCACTGCATGGGCTCAATTACCACATTTGGAACTCATTAAAACATCTAAACCCCCTCGACCACTGACTCTTTATAAAAAAAAAACATAAAAAAACAAACAAAAAACATGGAGTAGATGAGAAAATATGCTCTTTCCACAGAAACTCCAACCCCCTGCTACCACCTCCTGTTTCACAGTGACATCATGTAGAAAGAATGATAGTCTGGAAGTCAGTAAAATGCAGCCGCCACATGTTGATCTCTGTAGAATTGAGTCTGTGTTTCATCTGGATTACTATTGGAAAATAAATCAGCTGTTTCCTTCCAAAACACTTGTCTGTTTTTGGGACTGGAATTTGTTTATTTGTGAATCATAGCTGCAACAGATGTCTGGAGTTGGGACGGTTTTGCGTCATTTAGAGTGTGATCTGAGAATGCCTTTAAAATCCCTGAATTTTAATTTGAGTTTGGTGCAGATTTTTAGATTAAATTTGAGTTTAAGCGAGAATTAATATTATATTAAATACAAAGAAATGTACATATATTCTGTAATCTTATATTTTGATTATATATTACATTTTTCAATAGGAATACCGATTTACATATCATCGTACTCATTACAATAATAATGTAACAATGAGTATGATATAACGAGTAATGATAAGTATAATGATATGAGTATTTCCAGAAGGATATTAACAATCCAATATGATATAAATAATGTTTGAAATGTTACTTATAAAAATGTGTTTATAAAGATAACCCAAGTACAATGAAGAACAACCAAATCAAAGTTGTTGTTTTTTTGTGTGAAATATTAATCTCCTTCTTTCATATTTTGCGTCAGGTGTGGAAATCACAGCCGAGAGCTTCATGGACAGGTTAGATAACGGTTTCCTGTTGTGTCAGCTGGCTGAGACTCTGCAGGAGAAGTTCAGGCAAAATGAATCCGATGTGAGTTCACCAGAAAAGGTACTAATTTATTATTATTTATACGCAAAAAGCACTTACTCTGTAAGGCCATATAATCGTGTTAAGAAGTTATATTTCATCCTAACACGACTATAATTGTTTTGAAGCATGTTGCATTAATTGTATTTTATAATCCATATATAAAATGATAAGAAAATCATTAAATAATACAATTTAATTTAATCTTAAATATATTTCATCATATAGGCTACAGTTAAAGAGTAAGATAAAGTGCATTATAGCTTCAGCTGTGAGGTTTATCTGAATAACACTGATATACATGTATACAGCTGGCTAGTGAGAGGTCTGTAATCTGGGTCCGTATAAAAGGTGTTTATTGTGTTTTAACTGGTAAGAATGGCACACTTGGCATTGCTCGCCTTGAGGATCGGGCACGTCTGCAAACAGCGGCAAGTTTGACGCAAATGACTGGTGGTGGTGGTGGCGCAATGGATAAGACACATGCCTTTGGTGTGAGAGACCCGGGTTCGAATCCACTGTGAGACACCAATGTGTCCCTGAGCAAGACACTTAACCCCTAGTTGCTCCAGAGGCGTGCGACCTCTGACATATATATAGCAATTGTAAGTCGCTTCGGATAAAAGCGTCAGCTAAATGAATAAATGTAAATGTAAATGTAAATGACTAACCATGTGCAAGCGGCCGATCATTTAGAATACTCCAAATTCACTAACATCAGAACGATGTTAAAAACAAATTAATGTGCGTACGAACGTGTTGTGAATTATGTGGAGATTTTTCATGAGAAGTTCTCCTGTGCGTACATATACGAAATAATCCACGCAATTATTAGTGAATGAGACCCATTGTGTTTAGGAACGAGACGCTGTGTCATTGCGTTGACGTATGGTAACTTCTTCAGTGTGCGCCGGTGTCTGAATCACATGTGAACACACACCAATACTATTGGCCAAGGACAAAGTCAGGTGACGTTACATAGTATGTGAATACGTCCATAAAATGGCACCGTCAAACAACATCACCTGGTTCATTTGTCTGAAGAAGCCGCACAGGTGTACTTAAAGTATTGGAACTCCCATTCGTTCCAGAGAACCGGGTTACATACTTTGCAAAAGTCTTAGGCACATTACTATTTTCACCCAAAAAAAGGTGCCTTTTCCGTGGCTGGGCCCGACCACTCGTAAGGAAGCACTCATCTAATTTATTATGAGGCGCTTCCCTCCTCTGATCGGGCCAATTGATGTTCAATTTAGCCACCGCTCGAGTTACTACCTCGAGCAGCTCCTTATAAGATTTAGAGTATGAGGGCTGCTCGACAGCTGCACCCAATTCAAAACCTTCCTCAACATCCAATTCCTTGAGGAAGACTCAACGGAAGGCAGGTCCTCATCCAGACCGGAAAAAAATCGGAGAGGGGGCTTCCAAATCTGGAACGGGACCCTCTGAGTCCGTGGAAAGAGCAAGAGAAAAAGTCATTGCCTTTCTCAGGCCCATCCAACAGCTCCACCTACGACCCCAATGATTTCGCCTCGCTGCCTCAGTAGACGCAGGACCCAAACCACGGGTTGCAGAAGCCAAGCTCCCATCATTATTAAGAGAGCGAGGTGGGAGCGGAGCTTCCACATGTAAATCTCTCACAGTGAGGACAGTCAGCCCCCTCGAGGGCTGACCTAGTGTGCTCTACTCCCAAACAAACAGCACAACGTCATCCCCAGAAACAAAGCGTGGGCATGGCGGAACACATCTCCTTAACTCATTCATGATTTAGTCCAAACTCCTGCTCTAAAACACACATCAGAGATTTAGACAAACGATTGACAGACATGTGGCTTCTTAAGGCAAAGATGCTGGTGACATCATTTTCAGGCACCATTTTATGGATGTAGTCATCTATTACTTAATATCTCCTGACTTTGTCTATGGCCAATAGTATTGGCGCGTTTACATGTGATTCAGACACCGATGCATGCTGAAGACGTTCCCATAACATCAACGCAGCACTGATGTTCCCTCGGAAGGGAACATACAGTTAATTCAAATGTTACTAAATATGAAGCACATTTTAGGTGACCTAAGAAAATATTGTTTTCAGTGTTAACTGTGCCATTTTTCCAAATTAAGAATTAAGATAAACTAAAGTGACAGGACCCTGACAGCTACACCTGTGTACAATTGTAGTTTTGTTACTGTGCTGTGCAAATCATGTTATTTTTCGCCACTTGATCAAGCCACTCTTCATGATGAGATTTTTGTTTTGTTATTTCTTAGTGTTGGCATTGTCTCTCCTATTGAGCTCTTTTGCACCGCAACCATTGAAGTTACCTTTCGAAGGAGCTTAACTTTGAGGCTATGGGAACATCCATTGCGTGACCGGTGTTTGAAGCCTGTGTGAAAATATGTCAATTGATTGGCAAATGGCAGCCCTATGATGCCACAAGAAGTGCCTATAAAATGGTGCCTTCTTTAGACTTCATCAGCCTTTTTGTCTTCAGGATCCGCTCGTCTAGGAAGGATCAGAATTGAGCATCTGCACCTCGCGTTTTGGACTCTGCGTTGCAGAGGCATTTGTTTGATCTTTGCTCAGCAAAGCTGCTGGAGTATAATGTGCATTCCTGCCCCTCCATGATGTCCATGGTGACATCATTTTTGTTGGTGCATAACCACAGGTTAGCCCTCCATGCCGCGTAGCTCACAGCCGTTCAGTGTAAAACTGCTATGGTGGCCACACTTTTCCATATTCGCATAGGAAGGGTTGCCAGACATAGCTGAAAAAATGGCTATTCTGTTTCTTGCGTCCCACTTCATCAGTTATCATTCCTCCAGTGTGGCTTTGGGGTAGAGCATACAGTAGATTGGGCCTCCTCTCGCTCAAGAGGGTCATCATGCTGAGGCCTCTGCTCCCCAGAGCTCCGTCTAGACAGTGACATAAAGTGTGAATGGTTCTCTGTGGGCCTCCTTGGTAACTTAATGGTGTCTTTATGGTAGAGCGTAGACAGGCCTCCTCTCCCCAGAGCTAGACAGTGATATCAAGTGTGAGAGGCTGGGCAATACAGCCACTGCCTCATCAGTCGTCCCTCCATTTTGGACCTGGAGGTGATAATGAAGGAAGCGTTTATATACCTGTTTATATACCAGAGGCTTGTACAGATTAGGAAGACTGAGCAAATACCCCTACTTCTCATCTGTCGCTCCTCCAGTTTGGACTTGGAGGGTATAGTGTGGTCATAGTGGAAATATGTAAAACATTTCCTAAAGGTTCGTGTGGAGTATGAAGACAGAGTATAAAGGTGGCATCGCGCTGTGGCAGCTCATTGTCTTTCCTCCTTGCTAGAGCTGTGGGAATAGGCAATCATTAGTCGATGAGGCTTAGGGTATAGAGCTTGGCCCTCCCCAGTCATCATTGGGTGTTAAAGTAGGGTTACATTCTCCCCTGGGTGTAGTTGCTATTAATAATGCCCTTCTTCAAAGTCATAATGAAGGTTGAAGCAGGCTCCTTGACAGAGCAGAGGTAGATTGAATCACGATCTGTGATTCATTCTCTCATCTGTACTTTTACTCCAGAACTTTAAATCTGAAAATCAGCCTGCTGAGAAGTTACCTTGCATGCTCTCTTCACTGAGGCCTTTCCTATTGCTTAAGAGGTAGTAACGGATTGAGGATTTGTAGAGTTGCGATAGCATATTCCTTATTGGAATTAAGGGCATTCATGTCTTGGTGATGTGCCTGAACGAACTTTGACATTTAATGTTTCCGGTGTAAGTCCTTTGAGTTATCGGTGCAAGCTCACTATGATTGTGCATATCTTATATATATCATATATATAGCCGCTCTGGAGAAAACCGTGATGATCAGTAATTATTGTTGAATATTAAATTAAATGTTAAATTGAATGTCCCCAACTACATACATATGTACATAACATACATTAGAACATTAGTACTTTGATTTCATTATTTCATTGTTTTATGCATGTACTCTAGCAATGTTGCATGCCATGTATTTTAAATACTGCCATTTATCGGGTTCAGGTGCTTGTATTGAATGCATTTTTAGTTTCTCGCTCACACAAAGACTTTTGTCTGGATTTAGGGCCGCTTGCATTTTCCTGCCAAACTTCGGCATTGTGGGACGATGAACTTTGGAAAATCACTGAGCTTTTTCATTTTAACAGAGCAGTCTAATGAAAGCCGTGACTTGTTAAGTGTTCAAAAACTCCTCCAGATGGGAAAACCATTAAGATCAGGAGATTTTTTTCGATGGTAAATTAAGAAAATATTTCTGCTTGTCTTGGCCAAAACCCACCTCTTACAGATACTCAGAATGGGGCTTTCTGTTAGTTATGACTCGCTCCAGTTCTGCTAATAGAGTCCCTGAAGGATAACAGCACAAGAACTACACAGTAGAACTCATGGCCTGTAGTTTTCTCAATTGGCATATCAAAGCAATCATGATGTAAATACCTGCATA
The DNA here is from genome assembly GCF_965113295.1 of Leuciscus leuciscus. Taxonomy (NCBI): domain Eukaryota; kingdom Metazoa; phylum Chordata; class Actinopteri; order Cypriniformes; family Leuciscidae; genus Leuciscus; species Leuciscus leuciscus. Next base: position 9,145,201 of record NC_138724.1, on the reverse strand, counting down.
GTTTTGTATGCACTGAATATCGCCCACAACAAAGAGGTGTTTAAATAGAGGAGAGTTAGGTAAGAAGACCACATAATTATTTACGAAGGACCTGTAATATAAACCTGCCTGTGATTGAAAGATTTACTGAGAAATGTAATAAACCTTTAAGATAAATGTATTTTGCCCATCAAAACAAATGTCAAACATATCAGGTTCGATGATTTTCCAATGTAGACCATGTCATTTGTCTAAATATTCTCCATGAAATATAAAAGCATATTTCTGCGGCCTTGTATTACAGATGTTTTCTGGATATCATACACCCTGCCCAATGTGAAATAGAATGCAGTATGTCACAATAAGCATGCAAACAATAATATGCTACATTGTTGTCACAACTTTATTGCATTGTGTGTGTGTGTGTGTGTGTGTGTGTGTATATATAAACAAAATGCAATTTTGCATACTGTGCAGCAGACATGCTTACAAACACAGTTGTGTCTCTGTGTTGTGTGATGTTCTGGGTATATGAGGAGGACACCAAGACCATAGTTGGGTGTCACAGCAGTGAAGCTTTCATTTTATTATACACATTAGCCACTGGTCACAAGGAAAGAGAATGGTGTTAATTCCAAATTAACATCAAAATAACATTACGTATCGCATTACAACAGACAACAACATAGCTGTAGCTGCAGTCAACCCAACACCAAACACATGGTTGCAAACGCAAAACGAAAGAAAGATAAACTACAACAAATAAAGATAGATGTAAGATATATCCAAAATACAAAGAATAAAACCCCAAAATACACAAATAAACCTTGAACAATACAACATACATACAAATATACCCCACCACATGGAATTTACGACACATGAAATAATATCAGAAATACAAAACCATCCATTGAAAATAACTGCACATATACGTTAGTAAACATCTTTAACAGCAATACATTTCTCCAAATAACATGGATGGACAAACATATAACATGGATGGCTACATATTGTTTCATGTTCACGTTTCAGGTTCCTGTCACAGACTTTGCTTCTGGGAAACATAATCAGTTGGTCTCATAAGAACAAGATTGAATTTCAAGACTGTTTCATTTCAGTCAATACTTTACAATCATATAGTTTCAGTACAGATCCATTCAAAACACCAATAAAAAATGGCTAAATAAATAGCAGGTTAAACATTACTGTTATTACTATTTTTAGTTATGTAAATCAGGCTATTTTAAGTTAATATGATTTAAGTTAAGATGAATATAAGTGAGATAATAAAGGGTGCCAAATTCTGCCAATGTTTTTAAATGTGTGTAAAGGTGTCAGAGCCATGCTGCATGCTGGGTTGGCAGATCGCTATACATGTATGTGTGAAAACAGCACAGATGTGAGGAATATTTGAGGAAGTGACTCCTCAGGGATAGAAAGAGTGAGAGTAAACAGCAGTTCATTGATTACACAGTCCAGAGGCTACAGAGATCAAACACATCCACTACCCTCTAAAAGAGAAAGAGAGTGAAAGAGAGAGTTTGTTTGTGTGTAAATGTCTTCTGAAGCAAAACATTAGGTGTGTGTAAGAAATATACCAATATATTAAACTTCTTAAACATAAGCACATTGTGAAGCGTCACATTAGTGTTCTCTGAAGCCTGTAGTAAAATGGGGAAGAAACTGCACTTATGTCATGCTTCATGTCATGGTTCATAACCGCTACGCCAGGGGTGTGTCCTCCACGGAGGCAAGGGAGGCAGTGTATCCTCAAAGAAATTGGAAGAGAAAATAATTCATTTTACAAAAATAAAACAGCTCAAATATTTCCATATGTAACACTAAGGGCCAGATTTAGTAACAGCTTGTGCGAGCTCAAACCCGCTTTTCGCGTTAACAAACTACTGTCAGGATTTACTAAAGACACGCAGTGAAGAATTAGCGCTGTAAAGTCGTGGACAGGGTTATTTTTGCGGCCGACCTTATTGCATATGCATTTGTAGGAGTTTCTCTTTAAGAAACACAACTTATGGGAGGAGAATATTTAAATGAATCATGCAAGGTGATTTACTAAGGTTTGCACTGGTCAATTTACTGGTATTTGCGCCATTATTTACTTGCCAAAAAAAGCACGTCTTAAACCAGATACTAGATTGTGTTGTTCATTATGGAAATGATCCGGCTGCGTCAGTGCTCTTTAATTTGTGTGTCATCAGTAGATCACGTGCAGAACTTTACACTATCATCTGTGCTTTTTTGAAATTGAACTCTCACGCTAATTTGTCCTGTTTTGTAAATCTGGCCCTAAAAAGTGTATGAATCACTCATTTTCTAAAGCAGTGGTTCTCAAAGTGTGGGGCCAGATTTTTTTAAATGTTTTAAAGGGGGGCGCGACGAATAAAGTTTGAGAATCACTGTTCTAAAGTAACAAAACAGCGGCACCAGCAGGTAAAGTTACAGTGGGAGGCTTGCCTATTGACTTTTAACAGACCCTCCAAATCGTGTGGTGAGAATGAATGAAAGTCAAGTGAGAGGAGGCAATGCTTCCCTCACTCTAATTGGATATGATGGGTTATATTTCGTTATGATTGGTTCATGCGATAAATCCCGCCTCTTGTTTTTGTGTGCGTTCGCGAATCGGTCTGGATGAAGAAAATAATGGCGTTAATAGAGGACTAATTAAAAAGAACAACTCAACCTCTTATCACCCCTTTGTCACATAAAATTCAAACTTGAAATGGCTTGAAAACATGATGACTATGTTTTCTTTATGTGAGCAATCAGCCTGGTAAAATAAAGGTACATCTTCATTGAAAATAAGTTGACTAGAAAAGAACAGCTGAACATTTGTAAAAAAAAAAACTAACTTGATGAGATTTATGTTTTAATAAATAGAACATTTAATTGCATAGTGTAAAAATACAAAATATAATTGAATGAATACATTATATTTGATGTAGAAAAAAATTTAATAAAAAATAAAACTATGAGGACTTTGCCTCCTCATTTTAAAACACCACTGCATGCCACTGGTTCACGTATTTTTCTTACACACACCTATCATTTCGCTTCAGAAGACATTGATTCATCCACCGGGGTCGAATGGATTACCGTCATGATGGCTGTATCAAAATTTTGGTGCCCATTCACAGAGAGATTGTTTTAAAATGTTGTGTTTTTCTTAAGAAAGTCATATACATACTCATGGCATGAGGGTGAGTAAATGATGAGAGGATTTTTATTTCTGGGTGGAGTATCCCTTTAAAGGGAAATGAAAATGTTTACTTACTCACCTTCAAGTTGTTTCAAACCTGAATGAGTTTCTCTCTTCTGTAGAACACAAAAGAAGATATTGGTAACCAGACAGATGACGGCACCCATTGATTTCCATACTACTGTGGTAGTCAATGGTGCCCCACAGATGTTTGGTACTAACATTCTTCAAAATATCTTTTCTTGAGTTCCACTTAACAAAGAAATTCATACAGCTTTGGAACAACTTGAGGGTGAGTAAATGATGACAGAATTTTCATGTTTGGGCGAACTATCCCTCAGAAACAATCCCATTTTCCCATAATTCCCAAATGAGTTCTTTTCCAAAAATTTATTAAGAAATGAACCGGGGTAAATTTTGGTTTTATTTTGGTTTTAAATGTTAGCTTTTATAGCATTAGCTTAATTCAACGTTCTCACACGTGGGACACTTCTAGAAAGGTGTTATAGATTATAATAGCTGGTTTTGTTTTTGTTGTAGTTCTTCTCGTCATTCCAGTGATCAAATATTACTTTACAAGATGAACTAATACTTTAAAAACTAGTCATTGGGGAAGATTGAGAATGTTCTGGAAAAGCGAGAGAAAACAATCCATTCCAGCAACTAGTACATTCTTCCAGCATGACCTCATCTAACCTTTCTTAGTGTGCTGTATGAAACTGTACACTGGGTAAATCTCCCATTGACATTCATATGTTATTTGACCTCCACCATCTCTTTGTGCATGTATTTATCAATCACTGTCACTCTCATCCTTATTGATTATTGATTAGAGACACACTTCATTTGTGATAATAGAAGCCTGTAATCCGGACCCCTGTGGGGGAAGAGCGAGAGAGAAAAACAGACAAAAAACAAGAGAGATCACAAACTGTTCATGGTTAGTGGGTGACGTCTGCCGGCTAAAGCATGAAGAGAGACTGTGGCGGAAAAGGAAAACTGTAGGGAATTAGAAAGGAAAGAAAGGAAATGCAGGGGGAGAGATGGGAAAGGGGGGAGTTCCTAAACTTTTCTAAATCCATGGCCAGTAAAATCATTACTTTTAACCAAAAAATACTTGTTTACCCCACACCTAAAGCATGTGGTTTTGCCTTAACATGTAAACAGAATCTCTGGTTTGCTGACTGGAGCTCTGCTTCGAGACCTATAGTGAGCTGCCTACTCAGCATTTAGAAGAAATAGTTTGACCAAAAGACCCTACATAGGACAAGCAGTTTGGAAATAGATGGATGGAGCTCGTCTAAAAATAATATGGGCATTTGAGATTTGAACATTATGATGGGTACATTGTGGCAAGCAGAGCGGGGCCGAGGGCGTGAGAGAACGGCGTGAGACCGGTGGCGTGATTGATAATGAGCGACACCTGCGCAACGCACCAGTGTCGTATCTCTCACGGAGGAGCGGAAGCATAAAAGAAGGAGCGACGACAGTGAAGGATGAGAGAGGACCAGGCCTGGACTATTTATGTTTTGTTTATGTGTGAGGCAGTCGTCAGTGAGGGACTGCTGTTTTTTAAAAAAAATTTTATGATTAAAGTGTGAAACGTTCAGCGGTTCCCGCCTCCTTTTTCCATGATCCTTTAACAGTGTTACATAGATAATGACTGAATTTTTTGACAACTGTTGTGGCCTGTTTTGCCAAAACTGCTTGCCAACAAACTGTCCATTGTTACCAAGGTTTTTTTTTTTTCTTCTTATGCTTCTTAAAGTAGCGAGTCGTTAGCTCAACAACATGCTAACTCTACTGGTATTGGAAACAATTGTGAGTTGACTCTTCACATGAAGTGAGGTATTTAAATCAATCACTTAAGAAGTTTCATTTGAATTAGAATGGCTTCCTCAGAAGGTGTAGCTGCCATGTTTACTCTAGATAGCAAGGCAACTAGCTATGTTTTTGAATGTTTAGATGAGGTAGGTCAGACACATTCTTTACACAAGTATTCAAACACATCTGTGAGCGCTTGGCCAGCATACTTGCATTGGTTATTAGCTTCTAGCAATGCCAGATCGACATGCTTTGTTGCATTGCAGAATGTGTTGACGCGCAATTCATAACCAAATCAAGTAGGCCTATGTGCGCTGACCAAGCTGCATTTGCGTACTTGCAGTTGGTTCACCCAAAAATGAATATTATGTCATCATTTACTCACCCTTATTTCATTCTAAACCCATGTTTTTTGCTTCGAAACTCAAATGAAGATATTCACTCATCATTTTTGCCCATCCATTGGAAATGAATGCAACCAAAACTTCTATGCTTCAAAAAATCCAAAAAGACATTGTAAAAGTAATCCATATGAATCGAACGGTTTAATCAAAGTTTTCTGAAGAGACATGATGGCTTTAAATGATTAGGCTTTTATTCACTTATATACATTGATCAACACACATACATATAGCTAATCAAATATGGTAAACATGAAAGCTCAAATATGCTTGCTACGTTTGTGTTCTGAAGATGAACGCAAGTCTTGCGGGTTTTAGCAACACTCGTATGTTTTTGGCCTTAGAATGTTTGGGGTGTTTAGATTTAAGCCAGCCTTCTCTTCAAGGCCATTCCTCTTGCATGTAAGACAATTTAAATGCAAATGTCCGTCTACAACGCCATTGAGTAACAAATTGAGCAAATTCTGTCTTTCAGTCGATCCCCAGTCGCAGGATTCCTTGCCGAGCCAACGCCGCATCTGGTTCCTTTTTCGCCAGGGATAACACAGCCAACTTCCTGTCATGGTGTCGAGAGGTGGGCGTAGGTGACACCTGTCTGTTCGAGTCAGATGGGCTTGGTGAGTCTTTTAAACAAATCCATCTCTGACACAGCAACAAAGATTTATGGGTAAATGATAATCTCTACCTTTTTGAAATCTGCCCCGTAAAGACTTTAAGCCTGATTTATTACAACAACTGCATCTCTGTATTTCTTGAGTAAAAGCAGTGAGAGAGCATGTTGGACTTGCACAAGGCATCAGACACAAAATCACATTTTATCTTATTTTGTGCCAACGTGTTTGATATGTAAAAATGCATCTTCACATCGAATTGTTAAAAAGTCCCTATTATGGTCATTTACAGGTTCATAATTTTATAGTTAGTACTATAAACGTATTAGTAGTATTTTATAGTTATATACTATACTGCTAGTATAGGTTAACATGATTTAATGTTCAAATACACATTTTCCTTACAAGTTACATTGTTGCAGCACCTGTTGTCACCCTCTGTCTGAATGCTCTGTTCCGCCTTCCGAAAAGTGTCGTCTGCTCTGATTGGTCAGTTGGCCAAGTCTGTTGTGAATGGTCTTCCGCTTAGAGTGTGTGCCACAAATGTAATGCCTTACCTTAACCAAATGTGTTAGATGGAGATGTCGCTCCATAATGGAAATAATGGCAAGACTACAAGGGGGTTTCTGCTGGATTTGAGATTCACTCCCTTTGGCGTAGACTTTGTACTTTGTAACTTTGCAGATTGTTTACATTCACAAACAGCTATATTACACACTAAAGGAAAGGTTAAAAAAACCATAATAGGTCCCCTTCAACATTTATTTAATACAGTTTAGCCTGTTAAGAGAGACTGAACCCAAGTTCCCTTGAAAAAGTGGACAATGGTATGGACCATGGTTGATGTGGCGATGAACAGGAGATGTCAATGAACAGTGTGATTTCCAGTAAAATGCCCTCATAAAGTGGTAAATATTATAACTGACACACTCTGATGTACGCCATTCACCTAATAAAGTGTTAAGTGACAACATGGAAAGTGACAATCATTCTTGGGAGAAAAAAAAATCAATGTTTCAAGGTTTTATTAAAGGGTTAGTTCACCCCAAAATTTTTATTCTGTGAGTAATTACTCACCTTCATGTTGTTCCAACCCGTAAGACTTTCGTTCATCTTCGGAACACAAATTAAGATATTTTTGATTAAATCTGAGAGCTGTCTCACTCCTCCATAGGCTTCTACATGTATGTTATTGAAACTTGCCGGCCCAGAAATTTAGTAAAGACAGTGTTTAAAATAGTCCAAGTGACTACAGTGGCTCAACCATAAGTTTATCAAGCGACGAGAATACCTTTTGTGTGCAAAAAAAATTAAAAAATAACGACTTTATTCAACTACTCATTTTCTTCTGTGTAGGCCTCAGATGTGAGTTCACGTAGTGTAACAGCGCAGCGCAACGTCAGAACGTAGGCTCACTATTGGCCGACGCTGGTCATGTGTGTGATGTGTGTGATGCTGGCCAATAGTGAGCCTACGTTCTGACGTTGTGCTGTTAAACTACTTGAACACACAAGAGAATGTGCAGAGAATGTGTGGTGTGTTGCGTGTACATGACGCAGAGATCGAATGTAGATGTATTTGTCGACACTTAAGTATGAAAAGCTGTCCTAACCTCACTTTCATATGAAAATTCATAAACATCTACTTGGATGCCCTCAAGATTTGAAATGCAAACCAGTGCAGGAACAGATTTGTGAAGTGTGTGTTGCTGTAAATCTGTTCTATATACCACAAACTAGCTAATCTTCAAATTAGCATATTAGCAAGTGTGGTGCATGATGTGGTAAATTACAAGTTATTCAGCCATATTTCGATTCAAAAGAAAAAACACATTTAAAAGCGAAAAAATTATAATAATACTTTAATACTTGTTTTCTTCCTTTCCCCCTCAGAAATAGCTAAATGAAAACATGGATGCGTTATGTTCAGGTGGGATGTTCTGAGGTTTGATATGGAGATTACGGATTTTAATGCATGTTGTTTTGTGTTGCCATCACTCAACCTCACTGTATCATGGGAAATGTAGTTTGTATGCTCCACAATTCCTTATGAAAAGCATGGCGTGTTGTTCAATCACTTCATGCTAAAAACACACTGAGAGTCTCACGCTGAGAGAACATTAGCTGTCAGTGAGTGCAATAGTGTAATGAATGACTAATTCATCATCACCGTGTCATTCTGTGGTCTTGGTTTCATCATTCATCCATATTGATGTTTTCAGTAGTTCTTTGATTTGTACAGTATGTTTGCACAAAATACAGTGTCTGTTTTATGTTTTGTCTCATGTTTTTATTTGTATGTTCTTCTAGTGTTACACAAACAGCCAAGAGAAGTTTGTCTGTGCCTGCTGGAGCTGGGGAGAATAGCATCCAGGTAGTCCACAACATTTTTTTATTATTATTATTCTTTCAGCACTCGCACTCTCATGTCGCTCCAAACGTTATGACTTTGGTTATTTGGTGAAACATAAAACACTGCAAAATTATGTTCTTTTTTGATGTCTTGTATTTTTGTCTTGTTTTCTTGTTATGTAATCATTCCTAAATCAAGATACATTTACTTGACAAGCAAGTTTAAAAAAGTTTATTTCTCTGACATCATTGGCAGATATTTTTTCTTGTTTTAAGCATAAACTCACTTAATTTTAATCAGTTTGTAATAAAACAAGACTTATCTTTTCATTTAGCTTCTTAAATAAATGTATCATGATGTTTAGAATGTTTAGCCGGTACATTTGTACTAAATAAAAAGACACAAATCCTGAGTAAGATCCTGATTTCTTTTTCTTTTCTTTTTTCCAGTGAATTAGATATTTTGAAGAATGTTGGTAACCAAACAGTTTTGGTTCCCATTGACTTATATAATGTATATAATTGTATATAATCCCATATAATAGAAAAAAGTATATAATTTAGTATCAAATCTTACAAGTAATGGTAAATTAATTTGGCCAAACCCATAAAAAAAGAATTTTGTGGTTCCATGGCTCTATTGCTTTGTTTTTTGTAATATGCAATTTTGCATTGTATGTTTCAAAATCACAATTTTGTTGTACTTGTAATCAAACCATAAAGTGTGAATGGTCACTCTTGTGACAGGTATAAGGTAGAGCCACCTGGACTTATAAAGCTGGAGAAAGAGATTGAACAGGAAGAGAAGAGACCTGAACCTCCACTCTCACCTGTACCTCCCGCTTCCAATTCTCAATCTCCATCCGTTTCTCCGTCCATCTCGTTATCTCCATTCAACAAGACCAACTCCAGCAAAAAAAGTACCGGCAAGCTACTGGATGATGCTGTGAGTAACATTTTTCTTTCTAAATATCACTATTGTTATCTGTACCAAAAGTTCCACTCTGACAAAAGTTTATTTTCCTCTAGAATGATAATGTACAGTTTTCTGTCATTTTGCATGTAATGTGTGTTCCAGGTGAAGCACATTTCTGAAGATCCACCTTGTAAGTGCCCAAATAAGTTCTGCATAGAGCGACAATCACAGGGCCGTTACCGTGTTGGAGAGAAAATGCGTTTCATCAGAGTAAGTAAAAATTGCAACAGACCTTAGTCAGGTTAGATGCCATATTTACAAAAATATGGAAATATGTGACTCTGCCTACATTTCTGCGAAACCTGAGAGACGTTACTCCGTGTTCATTTTGCTGCACTTTTCAGGTGACACGTCCACAAGAGGCGCTATAAGCAATAAAAAAAAAATCTCCATTGCAGATATAGGTTCATTAAGCAGACCAGGGTCATGAATATAAAGTGCCCGTGAGTACAAAATGGTTGCAAAATTATATTCGGTACTTGTTGCATGTTCACAGCAGTTTCAAAGTGAAATGTCTAGTAATTTGTGCTAAATTGAGTGATACATTTTAAATTCCATACTCTGCACTGTTGTACATTACTCGTACCTGAACGCTCTGCATCGCTGTATCAGGACAGGTGAGCTACAGAACAAGTTTACTATGTCAGAAAAGCCATAAATATGGAGCGGATTATGTCGTGCAAATGTAAAAATGTATTAGATTACAAATCATGCACTATAGTAAAAGTGTTTTGAGGTCATAACTGTAACGTGTATGCTGTGTTTCTTTGTTTCTGTTTCTCCCCGTGCCCTAATTTTCCTACTGTGTCAAATTAGTCATTATGTTCACCTGTTCTGTCAATCATCTTGTTAGTTCTTCTGATTATTTAAACCCTGTGTTCTCCCTCGTTCTATGTCCGTTCCCGTCAATGCGTTAATAGGAATTGTGTATATCTTCTGAGTTTATCCTGTTTCTGAGTATTTGCTATTAAAATCTATCTCCTAGTATTATTACTCGGCGCACAATTTACTATTATACCACATTACGTGACAACAACGTAGTATTTACGGAACTGCACGAAAATATATGATGAATCTGTGATTTGGCCAAATTAATTTTATTTAGTAAATTATAAACAAATTTTGATTTTGATGGCTGCAACACACTCCAAAAAAATTGGCACAGAGGCAAAATAAAAGTGAAAAGATTGCAGAATATCCAAGTTAAACTGTTTTGAAATAGTGTTCACAATTAGCAGGTGAACTGGTAATAGGTGAGGGTATCGTGTTTAGGTATAAAAGGTAAAACTAAAACTATAAAACTAACACATTTCTCAATGCAAGATTGCAAAGTATTTAGGTCTTTCACCAACTACCATACACAATGTTGTGAAAAGATACAGGGAATCCAGAGAAATCTCAGTGCATGTAGGGCAAGGCAGGAAACCTCTGTTGAATATGCGTGACCTTTGACCCTCAGATGGCACCGTCATGCTACTGTGTTAAATACAGCCACATGGCCTCGGGATTACTTTGGAAAACCTTTGTCACTGAACACAATCTGCCGCTGCATCAAGAGATGCCACTTGAATCTATGTTACACAAGGTGAAAGCTATACATCAGTTCAATGCAGAGATACCAGAGATAAGCCACAAAATCACTTTCCAGAACATTCTCATTCACAGTTCCATGCTGGTGGAACGCTCTCCCCACCCTCATCCGGAATGCAGAATCCCTGACAACATTCAAAAAACAGCTGAAAACCAATCTCTTCCGTGAGCACTTAACCTTATAGAAAAAAAAAAAAAAAAAAAAAAACACCACACATCGAAACACCACTTATCAGGCTTATGCTACTCTGAATAATACCTGAACTTCGTATTTTGAGCACTTCCTGCGTTGTTGTTGCTCTTGCCTCTTTATGATGACTCGCTGAATATAGTCCTAATTTGTAAGTCGCCTTGGATAAAGGCGTCTGCTAAATGACTAAATGTAAATGTAAATGTACCGGGGTGTTCTCTGGGCCCGAGCTCATCTCAGATGATCCAAAACACAGTGAAAATATGTGCTGTGTCAGAAGAGTCCACATTTCTGCTTGTTTTTTTGGGAAAAAACAGACATCAAGTTCTCAGTCCCAAAGACGAAATGGACCATCCAGGCTTGGTGTAATCCAGGCAGACCGATGTAAATGCAAACATCTGTCCTGGTATGGGGTTCATCATGGGTGACTTGCTTATGTGTGAAGGTACCACTGATGTGGAGGCGTATTGAGTCAGAGACATAAACTGCCATCAAGATCTTTCCTGGGAAGTAAGACAGTGCCAGGCCTCATTCTGCACATGCTAAAACAGAGTGGTTTCACTCTGCACCATAGAAGGGATGTGCCTCATCCCTAGTCCATATCTGTCTCTTACTGGAAATGTATGTTGACCCATCATGAAGACGAGAATCAGACAGTGATGACCACAGACTGTTGAGCAGCGGTCTTGTATCAGGTAAATTGGGAAAGGAAAGTGACACAGTGGTAAACATGCCTCTGTCCCAACTTTTGTGGAGTGTGTTGGAGCCATCAAAATCAAATTTTTATTATATTTACATTATTAGGTTAAAGAGAATGAACAAATCACAGTTCCTAACTGAACCATACCGCCAACACTAACTGTATGCTATAATTGTAATACATTTATATACTTGGCGAAGTGTTCCTGACTGAAAATGTGAATAATGCATAATGTATAATTAATTCTAAAGTGAAAATCATGGTAACACTCTATTAATAACAAGTCATTTTAAGCTTTTGAATACAGCAGTATTAACTCATGTGTTTCTACGTACTTCTAAAGGAAATACCAATTAATAGGAACCGTATATATAATATTTGGAATAAATATTTGGACTTTTTATATTAAGTATATTTATAGTCTTTCACCATCTTGGGTCACTTTTTTTGCTAAGCTTCAAATGTTTTCTGAGATACATAACATTCTGCCATATAACTCCACTGTGCTACTTTTCCATTTAAAAAAACACATGCGCATAGATGGATGTGTTTGACCGTTGTGCTTGTGTCTCGCGTCTTTTCCAGCGTCTTAATCAGGACACAGCGTTCAAAAAATGAGACGTTCAACTTTTACAAAAACGCATCTCAAGACCTCGTCTTTTTCCATTCCACAATTTTAACCACAAAAACGTGTTTTGTGTGAATGGCCCCTTTTTGTGTGTGTGTGTGTGTGTGTGTGTGTGTGTGTGTCAGGAAGCAGCTGATGCCTTAAAATGATTTCTACAAAGGCAGCTCACTAGGTTTTGGAACAGAGATTAAATTGTATTATCCACCACTGTGTGATCACTTTCATTAGTCTGTTAAACACACACACACACACACACACACACACACACACACACACACACACACACACACACACACACACTCGCACACACACGCACGGCAGTGGGGTGTCCCATAACAGCACAGACTCCACTAAATAGTGATTAGTGAGACAGGCCTGGTTACCATGGGAACCTGTTACTTGGCAACAAATGGTTTAAAGATGCTTTTGATCTGAGTTATCCTCATTGTGTATCTGTGTGTTCAGTTGTGTGTTATTACTCCGAGCTGTGCAGTAATACACTGATAACTGCTCTCATGAGAGGATATATGAGTGATTACATCACTCCCATCCGTCATAGCTCATTAGAAGCTGTGTTTAAAGGAGTGTTCTCACTCATAAATAGGACATGAAGACTGGAATTGTGGCCAAGTCTTAGAAACTCCTGGTTGGCTGCTTAAACTTTAATAAAATGCAGGTGCCAGTGTTTTTAAGAGATTTTTTGAAGTTTAGATATAAATTGAGAGGGAAAAAGAAATAGATTGAATAATCCATGTGAATAATTCTGACATCTCTGGTTAAAACATAGCTCACCAGCATGTTGTGTTTTGTGCTGGCGTCCCCATAGACCTTATTCACGGCAGCGCAAGGATATAGGGATAGACATTCATCTCTTCAGTGGGTTGTACTACTATTTAATGTATTTTTGGATTGTTCTGTGGATGAAACACTACAAAAATATCTTGGCAAGAAATTTCATTAAACAAAAAACTCCCGACAATATGAACTATGGAAAATTTTAAGTGATCTAGGAGCTTTATACAGCTTCTTACAGCGGATGCCTTTGAAAACACGGTAAGTCTATCCCTCAAAGCCTCACTGTCATACCTGTCATGGCGCTGCTCAGAATAAGGTCTATTAGGCTAGCTTCACCATAGACAAATTAGGTGGAGGAGACAGGCTGCTGGTAGGAAAATTATTTGAGAAATCGCAAAACTCAATATGGTGGCTATAAGGATAAAAATCAAACAATTCAGCCAATCACTGCACATTACCTGGACCAAAAATACATTTTTTACATATTTTGTCATGTTATAAAAAGGTCATAAATGTTAGAGTTGGTGATTTTGTGTGAATTTGACAATCTGACTCATACCTACATTTGTAAGTAAAATCACCATGAAGGTCCACCCCTAAAACATACAAATTAATGTGTTCACACCAAAACAAATGTTCGGCATGAAAATTAGGTCTGATTTTCACTTGCTATTTGTCTGTTCAGACCAGTGCAGAAAGGCAGACAGGCTTAATGAAAATGCAATTCTGTCAGGACCACTTCCGTCAAAGATAATTGACCATTAGCATACAGTTTGGATCGGCGGATGAGTCACCAGATCAGCCACCAGATCAGCACGCTCCGCCCACTCATTCACTCTCCCCAGAATTCTGATTCCTTGCACCTCAACATCATCATGATTCACTGCACCTGCATATCATCATCACTATATAGACTCTTTCACTCCCTTGTCTGGTCTCGTCCCTACGAACGCATAGAGACTCTATCCTGAAACCTACCTGTACTTATCCTGTAATCAAGGATTCCTTACCCGAACTCCGTCTTCTGTCATCCATTTTCAGCTACCTGTCATCCACCTATAGCCTGCTGCTCTCTCTCCGTTCATCTACAAGACACAGACCCGTATTATCATCCAGCTAAGTCCTTCATCCATTCTGTCTCTCTGCCACAAGCTCACCTGTCTGCATCACTGTTCAGATCCGTGCCATTGCTCAATAAAACTGTTTATGTATCACTTACTTGTCTGCTTCCCTCTGTATCGTGACAGAAAACCAGATCACATGCAGAGGATCGCCCCACCGATCCGTATGCAGACTTGGTTCACGCCGTTTGTCTTTCCCTCCAGCCTTCAACAGCTGTCAATCCACCCGCCATTCCCGACGATCTGATTCAAGCCGCACGTTCATCACTTCCGCACCCAGCACCTTTTGCTTCGCCTGCTGCCTCTGCTAGTCCCATGGCCCGACCAGCGACATTCCCCAGAGAGGCGGAGGATTGCAGCGGGTTCCTTTTGCAATGCTCTCTATATTTTGAGATGCAGCTTCACCAGTTCACCACCAATTGCGCCAGAGTCACATTTGTCATCTCGCTGCTGGCTGCAGTGGGCTGAATCAATGTGGCAATCCAATGCCCAAATCATTACTTAACTCTCAGATTTCTTAAGACACTTCAAGGAAGTGTTTGGACAAACCACTTCGGAACTCTCTGTTCATGATCAACTGTTCAATTTACTCCAAGCGGATAATTCTGTAAGCACCTACGCTCTTCAATCCCGCACTCTAGCTGCCACGAGTGGCTGGAATGAGACTGCATTGCTCACCGCTTTCCGACAAAGTCTTAATCCTGAGTTTCATCAACTGATGGTTGTTTATGATGACGCGTTGGGTCTCGAGAACTTCATTCAAAAAAACATCTGAGTAGCTTAACGTCTCACCGCTTGTTCTCTCCTGAACCCCGCTGTGTATCATCCGCCCTTTGCACCATCTGTCGCCCTTCCAACACCTGAACCCATGCAGGTTGATTCCTACCATCTAACTAATGCGGAGCGTCAGAGGAGAATTCTCCATCAACTGTGTCTCTACTGTGGGAGAGAGGGTCATATCATAATCGTTACCCCGTCAGGACACTACGAATATCGGGTCATGCCGTATGGCCTGTCCAACTCACTTTCTGTCTTCCAGGGCTATATGAATTAGGCTTTCCGGGAATTCCTCCAACGATTCGTCGGGGTCTATATCGATGACATCCTCATCTATTCCCGGAACCTGGCCGAACATCACCTCCACGTTACGCAGGTTCTCGAGAAGCTCCGCCATCACCATCTCTATCTCAAGCTGGAGAAGTGTGAGTTCCATACCACCTCCGTACATTTGCTGGGATATGTCATAGATCAACGTGGCATCCAGAGGAAGGTGGATACCATTCAGAACTGGCCTCAACCCACTACCATCAAGGAGCTCCAGCGCTTCCTAGGATTCGCAAACACCTACAGACGGTTTATTCACAACTGTAGCCTACTCAGTTCACCTCTGACCTCTTCACTCAAGGGCTGGCCCAAGTCTCTGTCCTTAACCCCATCTGCCTCAGAGGTGTTTCTACAACTCAAAGAAGCCTTCCAAGCAGCTCCGATCCTAGTCCACCCAGATACAGATCTCCTGTTCTTCATCGAGGTTGACGCCTCCTCTACCGGGGTCGGAGCGGTCCTATCTCAGTGGCAGGGTGATTCTCCTAGACTCCATCCATGTACCTTCTATTCCAAGAAGCTGTCCCCAGCAGAGCAGAACTACGATATGGGTAATCAAGAACTGCTCGCCATCAAGATAGCTCTGGAGGAATGGAGACATTGGCTGGAGGGAGCATATCACCGGTTCGAGGTAATCACCAATCATCGAAACCTCGAATACCTGCGGGAAGCTAAGAGATTGAACCCACGTCAAGCCCAGTGGGCTTTATTCTTCACCAGGTTCGATTTCACCATCTCGTATCGACCTGGAGATAAGAACGTTAAGGCTGAGACCTTATCATGGCCTCATCAACCTGATCCAGAAGATTCTTCTCACGAACCTATTCTCCCTCCAGCCATGATCGTAAGTCCTATCCAATGGGCCATCGATGAGCAAATTACCCAAGCTACTCGGTCCAACCCTGCTCCGCCGGGAGGTCCAGAAGGGCTCCTCTACATTCGTCCAACTTATCTTCTTCTGGACTCGGCTCATACATCTCCGGGCTCTGGACACCTAGGTAGCCGACGTACCCTCTCGCTCCTACGTCAGCGCTACTGGTGGCCCACCATGACTCAGGATATCTCCTGGTACGTTAAAGGATGCTCAGTCTGTGCCGTTACCAACACTCCCCGGAAATGTCCTGAAGGAAAGCTGGTTCCCCTTCCTATTCCACATCGTCCATGGTCATATCTGGGCATCGACTTTATGACTGACCTTCCACCCTCAGCGAACCATACCTGTGTGGACCGCTTCTCAAAGGCGTGTAAATAGATTCCCCTCAAGGAAATTATGCAGTTTATCTCTCGGGTCTGGCGGGCCTTCTTCAAGCTCCTCGGAGTATCAGTAAGCCTCTCTTCCAGTTACCATCCTCAAACCAACGGCCAGACTGAGTAGAAGATCCAGGAAATTGGGAGATACCTGAGGTCCTACTGCCATCAGATTCAGGACAGCTGGAGCCAATTCCTCCCGTGAGCGGAGTACGCCCAGAACTCCTTACAACAATCCACCACAGGGCTCACCCCAATGTCCAATGTTTCCTGTGATACCAACCTCCATTATTCCCCTTGTCGGGTGAGCCCTCTGAGGTTCCAGCTGTCAACCACTGGTTCCAGCAGAGCGAGAGGGTAAGGGACTCAGCTCATGTGCATCTACAACAGGCAATGCGGAGACTCAAGAGACAAGCGGACGCCCGAAGAACATCTACCCCTTGCTACGAACCAGGCCAGAAGGTGTGGCTCTCGACACGGGACATGCATCTCCGCCTGCCTTGCCGTAAGCTGAGTCCCCGGTACATAGGTCCATTCTGGACCTAGAGGCTAAACCTTCCACCTCACTACGGTATCTCACCATCTTTCCATGTGTCTCTCTTAAAACCTCACACTGAACCTATATTGTCTCCTCCCACTCCGCCCACTCGTTCACTCTCCCCAGAATTCTGATTCCCTGCACTTGCACATCATCATGATTCACTGTACCTGCACATCATCATCAGCGCACACTATATAGACTCTCTTCTCCTTCTCTCCCTTGTCTGGTCTCGTCCCTACGAACGTATACAGACTCTATCCTGATACCTATCTGTACTTATCCTGTAATCAAGGATTCCTTACCCGAACTCTGTCTTCAGTCATCCGTCTTCAGTCATCCATCTTCAGCTACCTGTCATCCACCTACAGCCTGCTGCTCTCTCTCCGTTCATCTACAAGACACGGACCCGTATTATCATCCAGTCCTTGATCCATTTTGTCTCTCTGCCACAAGCTCACCTGTCTGCATCACTGTTCGGATCCGTGCCATTGCTCAGTAAAACTGTTAACGTATCACTTACTTGTCTGCTTCCCTCTGTATCTTGACAGCGGTATGCAGGGGCAGATCAAGGGAAATATTTATAGTGGCAACAACAAAGCAAGTGTGCATGCAAAGTTTTTGTGGATTTATGGCCTGACATACACATTCTTGTTCATGAACATGCAAAAGAGTTGCATTACCACAAAGTAATCATTTATACTGTTTAAAAAGAACTAAAAAATACTTGACAGTGAATGAAAAAAAGTGAGTGAATTCAGACACTGATGAACACCTGATAAGCAGAATCACAGAAGGACAGAGAAACAAGAACAGAAAAAAGAAGAGATGAGCAGAAACACAATAAATACAACTGACTTCCAGTCACAGACTTAAGGCCCTTTGTGAAAGTTTACAAACCAGTTTGATATAATTTCTTTCAACATACAATTATGCAGATGTTTTATTAAAAATAATAGTTTTGTTTGAAGTCACCATTATGTTGATTAGTGTTTGCTTTTGTTGGGCCCTTGACTTTTTAACATTAGTTTTTCTCTGGCTGTTGTAACTGGGTGTTTAAAAAGCACATTTGTAATGGGGCAATTCTGCTATTTGTTATGGATATATGCAGCATGCTGGGTGCCAGCATATTATAAAACTATGCATTTTGGCATGAATAAATTATGCAGCGGAATGGTCTTTTTATTTTTCTTATTTGCTTTTATTTTTGCTGTTGTTTTTGTTGTGACTATTTTGTAGCCTGTTTTGTGATGTTCAGAGTTTATCTCTTTTTATTTTAACGATTGTTGGCATTCATATACTGATTTTTGATGTTTGTGTGTCTTCACAATAATCCTTCACAATAACTGATTGCTGCTGAAACTGTTGCTGTAGTTTCACAGTGGTAGTATGGCCAATTTTGCGTGTATTAATTACATAACACACTTAACACACACACAAAAAAAAAGGAATTAAACACTGGATTAGATCAGTGAGTTAAGAGACTGATATTGCTTTATTTAAAGGCAGTACCTGCGTAGTTGCTGATGCAGTGACCATATCTCATTTCCACCAATATGGATCAATGATTTTGATGACATCACTCTGCACTTCAGCTTTTCATAACATTTTCTGTCCAATCAAATGCTCTCTAGAATGTAAAGCATCCTGCCCCCTACATTATAAATAGACAATGAAGCTGCAAATCAGTAACTTTTTCACACAATTACTATTTTCTACATGGTGAATGGCACATAATGCCCTATATAGCGGGATAGGGAACAATTCAGACAGTGTAAACATGCTTTATATTGGGGCGAATGAAGTCTGGGTTCACGTTACTCTGTCTGTTCTGGTCCAGAGACACGAGCGATAGCACAGAGCGGATCATATGCGAGTCAGCGCAGACCACAAAACATACAAACCAATTTGAATTCTGCAGAGAATGCTGTATTTTAAAACGATACGGAGGACATTAGGAGGAGAAACGGTTAGAGATTAGGAGGAAACTGCAGCTTTACCGAGCTCAATGGCACTGGCCGAGCTGTGATATAAACAAAATGCTATTTGGCTTTTTTTTTTTTTTTAATGGGAGGAGAGCTGTTCGATATGTCTTGCCCTGTCTTCCTGTTTCAGTGGAAATAACGTCAACACACTGAATAATGCTGCGTGTTTCAAAGCACTTCAGTGGGCCTTTTAAACTTTTATTTTGAAATTGTGATGAACAGGTCGCATATTTAGAAACATATTGATGTATTCTCTTATGTAAGTGTAGGTTTATAAATGATTTACCTTACAAATCTGATGAAATGGCACACATTGTGTTCCCTGATGAATGTTTTAAGCAACCCAAACTCTCAGCATATGCAGAGATGGAGTTTGAGTTGCGCTCCACGCATGTGATGATGATAACAGATCATGTGGAGCAGAATTTACTGTGAACGGAGCTGCTCTGAGACGCACGTAACTACACACATAAAAAATTAAAGCTCAAATATTAAACCCGAAGGTTTTATGAAGAGTTCAGATGCAAAAGCCTCAAAGTGACATCTGAAATTTTCTTCTAGAATGATACATTTTATCAAGCTCGTATATTTAAGTTCAGTAATTTGACTTAAATGGCAATGAAGATTACCTATTAATTGTCATTTAAGTGAAATTACTGAACTTAAATATACAAGCTTGATAAAATGTATCATTCTAGAAGAAAATTGCAGATGGCACTTAGAGGCTTTTGCATCAGAACTCTAAATATATTTATTTTGAATTCACAATAGCTCTATGATATAGTATTTAAATGGTTTTAATACATTGTGTAGCCTTAGAAAACGGTCAAATAATGTGTTTCATGGATTTTCGTCTGTAGAATGCGTACTGGAATTGACTAGCATGACTGCCAGAACTGATGCTATATGCTTGATATTCACTCTCTGACAGTAGGTGGTGCTTATGGAAAAGCAGAAATACAGCGGTACACAATTAGGGCAGCACTGCGCACCTTTCCGTTTTCTGGCACCTGCTTTTCACGGATAAGAAAGGAAGTCAAACAGTATTTAAATTCTAGCTATTCAGCCATTCGCTATGGTGTTTACCAAACAAAACCAAAAACAAGAGTACAGAAGCAAAAGTTCTGTATTATTTCTTATTTCTTCGCAATGAATGTGAATGTTCGTGTTGGTCTGAACAGATGCATTAATAGCCAGTCATTTCAAATCGAAAATGTTTAACAAATTTTTGTACCAAACATTCATATTGGTGTGAACAGGTCTTTAGATCATACAGATCGAATTGTTTGAAAAACCTAATAAGATTAAAAAAATTTCATGAGTATTTATTTTGGTTGTATTGTTTTACCCTTTTCCCAGATCCAGACTTTCAATTTGTTGACCAATTTTCACATTTTATTACGTTTTTTTAGAAAATAAATGTATAAACATCTAAATATTTATTGTCTCCAGATGTTGAGAGTTTGACATTTTATTCCAAAATTTTTTTAAATGTTTTTTGTTTTTGTTTTTTTATAACAAAATACATGCTGATTTGAGATGATATTGAAATTACATGGAAGTTTGTTTCCACCAGGGAATTGAAAAAAAATTACAAGATAATTGCGACTTTACAATCTTACATCTCGCAATTCTGACTTTATAACATGCAAGTGCGAGTTTATATCACGCAATTCTGAGAGAAAAAAGTCAGAATTGTGAGATAAATAGTCGCAATTACCTTTTTTATTTAAGAAAAAAAAAAATGCTAATGCACTGTTGGACATTCATAGCAGACAAATTGAATATGCTCTCTCTTGCTCTCCTTCTCTCTCTGTCCATGAACGCAGTGATTTGATTTGAACTTTCCTCTAGCTGTCTAGATCTCATTACTACACAACTAATGTGATTCCTCATTTTCAGGTGTAGATGCGAGTGCTCAGATTTCATTTAAAACACTGACTGCAGCGATTCATCAAGCTAAACCACTGAAATTGATATTAATTCAGTTGCCTGTGGAGAATCACATTAGTCAGAGCTGATTTTAATTGCTCTGTCCCCGAGAAATGAATCAGGCTGCATCACTGCCGCCCCCTATAGAGAGAAACTAACAACTGCACCAGCAATTTCATTCCTTGTGCACCCAGAACAAAGACTGTGCTGCTTGATACATTGAGAGCCCCCTTAAATAAAAATAAAGACAATAAATATATATATATATATATATATATATATATATATATATGGTATACTAAAACACCATGCATTTTTATTACACAGTCTGGAGAGAAAATTAAACTCGCTTGTATTTTAAAATCAAATTAGGCAGAGATGTCAACATGGACAAGTTACATGACACCCTCATCCTTGAAAACCATGAACAAAACTACACAAAGTTAAAAATACCTGACCACACTGAATACAGTTTGTGCCAACCGTAATTCAAGTAATTCATGTTTTGTGAATTCCTGGCTGCTTTATGCATGAAAATTCAAGAGACACTGATATTCAACAGACCAAACACAGTCACACTTCTGCTGTTTATGCATTTCTAGGCAATAATAATAAATAATGTTTAAATTAAAAGTCATGTGTGTTCACTTTTGTAAGATAACTCTAGAGAAGAGCATTTTCCCATTTACTGGAGATAAATGCAATTGGTTACAACATGTTTAAAAACATATATATTAAAATCATTTTCTTTTATTTTCCAAAGAGACTGCCTTGAAATGTGTTGCCCAGCAACCAGGGCCAAGGCTAAAATAAAAAATAAATAAAAAAACATACAAATATTCTGCTTTCTTGTTTGTTTTGCAGTGAAATGAGCGAATCCTGTGAATATGTCTCAAGGACACATTCCTTTTGTGTTTGTCTTTGAGAAAGACCTTTCTTGTTGAAATACCCCTCATATTCCCCAGATGGCTTAGGATAGAGTTATTAGAAAGCTGCGTTTTCATTTAGTTGTCATTTAAATACACCATTTGCTTCAGTGTGTGTTTTTCTTTTAGCCTGTTGAACTTTGGTGCTCCTGAGAGAAATTGACTGTGTATGTTCCCTATTGAGGGACGTTTTGGGGGGATAACCTTCAACATCACAGACCTGAACTGCTGTATATAACAAAACTGTGTGTGTGTGTGTGTGTGTGTGTGTGTGTGTGTGTGTGTGTGTGTGTGTGTGTGTGTGTGTGTGTGTGTGTGTGTGTGTGTGTGTGTGTGTGTGTGTGTGTGTGTGTGTGTGTGTGTAGGTGTAGAAGTCATGTGGTGACTTGTAGAGTCTGATTGGTAATATATTTGTGGCTCCAGTGCCTGAGGGCCACACAAACGCCCATCTGGAGGGGCTGACCTGTGAATGTTCTTCCATCAGCCTGCTAAGAGCCTTATGAATCTTTAATATAATTTCCCTGCAGGGTTAATATGAGCTGCAGCTCACAGTATGAGATTTTTCTGCTGTTGTTTATTGTTTAGTGTTCGGATAATTCTCCTGTCCTCACATAACTGTTTTGAGCGTGTGTCTGCAGGCTACGGCTGGTTCAGCTCTTTATCCCACAGGGGAGGGTTACAGTGCATTATCAGAGTGACATTTTGTCATTTCTCACCCTTTATGAAAGATTCTTTAGCAGCTTGTGTGTTCAAGGCCGCTGGGACGGAGGCTGTAATAGAGGGCTGAATCACAGCAGAATTGCTGCTTTTTATTGGGACTGTGACTAACTGTTATGTGATGGGGGTTTGAAGTGTATAAATGGCTTTTTTTAGAGCTTGAAGCGATTTTGAGACAATCAGGATCAGATTCATTATCGGTTGGTGAAATAGAAGATTGTGATACTAGAAGATGCTGTGCTTGAAAAATGTTGTAAAAGTAAATTCAAACCAAAGATTTGAGTAACTGGGAAACAAAAGTTGCACATACACTAAAATGTTTTTATCTCACACAGAAATTTCAGGCTCATATTAAGAATTAAAAAGTAGTCATGACATGGATTTTTTATTTTATTTTAATATGTTCCTTATTAACCACTTATAATGTTAATAAAGTTTTTTTCCCCCACAATTTTGCAAATGTTTTATATAATAAATGTAGTCATTTCTTATAAAAAATGTTTAGTCTGTTCATTTGATCGGACAGTTTTGGGGGTTTAAGATAAAACATAACATAATATTTATTATTTAAATGTAAAATGAATTCAAACTAAATAGGTTTTATAGAATAAAGTGATACAGTATATGTCATGCATTTATCAAATTATTTTAGAAGTAAATAATGCACTTGGACACAAAAATATGCACGTCATGTCATTGACCCTAATAATAATTCTTTCTGTTTAGGAACTGTCTTGATCGGATAATCTGAGGTAATAACAGATGTTGTGACAAGGCAGTGGACTCCTACATTTAGACCTCTGGAGAATGTAGGCAGCTGAAAAAAAATAATTTACGGCAGCCTCTCTGTTCCTTCACCATAATCTCAGTCTCACACATCTCTTTGCCTCGAGGGAGTTTCACAGTGGGAACCGCAGGTGACAGATAGCCAATACAAGGGTGTGATTACGCCACTGGAGGTGTTAAAGGAGTTTAATGGCAGGTACTTTATTCTTCAAATGAGCTTTCATGAATGATTAGGCCCAAAACTTTTCCGTATGCTTGGCCAGAGCATTGGGTCCATTTGGGTCACGGCACCAATTTAAATGATTCTACATTGCCCGCTTAAAGCAGAGCTTAAACCATCAATAATCAGCATGGGAGTTGGATGCCCTAACGTGGACACTGAAGAGTGGAGCCCCTAGCATAAGTCGCTAATGTGTCACAGCACCAGTGTAATCGTTCAGTATGGCCCACTTTGAGCAGGGCTCGAACTGATGATGGGAGTTGGGCGTTCTAACAAGGACGCTAAAGGCCGCAGTCTCTAGTGTCAGTTGCTAGCATGCCTCTTGACACCAGGAGAGTGAGGTTTACCTTGCACAGCTATCTCGTACCAGCTGGCCCTCATCTCACTCATCTCCATCCGGCTCACAATACCATACCAATACTGTAATCAGTTCCACATATCCTGGTTTGAGCTCAATAAATGGCATGGGAGTTGGGCATGCTAACAAGAAAGCTATTTGTGACAAAATTGCGCATTAACCAAGATTCAAATGCGTAGCCAATGTAATGTATGTGTGGAGTCCCATTCAACTAAATTAACATGAAGTCTTGTGTTCCTGTGGCAGTGACAGCCCTCAGTTCTCAAGGGAGTCATAGAGTTTATTGGAAGTAAAACATGTTTTCTTATACACTTAGCTAGCTATAAACGATGGTCTGGTTGTCTTCAGACTCGTTAACTAGTTGATCGAAAAGAGAAGACTGAATGCAGGAGTCCTCTATAGGGGCTTTTCAAGTTGTGTACTTGTGTTGCGTCCTGAATTGTGTTCTGACAGAGTTTTGTGGTAGCTCAATTCATGTGTATTATCAATGATTGTTAATTGTTTGCTCCCAAACTTCCAAATTGATTCCATTTGGGAGAAGTAACGTGACCTGAACAAGACGTTTTTACACTTAGACGAGTTGCGTCTACATGCATCTCACCTCCTGATGAATACGAGTCATCTTGCACAAAAGTGCTTATCCAATCAGTACCAACGTATGACACTCAAAAAAAGCTTTTAGCCAAGTGTCTACTTTCACGTACTTGCATAGAGTGCAGTGTATGTTGGGATGTAAACTCAACCAACCTAGAGATGTGTATCTCTAAACTCTTTTTCTCTGTCTCCTCAGATGCTGCATAATAAACATGTGATGGTGCGTGTTGGTGGAGGCTGGGAGACGTTTGAGAGCTACCTGCTAAAGCACGACCCGTGCCGCATGCTCCAGATCTCTCGTGTGGAAGGCAAGATCTCGCCCATCTCTGGAAAATCTCCAAACATCAGAGACCTTGCGCCTGACAGCTACCTGGTAGTGGCGGCCCACTACAAAAGCAAGAAGTAAAGAAGAAATGTACAAACAATGACTTTTAATGTAACTTTGAAGCACAGCTCACTGGCTAGCCGTTGTAGATGCCACAAGGACATGTCAACTTGTGTTTAACTTGTGTTTAAAGGAGAAAAACTATTTTTAACACAAAAAATGACAGTGTAGATCAGCTAGTGTGACAATGTACAACTAAGATACTGAGGCAACTGGAATACAGAATCAAAGTTGTTTTATTTGTATACCATTTTATTTTATTTTATGTTGTGTAATAACCTTATACTATAAATTCAATCCTGACTAATGAAATCGCTGGATGAATCCAATCATTCACTTCTACACTGGTGGTTATTCCTTTTAGTGCTTCATTTGCTAACAATATTAATGACTTTTTATGGGGGTTTTATTATTATCTTTTGATGTCATGATATATATTTTCTGGCATTTATTGTGTTTGACTGTGATGGCCTTGCTCTTTTGGAGAATGGAATCTAATCAGCCAATCATGTGGCAGAATAGACCCATAAAGCATAAAGACATGATCAAGAGGTTCAGCTGCCAAACATCAGAGAAGAAAGAAATGTGATGGAGATGACTGGGACCTTGCAATGGTGGTTTTAGAAACTACTGATCTCCTGAGTGCGACAGTTCTGTGCAAAGTCAATGGAGAATAGCCAGACTGGAAACTTCACAACAGTGAAGAACACACCTGAAGACACATTACAATAAACCTTTGAAGTCGGCAAAGAGGAAACTTGAGTTCAGTGTAATCCAGTGGTCCATAAGAACTCAATCCAATGATTAGAGCACCTTTTGCATGAGGTGGAACGGCAGATTCATTTAACAAATCTGCAGTGACTGCTTGATGTCATTGTTAACAATAACCAGAATCTCCAAGGACTTGTTTCCAGCTCTTTGCTGAATCAAGGTTTAACCAATAAAGTGAACAGAGCATTGAGTATTATTTGCAGTATAGTAGTAGCAGTGCAAGAGGTTTGAGTGCGTCGTTACAAGACGATATTTTTCCGTTTAGCAGCAAATAATTGCAAATAATAATAAAGAGTTTTTTTAATCAAACACAATCTTTATTTAAGCAATGACTCTCTGCAGTTGTTCTTCTAAAACAGTTCCTGGTCTGAAAGCGTGTCACTGCCCTCTACTGGTAAACATGAACATTGCAATACTTTGCCTGATTTATTGTATTATCAGTGTTAAAAAATGTCACAATTGGTAGGACCCATATCTTTTTCAAAACTCTACACACAGTTCTCTTTACCAACTTTCAGCTCAGCACAGCAGTACATTTCATATTAAAAATGCACTAAAACTACCAAAACACTTCATGCATCTCAAATCAACTCACCTCAAGAAAAACAAACACACTTTGTCACTCATAAAGCAATGACCAAAAACACTAACAACATGTAGCATTATCCAAGGTTTTCTTTTGTAAAAATCTTTACAAAACAAGAATTACACAAGTTTTCCCCTTTAGTGGATGTTGATGAAATTGAAAGACTAAAACCTGTGTAAGTGTTCAGCTACATCAAATTGTTTTGATAGTTTTTCATTTCTTTCATTTTTTTTAGATTTGGAATATATTAAATATGGTATTACTGTAGAAATGCGGTCTTATTTAGTTTCATATTATGTTAGGTTAAAAGAGTGTAAGCATGTGCAAATTGGCCTGTGTACATAGTTTTGTTTGAGAAAGTGATTGTCGTGATTGATTGCATTTCGTACCAAAGAAATGATAAATTAGAGACTGATGCTGCGCTCACTGTGTGAAGAGTTTTGAAAAAGTGGCCTAACTCCAATGTCCAATGATTTTTTTTTTTAAAAAAAGAAGAACAAAAAAAAAATCCATTACTATCCCATTCTGAAAGACACCTGGGAAGATATTTCTGTTGATTATTTGGTGCAAACCGATTTCCCTGTCACAAGCACAGGCTGTGATTGCTGTAGGCAGAGGTAACAACTAATTTAAACCGTAACATAAACCGCTTCTTAAAAAGAAATGCATCAAAGGCAATATATGAAGAATTCACTCAGAGTTCCTATGGATACAATATATTTCACACTAATCACAATAGCTCAGGCTGCTACATAATTGACAAGTCATATCATATGTCATGTCACTGTTGCATAGCCCAGAAATATGGATGTTGAGTTTAAATGCAAGTTAAGATTTTCTTAACTTTAGACAACCAAAGCCCTTCAGAAAGGGTGAGTAATTGAGGTCTAATAAGATAAAGTAATGCACATTCTACTTGGTTCAGCAAGTCATACAATCAACAGGCAGTGAAAGTGCTAACTGACAGAATATCATTCATTAATGTTTAACTTCACTCTTAAATATCACACAACATTTCCCACTTGTTCACTGAAAAATCCTATGAGCTTAAAAACCAAAACACACTGGTAACTGATGCTTAAATATAAACGGCTAGATATGGATTAAATGACCCAAAATCCAATATAAAACATGCTTTTCAGTTGTATAAATGTGTATTAAAATTAAAAACGTCAAAAATAGAGAGCACATTGGTACAAAAGCTGCGTCTGTGAAAATGATGCATGAACATAAACGGAATAGGTTGTGAAAAAAAACAAACATTAATAGCTAAACTCGGTATCCCAGTAACCCACTAGCTAGCCCATCTTGGCATTAAAGAGGCGTGGCCTGGATGCACTCTGGCGAATCAGAAGAGCTGGAGGATTAGCTTTGTGCAAGAGCTTGGCAGTCTCTATGCAAACTCCCCTGGCTAGTGTACACTTCAAAATAAAGAAAGAAAGCACAAAGAGTTTTAAGAATCTCTCAAGTCAGCGGGAAATACTGCAGATGAAGGTTCAAGGTTGATCCCCAATGTAGACACACCAGTGATCTTCCCTTCAGCCTGTGTTAGCCAACCTGCCACTGGAGAGAAGAAGAGAAGAAGAGAAGAGAACACTAAAATAATCTTACTTCTCTTCATTCAGTGGGGAAATAGCATCAAATATCAGTAAAAGAAGGTCCTTAACCTTCAGAAAAGGTTGTCCGACTCAAATATTATATCAAATATTTTCAATTTATTTTAGAAATGTATTTTTATGTATTTATTTCAGGTTGGCTAAAATCCTTTGGAGAATTTATTTTCTAGAATAAAAGTAATACAATGTTTTTAATTAAACCCTGGATCCTGAAACTATTTTTATATAAGTTATTTAGTCTTCAGTGTCGCATCAGTTGAATATGCTGATTTGACATTTCTTATTATTATCAATGTTGAAAACGTGGAAAAATAAAATTAACGGCATTTAATGTAATCTCTTGTAACATTATTAATGTCTTTAATGTCACTTTTGATCAATTTAATGCATCATTGGATTTAAAAAAACCTGATGCCAACAGTAAAATGAAAATCTAAAAATTAATATTGATACATGTGTCAAAATATAATTATAATTGTATGTTGTATTTTAAATTAAAGTCTACAGAAGTGATACAGACTTTTGATTAAAATTACTTCGTGCTATGCAAAAACTATAATAAATGAATGAATAAGTTACCCTTAGCCCCCCGCCTCCAGAAGGAACAGAGTTCATGGTCTGTTTCTCGGTTTCTTCCTGTTTCTTCTTTTTCCTCTCCAAGGCTTCTGGGTTTTTGACACCTCTGTAGGTAATCTACACAAAGATCACACAAAATACTGCTACCACACCATACTTGTTACCCAAACACTTGATTTATTGAGTAAGAACAAAAGCAAATTTCAAAAATGAATCATAGCATGAACTAGTAGTTGAAGTGTGTGATATTATTCAGTGCTCACGTGCTGAATCAGGGTGCACCTCAGACAAGCTGGGAATGTGAGTACAGAGTGTGCAAAAACTAAAACTATAACACCAGACAATGAAATATAACTAGCCAATGCCATCACTGACCTTATGCAATGACAGTTTTAATCTAGATCTGCTCTACAGCCGAAACAAACTCGGTTTGTATCATTGAATCATTATGTTCCTGCTGATCACAGTAAAGCTGCTTTTGAAACAATCTGTGTTGTATAAAGAGCTCGTGGTAGTATCATAGTTGTAGTCTTGCAATAGTTCTTCAATTTGAATCGAAGTGGTTCTTTTGTTAACAACTCACTGACTCACGTCAACTCAAAATGAACCTTTTCACGAGTCAAACTTTATAATACTAATAAATTCAGTAACAGAGGTAATGGGACTTTGTTAATGATAATCACAGAAAAAAGAACTGTACGGCCACAAGCATAATGAGATTCCAGCAGCAGGGAGAATCAGTGTCATGTGTTTCAGCGGTGGGATGCGTCCAGAAGTGTGGAAGGAGGACAGGAGGAGGAGGACGTGTACTTACCGTGACGCTTTAGCAGTTCTATGCTTTCCCTTAAACCTCTGAGAGACAGTGAAATGGCCCTCCAATTACATATGGCGAAACTAAAATCACTACACCATAAAACACTGGGTGTTTAAAAAGGATCTAAAATGGGATCCCTATTTCTCTTTCTTGGATATTTGTTTCCTTGAAAGGTTGAAGATGAATGAATAAAAGCAGTAAGAAGTAGAGCAGGATTGTATAATGAGAGGATGAGTATAACAGTAACGAAGAGGATAACAAAACAGATTTGTTGTAAAGTGATGCCTGTGTATGGAAAATTATATATACAGGTATTACTTTACAATAAATTATATTTACAAAAAAATAAATAATAATACTTTTTTACTCTGACAAGTAAATGACAGATTTACTTGTCTGAAGGACAAGCACATGAAAAGGTTTAATGTCAAGCCCTGTTATAGTAATGAATATACAGTGTGGTGCTGCTGAGACCTGTTAGACTATCAGTGTTATGAATTTGATCTTATATTGTCATTGTGGCTGTAAATGTGTAATGCGTCAGTGACGAACAACTGGGGTCAGAGCTGGTGATGATGACAGGACTCCATTATAAGTGGTCAAATCCTGAGTTTGTTCTGATCCACAAATAATAGTAGAACTCTACTGAAGCAAAATTCACCAATAGTATTTCGAAGACAAGGTATTTCAACCCCATTTTGTGGTCATTTTCAGCTCAATTTGATTAATGCATGAATCTAACAAAAGCTCTTTTATAAAGTGCTTGAAAAAATGGTTGTTTGTGAACAGTCGTTTCTCATGAAAGCAGTTTTTAAGGAATATTTGTACTTGTAAATGTATTGGTCAGGATAAAGGACTATTTAAGTTTACACTAAACTGATAAAACTGGTAACAAATATACACGTTCCCCTATATAATCATATAATGTTTAACTTAAAAAAAAGTTTCAAAATCAAACCTCTTTCTGTCTCTTCTCTGCAGCTTCTGCTAGCTGTCTTCTCCTTGTCTCCTGTGAAAAATAAATGTTTTCAAAATCACCTGAACGTCTGAAAAGCTCCAAAAATAACAAAAGTGAGACCCAAATCTTTACAAATATAAAATCATTTGAATACAATGTATTATTAATGAATTGTAGCAGACACTGAAGGAAAAGCTAACACATGTTCAGCCTGCATAGGAAGCTTCTATACTTCCGACAAACTATCATTATATATTCTCTCTCTCTCTCTCTCTCTCTCTCTCTCTCCAACAAAACAGAAATGATCCTGCACAAATAACTTAATAAAATTAAAATAGATATGATTTAAAAACATATTCATTAAAAGTAAATAAATCAAATGGACAACATTGACAAGCAGGAAAAAACAGACTAAACATTATCAGTAGTAGCCTATTCATTCAGGAACCGGTCACATTATTTATTTATTTTATTACTAGACCTAGTTAAACAAAGATATTTCAAAAGTTAGTCTGCCTAAATAATAATAAAATAAAATAATAAAAAAAGTGAGAGTATGTAACTTTATTTACAAACAAACAAAAATAAAGAAATGAGGACATATTCCACATACTTGCTGAAAGTATGTAAGTTAAAGTATAACAGTGGGGTTAACTACATGAGAGTATTTCACAAACAAAAAAATAATAAATAATAGTAATAAAAAATCGTTTTATCCTCACGACCACAAAATGTGCAGGTCATTATATTCTCATTCATAATCATGTCACTCAGTACCATTATAACGAAGTTGGCGTTCCGTTTAGGCTGTTTAGGAAATGATAACACTTGAAAGATGAACACAGTTACAGATGTAATGTAAATGAACGCATACATATATAAAAAGTACTCACAGGGTCTGGTGTGACTACTCCATCATCTCCAGCTCCACTCAGACAGGGTAAACACATACCCATACTGATGTAGTAGCACAGGGACAAACACAACTCTTTCAGTAAATCTGAGGTCACATATGACGATGCCAGGCCGCTAAGATGAACTCTACAGTTTCAAAGCTTTTCTATGCTGATATAAAGCCACTGTCAAAGGCAAAGCTGAACAGAGCTAGCACTGTAAACAAAGCTGTGCAGAGCTAACGTTACTTTAGCCAGCTACCGCTACTGATAAATAACGTTCACCACACTAGCGGACTAATATAATCTTCAGCAAACCTCCTTCTCACGGCTCCCGACATATGTTTTTTTTGATTTTGGTGTGTAAATAAATGTAATATTAGTTTAGCTGAAAGTGAAGTTCTTCTTCTTCTTCGGTTATATAGCGAGTGGCATTAACGTTAAGGTGCATTATCGCCATCTACTGAATTGGAGTGTGGACCAGAGTTTACCCATTAGATAGATAGATAGATAGATAGATAGATAGATAGATAGATAGATAGATAGATAGATAGATAGATAGATAGATAGATAGATAGATAGATAGATAGATAGATAGATAGATAGATAGATAGATAGATAGATAGATAGATAGATAGATAGATAGATAGATAGATAGATAGATAGATAGATAGATAGATAGATCTACTCTCAATCAGTTCTGTTCTCTTGAGATAAAGAAATATACTCTCTTATCCACATAAGGCTATCATTATGTTCATATTCTTAAATCTATAAAGATTTTCATATATCTCATTAACTATATCCTGTCTACTGTGAGATGTGAATGACTGCAGTGACTTTAATGCCAAACATGAATCTGTAAAAAAAAGAAACAAAGAAAAAGAAAAAATGTATTTGTATCTCTTCTATCCACTGTAATGCTGTTGCGATTGCCATCATCTCTACTGTGTATACTGACAAATGATCTGATGTTCTCCTATTAACATAAATGTTTAAGGATGGAATACTGAAAGCAAAACCTGTTTGATATTCAGTTTGTAGCCTATCTTCAACAACAGCTAGTGTTTCAAGAGTCTTTATAAACTATCATCAACTCCAGTACATAAAAGTTCATGAATACTGCAGGAAACATCCATTGTGGAGTTGAAAGTGAAGTTGTTAGGATGACATACTGAAATCATCAGGATTATGATAAACGTGCACGCTACCACTGTATATTGATAGTGTAGTTCCTTTACACTTTGATACTGTAAACCACGGTACTGACTGATTACCTTGATAATAATAAAAAAGCAAAAACATCGGAATACCATAGTATTCGGTACAAATAGATGTTTTGTGGGGAGTGACTGCTTGATATGCTAGTTTGTGGAAAGCTATAGCGTACAAGGAAATTCCGAACAAAACTGTACCATTGTTATTGCATGGTAACCGTAGTTTAGCTGTGGCAAGGGTATAGTCTACAACATATGAATGAATGAATGAATGAATGAATGAATGAATGAATGAATGAATGAATGAATGAATGAATGAATGAATGAATGAATGAATGAATGAATGAATGAATGAATGAATGAATGAACATGATTGCTCAATACAGTAACATGGTTACAAAGAATGTGAAAATTTAACAACTGCTTTTGATGATGCACGTGGAAATTTAGCTGATCCTTGATGCGATCACAAACAGAAACGCAAAGTTGATTCTGCACAAATTTTATCTAATATTTAATGTTTTTTAGATTTATGTAGCAAATGAGAATTGATTAAATTATTGTATAGCCTATATTTTGAGACAAAGTTCTTCTCAATGATTTTCAGTTTTGTTCAATCTCATTGAATGAAGCAACAGTTTATGTAAATAATTAATTTCAATATTACGTTTTTCAATAATTTATGTAAACGTACGGTATTTGGGGTTAAAGGTGCCCCTGCTGTTGGGACGAAAGGTACAAAAATGAACATGATAATAAACAGCTGACAGACTTTTCCATTCAGATGGTAAATATCATGTCAAGTCACCTTTATTTATATAGCGCTTTTAACAATGTAGATTGTTTCAAAGCAGCTTTACAGAAGCTTTTATAACAGGAAATTAAAGTGACAGAGATTGTTGTGGCTTTACAGCAGCTCTAGAATAAAGTTATTGTCCAGTCAAAGTTAGTTTTGATTGATTCACTTCCATTGCAACGATCATTAGTTATTAACTTAGGGGCCGCTAACACGACACCGTTCTAACAGAAAACCCTTAACGCGCTCCGGCCGCTCGTTCGCACAACAACAGTGCCTGGTGTCTCGAGGACGCAAACCTTGAAATTGGTTCCAAGGAGCAAGCGTTGAAAAACGTTACCATCAGCGTAAACTTCCAAAACGCGAATCTGTGAAAACGCTGACGGCGTGCAGATGCATATTACGTGTTCAGTCTATAGGTATGCACGTTTGAATATATATATATATATATATATATATATATATATATATATATATATATATATATATATATATATATATATATATATATATATGAATATATTGTAATAATATAATGAATATATTGAATATATGAATATATTTGTTGTAACTTGTCTGGCCTTAAAAATTCATAATACAGAATTATCCATTATCCGCGTATCCATGTGAACCGGAACTATATTGACAGCGTTTTATCTGTACTAAGGTAAAGGGAAGGGAAGGAGACCTTCACAGGGGAGGGACTGGTTGAGACTTTAGGACTGCATTGTCATCGTGTCCAGGCGCAGGTCCTTCATCAGATCCGGATACGGCCTGGATCCGGCGGACTGCGGTAAACCTCGGCTAAACAGAGAGACTAATATTAGCGTAGACGCCATCCTTCTTATGATGAAACGAGTAGGCTACATCAGGATTTATGGGAAGTGTTCCCGGTTCCGACTGACCAAATCTATGCAGCCTAACATTGAATTATAGAAGTTGATCATGTGTTATTTGTATGCTAGGTCAAAGTGTGTTTATTCTAGATTTAGAATAAGGGAATAAAGGGAACCCTTGTGAACCCATGTGTAGGACTCATAATCACTGCACTTTTAGACTGAAGTGAAGCCAGACAGCAGCTGCACTCAAACTATAGCACTTAAGGCACAGTAAACAATAACAGAACTACTGTATGTTACCTATTACATTATTTATGGGAGATTGTTATAGGAGATTGTTGTCAGATCCGGAATACTGTTACATTACAGTGACTGTAACTTTTTGCAAATGTATATAAAACTCCACCCCATGTGTGGTTGCTGAGCTGGATCATGACACAGCACTGATAAACATCACTGTGGGCTCATAACTGGCACCAGCTTTCTGCTGAATATTACACTAAAACATCACAATGAACAAACGTCAGTGGTAGGGACTTGAAAATAGTTTGCAAAAGAGATGCAGCTTCAGCCAATCCCGTCGGACTGTTGCAAAGGGCCGGAAAGCTTTGAGTTGGGGAAATGGCCAGGACACTCATCATCACAAGAATCTGGTAATTCTCTGTTCATCTTCATGTTGAATTTAACAAGAGGGTAATTTGGGTAACACATTTAAAGCTGTTGTGCTTGTGCTTTTACTATGATTTGTTTTTAGGGCTGCAACTAACTGTTTTGATAATCAGTTAAGTATTTGTTTAAATTAGCCATGATTGATTTCCAGTGTTTTATTGATTAGCTTTTTGATATTTTTTATTAATTTACAAGCTCATAGTAGTTATGTCTTGAAGGGTTTATATATAGCTAAAAATACATTTCTTTATGGATTAATTTCGTTATTTTCCTAACACAAATTATAATTTCTTTTTTTCTTCTTTTGACTTTGGGGTGAAATGTGACACAGATGACAAATGTTTCTTCATATTGTCTATTTTGAATATTGCTAATGCATGAGCTAAATTGCTACTTTGTTACCTGAGAGAACTGTCACATATCTAAAGTTTTTAAGTGGTGAAGTGGAATTGTGTTTATCTAAAGAGGTTCAGGCTCAATAGCATTTAAGGGACTTAATTGTTATACTAAATAATCAATATGCAGAAAGTCTGAGACAGAGACTATCGATCATGCTAATGTGGAGGATGCAAGACATGCTGTGATCTGCTTTTAAACGGATATCAACATCCGGATATCAACAAATATAATGTTGTTCTTGACCTGTGTGCTGTTCCTTCTCCCGTCCTTAATGTTACTAGTTTCCATAAAACCACTGTTTACAGACTTTTGTCAGGCTCCAAAGCAGACAAAAAATACTGGTATGGATCATATTATACTGTATGTTATCATAAATTTCATAAAATGTTCATTTAAAAAAAAAAAAAAATCAAGTCATTTATTTCTGTAGCTCATACACATTGCATTAAAGCAGCTATAGCTTTACAGAAAATCATGACATTAATGTTTATAATATCCTAATATTTTTGTGTCTTGTATGTAGTCACATTTATAAGATTAGAGCTGGGCGATAATATATATTTTTTTATTAAATTTTTTATGACAAATAATCAAGTTGAGATTTGCAATATTGCTTTACTGAATATTACTGTATGCATGCAGATAAAGTTGTATATACAAATGTGACACAAGACAGGCAGAGAGCGCTGAGCACTGATGGATGAGCACTGAATTCTGGGAATGATGGTCTGTCCACTTGCAGCCTGTCCGACAGGCATGTACATGTCCACTGTCCGTCTAGTTTTGACGTCTCAGCCCGCAGGCTGTCATTATTATGGGGCAAGAGCGTGTAACAAAATAATGTAATCTTCATGTTAACATGCTTCTGTTATGTCTTGGCTGATGAAAATGCTGTTTATTTTTATCTGTGCATGGAGTGTGTGTAGATTTCATCGTTGTGCAAATCCTGCTGATAAGATATTATAGCGACTAGGCAAATATGACAAATATAGAAAACGTATATCAGGGCATGTTGTCACAATGATAAACACTTCAATTTTATAAATTAAAATCTGGTTGTAAATATACAGTGTACAATTCTAGTCTTTCAGCATATATGAGTAAGATTATCAGTTGTTTTTTATGTACAGTAGCAGCAATGTTCAAATTTAACTCTAAAAAGGGGGGGAAATTATAAAGAAATTCTTTATTGAAAAATTAGAAAATATCAGTTGTACAGAACAATAACCTTTTTAGAAATATGAAGTATGATTTTCTATATAATATATGTATTAAATATTTAGTGTACAATACGGCCAAAAGACCATATATATATATATATATATATATGGGCTATTTAAAAAATCCCATTTTCTATGTATACATAAATATATATTTTTTTAACTTTGTGATATGGACCAAAGGGTCTGAAATAAAGCAAGAATATAGGGGCCAAGCACTGCATAGGCACCTATTGTATCTGTTGGCGTTCCTATTATTATTAGGGGTCTATGGCAGCCCATAGAACAGTTTGCGGGAAAGTTATGAAATTTGGCACAGTGATAGAGAACAGTCTGAAAAGTCACCAGAGCAAATGTGGAGTCTCCAACTCAATTCCTCTAGCGCCACCAACTGTCCAAAGTTTCACTCATGTTGATGCAAATAACTTTTTAACCATAAGGGCTGGAAACAAAATAAGCCATTCCGCTATTTTGAATTCTCAGAAAAACCTACTTTTTCGAACTCCTCTTAGGCCGTTGCTCTGATTTTAATTGAACCAGATCATCTCCAGACAATGCCGACAAAAAGGTATATGTCATCACAAGCATGACCTGAGGCTACATGCTGCGTTTGGCGCAACGCCACCTACTGGTCTGGAGATATACGAAAATGGCTATATTTGCTTATAACTTCTAAACGGTTTGTCCAAAAATCATAAAAGTGATCTCGTTATATTCGTGATATCACATTTTTCCATATCGACTATTTTAGTTGTCGGCCATTTAGAATTTTGTACCAAAATGCTGTATTTTATGAATGCATGATCATATCATTATGTACCATACAACTCTGTATGGGTCACCAGTACAAAGCTTGAGAAGTTTTGAACCAGCGCCACCTAGTGGCAAAATACAATTTTCAAATGCTTATAACTCTGGGTGTGGTTGACTTATTTTCACTGTAGTCATCACCTTAGGTTCCTGAATCCTTGCCGAGTCCGATGATACCAAATATGCTAGGTTTTGCCTGACGGTTTGTGTAGCGTTGTGATTTAGCACTTAAAAATCACGATTGCAAACAGTTGTAAGGATCGACTTGAATTCCATTACTTTTTTGTCGCAATTGGCTGAAGATGATATGGTTCAATTTTGGTGAAGATTGGACAAACTGTCAAAGACGAGTTTGAAAAAGTAGGTTTTTTTTATATATAATTATTTATTATATATTTTTTCAATTATTATTATTTTTTGAAAGTCGATGGAGCTACACAATTTGTTTAAAAAATCCCATGGTAAAATATGACTGTTTTAATATAAGTACCGTATAGAGATAAAATATGTTATTAATTAATTTTAACAAAAAAATAAATACACTACATAGTTACATTTTCAGTAAAAATTTACCCTCATGACTGACTTTTGCCTGAGTGTTTTTTTCTACAGATTGAAATTATTAACTGCCGGAAAGCAACACTGAAATCTATAAACAACACTGAAATCAATAGCACTAAATGTCTGAAATATCCTCCACACATTCATTCAGTTTGAAGTGATGAAGTGATCAGCTCAAAATTAACTCACAGAAACTCTATCAAGAACATTCTAACTCTCTGTTGATTTCTTCTTGGTTCATTGATGAATGAAGTTTGTTAGAATATTATTGCTTTGGAACATCATTTGCCTCTTTCATTTACCTCAGTGACTGCAGATATCCTTCACTTCTGCCCATCTGCTCTATTCTAATCAAGTTTTGATAGTAATATTATGTCTCGATAGTAACATTATGCCGGACCTTTAGAATAATATGTAATGTAACAAGAGAAATTAGCTAGGACGTACCATCCCAAGGGTCCTGTCCTGTGCAGAACTGGCACAACAATGACAATGATTCCCTTGCAGTGGCAGTTTGAGACGAGACCAGACCCTCCAAGATCAAGACTAGAATCAGAAGCTCTAGGGAAACCTCTTCAAAAACAGATCAGTTGCCCAGGTGTGTCATTAATTTTCCTTGTTTGCCTCAGTATTTATCTGTCTGTCGTTTCAGTTGTCATTTTAGGTTGTCGTTAACACTTACATTGAGTTTGGTGTGGATATCTTTCTGAAGTCTGTTTTATATTATTCATCCATATCGTGTTCCTGTTTACACCACGCTTAGCACACAAGAAGACAGAACAACCGACCAGACAATGATAAATGGATTACATAGCGAGATTCGCCGCGTTAGTCAGGAGGGGCTTCCGTTATTGGATTTCACACTTCATTTCAGTCAGCTCGCTGTACAGACCAGTCTCTCTTTTGGATCGGTGCCAACTATTACCACCAAGCTTGCCACATGAGTCCTAAAAAGTGAAGCCAAAGCATCTCGATCGCCCCCAGGTGGTTGGTCCCAGTATAGGTTATAAACCCCGCGCTCTCTATGTAACATATTGAACGTGAGACGAACTAAACAATCGAATTACACTTCAAAATGTTTTTCAAAAGATGGTTTCTGTCATTTCAGGTTTTTATTATGCTAAGTTTTGGTTTGGTATAAGTTTGGTTTTAGTTAGTTGCTTGATGCTATAAAAACAGGGCTGTGACATCATGACTGATCACTGATGCGCCAACAGACTTTTTTCAGGATCTTTGGGAGGAGATTGGAGCTTAAACTTTAATTTCTACATTTCAATAACTGTTTAACACCTACATAAACGGTACTAACCGATTCTGCAGAAGTGTAGGCCCTTGATATCGAGGCGCTTCGCACTCACTACTCGAGGCTCAAGATGTCAGCGCCATATTGGGACACTGGTGGCTTCACTTACTACAATGAATAAAGAATGAAGGTGTGTCATCCATCTTTTTTTTTTTACAGTCTATGATTACCACCCATTAGACCTCCCGGGCATCAAAGGACTAATAAGGGAGGCCTTCATCTGGTGTCTGGAGAGTGTCTGCCCCTGATCCAGACCACAGCCTGAGAGTGAGTATCGGGCGGGACTTTCTGAACAGTTTATATGAGTGTGGAGAGAGGAATTCCTTGTGTCCCTTGATCTTGCCAGAATGTGCACCATCTTCTTCAGTCCTGTTGACCCCACCCAGCCTCTCTTTCCCACCACCACTACAACTGTGATCAGGAGTCTTCTGTTTTTTTGTTGGTTTTTGTGCTGCTCTCTACTCTCATCCTCAGTCCTCAGCCAAACTTGCCACCCAGTCGTCATTGTCCCCCATCAGTCCCTCAGATCCTCCTCTCAGTGGCGTGGTTACACCGCAGACCTGCTGGGAGCCTATTCCTCCTGGGCGTGATGATCCCGCGGCTCCACCTCCAACCTCAGAAAGCTCTGTTCCACCTCGACCCATCGTCCTGACTCCTACGTCTGCACTCCTTCCTACCTCGATGGCAGTTCTGTCAGGACCACTATCATCAAAGACGATCGACAATTAGCATACAGTTTGGATTGGTGGTATAGTTCTGTTCTGGGCAAGAACTCCCTGCGCATCTATGTAGCCTAGCATGGATAAGAGCAGGAGTGCATTTACCCCCCTAAATTCGAGAATTTAGTCTGATTCAAAGGGGAATCAGAATGCCAAATCCTGACTGGACGAGAGGAGGAGCTGGGGATGGAGGAGGGAATTAGCTCCTGAAAAACGTTAGCAATCTTGAATGACATGACCTGTCAGAACTAACGCTATGCTTGATCGTAGACCATTGGCCATTCGGCTGAGCCGGGCTCCTTCATACCATTGGCTCCACCTGGGTCGGACATCACCATGCCTCCACTGCGGACTTGCGGACCGTCCGGTGCTCTCAGGTCCTGCAAGCTCTCAGTCGCTCCAGCTGAACCTCTGCCCTTTGGTTCCGCACTTCCATCTTGGGGGGTCATAGCTGTGGCTCCGTCACGGAGGTCCAGGTCATCAGCGTCCCATCACTCCCTTGGATCTCAGTCTGCGATCTGGGCTCCACTACCTATGGCTCCATTGCTGTCTGTCGTCCACCCGGTGTCATCAGCCACCATGGCTCCTCCCTCCATCAACTCCATTGTGGGCTATCGTCCTGACGTCACTTGGCTCCTCCCATCATCTCAAACATGGTTTCTTCCTCCGTCATTGGTCTCATCTGCCTGCTCTCACCATCCCTTCACCATCCACTCATCTGCCTCCAAAGCCCCCACCCTCCCTCATCTTTTCTGTGGTTTCTAAAGTTGTGCCTTCCGGGAGGGGTGTAATCTAACATATTTTCAGTTATTTTTTTCTTAGTTTCCTTTTCATGGACTTTTAGTTTGTTTCTATTCATTCTCCGTTGTTCTA
Source organism: Leuciscus leuciscus (assembly GCF_965113295.1). NCBI lineage: Eukaryota > Metazoa > Chordata > Actinopteri > Cypriniformes > Leuciscidae > Leuciscus > Leuciscus leuciscus. The sequence continues at coordinate 9,104,408 of NC_138724.1, read as the reverse complement.
GTCCCCGCCAGTCTTTAGTTGGCATGGTAACTGATATGATTTTGTTTATTCTGCCCAGCTGTTTCATTATTATCCTTGTTTGCCTCAGTATTTATCTGCCTTTGTTTTCTGTTCTCATTGTCGTTTGTCGTTAACGCTTGTGTTGAGTTTGGTGTGGATATGCGATACACCTATCTCCTGATTCGAAACTATCACGATACTTGGGTGCTGATACCATACGTATTGTGATTTTTAAAGGGGTGGTTGATTATGATTTCACTTTTTAACTTTAATTAGTGTGTAATATTGCTGTTTGAGCATAAACAACATCTGCAAAGTTACAATGCTCAAAGTTCAAAGCAAAGGGAGATATTTGCTTTTAGAGAAATCACTTTTTAAGGACTACAACAAACGGCTGGTTGGGACTACACGACATTCCTCCAGGGTTAGTGACATCACCAACACTAAAATGTACATAAACCCCGCCCCCTGAACACGATTTCTAGATTATTAAGACAGAATTTGCTAATCAATGACTAGAAGATAACTACACATAAGCTACATAAACTCATCAACTAACCATTCAGAAACGTCCTGTTGCATTCTACATGTTGTCACCTCTACTTGAGTCTCTCCATCATTGTCTGAATCCGGTTTGAACATAAAAGGCTAAACGTTTTAGAAATTTTCAGTGCATGTCTGTGTGAGTGCAGGCTGTTGTAGCTCCGCCCTCTGTGGTGGGAGCAGCAGCTCATTTGCATGTTTTAGGAAACTTAGAAAATTCTTCCTTTCCTATAGTAATGAATGAATCAAATTTTTTCTTAGGGAGACTACAATCCACTCCCTGATGCGATACTGTAGTAGACGGTTGCCTAGTTATGATTTTCTCCCTGATATTATCAATCTTATAAGTGAAGAAGTTCATAAAGTTATTACTGCTGTGCTGCATGGAAACTTATTGGCTTGAAGCTTTAATTTTCGTTAGTTTATCATCAAGCTCTCTTTCCATGAAATGCGAAATACCTCTAGTTTTGTTTTCTTCCAGTCGCTCTCCATTTTTCTGGCTGCTCTCTTAAGGCCCCGAGTGTGCTCGTTGTACCACGGCGTTGGACTATTTTCTTTAATCTTCTTTAAGTGCAATGGAGCAACTGTGTCTAAAGTGCTGGAAAAGAGAGAGTTCAAAGTTTCTGTCGCAATATCGAGTTCTTCTAAGCTATCTGGGATGCCGAGATGATGAAACTGATCAGGAATATTAATAATAAAGCAATCTTTAGTGGCAGAAGTGATAGGTCTATTATATTTGTGTAGCCCAGTGGTAAACTTGGGTATTATAGTGTAATGGAAACAGGGTAGGTTACGATTAATCTCTCTTACTAAAAAACTAGTCCCATGACTATTAAAAAAGTAAATGTTTATTTACTTTAAATAAATAATAGGAGGCACTGATTTATAAAGAATGAAATATCAATTCATTTCACATAATTAAAAGGAGATCAATGTTTGTGATTTTATTTCATGACAGTGATTAATATTAAAGTTTAAAGTTTATATTATTTAGCTAAATAATATTATCAGAGGTTTAATACAGTAAGCCTTTTATTACTCTCTTCTTATTGTTTTCATGTTGTTATTTTTATTGGTCATTCGGGTATTAACGTTGTATAGTCAATAGTGTTTGGCTGCCGGGATGAAAAGAGATACACGTGACCGGAAGAGGAAAAGGGAGAGAGAGTGCGGGAAGTTTTTTCTTTTTCCTCGCTCTCTTCTCGTGGTACCGGGGAGGAGCAGAGGATGCTGGCGCATTTGAGAAAAGTATAACGTTAGAAAGAGTGAGTAAAGCCGATGAAACTGAACTGGGTGTTCAGATAAGAGGATCGCGGACTCGGGTTGTTATTGAGCGAGCGACTAAGTGAGAAACGAAACCGAAGACTCGTCTGACGGAGGGAGAGAAGGAGCGGAAGCGTGATCAGAGGTAACGTTAGCCGAGATAGCTAACTTTAGCCACGGTGTGCTTATGTTGGCGGACCTGTTGGTTAATCGCGTTGCACGTGAGCATCCGGACCGAAGTATTTCCACGCTCTCAATGTGTTGCAAGTGTTTGTTCAGCGCACTCAATGTTTTGCAAGACCAACACAGGCCTGCAACGTGTTTTTCCTTCGTTCAAAGCAGTACTGTGAGTAAACTGAAACGTGTGTGAATGCGTATGTGTGAGTGGGCCCACCACTGCATTTGCTCAGACTGGTTTCAGGACATGTGGCGAAGTTTTTGTTTATTGTAAAGTTTTCTGTGTATTCTCAATTGTTAGGAAAGAGATAAGGGATGGGAACTTTTTGATCAGTTATTCTGGTGTAACTAGTGTGATTGAAACTATTGAGGTTTCTAGCTAAATTTAACGAAGCTATCATTTAAGTATTTGGGGAATTTTTTGGTTATTTATTTTGTATATTCGTTGATATTTTGTTTTGGGGAAAGCTTTTATATTCTATTTGCCAAATTCGTTTATTTAAATAAACTAGGGCATTAACCCTTTTTTTTTGCTAAACTAAAAACTATCTCTGAGTCTCATTATTTTAAATATTTTATTGTCAAAAGGTTTTACAACTCATTAGACACTTATTAGGTGCACCTTCGTGGTATCCACCTGAACTACACCGAACCCAAGCACCCCCATTCTCAAGTAAGTAACTCACAGAGTGGTTGTACGGGTGCTACATAAATAAAATGGAGGCACCGCTGGGATAAATTTAGTTCCAAAGTAGTTTTAAATCAGATCTAACTTTAGTTTGACTCAGAGATTTAAATAGTTTGTTTAAAAAATTGTTTAGAACCAAAAGCTGGCTAGCTGTTAACCTACATGTAAAACCATATTAAAGATTACCTATTGTGAAAAATTTAAAACTGCAAAAGTAGAGTTCTACTAAGCATCCTAAGTCAAGAAAACGCAAATTAAGCTTTATCTGTGGTAAAATACAACTAAAACCTACCAAATTTAGTTCTGACAAGTGATCACTGTAAGCGCACAACCCGTGGGGATGGCTCAGTTGAAGAACTGGTGTTTTGGAGAAGGCATAGACCCGGTGAAAGCCTTGCTAGTTAAAGATGTACCTCCAGAAACTGAAGTTGGGTTCATTGAAGAAACGATGCAGACTATCAAAGCACTCGGGAGAGTCAAGGTGAGAGGAAGAATGTATGACCCACAGTCTCAAAGTTTAACTGTGCTATGTGAGTGCAGGGAGAATGTGAATGCAGACGCCATTCCTCTTGATGTTGTTCCGGAGGGGTTTGCTATGACCTGGAGAATCGTTGGACCTTCTAAGCAAGAGGAGGAACCCCAAGCTCAGGCCGCCTGTGATGGACAAAATGTGCCGCTGCCAGATTCCAGTTTTCTCTCCCCACTTCAAGCGTCCACTCCTGAAGCTATCATTCGAGCAGTTGGTGATGTCCTGCAAATGACAAGCAAGCCCACACACGGTGACAACAATCTATACAGAAGACTGCGCATTTTCTCAGGGGTCATGCCCACACCCCCGGGAGAAGAACAGTTGGAAAACTGGGTTGAACAAGCCAGACTTATGATTGAAGAATATGATCGCCCTGAAAGAGAAAAGAAAATGAGAATAATGGAAAGTACAAAGGGTCCTGCACTCGAAATCCTCCAAGCTGTCCGTTTCAACAACCCATCTGCAACCTCGATGGACTACATTGACATTATCGAGACCACCTTTGGCAACCCCGAGAGCGGTGAAGAACTTTACTTTGCTTTTAGAATGTTGTGTCAACACCCCAACGAGAAACTCTCTGAGTTCCTGAGACGCCTTGAGAGAGTCCTAAATAAAGTTGTCCAAAAGGGTGGACTACTGTCATCGGCGGCAGACAAAGCCCGTCTTGACCAACTCATTAAAGGGGCCATCAGGTCTGACATGATGATACTAAATCTCGGATTGAGAGACCGCAGAGACAGTCCTCCCACTTTTCTCGAGCTGCTGAATGAGATACGCCTGGAGGAGGAGCATGAAGCTTCACGTCGCAGACTCCATCCACCCAAAGCCGTCTACGCCAAAAGTGCTACTGTGACCTCTGACACAGAGTTAAAAGATTTGAAAGCCGAAATACACCAACTCAGAGCACAAGTAAGTGAACTCTCTGCCCCCGCCGCCATGTCAAGTCACCTTTCGACGAGCACACTGCTTTCAGTCACTCCGGCGGCAGAGAGCGCAGAAGACAAGAACGTGCAGGCTTTAAAGAAAGAGGTTGTCAAGCTCCGAAAGCAAGTCTCTGTCATGTCAGTCAAGCCAAAGTACAGTCCTGCTACTGAGCCCTGCCCACAAGAGACCCAGTCAAGACCCTGGCAGCCAAGACCTTCTACAGCCAGAGATCCAAGTGATTTCTTCTGCTATCGCTGCGGTGAAGACGGCCATTTTGCCAACACGTGTGCCTCTCCCGAGAACTATCCCAAAGTTATTCAGAAACTGCTGCAAGCTCAAAGAAAGTCCAAGCAGAACCGCAAATCTGATAACGAAACAAGAACCAAGACCACAAATGCAAGTGTCAAGAGAAGCGCGGTAAATGTACAGACCAACAGTTTGCCCGAGGGACTCGTGGGACCGCCCTCCACTGCTCAGGTCAGGATCAATGGCAACCCCTGCACCGCGCTGATGGACAGTGGATCTCAGGTTACCATCATCTTCGACAGCTGGTATGCCAAACACCTGTCACACATCCAGTTAAACTCTGTGACCGGTCTAGCCATCTGGGGCCTAAGTGAGTCAGAGAGCAGTTACCCGTACAAAGGTTACATCCAGGTTGAGTTGGAGCTGCCACAAAAGTCTAAGTCCAACAAAGTCAAGTCTGTCCCTGTCCTGGCCCTGGTGTGCCCCGATCCACGTTGCTCCGAGACTATACCTGTCCTGATCGGCACAAACGTCAGGGGGGTTCAGCCCTTCAAGTCCAGAACAAAGAAAGAAAACCTGGAGAACGTCAACTCAGTCAAAATCCAAGTTCAAGAGAAAAAACACTTACCCGGTCCTGCAGGGATGACCATAAAAGGCAACAAAGACTTGCCTGTGGCTGAAGTTAAGTGGTCTGGGCCTGGTCCTCTCAGCATCCCTCCTGGCACTGAATACGTTGCTATCTGCAAAGTTAAAGAAAAACAAGACATCGGAGACAGCATACTCATCATTGAACGAGCCCACTCCCCTGCTCTTCCTCCAAGTGTACTTGTCCAGCCAACTGTGTTGTTCTCCAAGATGCTAGATCCAAACAACTTCCTGGTGCTCCTGCGTAATGAGTCTCTAAAGCAAACTGCCATTCCAATGGGCACCGTGATCGCTCACCTTCACGTCGTTGATATGGTGACAGATGCACCAAACCTTAAAGTCGAATCTGTTCCAGCTATGGATCCTTCTTTGTTTGACTTCAGTGAGTCACCCATCAGCAAAGAGTGGAAAGAGAGGCTGAGTCAAAAGCTGGCCAAACACTCTCAGGTGTTCTCTATTGAAGAATGGGATGTCGGTTTGGCTAAAGGGGTAGAACATCACATCCGTCTGAATGACAACACTCCCTTCAGAGAGAGATCTCGACGTATTGCCCCTGCTGATTTGGATGACCTTCGGCGTCACCTGCAAGGTTTGTTGGCGGCTGGGATTATACAAGAATCAAGAAGTCCATATGCTTCACCGATTGTCCTTGCACGTAAAAAGAATGGTCAACTTCGTATGTGCGTTGACTACCGCACCCTGAACCGGAGAACTACCCCAGATCAGTACACTGTACCACGTATCGACGACGCTCTCGATTGCTTGTCCGGCAGTAAGTGGTTTTCAGTGTTGGATTTGCGCAGTGGCTATTATCAAATCCCAATGGCAGAGGAGGACAAAGAAAAAACTGCTTTCATCTGTCCTTTGGGGTTCTTCCAATTTGAGCGGATGCCGCAGGGGATCACCGGGGCCCCTGCGACCTTTCAACGGCTCATGGAAAAGGCAGTCGGCGACATGCACATGCTTGAAGTCATCGTCTATCTAGATGACCTCATTGTTTTCGGTAAGACTCTGCAAGAGCATGAGCAAAGACTCCTCAAAGTCATCGCTCGTCTTGAAGAAGCTGGACTCAAGTTGTCCCTCGACAAGTGCCAGTTCTGTCGCTCGCAAGTCACCTATGTCGGGCACATTGTCTCTGAGAACGGCATCGCCACAGACCCAGACAAAGTTGAAGCAGTGACGCGGTGGAAGCAGCCAACCGACCTTCCTTCTCTGCAGTCATTTCTGGGGTTCTGCGGCTACTACCGCAGGTTTATAAAAAACTACTCCATCATCGTCCGACCACTTACAGAGCTGTGCAAAGGGTATCCTCCCACCCAAAAGAAGCGAAAGTCTACCTCTTCATCAGACAAGACCTACTATAAAGTCAATGAGCCTTTTGGTGACCGGTGGGACCAGTCATGTTCAGAGGCATTCCAAAAGATCATTCACTGCCTCACAAACGCACCGGTGCTGGCATTTTCCGACCCCACCAAACCTTACATACTTCACATTGATGCCAGTTTTCATGGGCTTGGCGCTGTACTCAACCAAGAGTACCCCGAGGGTTTGAGACCTGTGGCTTTCGCCAGTCGCAAGCTGAGTGCATCCGAAAAGAACTATCCAGTGCACCAGCTCGAGTTTTTGGCACTTAAGTGGGCAGTGGTAGACAAGTTCCACGACTACTTATATGGAGCACAGTTTACCGTGAGAACTGATAACAACCCCCTAACTTATATTCTCACGACTGCAAAACTCAATGCGACTGGTCACCGCTGGCTCTCAGCACTCGCCACGTACCATTTCACACTGCAGTACAGGCCTGGTAGCAGCAACATCGACGCTGATGCCCTGTCACGCAACCCTCTTCCAACGACAGAAGAAGGCTGGCAAAGCGTACCGACTGAAAGTGTTCAAGCTCTGTGTAAGCAGATCAAGTGCCGTGAAACTCCGACAGATTCCACCACTATTGCTGAGTCACTTGGAGTGTCACCTGATGGTATACCAGAGTGTTTCGCCTCCCCAGTTCGGTTGGATCTCGGTTCTCTGAGTCAGCTCAGTCACAAAGACCTGGTCACCGCTCAAGATGTTGACTCTACTATCGCTCCAGTCAAACAGTCACTTCGTGGTGGTCCATCATTCACCAGCTCCGACAATCCAATTTCTGTCCTGTTGAACAAAGAAGCAAGCAAGCTGTTCATTCAAAACAACCTGCTCTACAGAAAGGTTGAGAAAAATGGAACTGAGGTAAAACAGCTGGTACTGCCCAGAGAGTATGTCCCGATGGTCCTGAGATCTCTGCATGATGAGTCCGGTCACTTGGGCATGGACAAGACCATCGAACTTATCAGAAATCGGTTCTATTGGCCGAAAATGGGAGTTGAGGTTGAGCAGTATATCAAGAACTGCGGCAGATGCATCACTCGCAAAGCCCTTCCTCAGAGAGCTGCTCCCTTAAAACAGATCACCAGCCAAGGCCCTCTAGACCTCGTCTGTATTGATTTTCTATCACTTGAGCCAGACTCCCAAGGTTTCGCCAACATCCTTGTAGTGACAGACCATTTTACTCGATATGCCCAAGCTTTTCCAGCCAAAGACCAGAAGGCGGTCACTGTTGCCAAGATACTGTGTGAGCGCTACTTTGTACACTACGGACTCCCTGCCCGCATACATTCGGATCAAGGCCGCGATTTTGAAAGCAAACTGATCCAAGACCTTCTGATGATGTTGGGTATACGTAAGTCAAGAACATCGCCTTACCACCCTCAGGGAGATCCGCAACCAGAAAGATTTAACCGTACGCTATTGTCAATGCTTGGCACACTTGATCCAAAGCAAAAACAAAAATGGAGTCAAAAGATCAGTCAGTTGGTCCACGCCTATAACTGTTCTCAGAACGATGCAACTGGTTATTCGCCCTACCTGCTAATGTTCGGCAGAGAAGCTCGCTTACCGGTAGACATCTGTTTTGGCGTGACTGAGGACAACCAAAAGACAAAGTCCTATCTTCAGTATGTTGCTAAGCTCAAGCAAGATCTCCAAAGAGCCTACAGTCTTGCAACAGAATCGTCAGACAAGAACCACCAAAGAAACAAAAAAGCACACGACCAGCATGTCAAAGAACAAGTCCTTGAAAAAGGCGACAGAGTGCTACTGAGAAACTTTGGGGTCACAGGCAAGCACAAATTGAAATGCAAGTGGCGATCCTCACCATATATTGTTATGGAGAAGCTACCCAACTTACCTGTCTACAAGATCAAGCCAGAGAGAGGCATGGGAGCAGAAAAGACTATTCATCGTAATCACCTGTTACCCATTGGTTATCTGGTGAGACTCCCTGTTGACGGAAGGGAAGTGGGGCCACAACGAAGACCTGTGACCAGAGCTTTTCAGCAAAATACAAAAGAACCGGTACAGACAAACAACCACGATGAAGACGTGTCCTCAGAATTAGAGTACGACGAAGTATACCTGCCAAGACCCGTTGAGTTAGACTGGGACAAGTTGCTGACATGTCCAGAACTGTCCACAAAGCCATCCAAGCCAATCGTCACCGAACCTGAAAGACAAGCTCAAGACCCGGCTGAGATAGAGCCAGTGGTCAATGATCTTCCAAACCTGCCTCCCAACGCTGATCCAGAAGTCAACGTTCTAGAAGAGAGAGCAGACGTCAACTCCTATCCGGACACTCAAGCTGAGATTGAACAAGTTGAGCGTTCAAAAAGAGTCACCCGTCCAGTGGTCAAGCTGAGCTACGATGAACTTGGCAAGCCCTGTGAATACCCTGTGACAGTCCTAAGCCATGGAGTGTTGGTGGGAAGTGGACTCTACGGAGACTCCAGAAGCAGTCTATGTCGAACTTTCTGGTGCCACCCCATGGCGTTGTGTTTCACTTGTTCAAATCTGGCCTCTACCCTTGACATTAAAACTATTAGAGTACTCTAAGGTTTATTTTGATGAGGACATCAAAACTGTCTAGAAGGGGGAGGATGTAGCCCAGTGGTAAACTTGGGTATTATAGTGTAATGGAAACAGGGTAGGTTACGATTAATCTCTCTTACTAAAAAACTAGTCCCATGACTATTAAAAAAGTAAATGTTTATTTACTTTAAATAAATAATAGGAGGCACTGATTTATAAAGAATGAAATATCAATTCATTTCACATAATTAAAAGGAGATCAATGTTTGTGATTTTATTTCATGACAGTGATTAATATTAAAGTTTAAAGTTTATATTATTTAGCTAAATAATATTATCAGAGGTTTAATACAGTAAGCCTTTTATTACTCTCTTCTTATTGTTTTCATGTTGTTATTTTTATTGGTCATTCGGGTATTAACGTTGTATAGTCAATAGTGTTTGGCTGCCGGGATGAAAAGAGATACACGTGACCGGAAGAGGAAAAGGGAGAGAGAGTGCGGGAAGTTTTTTCTTTTTCCTCGCTCTCTTCTCGTGGTACCGGGGAGGAGCAGAGGATGCTGGCGCATTTGAGAAAAGTATAACGTTAGAAAGAGTGAGTAAAGCCGATGAAACTGAACTGGGTGTTCAGATAAGAGGATCGCGGACTCGGGTTGTTATTGAGCGAGCGACTAAGTGAGAAACGAAACCGAAGACTCGTCTGACGGAGGGAGAGAAGGAGCGGAAGCGTGATCAGAGGTAACGTTAGCCGAGATAGCTAACTTTAGCCACGGTGTGCTTATGTTGGCGGACCTGTTGGTTAATCGCGTTGCACGTGAGCATCCGGACCGAAGTATTTCCACGCTCTCAATGTGTTGCAAGTGTTTGTTCAGCGCACTCAATGTTTTGCAAGACCAACACAGGCCTGCAACGTGTTTTTCCTTCGTTCAAAGCAGTACTGTGAGTAAACTGAAACGTGTGTGAATGCGTATGTGTGAGTGGGCCCACCACTGCATTTGCTCAGACTGGTTTCAGGACATGTGGCGAAGTTTTTGTTTATTGTAAAGTTTTCTGTGTATTCTCAATTGTTAGGAAAGAGATAAGGGATGGGAACTTTTTGATCAGTTATTCTGGTGTAACTAGTGTGATTGAAACTATTGAGGTTTCTAGCTAAATTTAACGAAGCTATCATTTAAGTATTTGGGGAATTTTTTGGTTATTTATTTTGTATATTCGTTGATATTTTGTTTTGGGGAAAGCTTTTATATTCTATTTGCCAAATTCGTTTATTTAAATAAACTAGGGCATTAACCCTTTTTTTTTGCTAAACTAAAAACTATCTCTGAGTCTCATTATTTTAAATATTTTATTGTCAAAAGGTTTTACAACTCATTAGACACTTATTAGGTGCACCTTCGTGGTATCCACCTGAACTACACCGAACCCAAGCACCCCCATTCTCAAGTAAGTAACTCACAGAGTGGTTGTACGGGTGCTACATTTGTAACACGGAGTCAGCTTTGATGCCTTGGCTAAATGAAGTTTACACAAGACCAGATAATGATCTGAGATGTCTTCGCTCTGCTGCAGAATTTCAACGGCATCAACATTGATTCCATGTGATAATACTAGATCTAGAGTATGATTACGACAATGAGTGGGTCCTGACACGTGTTGTCTAACTCCAATAGAGTTAAGAATGTCTTTAAATGGCAATCCCAATGCATCTTTTTCGATCTCTACATGTATATTAAAATCACCAACAATTAGGACTTGATAGAAAGTCAGCAAATTCTTTGATAAAGTCTGTATGGTGCCCTGGTGGCCTGTATACAGTAGCCAGTACAAATCTCAAACGTGATTTGTCATTTACACTATATATTGTTACATTAAGCACCAACACTTCAAAAGAATTATATTTGAAACTAGACTTCTTAGTAATTCTGAAAATATTACTATAAATTACAGCAACACCTCCCCATTTGCCTTTCACATGAGGTTCATGTTTATAACAGTAATCTTGCGGGGTGGACTCATTTAAAGTAATGTAATCGTTTGGTTTTAGCCAGGTTTCTGTCAAACACAGCACATCTAGGTTATAGTCTGTAATCATATCATTAACAATAAGTGCTTCTAAAGTAAGGGATTGAATATTCAGCAACCCAATCTTTATCATTTGCTCATTTGTATTATATTTGTTTTTTATTTGTTAAACATCAATACAATTTTTACCCTTAGATGGGTTTGGAAGTTTTTTGTATGTCCTAATTCGGGGAACAGACACAGTCTATATATGAAGATATCTTGGTGAAAGAGGCTCTATGTGATGGGATTTATCTGACCTCAGTGACGTGAGACAGCAGACGGTCGGTTTAGCCAGTCTGTTTGCTTCCTGACCTGAGCCCCAAGTCATGTTTGAGCTCTAAGACTATGTGCCACATTACTTGAGAGAAGAGCAGTACCATCCCAGGAGTCGAACATCATTTGTGCCGGTGTGAATAATAATCACAGAGGATTTACAATTAGCAGTAGCCAGCACTTTTAAATTTGCTTTGATGTCAGGCGCTCTCTGGCTCCCGGCAAACTATTTTCACGTTCCATGTAACAGAATCGCCAATAACTAGGGCACATTCAACAGGATTCACAGTGGGTGTTTCACTGAGTGGGGAGAACCTGTTTGATGTTGTAATCGGAATGGAAGAGCAGTGTTTTGTCCCACGACCAGAGCCGTCGCATAGACTGTGCGAACTGTGCAACCGCACAGGGCCTCGCGCCACCGGGGGCCTCGCAATCCTGCTGTTTTTTTTTTCTTTTTCTGTTTTTTTTTCTTTCTTTTTTTTGAAAAAAAAAATAAATAAATTTGTCCCCACCACTTTTTAAAACATCTCGCGGCACGAATGTATCAATTCTACAAATAAATAAAACATCTCCAGTTAACTGGCAGAGCATTCATTTCGTTCGTTTTTTTTAAATAAGAGACGATCTAGCGCTGAAATGAGTTTTTTAAATCAAGTGATCAAAGTGCTCGTTGCCGCTGCGATCACGCGGATACAGTGTTTTCTCGTGTGGCTCGAGCACACGCCGCACTGTCTTCACTCGGACGCGCTTCAATCCGTTGGGGATACTCTCTATTCGTTCTGGTGAAATTACAAAACATCCCTGCTTGATATACAACCACTGATGAACATAATCGGTTTTGATGAGAGAAAAAAATAAATTATACGAGTATGGTTGAGACCCAGAACCTCTGACACGCTAGGCGAAAGTTCTACCACTGGACCATTCAGATGTACGTTGAATAGTTAGGCGGATCTATGTATTTATTCACACGAAAATTCTCGAGCTGACTTGATGTAAAGCCACTCGTTGTTGCACATTTGATTTTTTTTTTTTTTTCTGAAATAAATAGCAAAAAGTCATAGCTGAGACTTTGTGCATGGTTATGCTGTATTATTCTACTTGATAAAAACGTATTGCAGCGAGATTATGCGTGCAATAGAACTAGAACAGCTACGTCCGTGTGACTGTTATTCATGAGCAATTGAGCATCCACATCAAAGAGCAGGGCCTCGCATTTCAAGTTCGCACAGGGCCTCGCACCCCACCTGCGACAGCACTGCCCACGACTACAGCATCTCACCGTCACCCAGTTTCCCTGCTGCACGGGCTCTACTTCAGCCGAACAATGTACAGAGTTCACTAAGCTAGTCGCATCCAAAGCAGTATCCAAAGCCTGAGTCTGCCCTCTGGTTCCCCACTTCCATCTTGGGGGGTCGTAGCTGTGGATCCGTCACGGAGGTCCAGGTCATCAGTGTCCCATCACTAGGGTTATCACCATCGGCAGGTTAATTGTTCACTCTTACAATTAACCTCGATTAAAGTTTGGATGCGTGTCTCTAGTTCTGAAATCTTCTCCGCCAGCCTGACTATCTCCCTGCATTTATCACATGTAAATCCTGTGCTGACAGAGAAGGCTATGCTATACATGTTACATGAAGTGCAAGTGACAATAAGAGGAGAAGATGACATGACTCACCGTGTTTGTTGAATGATCCTACTCACCACAGTTTGTTTGAACTCGTAAAAGGCGCAAGAAAAAAAGAAAAAATAAAGAGTGCACGGATGGCACGCTAACAGGCTAGCGAATTACTAGCGTGTTGTGCTAGCAATAACAATTTAGATTGAAGCTAGCGATGTCAGGTTAATGTGTGATGTTGAGTAAGTTATATTTATAAACATAAATAGGAATGATAGTAAATTATTCAAAACAGAAAGATATACGAAGCTTACAGACGCAAACCAACTGAACAGCAGCAGCCACAGCAGCAAGGCAGACAGGAGCAATCGATGAGACCCGAAACACGTTGTGTTTTCATGTTTCATGGACTTTCCGTATAGATGCAATGATTTTTATACTGTACAAACTGTATATTATCTCCCCTTACATTAACCCGACCCCTAAACCTACAGTACCTATCACCCAAAACTTTCTGCATTTTTACATTTTCAAAAACCATCACTTAGTAGTTAAAACAGTAATATTGTGAAATACATATGTTGAAAATAAAATGTAATGTATTCCTATGATATTTGAACATTATCTAAGATAATATATTAAAATTGGTATTTTATACAGAAATAAAATGTAACAATATTACAGTTTTTTTGCTGTATTTAAAAAGATTACATTTATTTAATTGATTAATTTACAAAAAAAGTATTCAATAGTGTTTTTTAATTTTAGTAGAAGCTCTAAGATATATAATCAGTGTTTTTCAAAATTACATCTATACAAAAATCTCATACATTATGGTTTATGAAAGAGCTTTAGTTTTAGTTTGATAAATAGCTTCATAACCACTGTCATGCCATCTATGAAATTACATACCATGCTGTGATATGACAGACTAATATAAGTTGACACTTTGATTGGCAAGCCAAATGACTCCTAGTACAGAAGGACAGGGGTGCAGTTCCCTTGGGCACATTCATAGTTTTTTTCATTTCTCCAGTAGGTGGCAGCATCACATCTCAGGAAATGACATGCGGCACACACTGCAGCAAAGTCATTTGACCAGGATATCAAAACAAGACCATGCTAATGCACCGAGATTCAATCCTCTGTGGGAGGCTTTTGAAGTTGGTGTGTTGTTGAGATCACAATCATGCGACCCACTAGGACAGAACAGAGACTATGTGGGGACAGTTTTCAGGGGAGGCAGATGCTACATGCGGTTGCAGAAGTGGAAAACACAAAAACAGAATGAGGGAATGAAAATGAGGATTGAACCTCAATAATACTTGGAAACTGTCTCACGAATTCTCAGTTTCCCACAATCATGTTCTGAAATGCATCTGTGTTTACGTGTTGTTTACCACGACTCTGACATTAAAGTGTTTGGACACCCGTGATGCAGGGCCCTCTCATCAGACCAGCCAGACATCAGGCACTGAAAACATAAACATCAGAGAGATGAATAGGCTATCCAGGATCAGAAGAGATGCTCATTGTTTAATTTATTGTAATTTATTGCAGTTGTCAAGGAAGCAATAAAAAAGGAGAGCTCATTTTGATTCTAGTGTATTTCACAATAGCTCTCAGATTTAGAGAGGCATGAATAATCATTTAAAGAGGCTCAGAGACTGATGAAATGTAAGCCTTTAGCACCTAAAGTATGGTATTTCATTTGTGCCAAAAAATTGTCAATGACAATGAGTCACCTGTTTTTGCATTTGTTTTATTAGTGTTGTCCTTTCTGTCATTTGCTTATCTTGTCCACTTGTATCGTGCATTCAGCTTTGTTTTATGCTTCATAAGTTTCTGCTCTCAGTGACCGTTTTGCAACGGTATACATGCAGATTGTATACAGATATTCAGGTAAACCAATAGCATGTTTAGATTGTTTCACTAATGAGTTTTCTTACCATCTTTCTAAAACTCTGATTATTCTGGCAAAGCACGAAGATAAAACCTAAGGACTATAGATTTATTTAAAGGAGAAGTTCACTTTTGAAAAAACTTTTGCTGATAATTTACTCACCCCCATGTCATCCAAGATGTCCATGTCTTTCTTTCTTCAGTCGAAAAGAAATTAAGGTTTTTGATGAAAACATTCCAGGATTTTTCCACATATTATGGATTCCATTGGGACCCAAACGGTTCAAGGTCCAAATGACAGTTTCATTGCCGCTTCAAAGGGCTTTAAACGATACCAGACGATGAATAAGGGTCTTATCTAGCGAAACGATCGGTCATTTCAAAAATAAAATAAAAAGTTGACGTTTTATAAGCACAAATGTTCGCCTTGCTCTGTTCTGGGATGCGCGTTCGTGACGTCACGTAATACGCAATTACGTTGAAAAGGTCAAGTTTGATGTGTTTACAAATGTGCGGAAGGAGGACCATATAAACATTTTCAAATGTATTTGTGTCAGTTTATCGTTTAAAATGCCCATTTCGTGTGCGCATCCTGAGTGTTTTAATATTAAAAAGCCAAAAAGAACATTTTCTTCAATTTTTCAAGCGTGACCTTTTCAACGTAATTGCGTATTACGTGACGTCACGAACGCGCATCACAGAACAGAGCAAGCCGAACATTTGTGCTTATAAAACGTCAACTTTTTATTTTATTTTTGAAATGACCGATCGTTTCGCTAGATAAGACCCTTATTCATCGTCTGGTATCGTTTAAAGCCCTTTGAAGCGGCAATGAAACTGTCATTTGGACCTTGAACCGTTTGGGTCCCAATGGAATCCATAATATGTGAAAAAATCCTGGAATGTTTTCATCAAAAACCTTAATTTCTTTTCGACTGAAGAAAGAAAGACATGGACATCTTGGATGACATGGGGGTGAGTAAATTATCAGCAAAAGTTTTTTTAAAAGTGAACTTCTCCTTTAAGTTTACAGAAAAGAAAGATAAATGCATCTAGAAGTTTTAGAAAACTCATTATGTAGGGTACAACGGGGCTAAAGGCATTCCTTAAAACAATTGCTTTTGCAGAAAATAAATATGTTTGTATTGAGCATTGATGGAGCAACTGATTTTGTGTGAAAGTAAATCATAAAAGTTGTTTATGTGGTTTAAAAATCGTATAAATGTATGAGATGGGAGGGTGGGCCTTTTACTCCACAGACACACAGGGTTAAACCAGCATGAGGTAAAAGACACAGTATTGATACAAATACGTTAGCTGAAATTATGTTTTTAATAATGTCTAAGTTAATACTTGTTCAAAACAAAAAAAATTAGTACAAGACAAATTTCCACGTGCATCATCAGAAGCGGTTAAGAAAAGTGCTGAGCTGAATTTTTGTGCCATCTAGTGGTTTGAAAGAGAATAAAGTCATAAACGACTTTTACCCCGCCTTTAACGCCATACTAAGCACTTTAAAGGTAGAGTTGCTGCATTTATCATTGCTGTAGCATTCTTGCATAGATTCTGTGGAGTATCTTTTGGCCCTCGAGGACAAACCTAAAACTATCTACTATACTAGATCTTTAAATTTTCTCTACGTGCTTGTTAAGTTGTGATCAGATTTACTATTGTTTGACAAATTTTCACAGTCATTTTATACAACAGTAGCCTACATTAATTTTAATTCGAAACCATGTGATCAAAACTTTTGCGTGAGGGCAAAGTATTTCCCCTACCTGATTTTGGCCAACTGGTTTGGCTAATTGGTTTATTAGTGACCATGTGAGTTGTGCTGCATACATCATTACACTTTTGACAATTTTCATAGCACAATTTTGTTAATTTGACTGTCCTTTAGTGTATTGCTATGTGGTTAATCTGGTTGCCATTTATCAGGATGTCCTACTTAACACTATAGTATAAGGTGAGGGTTGGAGGCGGTGTTTGTGCTCAACTATTTTTGCTTAACTAATTTGTGCTCAAACAAGTACACTGTGTATTATTAGCTATGTGTTGCTTGGTGTTAATGTGTTATTAACCGATTGCTAGGATGTTCTGGGTCAGGGGTTTTCAAACTGGGGGCCGCCAGGGGGCGCCAGGGGGGCCGCAGCAAGTTGGAAAAAAAATGTGTTAATATGAGTATTGTTATAAAATAACATTTTAATAATTTGTTACATAGCCTATCTGAACATTATACTTTTAATGCTAATCCTTTAGAGATTAACTGATTGATCGGCTGGTGACCAGAATTGGCCGAATTTCAGTCTGACCAACGCAATGCCGATTCAAATGCACTCGGGTGCCGCATGATTAACATCGCGCAACATCAGCATCACACGTGCACACAGAACGCACATGTTCTAAGCTGTTCTAACCCTAACCTTGTAAATTACGGCCGTTTCAGACCGCGAGTAGCGCGAATTTTTTTCGCCGTGCATGTTCAGGAGCAGCGCGTGAGCGTCAAGCAGGAGCGTCGCGTGCCGTGAGCAGTAGTGAAGCGGAGGGTTTTGGCGCCGAGTCTATTTTTGCTGCGCTGCTCACGCTCAATTAAAGTGAAAGCACACTTTTGATGGACAAAATAAATATGATTTCACACAAAAAGTACCAAAAATGCACATAATTTGCATGTATAGTGTGTTTTAACAAGAACTTCAGTAGGCTTCAAGAAAATGAAGACTCAAAAATATTTATAGAAAATGTACCCATTAAAACTTGTTTTTATTAATCAGTTTGGATAAAAGTGGTGTTTTATAAAAAAATATATATTTATAGAAAATAAATATTTGTGTGTGCTGTAAAGTGGTTAGAAAAAATTAAATCAGAATCGGCTCAAATCTGTATTGGCAGGTCAAACTCAATGACAAATCGGAATTGGCCTTGAAAATTGTAATAGGTTCATCTCTATAATCTTTCTGATTGGCTGGTATCAAACACCATCACATTTTTATTTATTTATTTCTACATTTGCCGTAGTATTGTCGATGGGTTCAATAACACATCCTGCAAAAGGGGGGCCTTGGCCAGAACCTAGTGGAATTTGGGGGGCCTTGTCATGGAAAAGTTTGGGAACCCCTGTTCTGGGTGATGGCTAGGGCTGGGTGTAGTTAGTCAGGTACAGAATTCTGAGTTGTCAGCAAATAGTGCCTAGGGTATTGTGGCTGGTCACTCGGGCACTAGTATGCAGTTACAAAGGTCTTGTAAGAGCATTATTAAGTGTTACTAGTGTGTGGTGGTAGGCTGCTGATGCAATTCATTCAAAGACAAAGTTGTTTTGAGGGGTTGTACTGTAAGTTCATTGGTGCATGATTTATACGTGTGTACATATGTGTTCCTATGTTTTTGCAAAGTCTTCTAGGGTTGTTAACATATTGCTATGGAAATGCAGGGGTGTTCTGGGGCTTTGCTATGGTTGCTATGCTACAGTAGGTGAATTCTAGGGTGTATGGATGTTTGCAAGGTAGTAGCAATTCCCAAGTCTCTATGATCTGTCTCTGGTTTGGAATGTCTGTTTTATCATTCATAGGTGGATGATAGAACATAATAGATTACCTCTCCTCAACAAGCTACATAATATGAGATATCACTACTATCCTGATGAACAAATATTGTGGCAAGTCATATGGTGTAGTTTTATACTTAGCGTGACAGGTAAATCACTAGCCCTATATATGAGCAGTATAGTAATAATGAGCTAATTAATGTATCTTTCTATATGCATCAGTTCAGTGTCGCAGATATCCTTTATATTCATTCTACCACAGTCTAAATGTTTGTGTGTGTGTGTGTGTGTGTGTGTGTGTGTGTGTGTGTGTGTGTGTGTGTGTGTGTGTGTGTGTGTGTGTGTGTGTGTGTGTGTGAATTATTGTATGATTAATTCTTTTTTGCCGGTTTCAGCAGATGTCTCCGTCATTTGTCACTCACGTTTGAGGTGTCAGCACTAACCTAAATGGATATTGATTTCTTATACTTTTTCCCCAGCACTGCCAGGCTTCTTTTCAGTGTAAGAACCTGCATAGGATATGTGACATTTCAGTCAGGACTGAATAGACTGCACTGAAACACATCTGTCCCACCAGTGTCTCAAAGATCTCAAACTAAGGTCTGAAAAAGCGTGTCAGTTTGACTGACTGGACCCAGAATCACATGACCCCATAATATTTCAAACAGCTTTATTGTGTTTACAGTGATCATGAGGTGTGAGATAGCAGCAGCATGAATTAATGACTTTTACTGAGACCAACTGTAATTTGTCCAGCTGGACTAACTGGAGCTCTGCTTTGCTGTGTAGGAAGCATAAAATCATTAGTGTCTAAACACTGCAGTCTAATAGACCTTAATTCACATTTTAATGCACATAGAAAATGGCACAATTGAAGTAAATTCTAAAATGGGAAGTGGAGATTTTAAATGAATTGATTAGGTCTTATGAAAATGCAAAAAAAAAACAAAAAAAAGCATGCAGGTCCACCAGTATGAAGACGAATGAGATACGAATTAGCCCACCATAATTACAAATTGCTATGAGACTGCGTTGGTCCACCTATAACCCCTAAAGCTAACCATCAGTGAGGATTAAACAGATCCTATGAAATAAAAAAGATTGGATGAACTGATACAAATGTGTCATGTCTTCAGTCTGATCTGCCCTGTTCTAATGTCTGTCGTGTCTTTGTCTGTGTGTCTCGTTATTTGAGGTGCATGGTGTTTTGACAGCTCGCCATGTGCTCCGCTGTCATTGTGGCGTTTTCCCCACCCCCTTGTTATCCCATCATTATTATCACTCACCGCTTTCACCTGTCACTGATTAGATTTCCTCATTATCCCCAGATTGTTGTGTACGCTTACCCAGTGCTCCAGTCATCCTAATCGTCCTATCTTGTCAAGTTAGGATTGTGCTTTGTGTACGTTTTTGGCTCCATTGCCAGTTTTTCTTTTCTTTTAGTTTTCTCTCTCTCTGCTGTCTGGGATGCACAAGCACCCTTTTGTCGCTATTTTGAAGATTTCCGTGAGGAGATGATCAAACTGTTTGACCGATCAGCAAGGGAAGATGAGGCGGCTTCCAGGCTGGTGCGGCTCTCGCAGGAATGTCGCTCTGTCACAGATTACGCTATCCAGTTCCAAACCTTGGCGGCCTCCTGCGACTGGAATGAGGGGGCCCTGCGCTCCAGGTTCCTTGAGGGGCTGGATGACAACATCCAGGATGAAATTGCCACCCATGAGCTGCCTCGTGACCTGGATTCCTTGGTTGAACTGGCTCTTCTTGTAGAAGGGCGGATCCTTCGTCGGCGCCAGCATCGACCTGGTCACCCATCTTGAAGGTGGGGGGAGAGCCCCTTCCCTGAAGCCACCTCTGTCCAATCATCACCTACTCCCACAGACCCTGAGCCCATGCAGTTGGGGCATCTCTGCCTCACGCCTCAGAAGAAGCAAGATTGCCTGGTTCGAGGGCTTTGTCTGTACTGTGGGAATCCTGGGCACTTTGCCATAAAGTGCCCTTTAAAAGCCAAAGCCCACCAGTGAACCGGGGAATCCTGGTGGGCGCCTCTCCTTGTGTGAATTCCCTACCTGTCTCCATCCAGCATGAGGGCTCCTCCAACCACTGCCAGGCCCTAGTGGACTCCGGGGCCGAGGGCAACTTTCTGGACAGTTCTGTAGCTAAGCAGTGGGACATTCATGCCATTACTCTCTCCTCGCCTATCTCTGTGTGGTCATTAGCTGGTCAGCTTATCTCTACTATAACACACATCACCCCTCGTGTAAGTTTAGTTGTCTCAGGAAATCACCAGGAGGGTATTAAGCTGTACCTGCTGAATTCCCCGGGTGCCCCTGTCATCCTGGGACAATCCGTGGCTGATGCAGCACAACCCTCATGTGGATTGGTCTGGGAACTCTGTCTTAGCCAGTTTTGTCAGTTTTAGTCAGTTTTGTCTAGCGTCTTCTTTGGGTTCTGCTTCTTCTCCTGGCTCTGTGTGTCCTGTTTTGCACGTAGAAGCAGCAGATCTGATCGGAGTACCGACAGAGTACCACAACCTTTTTCGTGTCTTCAGCAAGTCCCGAGCCATGTCCTTATCACCTCACCGGCCATATGTGACAAGTCACGGAAAGTAGGGACACAAGTCGGTTCTGGGGCATTTTGAGTTATTCACATATTCTGAAAGTGTAGTATTCAAGCTTTCCAACGATGTGTAACACATGGAAATCTGATAATATTTGGAGAAGTTGTGGCCATTTGAAGGTAGGCACTCAAAAAAACTGAAATGGTAGAAATCTGCTTCTAAAGATTGGCAAGTTCTCACCTCTCTCTCCTGCTGGGAGTGACAATAGGGCTCATTTACATCTCATTAAGATAAGTCATACCCCCTGTAAAGCTCCCCCGTCTCCCCCTCCCCCCTGAATGTACCAATTCTACAAATTCTCTAAATAAAACATCTCCAGTTAACTGGCAGAGCATTCATTTCGTTCATTTTTTAAATAAGATACTAGCGCTGAAATGTGTTTTTTTTAAATCAAGTGATCAAAGTGCTCGTTGCCGCGGCGATCGCAGATACAGTGAACGGGGCTGTGTGGCTCGCGCGCACACTGCATTGTCTTCACTCGACGCGCGCTTCAATCCGTTGCGTTGCTTGCGGATACTCTCTATTCGTTCTGTTGAAATAACAAAATAATTCAAACGTTTGCGTGTCCCTGCTTGATATACAACCACTGATGAACATAATCGTTTTGATGAGAGAAAAAAACTACGAGAAAAAAAAAAAAAACCTATACAAGGGCGGATTCGAACTCTCAACCTCTGACACAGCTGGCGAACGCTCTACCAACTGTACCATTCATATGCACGCTAGTCACATAGGCGGATCTATGTATTGACACTGACAACATGTATTAGGCTACATCTCAAATTAAACGCCATGTAACCTATTATTTAAATCGATTGCTGGATATCGTAATGTTATTGGCGTCCATCTTCATTGAATTTTGAAATCAGATAGAGCCGGCCAGAGCGCTGCATAATAAGTAGCCACACCGGCTTCAGTATGGAAATACACACCGACAATGACACGCCCCTACTGCGTGCTAGAATCTCCGAAAAACAAGCTGATTTCAACATCAAAATGTACGCTTTTCAATATACCAATACTGCTATCTCAAACATGGAGAGGCTTCTTCGTGATCAACTAACAGATTCTGCAAAAAAACGAAAATCACCCATTTTGAAAAAAAAACGCTTCTTTCTCATTTTGCTCGAAAGTTGTGCTGCCAACTTGTGTCCCTGGTTTCCGTGACGGGTCACATATGACTGTGCTATTGACCTCCTCCCAGGCACTTCTCCGCCCAAGGGTTGGTTATATTCCTTTGACAGGTATATTCAAGAGTCTCTTAATGCCGTCCTCATCCGTCCCTCTTCTTCACCCGCCGGGGCGGGGTTCTTCTTCGTTGGGAAGAAGGATGGCTCCCTGCGCCCCTGCATTGATTACAGGGGATTAAATGACATCACTGTCAAGAACAGGTACCCCCTACCTCTCATGTTGTCTGCTTTTGAATTATTGCAGGGAACCCAGGTCTTCACCAAGTTAGACCTCCACAACGCTTACCACCTGGTACAGATTCGTGAGGGCGATGAGTGGAAGACAGCGTTCAATACTCCTACGGGACATTTGGAATATTTGGTCTTACCGTTTGGTCTGACTAACGCCCCAGCTGTCTTCCAGGCCTCGGTCAACGACGTGCTGAAGAACATGATAAACAAGTTCGTCTTTGTGTACCTTGATGACATTCTCATCTTTTCCCCTTCGCCTCAGGTACACACTCAGCATGTCCGCCAGATCCTTCAACGGCTGCTAGAGAACCAGCTCTTTGTTAAGGCGGAGAAGTGCGAGTTCCACTCCAAGTCAGTCACGTTCCTGGGGTATGTGATCTCAGCTGATGGGATCAGGGCCGACCCCGCTAAGGTGACGGCCGTAGTCGAGTGGTCTGCCCCTGACACGTGTAAGGCTCTGCAGCGGTTCCTGGAGTTTGCCAATTTTTATAGGGGCTTCATCAGGAGCTTCAGTCAGGTAGCTGCACCCTTAACGGCTCTCACCTCCACCAAGATACCGTTCAGATGGAATAGTCAGGCTCAGGAGTCCTATGATGCTCTTAAGTACTGTTTCATCTCTGCTCCTGTTCTCTCTATTCCAGACCCTGATCGGCAGTTCATTGTCGAGGTGGATGCCTCCGATGTCGGGGCAGGCGCGGTCCTGTCTCAGCGGAGCCCCAAAGATGGGAAGGTGCACCCCTGCGCCTTTTCCTCCCATCGAATGAGCCCAGCTGAACATAACTATGACATAGATAACAGGGAGCTGTTAGCAGTCAAGTTGGACTTGGGTGAGTGGCATCACTGGCTGGAGGGGTCGGCGCAGCCCTTCCTGGTTTGGACGGATCACAAGAACCTTGAGTATGTCCATTCGGCCAGGAGGTTGAGTTCACACCAGGCTCGATGGGCACTCTTAACTTTACCCTCTCGTACCGGCCGGGTTCAAAGAACACTAAGCCTGATGCCCTCTCTTGTCTGTTCAAGGCTCCCGGGGAGGAGCCACCGGCCGAGGACATCCTGCCTAAAGGGGTGGTGATTGGAGGTGAGTGGAGGAGGCCGGTCATGTGGTGAAAGTGCCAGAGGTGTGCCCAGAGGGTCGGCTGTTTGTGCCGGTTGCGTTGCGCCATGAAGTCCTCCGGTGGGGACACGAGTCCAGGTTGGTCTGTCACCCAGGAATTCGGAGATTGCTGGCTGCCATCCACTAGCGATTTTGATGGCCCTCCATGGGCCCGGACGTCAGGCAGTTCATTTTAGCTTGCTCAACAGAATAAGAATTCTAACTCGTCCTTGGTCACACCTGACCCTTGACTTTGTCACTGGTCTCCCCCCCTCGAGAGTTAACACCGTGATCCTGACGGTAGTGGACCGTTTCTCCAAAGCGGCCCACTTCATTCCCTTGCCCAAGCTTCCCACTGCCAAGGAAACTGCTCAGACTATGGTCGACCACGTGTTCCAGATTCATGGCCTTCCGGTTGATGGGGTTTCTGATAGGGGGCTACAGATTGTTTCCCGGTTTTGGAAAGAATTCTGTCGACAGATCGGGGCCTCTACGAGTCTGTCTTCAGGGTTTCACCCCCAGACCAACGGACAGTGCGAGCGAGCCAATCAGGATCTTGAGAGAGCTCTACGCTACCTGATCTCCCAGAATCCTAGTTCCTGGAGTCAACAGTTGTTGTGGGTTGAATATGCCCACAACTCCCTGCCCGGTAGCGTCTATGGGTATGTCCCCATTTCTGTGTTCTATTGGTTACCAACCCCTCTGTTTCCTTCACAGGAACCCGACGCTGCGGACCCGTCTGAATCAATTAAATGAAATACACTTTATTGTCTGTACTGTCATATCTTCGGCCTGATCTGCCCTGTTCTGTTGTCTCTCGTGTCTTTGTCTGTGTGTCTCGTTGTTTTGAGGTGCATGGTGTTTTGACAGCTCGCCATGTGCTCCGCTGTTATTGTGGTGTTTTCCCCATCCCCTTGTTATCCCATCAGCATTATCACTCACCGCTCTCACCTGTCACTGATTAGATTTCCTCATCACCCCCCTATTTATTTCTCTCTTGTGCCAGATTTTTGTGAACGCTTACCCAGCGATCTGGTCATCCTAATCGTTCTGTCTTGTCAAGTTAGGATTGTGCTTTGTGTCCATTTTTGGGTCCATTGCTAGTTTTTGTTTCTTTTAGGGTTTTTTTCTCTCTCTCTCTCTCCTTGCCGTCCAGACTGCTTTCGCCTTCCACCTCTGCCTGACATGCTTCCCGTCCCCTGGACTCGGCCTCTCTCGCCTTTACACACCACCATTCTTCGCCCACCAGCGATTTCTCCGCCGGACATATAGCCCCGCCCACCCGGGCGCCGCGATCCATTTTGCGGTCTGTTCCTCCCATTCTGCTGAAGGCTGCCTGGGATAGAGATGCCTGCGCTCCCTGCTGGATTATATTATTATTTATTTAGTTGACTGTTTTGGCACAGTTGTGTGCTGTTGAATTTCCAGTAATAAACTGAGTCTTGTTGTGCCTGCAACTGAATCTCATGCTGATCCTTAACCATTTTTTTTATTTATTTTTTTTATAATGAATTGCCATAGGTGAGTAGTTGTTACATATTATCATCAGTCCTATTTTAATTATTGACAGTGAAAACCAATCTTGTAGCAACTATTAGCCTGATCACATATAAGCCCCGTTCAGACTGTCAGTCCAAATCCGATTATTTTTTCAGATTGGAATCTGATCATATATATCAAATGTGAACAGCAAAAAAATTACATGAAATACCATTTTTATAAATCAGTTACATCATATCTGGCTTGAAATCCTATTCAAATCGCATTTCTAGAAATCTGTTTATGTCTGATTGCTCTGATCAGATTTTGTTTTCTACAGTATGTAATATTCTTATGCCATGTAAAACGTTAACATGTCAGACGTTTTTCTAGGAAACATGACTGAAATTCATTGCAGAAACAAGTTTGTGTTGTTGCGACGTGCAGGTCGAGCAGAAAAATACAAAATAGGCCTACTGCTTCTCTACATGGTCTTTGAATTTTGAGAGCATATAGGAATAAAGCCATGCACATTTCTACCATTTTTAGATGTAGTAGTCCAGTGCTGTGGCTACACATTGTAATGTTTTAAGACAGAAGCTGTATTGCAAACTCTTCCATGCAGCTGTTGTTGTTGTTTGGCATAGGCATACCAATGTAATGCCAAACCAAAGCAGATTTTCTGGAAAACTGAACTTTTGTGATACAGTGTGGACAGTCAGACATTAAAGGAATAGTTATCTTTAACATTCAGATTCTCTCATCATTTATTCACCCTGTAGCAAATTAACTCTATGAAATATTAATAATCAATAATAACTGGTTATAATTGATTATGAATATTTGGATCAGTTAATATAATTAATGAATTATAAATAATTAATGTTGTAAATTAATATTACAATCAATTAACCTGTTTGTCCCGTGAACACTCAGTGTTAATTGTTTATTAATTCTAAGAAATGTACATTTCCGGGGCATGGGAAATGTCTTTCTTACTTTACAGTACTACTAGAGCAAGTAGTCAAGATCTATGATTAGAGATTACAGATATGAGCTTGAGACACGGACAACTTTATGTGTGACATGAACAAGACTTTATTAACTAGACTAAAAACTTAAACTACTCTAACATACACACACATACATGTAGGGATGGGTATCGTTAAGGTTTTAACGGTATTACTACTCTTACCGATACTCCTTATCGATCCGGTACTTTAACGGTATTCTTATCGGTTCTTTTTGTTATATTAAAAAAAGGGGGAAAAATTATTTAGAACATAATTAATATTGCTTTATATTTTGAAATGTAAAATAAATATCTATAGCAAAAGAAAAAGCAATGCTTTAACAAAACAAATAAAACATGTATGTTATGCAGAAGGGTGCAGGCTTTTGTGATTTATATAGACAGACAGGACACCAAAAACAAAGTACAAACACATGGTCAAACAAAAAAGTATATAAAACAAATATACAAATTATATACCCAGTGCTTTAATTTCAGTAATGTCCACTGACATTACTGTTCAGGAGTAATATGGGTTAAAAAGACATCTAATAAAGTCAGATGTAAAATAACACTGCATAGTTTATCATACATGTAGATAGATTAAAGCTTATATCATTCAAGAGCTGTGACTGATTTTCTCTTTGCCTTTTGTTGTTTGATTCACATTAATGGAGCAATCGTCAGCAGGATTATTAGACTGCTGCCTCTTTAAGACCAAATGCAGATCTAATCATTATTAAGCCTCATATTTTCTCCCAACTATTTACGCCGATTTAAGACATAAACTGTATTTAAGTGAATAAACTGTTTAAGTGAATCTCCAAGACGGCCATTTTGACATATTTGTGTATTTGATCGTTTAGATGCGCACACGAAGCCCAAAATATACGTTGCTTGTCTCGTTGCGGTGTGTTTCGGAGAGTGCGCCGCATTTTGGAACAGCGCCTATTGCGTCAATTTTGGTACTTTTAATAGCCTTTTATTATCAAACGCGTCCCGCAGTTTAGCAAAAGTATATACTACATTTTACAACAATTACCGATCATGCAGATTCTGACGTTACTTTTGGGTTTTAGGGAGAAATGACAGCGCATCGCTCTGTGAAGGAAAGGAAGTTGCGCTGGAGAGAATGTGGCTTTAGTTTTTAATGGTTACACCTCAAATATCTTCTTTTTTATAATCATTGGAAGCC
Organism: Leuciscus leuciscus; assembly: GCF_965113295.1. Taxonomy (NCBI): domain Eukaryota; kingdom Metazoa; phylum Chordata; class Actinopteri; order Cypriniformes; family Leuciscidae; genus Leuciscus; species Leuciscus leuciscus. Next base: position 9,077,278 of record NC_138724.1, on the reverse strand, counting down.
AAAATCTAAATCTAAAATAAAATTAGTTTAATATCAAAGATCTAAAGTGTAACCTTTTGAATGTTCTGTCCTCATCGTCACTCATTAAGCAGGGCTGTTGTGTTGCGCGCGCCGTGGCTTTGCGTGAAAGATCGCTCTCTCTCTCTCTCTCACACACACACACACACACACACACACACTCTCTCTCTCTCTCTCTCTCTCTCTCTCTCTCTCTCTCTCTTAAGCAAAAATGCATCACAGACAAATGGTTCAATATTATTATATATAGAAGTGGCTGGCGAGATTAAATCCGCAAGATAATAATTTCTTAATAGCAATAATAAATAGCACGTGTACTTTCATAATTTCTCTAGTACCGACAGCAGAACCGATAACGTCCGAGCTTAACGATCCAGCGGTCTTTCAAAATTCAGCACCGGGGCCCGTTTAATACCGGGTTTCGGTACCCATCCCTACATACATGCATACAGTTTACCAAGGGAAAGAGAGCTGAAGCAGAATACAGGAAAGCAAGAAGTTATAGCATTGTTTGAAATTCAGCAGATCAATCAGTTTAGTTCTAACACGCCCTTCTTTAAAAGGGGTAAGGATACTTAGGCCCTGTCCACACGGAGACGCGTTTCGCTGTATACGTATACATTTTTTATCGTATTGGTGTTTCGTCCACACGGATCCGGCGTTTTCGGAGACTGAAACCGCTATTTTTTGAAACCGGGTCCCAATGTGGATAAATCTGAAAACGCCGCCCTTGCGTTTTCGTGTGTACGGCCAATCCGTACATTTTGCGAAACGATGATGTCATCACACCAAGTGTCAACTAGTCAGACACCGTTAAGTCACAGCAACTACATTTATGGTTTTTCATATTGTTCAACAAAGTTCTTGATTAAAAAAGAAAAAAAGAAAAAAAGAAGCTACTGTGCCTAATATTATTGTTGTATGGTCTGGCATGTATACTACATCGTTTTGAGTCGGTTTCAGTGGTTTCGTGTGTACGCAGATATTTCTTGAGAAGACGGCGTGTTTACGGAATTTTTTTTTTGAACGGGGAAAAAAGATATCGGATAGGGAAAGCTCTGGCTTCGTGTGGATGTGGCCTTAATGTATCAAATAATGATGCTTGCATGTCTCGCCCATTTGAATTAAACTGTCCTGATGCAATTTGTTGAGGCTCCAGTTGATCTTTGCTGATGTGGTCTTGATGAGAGAGAACCAGTGGAAGTCAGAGGATCTTTGGTGAATGGAAAGACAAGGCCGCAGCCTGGCACAAGCTTGGAGGTACTTAGAAAACTTCTAGTTCAACATCATCTTCACATCAGGATTCCAGAAAAGGACTAAGAGAGTAAGAGGCTAAGAGGCTAAGAGAGCTGATCTTGTGATCAGTGATTTTAAAGCGTGAAGATGTCACACCCTTTGGAGGTGTGTGAGCCAATAAGAAGTTTTCCCTTTGGAGGGATATTTTACGACCCTTTGTGCTCTAGGAGGGCATTTGAATATGTAATTTCATTGGGTGTTCAAGAAAAAGAATCTTCAAGATTCTTATAATACTAATTAGCAAAATGTAATGTAAATTAACAAATGGGGGACGAAGATTGGAGTTTATAGAGACCAAACATGGTATAGTTGAGGTTACATTGACTGTTGGTTCTAAAATAAAATACATAGTATCAAAAGATAATAGTATTAAAAGACACAACACAAGACAGTAAATCATTCACAAAATGTTCTGGGATGCATGTTCATTTATAGATCAGTTCGTCAATGAATGAATGTAGGAAAGTGTTTCAAGGTCTGTATGGTCTTTCCGATGGCCTAGGTCCTGACCACATGATCACATTTTTCACAGCAATAAAGACATCTTATCTGATCATCGCCCTGGCGACTGAAACCTTTCCTGCTCTCTTGTCTCTTTTGAGGTTGATGTTTCATTCCTAAGAGTGGGCTTTGAAGATTATTTGTTAAATGTAACAAATAGTTATGTGTCTGATTGTCTCAGTCGTTACAACCCTCAAAGTGTTTCAAACTTGTATGAGTTTCTTTCTTCTGTTGAACACAAAAGAAGATATTTTGAAGAATGTTGGTAATCAAACAGTTGATGGGCCCTATTTTAACGATATGAAACGCAAGTATCAAACGCGAAACGCAAGTAACTTTGTGAGCGGATCTTGGGCACTGTTGCTATTATACCAGCGGGATAAATGATTCTTGCGCCCGACGCAAATCTAAAATGGGTTGGTCTGAAGTAGCTTCATTATTCATAGGTGTGGTTTGGGCGTAACGTGAAATAAACCAATCAGAGCGTCATCTCACATTCCCTTTAAGAGCAGGTGCGCTTGTTCCATGGTGGATTGCTATTATAACGGAGGATTTGCCAGGCGCGCGCCAGGAGAGATTCACAGCCGAGGAGACCGACGTTCTCGTCAGGGCCGTAAAACACAGAGAAGTGACATTGGGGATGGGAGAAACCCACCCAAATTAGCTTCGGTTAAACAGGCGTATGATAATTTGGGTAAATGTGTAAGCTAGATTTATGCCTATTTTTTCACATCTTTCACATCATGGACACAACAATGATTTCCCTCGTGTGTTAATATTTTTCCTTGTAATAATGTAGCCTATTATTTGCAAAAATGAAAACTGCTGCTTCTGTGTAGATGAGAGAATCAAAGTGTATGCACATTGTGCACACGCTACATTATGGCCAAGTCACCCTCAAAATAGCATATGAATATCATGCGCAACGCGCTACTGACTTTAGAATAGGTTTTTCCTGGTTAGTGGCGGAATTGTTTTCTAAAACCTGCAAAATAGCAACAGGGAACGTTTGCGCCGGAACACGCCTCCTCTTTTCGCTGAACCGCCCCCGGGAGCGCAAGTTCATTCCCTAATTTACCGACGTGCGTCTGTGGAGGGAAAAGTCCGCTGAGCGCGGGTGCAAAATAGGAATGATACATGTGTCGGTGTACAAAGTCAATTGCGCTGGGTGCAAGATGACTCATTGACTTCCATAGTTTTTTTTCCCCTTCCTGCTATGGAAGTCAATGGGGTCCATCAACTGTTTGTTACTGACATTCTTCAAAATATCTTTCTTTGTGTTCAGCAGAGGAAAAAGAGATTCATACCGGTTTGAAACAACTTGTGGGAGAGTAAATGATAACAGAATTTTCATTTTTAAGGGAACTATTCCTTTAAGAGCAGATTCCAATCTGATTTACAAAAATTGGATTTGGACTGATAGTGTGAACATATAGCCATGGTTTCAGTTATTGGGTTCTTAACAATAGGGTATGTGGTAACACTTTAGAAAAATGGTCCGTCATTAATAAGTAACTATGCAGGAAGTAATGCAGGACTAATATTAACACTTCAGCTATTACTATTAACTAATATGGAAATAAGCTTAACTAATCAGTAAGTAATATCAAATTTAGGACTAAGATAGTTCCTTATTAGGTAATCAATAAGTTGTTTATACATTGTTTATGTTGCTTTTTTAACACAATACTGCGTCAAGAGTGGACGCCTCCTTACACTTGAAAGAGGTCATATAACAGGTGAAACAAAAAAAATGTGAATATCGTGCAAAGTTATAATTTTGATGATTATGGCTTACAGCTTATGGAAACCTCAAATTCAAAATCTCAGAAAATTAGAATATTACCTGAAATCAATAAAAAAAAAAAGGATTTTAAATACAGAAATGTCTTAATTTGAATGACTGAAATACACAAAGTTTTGCACGATATTCAAATTTTTCGAGTTTCACCTGTACAATAATTATTATGATTTCACAGCATAACTGCAACTGTGGTATTTTGGCGTAAAAAAAAAAATAAGTAAAAAAATAAATAAAAAAAAACCACTGGTGAAAACTATGACCAAACAAATTTTAATTTATGGACGCAAATAGTTGGAAATGACAATTTCTGCATTTATGTCATTGACACGACCCCCCTTGAGTTTCGTCACGAATCGAGTCAGTCTCTTCTAATAATACAAACGCGTTCTTAAACAGAACGCATGGGATATGTGTTTTTAAAAGTTGAACTGTTTTTAACTTGACACAGTTGACAGCGCGTCTTTCCAATCGCAACGCTATGTCGAATAAAGAGAAGGACGCGACTTAACAGCCGGCCGTCAGTCTGACGCATATGTGCATGTGTCGACCAATTAAAGACAGCGCAACAACATGTCCCGTGAGAACGCCCTCCAGAACACGGGTCATTCTTCTATCGAGCCGCTGAAGGGTGTCCATCCATCCATCCATCCTCTTACAGTCCGTAACCATGACAACAGCCCCGGATGGTGGCGCGCGAGGCTAGAGGTGTTGGGTTGCGCAGAGGAGAGACACCTACGCGATCGCTCCATACTTTCACATGTATCCTGCCTTCATCTTCTGTCCGCGAGGATCTCTATCGGGAATCACCATGGTGCATCATTCTGGATCCATACAGTCCTTCAAGCAGCAGAAGGGTCAGTGTGAGCGCTGTTTTTGCGGGGTTTTGTGTGTGTGTGATAACGTGTTTTGGGGGAAAGTGCGGCTGTGGGCTTCTGCACTTCATGTCCCGTTTTGGAGATGCTTTCGTGATATGATCAACTTCACGATTAAGTGTTTGGCGCATACTGGATGCCACTGCAATATAATATCGTGAATCGTGAACTCGATCACGAGTGAGACAATTATTTAGCTTTTTCACATTAAGATCTCATGGATTTGAATGTTTATGGCATAGGAGAAGTTTTCATATACGTATACTTTATATATATATATATATATATATATAATATGTCATATATTATAGTATTTTTTGATTGTCCTTGTTTGATCCCATAATTGTAAGGATATACATTTTATTAGTATATTAATAGATCAGGGATATCTCTCTGTTTTGATATCATAGCTACTCATATGTTAAACAACAACAAGCTCTAATGTAGGCTAACTAATTTATTTTTGGCATTTGAGTTTTGTTTGCATTTGAATGGATGTTGGTCCACTCGTGTTCTCATAGCTGCAGTTTTGGTGATCAGTAACGTGAAGCAGAATATTAATAACAAAAAAACAAAAACACAGTTACTGGTACATTTTGACTCTGGGTTAAGAGAAAACACTTTCCATTGATTTTCCCTGATCTTGTTTAATGGGGTTGCCACACACACTAAGTGGTCATCTGCCTATTAAATCACACTGCGTTAAAAAAAAAACGCTGCTCTCAGGAAGATTCAGACTAATTTGATGTGATTACAGTGAGATAGACAAAAAAGAGACAAATTTGCAGGTTTTAGTAGCTCTCCATGGGATGAAAAGAAAAACAACTTTAGAGCACGTTGTGAGTTTTGATAAAGTGCATTTGATTCTTGTATAGAAGATATTAGATACAGTAACACGAACAGATATGATTACAGTTCTCAGAATGAGGTCAGTGTAAACAAAAACATTTCATGACTAATCTTACAAGATGTTATTACAGAGACTGAAATGAGAGATTGAAAGGGTCAAAAGACTGTAAGACAGAACTGCATTGTCACTTAGTAACTAGTAGTCTGTGTATTTGAATATAAATTGTTCAGATTGTTATTTTTGGATAATTTTTCTGCAGCATTTTAGCTTAGAGAATCAAAACCATATCCAGAATATGGTAACACTTTACAATAAGGTTCAGTAGTAAACATTAGCTAATGTATTAAAGGGGTGGTATAATGCCCTTTTCACAAGATGTAAAATAAGTCTCTGATGTCCCCAGAGTGTGTATGTGAAGTTTTAGCTTAAAATACACCACAGATATGTGTATATAGCATGTTAAAGTTGTCACTTTTTGAGGGCGAGCAAAAACAAACCGTTTTTGTGTGTGTCCCTTTAAATGCAAATGAGCTGCTGCTCTCAGGACAGGGGGCGGAGCTTCAAGAGCTGGTGTCCTTTTACCTCACACAGACATGCACTAGAAATGCCAATGTTTATGTTTAATGATGGAGACGAGACTCAAGAAAAAGTGACAACATGTAGAATGCAACAGAACATTTCTGAATGGTTAGTTGGTGAATTTAGGTAGCTTATGTGTAGTTATCTTCTAGTCATTGATTAGCATATTCTGTCATGATAATCTATAAATCTCGTTCCCGGGGGCGGGGTTTATGTAAATTATAGGATTAGTGATGTCAGGAAGCTCATGTAGTCCCTACCAGCCGTTTGTTGTAGTCCTTAAAAAGCAATTTCTTTAAAAGCAAATATCTTCCTTTGCTTTGAACTTTGAGCATTGTAACTTTGTAGATGTTGTTTATGCTCAAACAGCAACATTACACACTTGCTAAAGTTAGAAAAGTGAAATCATAATCAACCACCCCTTTAACTAACATGAACTAAACATGAGCAATACATTTGTTACTGCATTTATTAATCTTAGATTCAAGATTAATAATAAATGCTGTACAAGTGCAGTTCATTATTAGTTCATGCTAACTAATGTAGTTAACTAATGTTAACTAATGAACCTTATTGCAAAGTGTTACCCAGAATATTACCTTTTTTCTGTCCCATTACCCTGTTAGCAGTGGACGATACAATTAACAATGTCAATTGTTGACAATGTCTCAACCTTCTCAAATATTTTGGTCATATACACCTTTTAATGGAAATGTAATTCATCAACAATTAAACATAATAATAATGATAACACTTATATTACTACTAATAACAACAAGAGGAAGTAGAAGTAGAAGGAAAGTTTACAACATCTACTATAGTGTATGTGACCATATCACACATTGGAAGGATTTACTTTTTTCTTTATACTACCAGGAAAAGTATTTATCTAAATGAATAATAATGGAAAAGTTACTATTATTACCGGTCTGGATTTTTTTTTTTTTTTTTGGACCACTTAATATAATTACTAGATCTAAAATCACAGTTAATCCAGATATTATGCAATAATTCCCGAGGTAATTCACTCATCCTGATTAATTTTCTACAGGTTTGCTGACGGCAGAAATGTGCTGGAAAGCTTTATAGGGCTATAATAGTAACTGAGACGGGCAGGACTATAGAGGAGGGGCAGTTCCACACCGCATCTTCTTTACAAGCGCTTCCTCATTTTATCTCTGAATGATTGGCCACAGTGTGACGGCATTTCTTGTACATCCCAATACAGCAAAATTGGCTCAACCAATGTCACGAGTTTAAAGCAAGGCCAATAAATGCAGAAAGGAAAATTTTCTCTCATTATTTTAAGCAATTTCCTTCTGTGCCACTATAATAACACATTTCCCCTTGAAACATAATGACAGTGGCATGTATTTATAGAGCCACTTCACATCCGAACTAGCTAGACGTGACTCTGTCACGGTCATTAGCTATCAATCTAAGAGCGAATATACAGATTATCGCAAGCATTAAAGCTTTTTAATGACTCACAGTTAATTATTTGGGACTCGTGCAGCATGCCAGGACAGAGGTAAAGCTATTGACAGCTCTTTCTTCAGGTATTCGAGAAAAACACATCCATGTGCAATTTCTTTTAATTACAGTAAGCAGTCATTTAGCAAATGCTTTTATCCAAAGCGACTTCCAGCACACTTATTACATTGGCATTTCCCATGGAGCAAAGGCTTGCAATCCAAGAAGGTCCTCCACAAAACTAAAATGGTGTCAGAATAGTGCAACAGTGAACATGTGCAGTGCAGGGGTAGGAATGAGCAACCTGAGGGTGATTATGGTCCCAGCTTATGGCTGACCCGTAGGGCACCGCACCAACGACCTTTACGATCACTTTACAGACTTATACGAATATTATAAGAGTGTAGAGTGATAATATGGATACCATAAGAGTTTATTAGGACCATAAATGGACCAGGCTGCACACTCACACTTCAAGTTTTACTACAGAAATCCGATTTTTGACATAGGATCACAAATGACACTGTGTAACACAGTGCAAATTGATTGATCTGGGGTGTGTTTCCCATTCAACGACATGACTAGCTGCTTAACTACCATCGTTCAGTGCATCATTGGATAAATTAACTAGCTAGTCACGATATTCAAACCGTGTTGGTTAAACAACTTGGAACTGTTGTTATTGATGTCATTAAGGGCTGGAGTAATATAACTTCTTCTAATTAATTTGTTCAAGATTGAACTAATGTCTGATTATTGCTGTAAATAACAGTGGCGGCTCATAAGGGGAGGCAAAAGAGGCACAGCCTACCCAAAATTTTGAGGTGAAAATGGGAGAAGGATGATTTAATGTTAATAAAATTCCCAGTTATTCATTTCATGTCTCAGAATATTGTTTGTATTTCACCTCTGTAAGTGTAACCACCGAATCTGCGAAACGCGTGTCTGAGGGGATAGAGAAAAGGAGAGGGAGGCAAATCCATAGCCAGAGACTTGTGCCTCCATTGGTAAAAAAAAGAAAAAAAAGACGCCCATCACTTTCGAGTGTTTAAATAGCCACTGGTAAATAACAAACATGGCATCAGGACTACTTCACTATTTTGTTCCCCGTTTTGACTAACGTGACCTGCCAGAACTGACGCTACGCTTGATATAGGCCTCCTCGCGTGCTGATTGGGTTGATCATTTGAACGTGTTCCTCCCGAACTTTGTTAAAGGTGCAAGAGGTGATCTGGGAAATGCTAACTGTAGCCTGCTAGCATTGAAAGCATACAATTCAACCCAGAGACAACGTTATTTGATCACATCATATGTCATTCACCGATGAGAAAACTTTACAGTACAGTGAGGGGAGAATCAGAAGCACTTGGTTTAAGTATGTGATTGTGAAATGACTCCAGTTCAGAAGTTGACCTGTTGATACAAAGAAAAGAATGCACTGTATTTCAACTTTATTCATATGCAATTTCAGGACATATAGCGGCAACACAGTCAAATCTCACTGAATTATCTGCATAGGGCAAACTCATCGTTACATTGAACTGAACTATCAGATATTCACTGTTCAGATATTCATACAACAAATGATTCTGGGGCAATGAAACTTAGTGAAAATTACAAAAAATGCTGGCAGTGGCTGGCAACTTAAAAACAAGAAAAATACTGGCGGGGAAAGAGTTAATGGTAAATTTTCATTTAAAACTAATGAAGTTTTTGGACAAACAACAACAAATACTGTAGGTCTTAAGCTGGTCTCCCAGACTGACCAAGCTGAGATACCAGCAAACCTGTTTTGGCTGGTTTGAACAGTTTTTGCTGTCAGCAAGGATTGCAGTTCTGCATTAAAGAATGGCCCCTGAAGCTCACAGAAGTCTGAGTAAAGCCCCAAGTATCCACTGACCCTAGAACCTCGCCTGTCTCTAAGTGCTGAATGACAAAATAACTACACAGCAGGAAACTGGCATTATACCTTTTCCTTTCTCTCTCACTTTCTTATTGAGTTCTTGTTTGTTTTGGGGGCTTTCTCTTAACATTTTTTATTTTGACACATCTGTCCAGTTAAATGAAAGATTTTGCCCAAACAGTGTATTCCATTGATATAAGAGTGATGTGTGGACATTACAAAGGAAGACAGTTGTGGCAAGAGAAAGAAACATCCCAGTCTGTGAAGGAGATGTGATGGGAAAGAGACTCTTGGATGTTTATTCCTGTACCAGAAGAGTGGATTTTATATTCAGTGACAGTATGTCCACATCAAAGCATGTTTGGCCACAGACTCCTTCACTGGCATATCTTATCACATCTTTGCAGAAATATGCCATTTTGATTATAATGCAAATCATTCATTTGAGTGTTGATAATGGATATTACACTAATTAATGCTCTCCTAATACAATTCCATAATTAATGGGAAATCTGCAGTTTAGCGTTTAATGGTGAAAGCATGAGATGAATTCTCAGCTAATAATAATTGTAGGAAGTGTGACAGACGGCTGTGGGGTATGTGGTGGAACATGGCCCTTACGAAACAAAAATATATGGAAATTTACTGCAGATGCTGGTAAAACACTTGTTTAGTCGATCTCTCTCTCATAATACAATAATCCTCAATGAAGCGACTCAACGTTCCTTCGTTACTAGTTATGAAGTGACGTTTTAGAATTTGTAACAGAGGCTGTTACTATTAAATTAGAAACTGTTAAACTGTCAACTTGAGATTTGAATCCAATGGCGGAAGGAAGTAGTTCTGCACATAAGAGGGTTTTTAAAGACGCTCCATTGTTGTTTCTTATTTATTTACTCACCTGTGCCGTCAAACTGTTGTATAAACGCAATATCAAACTCGTAGCAGTGAGATTATGGTTTTATATCGGCACGCTGTGATTGCCTAGGCCGAATCACAGGTGTGCTGATATGCAGCCATATCGCACTGCTACGAGTTTGATATTGCCAGCCCGATCTCACGGCAATTCATACGACCTCACTCGTACGAATTCGTAAGATTTTTACTAAATCGTACATATTTTACGAGTTGCCCAATTCGTATGAATGACCTAACCCTGACCCCGCCCCTAAACTTACCCACCACTGGGGTTTAGACAAATTGTACGAATTCGTACGAATTAGCCACCTTTTACTCACTCGTACGAATTCGTACAAATTGGTCATGAGATTAATAAAATATATTTTGCTGCCTAATTCTGTATTATTATTTTTTACATTATATAAAATCCATGATGACTTAAGTGTTTGTAGTACATAAACACACCATACAATTTTCATTAGGGAAATATAGGGGGAAAAATAATATTTAAGAATATAAATTACAGGTTATTGTTCAGCAGAGTACTTGATTTCTTAGCCATTTAAAAGCAAGAGATGAGTTTAAGAAAATCAGCTTTTTGGAAACGAATCCCAGGGGATACATTTAAAAATGATGGTACATGTTTAGTCATGTGATACAGTCATGTGATCCATTCAACCCAAAATAATCAAGATGGCGGCCCATGTTGTATTAGCTTTGTTGTGGCTGTATACACTTTTATAGTGTTTTTAAAGAAAAATGTTATTTTGTGCATATATTTGTTAAAACAGTGTACAACACATATTTTCTGGAGCTAATATAGCTCAGAATGAACTTTGTACTACTTTATTAACTATTATTGGGTTTAAACATATGGACACACAAGGAATTTAATGTCCTTAACTAAACCAGAAAAGGGAAACTACTCATTGCTGGATAACTTTAGCTGTAATAATCTACCTAAAATTAGACATTAACACAGATTTTAGGTTTACAAAAAGAACAAAACAATATGTCTAATTTTAGTTAGATTGCTGGTTCTCAGTCAAACAGCATTGAATCAAGTCAGATGTTGTGTAGCCAGAATACTGACTATTAGAACAAGACTTGTCTGGTTCACATGGCAGCTTATTCTACCCATGAACCTCACATTTTGACAGGAACTATTTGACTGACACATGACATTTTTACATGATGTTTAGGGGCGGATAAATCCAAATAATACTGTAAATATACCATAGATGTGCGATACCAGCTGCTGACGCTTGAACAAATCTATTTTTGGACTGTTGGATATCTTTCAGATATTGCAGGCGCTCTCACACCTGGCTTGTTTAGAGCATTTGTTACGGAACCTGGCACATTTTCTCTCTTAGTTTATTAATTTAGGCGTATATGAAAACAGCAATTGTGCTCGGATCCACACCAAAACAATCAGCTGGAGATTGCCTGAACAAGGTGGTCTCAGCCTGATTGAAATCAGTCTCTGGGTCGGTTCACTTGTGGTGAGAAAGAAATCCGATCCAACAGACCAATGAACCAAGCTTTATTATAATTAATAATTGGAAAGGTTTTATGGAAAAAACATCAGTCTCTGTCTCTGGATGAGCACATTAGTTATCACAGTTGAAACCAAAAAGGGCCTCTTCAACTTAAACAGTTGTATAATTGCTCTTCTCCAAGATTTGTATATATATAATTTATCAGTTAAAGCGAGAATAAAGGCTTATATACAGTACATTCGTATAAGTGTGTGGTGTGTGTGTAACGACAGCTTGACGGATGATGCCATGAGCAGAATCCCAGAATGTTGAAATGTTGCCTTGTGACAGAAAACCGAACCAAGAAGAAAATTCAACATTGTAACAGTTTAACTACCCGTTTCTGAACAAAGACAATCTCTTACAGCTCTGAAAACACCCTTAGCTTCCCAATGGACTGATAGAAAGGTGTATCCTGACATCAGGAAGTCAACCACTTAGATTGGAACTCAACTTTTACTATTCTTTAGGTACTGTACATACATTTTAGACAGTACATCACAATCTGTGGATGTGCCATCTCTGGGTTGCATTAAGCACAATCTAATGAAAGCTGGACTATTGAAACTTGAACAGAAGAGATCTGACAACCAAACAGACAAACAACTATCACAGCCAGAACTAGACCAGCACCCTTTCATTCAAGAGGAGCCACATGTGGCAGACACACGAGGAATATGACAAGAATAAAGATCGAAGACCAGCCAGTGCCAAATAACCTCCATTTCTCAGCTGCTACCATGAACAGTATAATAGCTACTGTGCTGCTGACATCTTCAAGCCATTGAAAACTCAGTGCAACACCAAAATCAATTCCAACCAGCACAATAACAGAAAGCAATAAACTGATGTATGCCTCGGCGGCGGTGAAACTTTATACGCCTCTCTTCCACATACGAGCAACAAGCCATCAGAGTCCTTCTTGGAAACAAAGACTGGGAGCCATAATAAAGACCTCACTCTCAAAGCCCCCATGAAATCAAAATGGAAGTATTTTGGCTTTTAGTATGAATAGATTAGCCTAACTGTGTGCTCCAAAACAATGACACAATTCACATTTAGAAGATAAAAGCATTTAAAACTTACAGTCTCTCACTTCTACCAGTTTGGATCAGTGATTTTGATGACATCAGTCTGCACTTCAGCTTCTCATCAGATTTTGTCCAATCAAATGCTATCTAGAATCTGAATTGTCCCGCCCCCGCTAAAATCAGTCATTTGTTCAAACATTTACTATTTTCTACATGGTGAACGGCACATAGTGCACTATATAGGGGATTGGGAACGATTCACAGTGTAAACATGCTTTATATTGGGCGAATGAAGTCTGGGTTCACGTTAGTGTCACGTGAACTTCCACAGCGCACACAGTCTGCTCTGGCCCAGAGACATGAGCGATTGCACAGAGCGGATCATGTGATAATAAGATTACTGGACACAAACAACAACCACTTCAGGGCTTGTTTGATTGTGTTGTGGAAAAAACGGCAATTTAAATTTGTAAAGATCATACTCACCCCCTTCATTCTTCTTTTGAATTGCTCCCATCTGGAGGTAGACTCAAAATTCCTCTGGCCAGAAGAACTTTCTTTTTTTGTCCCAATGGAAGTGATTATCTTAAATCGTACAATTTTCTAAAGTGATACAATAGAATGGCTGGCATTATAGTGTTTTTTATGATGGAAACTATAATTTAGTTAATTCTGTGTTTGTGTTGTTAATGTTTAATGCGTTTTTAAGCATTAATGTGAATGTATCTATGTCACCAGTGTCAAAGACAAATTTCCGCTCTCTGACAAACAGAATGGACAATAAAGTTCAACTCAACTCAACTCATGATCGAGTCGACGCAGACCACAAAACATATCGGAACCATTTGAATTCTGCACAGAATTCTATATTTTAAATCGAAATGGAGGAGATTATGAGGAGAAATGGTTATAGATTAGGAGGAAACTGTGGCTTTACCGAGCTCAATGGCTCTGGCCAAGCTGTCTGTGATATAAACAAAATGCTATTGGCTATTTGTTTTAAATGGGAGGAGCTGTTTGATATGTCCCGCCCTGTTTTCCTTTTTCAGTGGAAATTACATCAACACTGAATAATGCTGCACGCTTCAAGGCACGCCATTGGCCTTTACAGAAACCACACCATATGGCTACTTAGATAAGCAGGATAAGTGAACAAACTGATTTTTGTCCACAAATTTGAAGTTAATATGGGTTTCTGGCTGTGCGGTGGTGGTTCTGATCTTTTGCAGTGTAGCACAAACAGATTGGCCAGACACAAGCACTTCCTGCGACATGGGCAACTCTCCAGCAATCGCGAGTTAGTAGGAGGCTGATGGCATCAACATCTTTGTGCTTTGTACCATATTCAGTTCTGGTTCTCATGATTGTATACACTCCCAAACTATGAAACTAGATCTAACTGACAGGACAGGTGAGCTTTTAAACTATAGCTAGGTATACTAGGTCGCTAAAAAAAGAGAGGGCCCACTTTCAGGGAGAGATGGCTTCCTCCACAGGGGAGCTGTGAATTTGTGTTTTTCTGTGTCATAGCAAGGGTGTGTGTGTATCGCACAACATCCCATGAACCACAGACTTGCCACCTGTCATGTTACGTAACGCACAGATGGGGATGAGTACGGCCGTGGATCACGGACACCAGACAGACCAATACATTGATTATTTAAAACAAGAACCTGTGATCTGTGATTGTCAATGTCATACATACATACATACATACATATACATACGTGTATAATTAGTTATACATGCGTACCTAATTAGTTTCTATGGATATGGAAAACACGAAACTGGCTTAAAAATGTATGTAAATATTTAAAATGGAAAAATTATGGAGAAACCGTTGAAATTTCTACAGTGAATTTATGTATATTACATTGTAAAAAAAGTTTACATTGAGGTTGCCAGAACTTTATGATAGAAACATTTTAAGTGTTACAGATTTACCTTAAAATAAACACATAGCCTATATTTCATTACCTGACATAATGTTAAAATAGCAAATTACTAAAATCAGTTTTTTTTTTTTACATTATAATATACTGTTAAACCACCTTAAAATCACAGGTGATAAAGAGAAAGCCTCATGATGAATCAAAGTAATGTATGGGGGATTCATAATTTATAATCTGACCTAGTTTAACGTGTATTTTTTTGTGATAAAAAACGGTGTAAATTGTTATGGCAAAAATAACATTTGTTCTGTTACATCTGTTCTGGGTTGTTGTCTTGTTAGTTTTATACTGTTCCCAGGTCAGTTTCCTTTGTCTTTGTTCATCAGTTGCCATGGTTTTTGATTGGCCCTCATGTGTTACACTAGTGTGTCTATAGATATGTAAGGCTGGGCAAGGCTTACCTTCCCCTGGCCACGGACTTGAGACTATCCTGGAATGTTCTCACTCAAACCACTGCCTGCTGCTGCCTCTGATTGCTTTTAGAGGTAAAAGCTGCCCATAACCGCTGGTCTAGGATCAGATTTCTCCGTAATAACATACTGAAGAAACAAATTTGGTGTTTGCGATCTTGAGAGCGCCAAAGGTTTCTATTTACAATGTGTTTTTGCAGTGTTGTGCAAATGCAGACAATCAAAAACATATCTGATTACATGAACGCAATGGCCATTCAGATGTGTTTTAGAATCCGCTCACGTCGCAAAACGCCTGAGTTTTTGCCCAGTGCCGAGTATAACAAAGAAAGTGTAGACATTATGTAGGCTGAAGAGATTCTCAGTGCAGTCAGCTTCATTGATTATAATAGTTAGGTAAGAAAGTGGTTATTTATTATTCGATTTGGCTGCCATGCCAAATGACACCTACAGTATGCTTGCTTTTCTGTTCAAATTATAGTGGTTTGTAAACGTAGCTGATTTAATAACAAATAATGTATTGGGAGTGTTTATGCTGGGATGTGTAGTTTGTTGCTAGGCGATACGTAACTTCAAACTATTTCATGACATTGTATTTAAATGTATTTTTAAAGAGGAAGCGCATCTCCTCAGCCTGACCCTGGAGTTGGTTCACCCTCCACCCATAGTGTCCCTGTGTGTGACATTGTTTGACCGGGCTGGACAGGAATAGAGGAGAGTGAGTGAATCTGTAATCTTCTGTCTATGTTTCAGCACGTCATTGACTGACTCGTGCAATTCAGTGGTAAATTCAGTTAAGCTCTGGAAACATGCCATCTGCTACTAACTGCACACTAACTCATTCGGTTAAGGCCTAGTGTGATTGACAAACAGAGGGATTTCAGTTCTGGAGATGATAGAAACAATCATATGCAATCTTACTAATACTAATATAACGTTACAGGACAAATCATGTTTTGGCAATTTAACACAGCGGGGCTCTGCCAATTTACCATTATCATGATATAAATTTGCTCATGCCTTTCATATTTTAAGCTTGGGAATTGTCTTTACTTCAAAGTTACAGTCCAGACTGATGGAAATTAAAGTTATTTAATTCAATTGTAATTGATTTAGTCTGAATAACAATATCATAGAATCAGTCTAGCTGCTGTAAATCACATGCATAAAAAAAAAAAAAAAGCCTCAATCAAGCTACGAACTCTAATGTGCGTCTCTAAATTCAGCCCCATCTGACCGTCAGCCCCTGAACATCCCGTAAAGACTGTCTCTGAGAGGGGTGTAGAGTTACCCAACCCACTCTGCCTCTGCTCTATAAAAAGCATCAGTTAGTGGGGCAGGGCAATGTAAAACTCCTGTGAGCTGAGAGCTGTTGGGAACCAGTGATGAATTATGCAAGGTTTTTAGATGGGGAAGACGGGCAAACCCACTGACCTCATTTACTTCAATCTTTTCTCTCTCTCGTTCTCCTCAAGCAAGGAAAGCTCTTTTTTTCTTTTTCCTAAACGCTTATTTTATTCTGTAGCTTTCAGCTGCTCTTCAGACAGCAGTGCATTTTATTATTTGGTTACAGTAGAATGAAATAAAAATCCCCTTAATCGTGGTGATGTTCTGGATCTTAACTCTGGCTCTATACATGCATTATATCAACACTAATCCAGCTATATTTGTTCAATTTACTCAATAGCTGTCCTAGCATGACATCTGTGTGTATTTCATGAAGCCTGTCAATAACGTGGTCAGTTTTAGATTGCATTGTGCTTTAATACTTTTTACTTAAACCATATTGTCATGTATGTAATGTAATAAATCAATAATAATAATGTTTACATTTTGCAGTTTTAATATATAATAGTAGTACATGTTGTATTTCCTTTAATATGTGCTGATTTAAATACAAATGTTTAAGAATTTGAGAATGGGCTCAAATGTCATTAAAATTAAAAATTAAAATTAAAAATTTTAATGTTTTTTTTAAGTGTCATGCTCACAAAGACTGCATTATTTATTTGATCAAAAAACAGTAAAACCAGTAATATTGTGAACTATTATGATGATTTAAAATAACTTGTAGTGTTTAGTATTGCAAGCAGTATTCACTGAGGTATTTGCACATTTTGGCAAATTAAGTTAAACTGTTAGTCATTTTGAGATTTTAATATACATTACTATTATCTAGTGTCATGATTTGCCTGGGTAGAAGCTAAATTGAAATGGTGTGTGACACTTTAAGCCTAAACCAAAAAAAAATAAAAAAATAAAATGCATTTTAGTTCTTAATTTAGTTATTGTCATTATCATATCATCTATATAAAGACATACATATCTGCAGGAATACACTGTATCATTTACTTTTGTTTACAATGTGTTGTATACAAATGTTTAAGTGTCCTTTTGAATCTGAATCGATATGAGAGCAGCGCACAGCTGTACTGGGATTACATGAAACAAGAATCTCGATCTGTTTATAGAAACCTATCTTTATTATTTCAGTAAAATGCAGGTTTGAGGTTGAGGGTCGGACTGTCCTGGTTGGACACGTGTACAAACAGCGCGCGCACACACACACACACACACACACACACACACACACACACACACACACACACACACACACACACACACACACACACACACACACACACACACACACACACACACACACACACACACACACACACACACACACACACACACACACACACACACACACACACACACACACACACACACACACATGTCTGGTTTACTATCTTTGTGGGGACTCTCCATAGACTTAATGGTTTTTATACTGTACAAACAGTATATTCTATCTCCTTACACTAACCCTACCCCTAAACCTACCCATCACAGAACACTTTCTGCATTTTTACATTTCCAAAAAAACCTCATTCTGTATGATTTATAAGCTTGTTTACCCATGGGGACCTCTATTTAGGTCCCCACTGTGACACGAGTCCCCATGAGTCTGTGTGCATTCAGGTTGTCCCCACCGGGATAGAAAAACAGGCACACACACACACACACACACACACACACACACACACACACACACACACACACACACACACACACACACACACACACACACACACACACACACACACACACACACACACACACACACACACACACACACACACACACACACACACACACACACACACACACACACACACACACACACACACACACACAGACTGAGATAATCTCACTCAATCACAGAGTCCTATTGGCTTTGCCTCCCTGGCTAAATCCAGGATTGCAGATTTTTCGGCCCTGGAACAGCAAACATGGCACTGCACAAATAGTGTTTGTTTTCGATGGGACCATTTCCTACATTTTAAGTTAGTGCTGGGGATTTTTCTTGATAAGACTTGATAAAACTGGACTGAATCCAACCAATATATACATTACACTCTATTTCTCTTTCTCCTGTCCTCTACATTGCTGCTTTTCTGTAATGTTTTGGTCTAGTTGCACACTAAAGTTGATGTTTCACTCTTCTTTTCAATTTAATTATTCCCTTCAATCATCATACACCTCCATAAAGCGTAGCTGTATAGGATTAACGTTTATTTTCCCGACAAACCACTCTTAGCTTTACTGTAGCTCAGACAGAGCAAGATTAAAATCAAAATAAGCTTTTATATATTTATATAAACCTACACAATGAGTTCACGAGAACCACCTGCTCCATCAACAGCATGAGCAGATGTGTAGGATGTCTATCTCAGTTTTATGCCAACATTGAAATCAAATTTTTTTTATATTTATTTGTGCACAGTTAATCAGTGCATGCTATCTAAGAAATATCTTTGTATTCTTTCATTCAATTGTAATAACTTGTCAAACAACTTTCCTTTCTGGGTGACGGACACTTTTAGTCGCATCCATGCAATAGATTCTAGATCTTCAATAAAATCAAAGACAACAAGCCACATCCTGCATTTCCCTTTATCAATTAATGTAATATACATTATGAAAGTAAAATCAGTTACTTTTTTTGTTGAAATTATTACACTTTCGCATACATTCAAAAAGAGTTCTTATTATGAAAAACAATATAGTTAAAAAGAATATAATTAAGTGCACTTGGACACTTAATTGCATGTTAAATGCAATTGAATGAAAATGTATTATAGTTTAAATGTATATTAAATGCCATTATAGCTAAACTTTTGAGTGATTTTTGACCCACTTAAGTAGGACTTAATTACATCTTTATATGTGATTTCATAATTAAAGTCTTTGAAATGCACTGCAAATTTTACTGATAGGTTAGCCTTTATACTAACTAAAATTCACTTTGTTATTTCTGTTAAATATTTGATATCATGTATTTAAATATATTTCTAATTACAAATTTGTTAAGATAAAGTTGCAATTCAATACTTTAAAATGTATTACTTTCAAATGTAATATTGAATAACTCAATACAGTTAAAATAATAATCAAATACTTTACATGTGCTTTAGAATGTTAGTCAACATTCAATACAATTAAACACACTTTTTTTTTTTTTTTTTTACAAGGGTTATGAATGCCACTTCATGCCGACTTTAAAAAACCTGCCAAATATTTATTCTCTCAAGTTCAATATCAGAAAATGATCTATGCTTTAACATTAAGAATTAGACAATCATGGAAAGAGTAGGTACTAATGTCTAAATGAGTGTCAAATATTCTCATTGTGGCACACTTGGCGCCCATAGCACCATCTGCTCTTCTCCTGCACAGAAATCTCCAAACCGAGATAAAGCGAAGATCTCCTAGAAGGAGACCCATTAGTCTGCATTTAGAAAATGGTATGTCATGTTTCCTCTGACTGTGGGGAGCTGGTGTTATTGTGGAGCCTAATTAATCTGGGCAGTGGTGATACATCTCTACAGACAATATGGTGGTATTACACTGATGTGTGAGGGAGGGACACACACACACACACACACACACACACACACACACACACACACACACACACACACACACACACACACACACACACACACACACACACACACACACACACACACACACACACACACACACACACACACACACACACACACCATCTGAACCATTTTAGCAGAATGTGTGTGTAACCGAGAAATCTAAATTTGATCATGCAAAAAAAATGCGCGTGCACAGCACCAGACCAGAGAGTCATCTTGGCGGCAATCGCAAGAAAATGGATAAGTGCTACATAATCAAATTCACAAATATTACACCATTTAAACATTATTAAAAATACATAGGATACTGAGTTACTAAAACAATCTTTGTCAAAGAATACACTTGTTTGTTCACAGTTTGAACGTTCTTGTTTCCATTTGTTTAATTTTAGGATCTGAGGTGAATTATCCATTGTTGCTTTTACAGCTACAAAGCTGGTGCACTAAATGATATTCAAAGTCACATTACACGCTTTTAACATTAAATACAGCACATAAACAGTACCTGAGATTATCATTGCCACACTTTGTGTCTGTTGTTCCAGCGCGACGTCGCAGAAAAATAGAAACCGTTTCTAAAATAGAATTGTGGTGTGTCGCCGTCGTGGCTGGTTAGGACAAACATTAACATTAACATAATATTATTTATAGATACAATAAAATCTGCCAAATTGAATTTATTATTGTTATTTTCAATGAATTATTTGCTTGCCAAAATAATATATGCTGTTCTGCATTAAAAAATATTTTTAGAAACCCTCTATGCTGCTTTTGTAAGTTCTAACCCTAAGTTGAGCAGAGTTTCACAGTCTAGCATCATTTTAGTCTAGCACTTTTTTTTTAACCATTGGGTCATGAAACCCTGGTACACAGCAGGGTTAGCGCTAGACTGTTAGCGCTGAGTTTATGGTGTGAAACAATGCTGTGCTAGAATGTTACAGTGAGTTGTTTAGCAACAGACAATCAATCATAAATGCTTCACTGCTTACCTCATTAAATATTCATGTGTTTTATTCAGTCTCAGAAACTTTCATGCTGTGTTCAGTTTATGTTCAGTGGGAAAACTCTGAACCTGGCACTCATTAATTAATCGTTTTCAGTCACGAGACTGATGCAGAGACCTGGAGGGCAAAATATGCATTGAACTACAACACATTTTCTCAATAAAAAAATTAATAAAATAAAAAACACATGCTGTAATATATATATATATATATATATATATATATATATATATATATATATATATATATATATATATATATATATATATATAAACACTTATAAAACACTTATAAAACGGATAGTTCCGGTCCTTGATTCTGATTGGTTGAGCCGTGTTCGAAGCCGTTGTAAATTATTCAACAAACATACACCTGTGACCGCATTACATTAGTATTACTGCACAACTGCCTTTTGTGATTCTTTGTTGCTGCATGTGTTGCTTGGCAACCTCTTTGGAACTACATTGCTTGGCGGAGGAATACATGTGTTATAACGTTATATTTTTTTGTTGCTGGTGTTTATATTATGAATAAAATAAATATTAAAATAAATATTTTTATGGAGTAAACCGTAAGTTTAGTAACCGTTTTCTAAAAGCAATCTGCTCCGCTCCGCGTCGTGCCTAACAACGCCCCTTAGCTGTTCTAAATTCACTGTAAAACACGGCTTCGCGGGGCTTATTGCTTTATTAAATGTAGGGTAGGCAATTTTCGGACAGGCTAGCAATAGCAAGCTAGCTTTGAAAGCATGAGATCCCACCCTCCCTTCAGAGCATCTCCAAAGCCATGCCTCCTCCAAAACACATGAACACTGTAACGCAAAGTTGAGATGTTGTTGCCCAGAGCCAGAGAGAAAAACAATATGGTGTCAGAGGAAAAGACGCACGAGAGACGAGAGATGGCGTATTTTCCCCAGGTTTAATAAAATGACTTAAACGTCACACTCATCCGCATACATAGGGATTGAGTGAGAAAAAGCATACAAATAAACATTCAACTCTGGTCACAAATATAAAGGGAAATAAAAGAAAGTGTACAAAAGTCGGTAGAGTGGTTATCTCTTCTCCTCACCTGCCACTTCTATTACAGACTCACTCTACGCACATGCGCAGTTCTCATTGTACCTCAAAACTACGGTAAATGCACAAAGTGACCGTTACAACACACTCTGCAGAGAGACGACATTAAATTACCTCCTGTCTCAAAGCACATAACATTACAATGATAATGTACGTAAACAACTTAAAGGACCACATGACTGCTGCAGATTCATTTCGCTGTTGATAGTTTTGCCATAGAAATGCATCACAGGTTGCCATCTTGTAATTATGGTAATTACGGTTGTGACATGGTGTAAACGCAGCATTTCTTGTTGTATTGGTTCAGGAGGAACTGTAAAAGGCAGCTGCTGTTTGTGTGTGGCGCTCGTGACTTGTCTGTCTACAACTCTGCATAGCCTTACTGAATGCGTTGATGACGTGTGATGTATGGAAATACATGTGTTGACTGGCAGGTAGGACATCAAATCTCTGCATTCGGACTGAATGCAATTATTTGGACAAACATTTTTTGATCCTGAGACTTCCACAGACAATATATGTAATTATTTATTTTATATTTAGACCACTTCTGTTATTGATTGCTGGATGTAAAGAGAGTTTCAACCAGTATAACAAAAATGGTTAATGAAAAACATTGCCTACCTTACATTTATGCATTTGGCAGACGGTTTTATCCAAAGCGACTTACATTGCATTTCAAAGTGCACATTTACATTCTTATCAGTTCTTGCTTTCCCTGGGAATCGAACCCATGTCCTTGGTGTTGCAAGCGCCAACGCTCTACTGTTTGAGCTACCTTACCTTTAAAATGCCTTAATATACTAAGACATAATACACCTT
This sequence comes from Leuciscus leuciscus, assembly GCF_965113295.1. Lineage (NCBI taxonomy): Eukaryota > Metazoa > Chordata > Actinopteri > Cypriniformes > Leuciscidae > Leuciscus > Leuciscus leuciscus. The sequence continues at coordinate 9,054,291 of NC_138724.1, read as the reverse complement.
ATTGATGATACATACTAGTAAACAGGCGAGCAGATGAGCCCAGAATATGAACGCAACATTCTAAATGGTTTAGCGTTTTCTATATAATGGTAATAATGGCTATAAAAACCATAGACTATAAAACAAGGGACGTAGTGTCAGTGGAGAGCTTTTTCTAGGTTTATGAAGAACATTTTTGAATCCCAAAGTGGGCGGAGCCGTCCATCGCCATCTTGGCAGCACGTCACTCCCGGATAACTGAAAATGGGCAAAGAGGCGGAATTAGCTGAGGTGATGTGATGGCTAACAGACAAACGGCTAGTAGTGACAGCAGAGGCAATCCACCTGTCACTCAAGTGGCCATGCCCTTAATTATGCAGAACTTAGAGGCTTAAAGGGATAGTTCACTTTGAAATTAAATTTTGGTATGTTTTAGCTTACCTCAAGGGCATCCAAGATGTAGGTGTCTTTTTTTCCGCAGTAGTTTCAATTTTGATATTTTTAGGTCAAACCGTTCTTGTCTGTCAGTCATATAATGCAGGTCGATGGTCACTGTCTCAAAGAGCATGCACAGAGTCCAAATTAAAACAATTCCCCATCGTCCAAATTAAACAATTCCCCATCGTAAGTACACATTGATGGCCTAAGACACGAAACGAGCGGTTTGTGTGAGAAAACAAACAGTTTTTATATCGTTTTTACCTCTTGAACACAGCCACGTCCAAGTGATCTGAGGGCACGCGCACATCCTGCTGTGTGACGTGTGCGCATACTGGTGCATAGATATATACACTAGATGTCGCCTTGGCTACGGTTTCTTTCCAATGAACTGCAGTAGCCAAGGCGACATCTAGTGTATATATCTATGACTGACAGACAAGAACGGTTTGACCTAAAAATATCAAAATTGAAACTACTGCGGAAAAAAAGACACCTACATCTTGGATGCCCTTGAGGTAAGCTAAAACATACCAAAATTTTATTTCAAAGTGAACTATCCCTTTAATATAATTTAAACGGATGAGTTATAAAAAAAATTCACCACCCTCACAGTTGTCATGAAGCTATATAGACCTAAACCACTTTTTTATACCAGGCTGTAAACACATTTTTTCCAGTCGATGAATTGCAGTTTAAGTCACTTCAGTGTTGGATTCAAGAGAGACCGCAAGATTTCCGCTTGGAAAAGGGACAGTGTGATGATAGTTTTAATGTATTAGTCCTTTCAATTGAGCTATATTAGAAAATCCAACAAGCTCTTTTATGAGAAAGATGACTCAGATATTTCTTGAAATGAGTCATTAGTTGTACTATGTTGTTGTATTTTCTTGGTACTTCTTAATACAACTTATGAATGATATTATGAATGTTATTACCTGTCTAATCTCAGGACTTTTGGACAGTAAAATGGGCAAAGAAATACATAGATTTACATTGAAGGAGGGGCCTGAGCAATATTTATAGATCAGAATATCATATACAGCAGGTCAGGGTTTCTCAACTCTGGCCCTTGAGGTCCACTTTCCTGCAGAGTGTAACTTCAACCTTGACCAAACTCCCCTGCCTGAAGCTTTCTAGTAATCCTGAAGGCCTTGACTAGTTTGTGTAGGAGTGTTTAATTAGGGTTGGAGCTAAACTCTGAAGGAAAGTGGACCTCAAGGGTCAGTTTTGAGAACCCCTGATATAGATGGTAAGCTGGGCTAGTTAGCAACTAGAAACCACCCAGGGGTGTGTTTCCCAAAAGCATTGTTAGCCAACTATGGTCACAAGTTATTGGAGTGCTATGGGTTGGGTCCAAATTCTGAGCTCGGAGCACTGTCCTCAAACAGCACACCAAATACACATATTTGATAGTATATCTGATTATATGCAAGTGTGAACTGTGGTAAGAAGCATGGTTACTTGTTTGTATGACAAGTGGTCTTAGTCGTGCTCTTGAGCAAAATAAGCAAGCATGCAGTACAATCTATATATTTAATTCCATTTCAATATTTTAGTGTCCACAATCGGCGCTGTTTTTGAAGAGTGCACATGTATGATGTAAGAGGAAACCCACAATGAGTCAAACATCAATTAAAGCAAAACGACGGGGATAAAAAATAGTGATGCCATGTTTGTTACAACAGCATCTCAAAGAACAAAGAAATTGCATTGTGGAGAAAGCAGCTGACTGAATGAACCGCATGTATATAGGAGTAAAACATATGCCAGTTACGCCATACTGGATGTAAACGTGATTCAAAAATGATCAGATCTTGAATTAAAGATCTAATTGATTAATCTGCAAAAGTTATTACTCCACCATATGTGCATGACAGAATTAACGACAGTCGTATATTGTTGAAGCAATATGGTTAAAACGACGGATGTGTGACGGTTTTGGGAAACTGTAGCAGGGACTAGCTAGTTCATTTCTCTGACTATGCCTTGGTCAACGGTGGTTGAGCAGTGAGTTGCATTGTTGTTTGGGAAACACTAATTTTAACAATGTTAAAAACACTTAAAACACCATAGCAACAGCCTGGCAACCACCCACAAACACCCCATTTTGGTGGTGGAGAGCTGTACACAGTCAAACATCGTCAAATTCAAGTAAATGTCTGCTTTTTTAATGTAGTAAAATGGGTTACAGGCAGAGTTTTTCCAAAGTATATGTGTCTTGTATCTGGATCCCAAGATGCTACGAGAAGGGGATATTTTAGGGATGAGCAGGTTTCAAGAGACTTGTACTGAATTTCGAGTACTTAAGATGCATCCAAAATGTGAGGAAATCTTGATTAATTCAGCTCTGCATGTGTTTGTTGTTCTTTGAACTTGCTCTCTCTCTCTCTCTCTCTCTCTCTCTCTCTCTCTCTCTCTCTCTCTCTCTCTCTCTCTCTCTCTCTCTCTCTCTCTATGTTAGCGCTATTTAGTGTTAAAGGGTTAGCCGTGGGTTAAGAATGGGTTAGATTGATGCAGCCGTCATGGGCAAGGTCACTCAGAGAGGAATTCCACATCAGCTCTTTCTATTATGTGCAGTCATGTGGGGAAGACCAGGCATTTCACAGCTGGTGATCTCTCTTGCAAATGAGCTTTTCACTGGATGTGTGTTAGTGTCACCTTGAATGAGACGGTCAGACTGTGAAATGTTTTTTTTTATTTTTTATTAACTAATTAATTAATTTTATTAAATTGTTACGCAAAATCATTTATCCAGATGTGATGATGCTTCTGCTGGCATTCTGGTACTTGACATGTTTGTTTTTATGGTTTGTTTTGGCATTGGTATTTCAGTTAATTTGTCATCTTAAAGAGAAACACTGTGTATTAACTTATTAACTTTTATTAATAACATGTACAAACATTACACATCATATAATTCTTCAGATCATGGTCATTTACACTGCAATGAAACTTTGATGCATATAAATGTACAATAATTTTTCTCTCTTTTAATCTGTTAAGCATTAACCTAAATTTGTTAAAGGCTTATTAAAGGAGCCATGAGGGTCATTCTCTGTGTGTGCTGAGGATAATCATCTCATATTAAATTCAAAACATAAATTGAAATTGCTCCCAGGATTATGTGTCCTGCCACAGGATCGCTGTCCACACTGTTAGAATAATTGCAGCTCTAAAACATTAACCTATCCATCAACCTTTGACATCACTTCCTTGATGCAAAAGTTCACTTTGAGGTAAATTCCTTAAATTTTTTATCATTTTAGCCCGCAGTTGTTCCACCCACATTTTCAAAGTGATATGGGAAAGTAATTATGTTTCAAACATTTAATACTGTATATGTGACTTGAATTATTGCATAATTAGAATTGAACAGAGGTTCTATATATTTACCAGAGTTAGGCTCTCTGTTCAATGTATACTTATTTTTCTTTGTCATTCTTTTGCAAGCAGGTCTACATACTTTACAAATGTAAAGTATTTTTAAAGAACCTTTAGTGTTACTTTAATCTTGTTACGCCATATTCTGATATCATTACTTTCATACATATATTAGCTGATAAAATGCAGGACTCAGCTGGGGAATGCTCCAAATACATTACCATATTCATATTAAAATGAGAGATTTTTAAAATGATATGTTGTTATGCATTTAAAAATGTATTTTGGGGTTTCAAGTTGATTAAAATATGATTTTCAATTATTATTATTTTTTAAATAAGGTTCTATTTGCTAATGTTAATGCATTAAGTATAAATAAACAGTTTGATCTTAACAATAAACAACATATTTACAGCACAGTTAGTGTAAATTTGTAAACATACTATTGATCATTGTTAATTCATATTCATTCATAGATTAATGCTTATTTCTACAACTTGAAAGGTTAGTAAATATTAGTACATGTAGAAATTAACGTGAACCTGCATGGATTATTAAAATGTTGTTCACTGTTACTTCATGATAACTAATACAATAACTAATGTTACAAATTAAACCTATTATCGGATGTTCCATATCAACCTTTTTATGGCCCATAATGGAAATGATTATGTGTTATCAAAACAGCATCTTCTGTAACTGCCTTCTGTGGTATTGAAATGTAGTTAGTAAATCCTTTATCTTTAGATGACCTTGTGAGTCAATAAAGACTGACGCTTCTTCCAGGAGTTATTTAATTACGTAAATGTAATACACTGGTTGTCCTTTATGTGATCACTATGCCTTTGCGTTTGATAGCATAAGTGAGTTTTACTGGTGTATTGCATTACAAGGTTTTAGGATCAGAGTCAGATTGCACTGATTCTTGAGACATGGGACAAAAAAAAAAAAAAAAAAAAAAAAAAAGATTATTAATAATATTTATTTGGAGTTTTGGATTAATATGTGTCCATTGGTATTCATTCACACTTCAGTGCAACCACCTGCTACACAAATGTTGTGTTTTTAATAATTGCTCAATATGTCAATGCTGTCAGATGTATGTGCCTTTATATTTGCAAATAAATGGATATACATTTTCAAAGTGGAAATGTTTTTTTTATTTTATTTTTTTTACCCCAGGTCTCAGTTGTATATTTTTCTTTTATGTTTCTCTCTCAGCAGGTATGCACACCAGCATCAGTGAGATTTTGAAGGAGAAAACGCTAAAGTCGTCCCGCCGCAGTTTGCCATGTCTGGCTCAGAGTCAGACACATCCTGAGAACCTCAACCACTTCCTGTCTGTGCCTCTGAGTCCTGAACCCAAAACATACAGTCACAGCGTCAGTGCCTCCTGCACACACATCATACCTCCCACAGGTGAGCATAGCAGAGCTTTTCTTAGTCTTTTTAGTTAGCTTATGGTTAGCAAGCTAACCTGTTAGCATGATAAGATAGCATGCCCTAACTAATGTAATAAACATAACAAACCCTTCAGTGTTTCAAACTCACAATCACAACCTCAATTCATAACTATTTTACCTTTTGGTGAATTGGTCATTTGTATGAAATTAAAATCTCAATATGAAATCTCATTCATAGGTTTTCGTATGATGGTTATGTTTAGGGGTAGGGTTATGGTTGGACCTTTAGGCTTACTTTATCTCTAAAAAGTTTTCGTATGATTCACATTCTTATATCATTTATCCAAGTAGATGCACTCATGGTGACTCAAGTCCTCCTGGGAAGTTCGTATTTACAAATTGGGTGGTCGTAATTATGCCATCATGGTGCATTCAAATAACTTGCTAGATGTTTTTTTTTTGTTTTTTTTTACCTCGCCATCTACAAAATAAATAACAAAGAATGAGCATCAGATTTGTTTTTGCTTTTTTATGGTTTTATTGAATTTATGAAGGTGGTATAAATTTAATCATTATATATATTCTATTGTAATTGTACACTACTATGGTAACGTACAGAAGAGTATGCAAGTTCCCTTTCGTGGTCACTCCGAGTTACGTCGGATGACGACGATTGGGGTTTCGCTTAGAAGCCTATCACCTTCGAGTATATAAAACGAGCCAATGGCAATGAAATGCCATGGGTCTGCGGAATTTGCATAGCGTAACTCCGCCCGCCGCAGGGGGTATATAAGGAAGTACGCTGGCACAATGCAGATATGTTTTCGCTTCGGAGCCGAGAACTTCTCCACTCCTGCAAGCCAAATATTCTGAGTTAGTCTTCTCTTACCTTCGAGACAAGCGAACTCTCCGGTGTTGGTGTGACGGCGATTTCAGCGAGTGCTCACTACCCTGCTGATCTGGTCAGTGATCTGACAGATAGTGTATTTCTCCCTGTTCGCTTCAGCATCCGCGGAGTTTTTCCTCTCACAAAAAGAGCATTGCACGTGGCACGTCTTTTTAAAGATGCCTCGCCCGTGCACTTCTGGTTGCGGTCGCGAGATATTTTTCTCTGATGGGCACGATCTCTGCTTAGCGTGTTTGGGCGTTGATCACGCTAAAGCAGCGTTCGTGGATGACTCATGTTCCCACTGCAGGAACATGACCATCTCTATGCTGCGGTCGAGACTCAATGAGCTCACTAGAGCGAGAGTCCCTCTACCCACACCCCGATCTACTGGTCCCGAGAGGGCTAGTACTTCGGCTGGTGGCCGGGGTGACCTGAGGGTGACTGTGTGGGACATACCGCCGACACGTCCACGGTCCACACACCCCTCTCCAGCATCAGCACCCGCGAGTGTTCAAACTGAGACCGCTGGTCCCTCTTCGGAGCCCCAGCGCGTCTCGTTTGGAGCTCCAGAGGAAGATACTATGTCGATCGCTGCATCACAAGGTGGGCGCGAGTCCTCGGGAAGTGAGGATTCGGCTGTGTTGCCGCCCTCGGGCGTGCCAGCATTGCCCGAGTCTGATCCCGAGCTGACCGCCATGCTTTCCCGGGCAGCCGCGGCCATTGGTATTGAGTGGTCCCCGCCACCTGATCCAGTGCGCTCGCGGCTGGATGATTGGTTTTTGGGAGCGGCCGCTGACACCCGTCGCCGCCCAACCCCAATACCATTCTTCCCGGAAGTGCATGAGGAAGTCACGCGGTCCTGGAAGGCTCCCATGTCTTCCCGTGATCGTTCGTCGGCTTTCTCCGCCTTTCCTCCCCTTGATAGAGCTGATGCTTGTGGGTACACTGGGATTCCCACGGTTGAACGTTCTGTCGCGATGCAGCTGTGTCCGGCAAGCGCTTCATCACGTGGTGATCCAAAGCACCCATCCAAAGCCTGTAGATTTTCGTCTACCATGGTGGCGAAATCTTACAGAGCGGCGGGACAGGCAGCTGCTTCTCTGCATGCCATGGCCATCTTGCAGGTCTACCAGGCCAAGATGCTCCGTGACATGCACGAGGGTAGGACAGACCCAGGGCTCTTTGATGAGCTGCGCGCCGCCACTGACCTCGCTCTCCGGGCGACGAAAGTGACCGCGCGCTCCCTGGGTTTGGTGATGTCCACAGCTGTGGTCCAGGAGAGACATCTCTGGCTGAACCTGGCTGATATGCGTGAGCCCGAGCGGACTCGTCTGCTTGACGCTCCCATATCCCAGGCCGGCCTTTTCGGCGGTGCGGTCGAGGATTTTGCCCAAAAGTTCTCGACTGCCCAGAAGCAGACTGAGGCGATCAAGCACATTCTGCCCCGACGCGCTGCTGCTGCTCAGCCGCCGGTACAGAATCCTCAGCCTGCTCGCCGCCGAGGGCGCCCTCCCACGGCTCCCGCCCCTCCCGCACGGCCTCAGCAGCAGCCTTCATCTGGGCCGCATCGCGGAGGAAGCCGTAGGAAGGCGCCACAGCCCTCTCCAGCCCCGCGGCCCGCTAAACGCCAGGCTAAGCGGCGCTCCTGAGACGGGCAGCTCAGGATTGGCTTTCTTTTCTCTACAGGAGGTGGTAGCAGGGCCACTCCTTCCCCCGGTGGAGGGCCGGGGGAGAATCTTTTGTTCTCCACTCCCCGCTGCTCGTCCCACGACGGGCAGCACCCTAATGTGGTTAAAGAAAGAATCGAAATCCCCAATCCTGAGCCTACAGAGCCAGAGGGCCGCAGTGCGCGCCACCCTCGGGTCCCGCCACTGCCGCCCTCCTCTGTCCCAGAGGTCTGGGATGACAGCACGCGCCGCCCACGGGCCACGCTCCTCTCATCCCCCTCTGTCGCCAGACCCCTGCCAGAGCACGCCCCCGTGGGACGCGTGCCCTCCCCTGGCCTCCTCTGGCAGGACGCGGTTAATGACCGTGCCCCCGCACAGGGCCGCGATGCCACCCTCGCCGGTGCCGGTCATTCCGCCTTGCTGCCCCACCGACGGTACGTCTGTGGTTCGTATGACCCCGCTGGTGCACTTTCTGGAGGCCTGGCTAGAGCTTCCCAGACTGTCCCGCTGGGTCGCGAGAACCATCAGGCTCGGCTACGCGATTCAGTTCGCGCGATCTCCTCCCCGCTTCAGCGGAGTCCGCTTCACTATGGTCGGTGGCAATGCCCCTGTCATGAGAGCGGAGGTCGTCACCCTGCTGGCGAAGGGTGCGATCGAGATTGTCCCTCCAGCCGAAATGAAGTCCGGCTTCTACAGCCCTTACTTCATTGTACCCAAGAAGTCCGGTGGGTTACGGCCAATCCTCGACCTGCGCGTCTTGAACCGCTCCCTTCACAGGCTGCCGTTCAAGATGCTAACGGCCAAACACATCCTCCAGTGTGTGCGGCCGCAGGATTGGTTTGCAGCGATCGACCTGAAGGACGCCTACTTCCATGTCTCCATTTTACCTTGACACAGACCGTTTCTACGGTTTGCTTTCGAGGGGCAGGCATACCAGTACACGGTTCTCCCTTTCGGGCTAGCCCTGTCTCCTCGCGTCTTTACGAAGGTCGTCGAGGCAGCCCTTGTTCCCCTTCGGGAACACGGGGTTCGCATCCTGAACTATCTCGACGACTGGCTTATCCTAGCTCCCTCTCGAGACCAGGTTTGCGAACACAGGGACCTAGTGCTCCGGCACCTAGTCCGTCTGGGCCTTCGGGTCAACTGGGAGAAGAGCAAACTCTGCCCCGTGCAGAGGATCTCTTTTCTCGGTATGGAGATCGACTCGGTCGCCATGTGCGCGCAGCTTACGAGCGAGCGCGCGCAGTCACTGCTGACTTGTCTTCGTCAGTTCGAGGACAAGAGTGCGGTTCCACTGAAACTTTTTCAGAGGCTCCTGGGGCATATGGCATCCGCAGCCGCAGTAACGCCGCTGGGATTGCTTCATATGAGACCGCTTCAGCTTTGGCTTCGCGATCGAGTCCCGAGGTGGGCATGGCAACACGGCACGCTCCGAGTCCCAGTGACTCCAGCCTGCCGTCAGACCTTCACCCCGTGGGCGAACCTCAATTTTCTACGGGCCGGAGTGCCCTTAGAACGAGTTTCCCGGCATGTTGTTGTGTCAACAGATGCCTCCAACACGGGCTGGGGCGCCATGTGCAATGGTCATGCTGCCGCAGGCTCCTGGACAGGACCCCAGCGCCTTTGGCATGTCAATTGCCTCGAGTTGCTGGCTGTACGTCTCGCCCTGCACCGCTTCCATGCGCTGCTCAGGGGCCAGCACGTACTAGTCCGATCAGACAATACCGCAACAGTAGCGTACATCAACCACCAGGGTGGTCTACGCTCCCGCCGTATGTTGCAACTCGCTCGCCACCTCCTCATATGGAGTCAGAAGCATCTGAGGTCGCTTCGAGCCATTTATATCCCGGGACACCTGAACCAGGCGGCTGACGAGCTGTCTCGAGTTCGGCCTCTCGCTGGAGAATGGCGACTCCATCCCCAGACGGCCCAGCTGATTTGGGATCAGTTCGGCGACGCACAGGTAGACCTGTTTGCCTCCCACGACTCGTCCCATTGCGACCTGTTTTACTCCCTGACCGAGGGCACGCTCGGCACGGATGCAAGTATGCGTTTCCCCCAGTGAGCCTTCTTGCGCAGACCTTGCGCAAGATCAGGGAGGACGAGGAGCAGGTCATTTTGGTTGCCCCGTATTGGCCCAACCGGACCTGGTTCTCCGAACTAGTACTCCTCGCGACGGCACCTCCCTGGCCAATTCCTCTGAGGAAGGACCTCCTTTCTCAGGGACGGGGCACCTTATGGCACCCTCGTCCCGATCTTTGGAACCTCCATGTGTGGCTCCTGGACGGGACGAGGCAGGTTTGAGTACCCTACCACCTGCGGTGGTGGCTACCATCACTTCCGCTAGAGCATCGTCCACGAGACATGCCTATGCGTTGAAGTGGAACCTCTTCGTCAACTGGTGTTCTTCTAAACATCAAGAACCCACGAAATGCCCGATCAGTGTCGTGCTTTCCTTCCTGCAAGAAGGGTTGGAGCGAAGGCTGTCTCCCTCCACCCTGAAAGTGTATGTTGCCGCCATTGCCGCACATCACGAAGCAGTTGATGGTAAGTCTCTGGGAAGGCACGACCTGATCGTCAGGTTCCTGAGGGGAGCGAGGAGACTAAATCCTCCTCGTCCTCCCTTCGTACCCTCTTGGGACCTCTCAGTGGTTCTAACTGCCCTGCAGAGTGCTCCATTTGAGCCTTTACAGTCAGTGGAGCTTAAGTTCCTGTCAATGAAGACAGCGCTCCTGGTTGCATTGGCCTCCATCAAGAGGGTAGGGGACCTGCAGGCATTTTCGGTTGACGAAGCGTGCCTGGAATTCGGGCCGGCTAACTCTCACGTGATCCTGAGACCCCGGCTTGGATACGTGCCCAAGGTTCCTACCACACCCTTTCGAGACCAGGTAGTGAACCTGCAAGCGCTGCCCTTGGAGGAGGCAGACCCAGCCTTGGCACTGCTCTGTCCAGTACGCGCCCTCCGTGCTTACGTAGACAGAACGCGGTGTTTCAGGACCTCAGACCAGCTCTTTGTCTGTCATGGTGGGAAGCTGAAGGGAAAGGCTCTCTCAAAGCAAAGGTTATCCCACTGGATAGTGGATACCATTGCTTTGGCATACCAGCAGCAAGGTCGTCCGTGCCCCCTTGGTGTGAAAGCCCACTCCACACGTAGTGTGGCTTCCTCTTGGGCTCTAGCGCATGGCGCCTCGCTAACAGACATTTGTAGAGCTGCAGGCTGGGCGACACCCAACACATTCGCGAGATTCTATAATCTCCGAGTAGAGCCAGTTTCTTCTCATGTACTCGCTTCAACCAGCCGGTGCTAGATTCTGCTCAGGTGTCTTCGCTTGCTCGCCATTCCTCTCCACGGACGGGATACGTGCGATATTTCTCTCAGGTGAGTCTGATAAGCTCTGAGTTTCCTCCAGCACTGGTTACGTCAACGCCTGAGTTATGCCAATCTGCCATAACGCAGCTTTTGCGCTTGACTAGGTGCCTCCATGTGCATGGTTCCCCCTCTGGGCGACCCCCACATGTGTATTCCACTGTAAGTCTCCTTGTGAGCGTGTGTCTTTCCCTTGGCAAGCCACCTTGCCACCCCTGGGGTTTAAAATTCCACCTGCGGCTGGACACCCCAGTGATTTTCCATATGCAGCCCTCTGGGTCATATGTGTATTCTAAGTCCACCCCATCAATGGCTGGGCATAATTGCATATTTCTCTCTGGAGATATGCTTCCCAGTGTACCTTGGTATCCCTGTGTTAAGTAGGACTCCTTCGTTCATGCTAGTCTCACAACAGGGAGCTCAGACTTACTCAGGGCACTGGAAGACAGCCGAGGTGGCGTGATTAGACTGGAACCCCAATCGTCGTCATCCGACGTAACTCGGAGTGACCACGAAAGGGAACGTCTCGGTTACGGATGTAACCCTCGTTCCCTGAGTGGGAACGGAGACGTTACGTCTTCCTGCCACTTCCGCTGTACCGCTGAAAAACGCCTGGGGCTAGTCTCGGCTCCTCAGCGAAGACATATCTGCATTGTGCCAGCGTACTTCCTTATATACCCCCTGCGGCGGGCGGAGTTACGCTATGCAAATTCCGCAGACCCATGGCATTTCATTGCCATTGGCTCGTTTTATATACTCGAAGGTGATAGGCTTCTAAGCGAAACCCCAATCGTCGTCATCCGACGTAACGTCTCCGTTCCCACTCAGGGAACGAGGGTTACATCCGTAACCGAGACATTTTTGATCGTTTTATTGTAAAAAAATAATAAAAAAATACATCATCATTTCATTCATTTGAACAAATTTGGCATTAATACTGTTGCTCAGGGAACCGGGGTTAAATACATAACCTAGACGTTCCCTTTTGAATTGGAACCTCAACGCTGCGTCTTGGAGTTGATTCTATGGGGAAGCAATACCCACTATGCCATGCTGAAGGGGTGCCTGCTTCACTAAGCTGTGAACATGCACGAACGACATAGCACTCAATGATTGTACAGAGCTTAGTCAGAGTCAAAAGTGCATCAATCCCAGGGCTCATCCTATGTGACCTGCAAAAGTAATATAGTAGCACTACTCCTAAGACTGAATTTTCAGGTGTTAGTGAAAAAAACACAAGCTTCTATGCTCCATAGCAAGGGAAGTATCGGCAGTCCCCTTGCGGGACATGCCTCAGCCAGAAGCCCAAGAGGAGGGCTATAATGGGGGGATTCACAACATAAACTCAGTAGTCCTCACTAGCATCTCAGCTATATTTATGAGAAGGCTCTTAGGGAGCAGCTTACCAAAGGGAGCATACAACCTCAGTAAAACAGACCTAATATAGGAGTGAACGACTACTTAATGGACATAAATGTCTTAATGGACATAAAAGATATAATGCATTTTGTCCAATAATTCTCATCCATCATGTTCTATACCCCAAAGAACCCATGGGGAGCTGAGGCCTACCACCACATTCAACTAAGACATTCAATTAGTATTACAAACTAATTAATTAATCAGTTTCTTGTTAGTTAATTGTAGTTATTATAATGTTAATATTGTGTTATTTCACTCATTTATTCCTTTGTAGTTATTAATTACAGTATTCTAAAGTGTTACCCATATTTCTCTTAAAGGGTGATAGTTGCATAGATTTTCCTCACAGCTAAGGCTAGTCACTAGGCCATATGGTGCCATCAGAACTTGATTGCAAAGATGGCATTATGCAGGTCTTGTACTTCCAGAGGTGTACTACGCTTGTCAAACAGTTGTCAGGGAGATTGGAAATGGTTTTCTTTAGGTGTTATAGACCTAACTGAATTTGAAAGGTTGGTTTTTGTTTGAAAAAGGGCCTTGAATTTAAGCAATGAGTATAAAAAAAATTAAAACTGCTAACACAACGTTATTGATTTCATCACCAATATTTGTCCACTTGCAGTCATTAACCCTTATTAGCTCTACAGATGTGTAGACAAGATATTGTTCCAAGTATTGCTCAAAAGTTCTAAGTGAAGGTGCTGGAATCATTTCCATGTGCTGACACTGCCGGAATCCTCTAAAGAACCGCATTACATTCTCCCTTGAGTTTACTACCACCCACTAATGGCCATCATTTGGATACAGCACTGCTGCCAGAAGATCTTTTAGCAGAAGCACATGACTTGATGAGCTCAACACAACAGAATGAATAATGGATAATGAGATGGTTGTTCTAAGCCAGCTGATTTTAGTTATTCTGTGGCTTTAGTCCACATGCTCATACAGAGAATCTTCAGGTCTGTCTTTTGTAATGACAGTACTGAGGACAACAATAGAACTGGAACATTACCTGGGTGACTACAGACAATGATGTCTTATTCTCACTAAGGCTGCATTTATTTGATAAAAAATACATTGAAGCAGTAATATTTTGAAAAAATCTTTCGAGAGAGAGAGAGAGAGAGAGAGAGAGAGAGAGAGAGAGAGAGAGAGAGAGAGAGAGAGAGAGAGAGAGAGAATCACAAGTCAGAGATCAGATCGTGATAGGTAGCATTCAGGAATATACAAATATCAAGACCGTGACGCATATTAAAAGTATTTATAAGGATCATGTGACAGTAAAAGCTTGATGTTTTTATTTTAATAAAAGGAGCACTAAAGAAGTTTTGCTGTAGGTAAAAATGATAATTATGAAAATGCTAAAACAAAAGTGTCAAACTTCTTGCCTTACTTCAATTCATTTATTTGCCTTTATTATGAAAAGCCTACAATAACTATTTCTATTTAGTATGTTCTATATATTTTGAGCAGTCTGTAGATTTGGAGTGAAAATTCAGGTTTACGTCATTCGTCAGGTCTGGCACCAGATATATGCTACTTGCTTGCTCAGCCAATGCATTTTGTAGCTAAATGCCTTGTTGAACAGTCTTTCTCAACCAGGATATTCCAAGGACGCCCTAATAAGTCTTAGAATTATTTACATTCAGTTCTATTAAAGCTGCAGTCCGTAACTTTTTTTGGGTTAAAAATTATGCAAAATACATTTTTGAGCAGGTACATAACCAGCCAGTGGTTAAAACTATCTGCTTGCCTTAGCTCGATTCAAAACTGTAAACTTGTAATAATGTTTTTAATTCCAGTGGTACTGGCAGATTTCCGCGGGAAATTCGAGCATGTCTTTGCGTCATTACGTCACATCTGTCCACATAAAGAAGGGGTCCCGGCTAGTAGGCTATATTGCGTGCGAGGATGTTGGAGGTGGAGCATTATAGCCTTTTCTCACAGCACTTGATATAAACTTATCAATTTGATGGCGGATCCAGAAAGGTTCAAACGACAATCACAGTGACAACTGGAGATTCACCCGTTGTAAAATGCAAAAGACTTCGGACTTCGGAGTGGCTACAGAAAACAAGAGACTGCAACCGGGCCCATGCGAAAACAAGGATAAATATCGGAAGGGCATTAAATGCAGTCACGTAATGCTGATGTTGTTAACATTAACAATTTTTGGGGGGAATTTGCACGGTTTGAGGTGATATGATAAACGATCGTTAGATTTAATCAGCGCGATTTACTGCAATGCTTTTTTCCCCTTAGTTGGTCAGAACAAAAGTAGATGTTACTTACTGATGACATTTTCCAGTGAAATTTCTTATGTTGGTCATACTTCCAAAAGTAGAATCTGTGATTGTGATTGCCAGTATCCACACCGGCGCTGCGACTGACAGCCGCACATTCTCCTCAAAACATTGGATTCATCTGCGCTGTGCCGTGCCGAACCACAACCCACGTAAAGTTGATAATTCAGCGAATAATTGCAATTGCAGATTTCGAACAGAGATGGCGACAAAGAGGAAAAACTATGGACTGCAGCTTTAACATAATATTAATTAAAATACACAAAACGAAAAATAAAATATATCTAAATGTTTTTTTTATGCACCAGATGCACATCTGTATTCATCACCATTTCACTTTAATAAGTTATTCTCACATAACCCAGTGTTTCACTCTTTAACAGACACAGGTCAGGATGTCTATATGGAAGAGAGGGAGGCGGGGGATTTTGCACCTAAAACAGATGAAACGCACCACGTCCAGCAGAAGCCGGTGTCCAGAGGAAAGCTAGAGGCCCGCACAGAATCCATACGGGTACAACATCTCCCTTCTTGGTATCAACTGCTAAGATGCTACCAACCTATTCCTCCAAATCCATGCTTGATAATGAATTAAATCTTGAGTATAAAATTTTCTGAAAATGTAAAAAGCATGTCATCATAGTCATTGGTTAAATGATGAATATAGACGTCAATATGTAGGGCAACAGCTAAAAATCAGAATTCCTCTGGAAATTCGAGTGGGGTTAAAATTTTTTTGATTTTTGATCTATGAGTACAAAAATGTGTCGTAACAAGCCTTTTCCTGTTTTTATTTTCTGCAACATAAATGACAGTTCTACCTCAAAAGTGATATTTTACATTTCTGAGGGTTTAAGGATTAAATCTGAACAGTTCTATTGCTTCATATTTTCTAATAAAATCTAATGAAATAAAGACATGTTCTGATTGTTTTCAGGGGAACAATTTAGAAAACCCCTCAGGATTGATGTTTAGAGATGGGAAGAAGCGTATCGACTACATCTTGGTGTATAAGAAATCCAGCCTTCAGGTGGAGAAGAGGTGCACGTTTGAGAGGAACCTGCGGGCGGAAGGTCTAATGCTGGAGAAGGAGGTATAGAACAATATTTTAACTAGATGACTGTTTTATTTTAACAACATTTGTTTGGATTGACTCTTATCGTCTTTAAGGAAAGAACATAGAACCATCAGTTCTACCAGAAAGACTCGGGAGGCAAGAGAACGTATGAATACGATTTATTTAACAGTTTGTATGCAAAATGAAATGTTAAAGTTCTTTGGTCCGTAATCCAAATCCGGAGGGTAGAAGACACTTGCAGTTCCTGCCTGAAGATGAAGGCAGGGGCGGAGCCTACCCCAGATGGATGGACAGGGACCAACCTGGTGGTGGTGGGGAGGATGGGGGTGAACACCGGCGTCAGTTTCTGCGAACGTAGTAATGGATGTTAACCGAGCTTAAATACTCCATATGTCGAGTGGTGATTGGAGTAGAACTTACACTAGAGCTCTCATTTCTTTTGACCAGTTTTGAATTCCAGTAGAAAATTGAGACACTAGCTCTGCTCCAAATTCTCCAAAGTCTTACTGTCTGCTGTCTGCAGGATGCTGACTTTTAATGCTTCCTGTCTGAAATGGAACCTCATAAGTAAAACTCTTCACAGACAGCCACTCTGTCTCTCCTAATGTGATGTGAAGACAGGAAACCTGACTCATAATTGATTCTAATAGAGTCTGATGTTAGCATGTTGCTACGGTAACTATGCAATATTCTAACAAACCTAATAAATACATATTGTTGCTAACTACATTTTGGAATAGCCTTCATGTAGCAATTTTGCATTACAGTTGTGCCTACATGGGCAGCTCACAAGGTTTTAGAACAAAACTAATGGCTATCAGTCAAGAGACAAAAAGGCAGGGGCGAAGCCTAACCCTGACAGATGGACCGGGAACAACCTAGTGGTTGTGTGGAGGATGGAGGGGAATGTCAGCGCCATCAACTGTGAACGTAAAAGGGATAATTCAGTTCTTATATACTCCAATGTTCAAACAGTGATTGGCCAGACCAAATAGTCATGAATGAATGAATGATGTGGCATTAGAGTCTTCCTGGTAGAATTTATGCTAAATCTATAATTTCTACCAGAAAGACTCAGAGGACAGGTGAAAGTTCACATGGTATTTATTCCATAAAGTATTAACAGATGGTAGCACGCTAAAATGATTCATGTCCAGTTGTATAGAAAATCTCTTTGTCGTAGAGACCAAGTCTTAGTCCAAATCGTGCAGATTGCAGATCGATGCAGATTCGGCAGGTCCTGCCTGAAGATGAGGGCAGGGGCAGAGCCTACCCCCAAAATTAAATTGAGGCTTCTCTTAATTGGAATTCCTAAAATAGAACAATCATATGACAAATTAAGGATTAATAATAAATATTTATAAACAAATGAGTGTATAAGCTATGGGCATGATATTCCATGTTAGGCAGATTAACACACAAAGACTATGGTGTTACTTGAAAAGCCACAATAGGTCAATTTTGAGAAGGGCAGCGATAGGCCGGCTTACAATAAACAATAATAGTCAGTCTTACCTGATGGCCACGATAGGCCATGTTATGTGGAGGGCCCCGATAGGTCGTTTTATGTAGAAGGCCCTGATGGGTTGTGTGATTTGGAGGGCCCCAAAACCTTCAGTGGCCTTTAGCACACCTTACATCACAGGGGAGAAATAAATATGTTTCCTCCCTCTCTGCTAAACCCTACTCCTTCAACCCTCACGGACCGCCAGAGAGGGATATATTTCCTGAATCTCGCTTCTGTATCTTCTCTACGACCACATCACAGGTCAGAGCATAAAAGAGAAAGGCTTCTCTTTCTCCTTATCACAGATGCCTAGTAGCCATTGACCCCGCATGCACCGTCTATGTGCTTTGCGGCACAGATGGCTATATGTGTGGCTTACACAGCTTTTTTTAGGACTGCCTCAGTAGATATTACCACTCAATAGGTAGGCCTGGTATCCCCGCAGCATGTGTGTCCCAACACCCTCCTCGCCGCTTATGCCTTGCCATGAGCCTCAAGGTGGTAAAGCAGAGTAGGCGACTCATTCGATAACATCTCCCTCGAATCTTCCCACCTGCAACCCCACGAGAGAAGCCAATGCGCTGCTTCACAAGATGTGGGGCCTGACCCACGAGGTGCAAACACTTGACTCTCACCCCACAAGAAAAGAGTCAAGCGAGAGGGGAGCTCCCTCATTGTGACAGTGAGTACATTCAGCTCTCTCCAGAACCAAACATGCTCGCTCTACCAAGACGGGAGCATTCATAGAGGTTGCAGCACTAGGGTAAAGAGCTCACAAGCAACTCTTCAACCGGGGCACCCTCACATATCGCTGCTCACACAGCCCCTCCACATGCAAATGGTTCGACTACATGGGAGACAATATAGGAGCTGAATACAGATTCCTCCATGTTCTTGATACTATCTGGGAGGAATAAAAGGCTCACAGACTTATATGTGGGGCAGCGGAGGAGGCGTATTAGTAACATTTGCTCTCAACCAGATCAGAAACAGCCACAGAGTGTTTTTATGAACCAACATGAGAGCAACAGAGCTAGCAGGAGAAGCCCAAGTTCCTCATGATCAATCCCGGCCTGCCGCCTCGGAACCACAAGGTGCAGAAGCTTGACTCTCATCCCTTAAAGGGTTAGTTCACCCAAAAATGAAAATTCCGTCAGTAATTACTCGCCCTCATGTTGTTCCAACCCCGTAAGACCTTCGTTCATCTTCGGAACACAAATTAAGATATTTTTTATTAAATCTGAGAGCTGGCTCACTCCTCCATAGGCTTCTAAGACACTATAACTTGCTGGCCCAGAAAATGCATTAAAGACATCGTTAATATAGTCCAAGTGACTACAGTGGCTCAATCTTAAGTTTATAAAGTGACGAGAATACTTTTTGTGCGCAAAAAAACAAAAATAACGACTTTATTCCACTATTTATTTCCTTCTCTCTGGGCCTCAAGTTTTTTCACGTAGTGTAATAGCGCAGCGCTTCTGTGTTGTACGTCACACGCATGACACACATGACCAGCGTCGGCCAATAGTGAGCCTACGTGGTGACATGCAACACAGACGCGCTGCGCTGAAACACTACGTGAAAAAAACAACGCATTCTCATCCTAGGGCGTCATATACTGACGCTTTTGACATTTCGTCTACATCCAACGCACATGGCACCCTTTAGCGTCAATATGAGACGCACAGAGCTTTGTTCGGTTATGGGTAGGTTTAGGTCTGGGGTAGGGTTAGGGTTAGACCGCTAGGAGGCGCCTTCTGGCCCATATCTATCTGCGTCTCATATTGACGCTAAAGGGTGCCATGTGCGTTGGATGTAGACGAAATGTCAAAAGCGTCAGTATATGACGCCTTGGGATGAGATCGGGCTGGAAAAAACTTGAGGCTCAGAGAGAAGGAAATAAATAGTGGAATAAAGTAGTTTTTTTTTTTTTTTTTTTACAAAAAGTATTCTCGTCGCTTTATAAACTTAAGATTGAGCCACTGTAGTCACTTGGACTATATTAACGATGTCTTTAATGCATTTTCTGGGCCAGTAAGTTATAATGTCTTAGAAGCCTATGGAGCAGTGAGACAGCTCTCAGATTTAATCAAAAATATCTTAATTTGTGTTCCGAAGATGAACGAAGGTCTTACGGGGTTGGAACAACATCAGGGTGAGTAATTACTGACAGAATTTTCATTTTTGGGTGAACTAACCCTTTAAGAGAGTTTCCCACAGCGAATGTATCACAATGAATGCATTCAGCTCCCTCAGGATCCGAATGCACTCTGTGCAAACACTTGATTCTCATCGCTCTAAAGAACTGATGACGTGTAATCCAGATGCCCTTTTGTAAGCTCAGGCACTCCATTTGACGTCATCGGACTGTGTTCATTATTACAAGTTTGTGTGTCTTGTGTGGTTTCTTTGGTAACCAGTGTTCTATATTAGTAGCTGAACACCTGAACTTTACTTTATCAAACCTACTTTTCTTCTCCCAGATCTGACATACTATTTTTATACTGAGCATAACTCTGGCACTATTTTTTTTTACCTCTACATCTCCAATTTCCCAATTTTCCAAACTTGCTAACAATATTAGCTTTTCCCAGTTCTGCCACTTTTCACACATGGAGTCTAAGTAAGTTTTGACACTCTTAAAAATTAACAAAGGTTTTTCAACAAGGTAATAGTGAAATGAGGGGCTTAACCTTCAGGAAATGTTGACCCCCAGATGTCAAAGTAATTATTATTATCTTTTTTATTATTTGTATTTGTTCTGATTAAAAAAGGCTCAGAACCATGTTACCACTATAGTTACACTTAAAGGTACACTATTTGATTTTTGGCCCTCTAGGGGCATTATCTGTTCAATAATCTGTTTGAGATTTAGCGTACTCCATGGCATAACCTTTCTCACTCATTGTGACAACTAAACTATGGCACTCCCACACCATATAAGTGTCAAAGTTGCCAGAGCATCTTTTCTCTATTTACGGATATGACGAGGCATGTATGCAATTTCCCATGAAAACCATCCTGCTAGGTCTAAAATATAAACACTTACCATAGTGAATCAGTGAAAGACAAAAACACATGTTGGAAGGATTATTGATGTATTGACTCATTATATAAATTTAGTTAATTTTGAACAAAAAAAGTTACATAGTGTACCTTTAGGTAACAAGTGAGATGGTTGTTGATTAAGTAAGGGCTTGCTAGTTTGGAACCAAATGTTTATTTGTATTTATCAAATAATATTTCTTATAAATACATGTACATTTTTTAGATTTTTTTGACACGCAAGGATGGGTGGAATCTAATGAAAGAACTTTAAGTGGTTGTACAGACATTTGATGTGTTTAAAACTAGCTACTTTTCAATGTTAATTTTAGGTAATAATTCATCTCACAAATGCAAAAGTTCTCATTCTAAATAATATGAGATCCAAATGCCATGATAATCTGGTACCCGGCTGTCACGTTTGGTGGTTGTAATGAACGCACGATGATAGGAAAATATACAGTAACAGAGACAGTCTTTAATAAATAAGCCCCCTCGTCCCTCCAGCTTAGCCTCAGTCAGTTGTTCCTCTGTGTCCGCCACAGACTTCCGGGTCTCCGGATCCGCCTCAACCCCCCTTCTGCTCCACTGGGCTTCTCCTTCCCTCTGGCTTCCCAGTTGTACTCACTCCCTCCATCTTTGCCTGGTCTGCCGAGCCCCCATCTCTGCCTCGGTCCCGCGAGCCAGCAGCTCCACCTTGGGCCTCTACCCACCCTGGTTCCGCCTCTGTCAGTCGGTCTCCGGGTTCAGCCCGGGCATTCAGCCAAAGCCCCACCCTGGCTCCTCCCACCATTAGCTCCACCGTGGTGTCTCTCTCCATGACTCCTCCTCCTTCCTGTCCATCACCAGCTCCACGCCCTCCTCCAAAGCCCCCTCCCTCCACACTCAAACTATCAATTACGGCGAGAGGACGTGCCTTCCGGGAGTTGGGAGTACTGTTACGGTTATGGATTCTTATTCTGATATTTCCTTTCTTTTTTGTTTTAGTTCCTGTCTCCCTGCTGTTTAGTTTTGGTTTTCTTGGTCTCTTATTATGTCCCTGTTTGTTTCTGTGATTAATTATCATCAGCTCCATCTTATTTAGTTCATGATTATCCTGTGCATACTCTCTGTTCAGTTCAATTATTTTTTCGGTTATTGTGGTTGCGTTTCCAGTGTATTCCTGATTAAAGGTCATTCTAGTTCATTCTCTTCGTCGTGCGATTGTTTCATACACAGACAGAGTAATCAGCAGAACTAAGAACAGGTGAGGAACTAATGAGTAACTATGGAAACTATACCAGAAACACAGGCAAAATGGGAACAGCGAAAACAAAAACAAACACAATGAATCTAAACAGAACTAAATATAACCCTGACACCGGTAACTTACAACCCTGTTTAATTATTAATATTTATATTGAATTTCATACATTTTATCTATTGAATTTAGATGTTTACTTAATTACACAAATCAGAGTTTTAAAATGTATTCAGATGCAAAAATTTAATTAACACATCTCATATAAGATTAATAGAAAATAAAACCAATTTTATAAATGCATATTTTTGATCTTCTGAATTTGACGATCAGTATTTTCTGAAGGTTAAATGCCTCTTTTACCAAAAAAAAAAAAAAAAAAAAAACCTTTCAGACAATATTTGGTACGCTCTCTTTGAACAGAGTCTGATACTAACCAGCTAACTAACTACAGTAAATAAATAATCCAAGAAATATTATAAAACCGATACATCTTAATTATATGCCTATGTTTATAATATGCTGATAATGATTTGTCTTTCACTTTGACAGCCCTCATTAACCAACAGTGATATCCTGTTTGTGAAGATCCATGCACCATGGGACACGCTGTGTAAATATGCAGAGCAAATGAACATTAGAATGCCCTTCAGGTAGAGCTCATTGTCATTGTACTGTGCTAAACTTCATACTGTAAGTAAATTCAATGTGATTATATGATATGTATTTTACAGGAAAAAGTGTTACTTCACAGACTGGAAGAAAAAAAATATGGGAAGGTAAGATAATGCTGGTAGTTCTTACTGTTCTGTGTTTCCACAAATATGGTTGGGAGTTAATTATTTCATTTTATTTGCATTATAGTCAACAACTCATTCAGTACTTCTATTTTGTTCATTTACATGAATTTTAATTTGAGTCAAACTGTAGCTGTGGGGAATAAAGATTTTATTAAGTTAATTAGCTTGATATTTGTTGTGCGTCTCAGGGACTAAATTAGGCTTGATTTAATTTGCATAAGAAAAGAAAACTCTAGAAGGGACTTTAAGTTTGAAATGGAGAAACTACTATTAAACTACCTGTCGTTTTTTATATATTGGAGACAATAAAAAATTTTTTTTGACATATGCAAATGTATCTCTACAGTCAAATTCAGCTGAGATTCCGTCAGTTGAAAAGCTGGCTACCCAAGAACCCAATGAAACTGGATAAGGAGGCATTACCAGATCTGGAGGAAACGGATTGCTACACCGCCCCCTTCAGCAGGGCCAGAGTGCACCAGTATGTTCCTCTTTCATGACCTTGTTATAATCAAATCTCATGTTTTCTCGAATAATCTCAGGCCTACTTTATGACAGAACAGGCCTACTTTATTAATAGAACAGATGCCATTGCATGACACCTTTTGCTTTCTGGAAACATGATACTGCAATTAGATAGCTGAAACCACAATTCTGCAACCTTCATCAACCAATGAACGGAATTCAGCCTCAGCTGACCCTTTCATGGCAGATTTTATGATGGAAGCACTTTAGATCATGTACTTGATGTACTTGAACTTGATGACTATTTGTGAATGCACTGAAGTCACTGCTTGCTGACATCCACTTTACAGATCAGAGATCATTTTAAATGCATGACCTCATAACTGACTGTGTCCTCGGGTAAAATAGTGTTTTGTTAAGGAGGTGCTATTAGTAAGGGTTTATTTGAGGATAGAGGTTTTGTGTGCACAGAAATGTTGGAATCGGGCAAGCAGGGTTTAATCTTTCTTTTCAAAACTTTAAACAAATAATAGATCTTAAAAATATCTAAAAGAAACTTTCTGCAGAGTATCATTATACAGAGTTTTTGACAGCAGCAAAAGGGAGAATCTCATGAAGGTTTCAAGGATTTTTTTTTTTGCATATAGAAAACAGTATTATTTATAGAATTTATTAACATAGCTTTTATTTAGAATTGTCTTTTATTTTTATAGTTTTATTTTTCATTTTCCTTTTAAGTTAAGTTCTAGTAGTTTTGAACTGTTGTCATTTTTGGGATTAGGGTTATGGTTCTATTTATAAATTTAATAAATTTAGATAGGGCAGATTCTGGATCTTAGTGCTAGTGTATGATTAAACATTTTGTAAGCTTTATATTCTAATAGCTGAAAACATGCAGACACACTTTTGGCAGAGGTCTAACGTCCTTGAGTTATTCAGCCTGAGGGTAGCACTCTAATGATGATTGACTGGCATGCATAGAATGCTATCTTTGTATTGCCTTAATGTAGTATTTATTGCTTCCAAATGTTGTTTTAGAATGTTCCAAGTTGTGGAGGAATTCCAGTGAGGAAAAGAAAGTCAATTCTATTCTCAGAACAAACATAAAACAACATAACTATTTAAAGGCTATTCACATTAGCACATTTAAACTTTCATTAATTTGATACAAAGAACAGTTTCCGAAAGTTGGATTTCAAATCCTGGTTAACACCTTTGGTAAACACCTTTGTTTTACCATTGGTCCGTGGCAATTACGTAATAGGTAGGTGTGCGCGGAGGCTCCGCCTTCTTTCACGTGGAAATCTTTTCCAGTTAATTTTTCCTCACCAGTCCGTTGTGATCAGATGTCTGTAAGTGAAAACATGAACACATCGGAGGAGCTGCTTTATAGTAGAAAATTAAGTTCTTCTTCATTTCTGATGAAACGAGACACTGACACTGTTTTTCATGTTTAATACGGTAAAGCTGCTTGATTTTAAGCAATCTATTGTATAAAGTGCTATATAAACGTGACGTGAATTTACTAGTGTGCCGAATTGCAGAGCTTGTGCAAACATGCTTTTCTTATGTTTTTTTGTTGTTGTTTTTTTATGCTTGCGGTTTTCTCAATTTTATTGTGTGTTTATTTTGTTACCGAGAGGACAGTCTACAGCACATTTTTATCTAATGGTCGCTCTCAGCAGTGTGGGCAGCGTCAGATGTTCGAAAACAGTATATCGTTGCCCATGTATTTCAAACTTACTTGTACACCTAAACGAAGAATAAAAAAAGAACTTCGCCGTGAGTATATCGAGCCATGGATTAATTAATATAATTTTTCTTTCTTGTTTTCTCGTGATCACGACTTAATATTTTCGAATGATTTTGACATAACTGTCATAACTGTTCAGTTAGATTTATTTTCATGGACTTTTAGTTTGTTTTCATTCTTTACATGTGTTTCTTTGTCTGTGTTTCCCGCCACCGATCAGTCACCATGGACACTAACCACATTCATCACAGCTGCTCGTCGTTTAGTTAATCGTCACTGTGTATTTTAGTTCCTTCCTGTGTTCTCTTTAGTGTCTGGTATTGTTTTCTCGACTGTAGGCTAAATGTTTAATAATAATAAAGGGTTAATAATAAATCTTGTTACCTTTCAATCATCTTCATCTTCCTTGGATCGACCCGTGACAATAACAAAAGTTGTTCTCTAAGTTACATAACTGCACCAACAGGTGGCAGTATAGAACTGAATATAAATGATGGGGTGTGTTATATATCCAGCTTACTGTGTTAGTTTATATTGACCTAGATTGTACGCGTTTGGGACAGAAAGAGTGAGGACCTTACTTTGTGATCGCTATAATTAATACAGTATTGTGAGCTGACAAGTCATTCACTTATAAATGTTAAATGCTTGAATAAAAATTATTTAGCTTGAAAGTGAATCTATTATCGTTACGTTCTATCTGCTAGATGAATGACTCGTCAATTTCACTACCGCAATAGGGTTCGGAGTGATTCTAAACTTATTGCTTATTAATCTTGTTGATGTCACTGTATATTAGGCTATTCTGTTTGCACCCTATCTTTATCTGTGCATCTTTAAGACACCTTTTTTAATGATCACAGTCTTAGTAACTGCGTCATTAGTTTACCTCACTGTGTCACTCATGTGTGTGTATATTATATATATATATATATATATATATATATAAAAGAAATGTGATTTAAATGGGCTATGTAAAGATGTGTATAATTTAATTCAGTGATAGTGTTGAAACCTATTGTATTTGCTACATTTCTTTGTAGGAAACCACACACACATAAACAAAGGACTTCTCAAACAGCATCCCAAGATTTAACTTATAGCTATCGACTGGATTTTTTTTATTTTTTTATTTTTATTTTTTTTATCTGGAGTATTGCACCTCTTTTAATGGAAGAGCATGGCTAGGAGGAAGCCAGTGTAACGTACATGAAATCAGTCATAATCTATCCTACATGACAAATAAAAATCATGAACAAACTACAGACACTGGACTTGAATCATGGGCACTCTCGGGAGCTGTTGAAACGCCCTCCGAGGCTGCATGAACAGACACCAGACTTGACTCAGGGTGGCCCTCGGGAGCTGCTGAAATGCCCTCCAGGGCTGCATGAACAGACACTAGACTTGACTCAGGGTGGCCCTCTGGAGCTGCTGAAATGCCCTCCGGGGCAGCAGGAACAGACTCTGGACTTGACTCAGGGTGGCCCCCTGGAGCTGCTGAAATGCCCTCCGGGGCGGCAGGAACAGACACTAGACTTGACTCAGTGTGGCCCTTGGGGGCTGCTGAAATGCCCTTTGGGGCTGCAGGAACAGACTCTGGACTTGACTCAGGGTGGCCCTCTGGAGCTGCTGAAATGCCCTCCGGGGCAGCAGGAACATACTCTGGACTTGACTCAGGGTGGCCCCCTGGAGCTGCTGAAATGCCCTCCGGGGCGGCAGGAACAGACACTAGACTTGACTCAGTGTGGCCCTTGGGGGCTGCTGAAATGCCCTCTGGGGCTGCAGGAACAGACTCTGGACTTGACTCAGGGTGGCCCTCTGGAGCTGCTGAAATGCCCTCCGGGGCGGCAGGAACAGACTCTGGACTTGACTCAGGGTGGCCCTCTGGAGCTGCTGAAATGCCCTCCGGGGCAGCAGGAACAGACTCTGGACTTGACTCAGGGTGGCCCCCTGGAGCTGCTGAAATGCCCTCCGGGGCAGCAGGAACAGACACTAGACTTGACTCAGTGTGGCCCTTGGGGGCTGCTGAAATGCCCTCTGGGGCTGCAGGAACAGACTCTGGACTTGACTCAGGGTGGCCCTCTGGAGCTGCTGAAATGCCCTCCGGGGCGGCAGGAACAGACACTAGACTTGACTCAGGGTGGCCCTCGGGGGCTGCTGAAATGCCCTCTGGGGCTTCAGGAAGACACTAGACTTGACTCAGGGTGGCCCTCTGGAGCTGCTGAAATGCCCTCCGGGGCGGCAGGAACAGACACTAGACTTGACTCAGGGTGGCCCTCGGGGGCTGCTGAAATGCCCTCTGGGGCTTCAGGAAGACACTAGACTTGACTCAGGGTGGCCCTCGGGGGCTGCTGAAATGCCCTCTGGGGCTGCATGAACAGACACTGGACTTAAGTCAGGGGCGCTCTCGGGAGCTGCTGAGATGCCCTCTGAGGCTGCAGGAGCAGGGTTAGGGACATAATCTGATTGCTCCGGGGCAGGAGCAGGCTCAGCGAGCACTGCAAGCCCAACATCACTGACAGGACTGGACAGAAAATGACTAGCAGGAACGGTCTCTATGGACAGTACATCTATGGCAAGAATTGGCAAGACCACCAGACCTTTGACCACCAGAACTGCTGGACTTGGGACCATCAGAGATGGGTCCTCCAGTTTCGGGAGCTCCTAATTCAGGAGCTCCTAAATCTGCTAGACCAATGGATTTGAGCCCTCCTGACTTGGGTCCTCCAAGACCACTTGACTTGGGACCATCAAAATGGGGCTTTCTGGGACCATTGGACTTGGGGGCTCCTGACTCTGGCCCTCCTGGACCAATGGTTTTGGGACCTCTTGACTCGGCCTGGCTGAGCAAATGGGCTTGGAGCCTCTTGACTAGGGATGGGTACTGAAACCCGGTATTAAACGGGCCCCAGGGATGAATTATGAAAGACCGCTGTATTGATAAGCTCAGACGTTATCGGTTCTGCTTTAAAGCAGTCTTTAAAAGAGAAACTAAGAAAATACACATACTATTTATTATTGCTATAAATACGTTATCTTGCAAATTCTATCTCGCCAGCCATTTCTATATCATTGTATTTATTTTAGATATGCCGTTACTTTGTAAATTAATGTATCTTAATTTGCTAAAATTATACTTAATGGTCTTAAAATAGGCTTTGTGTTCTTAAAGCAAAATTTGCTAGCACTTTATTTTACAGTCGTGTTCCCCATGTACATTGTATGTACTTAATGTAGTAATTGCAATAACTAGGGAATAACTAGGTACTAAACCCTGATCCTACAACTAAATCTAACCATAACCCATGTATTTACCTTATATTACAGCGTATTTTCTTAGGTAAGTACACCATACATACATGTACTGTAAAATAAAGTGCAACCCAAATTTTTTATTCTGATTCCTTTCTTTTGATTTTGAGGTGCAACATGACCTTAACATGTTCTTGATAGGTTCTATGAGATTGACCAAGGAAAAGAAGCCATTCTTTAATGTATAATTTTTTGTCTGTATACTGAGACAGCTGGGAGTAATCCACACAATCTGCTCTGAGCTTGATGTGTTGGGTCAGCTCAGCTGCAATCCTCTCTAATTTGATATTTACACTGACATACTAAATATCTGAGTTCTGATCTCTAGGCTGCTGTAGCGTAGTAATCTTTACTCTATTCAGTAAAGTAGATGAATGCATGCAACCTACTACACATTTGTGTATTAAAACAATGTACTTTATTTTCTTTTAGTTTTACCATCAACAACAGAGAGACGTTTTTCTCAAACTCAACCAGGAGCAGAATAGTACATCATGTACTACAGCGCACAAAGTATGAGGACGGGAAGTCTAAGATGGGTAAGAGGTCAGCTTAATCACCCCTGAAACCATCGTCATCTAACATGTCATGCACATATTTTTCCTCGCTCCAGTCTCTATTATCCATCTATATCATATACACAATGATATATCATGTCCTCTCACACATCATCTTTTTATTCAGTAATTTGTATTAAAAAGACTAAAGTCATTTACAAAATTGGTTAAATTGCAAATAATGTTTTCCCATTTTGCTCAGACAAATAGCTTAAGATCATATTGCACTGTGACATCATTTTCGTCATGACATAATAATAATAATAATAATAAAAATAATCACTTAATTCTATCACTTAATTCCCAAGAAAATGATGTCACAAGGCAGTCAAATGATATATATATATAGATGAATCTACATGAATCTTTGTCAACTTTCTGTTAGTAAATATTTGAAGAGCTGTGTTATTGTTTTATCTGCAATGACCTACAGTCTGCCTTTGACTGTTTTAACTGAATATGGCTTTCCCCCCCCTAATCTTTCTGTAAGTCCTCTTATTTTAATGTCACGCTCATGCCCTTCTTATTTGGCTTTCTTGTCTGCCTGCTCTTGTGGTTTTTGGCTGATTAAAGCTGGTCTTGCAAGTTGGATTTTCATGTTAATAAATTAATAATGACTGCCCACTCGCTCAGGCCAGATCAGATTGGGAGAAGAACTCTAAATCCCCCATAAATCCTGCTCAATCATGCCACTGCAGCTCAGTTTAATGTCCTAGTGAACAAAACATCGGCAGCAAATTAGACATTGTTTACAAATCTGGCTTTATTAAACCTGAGAGTTTGAATCAAATGAAGCAGGGTAATAGCCAACAGAATTGATTTCTTTGTTAATAGAAATCTGTCTCCATAATATGCTTGGTCAGCAATGCATGTTTTGTACTCAATGTGAGACTCACAATACAAACTATTAATAAAAACTTCTCAGGTTACGTATGTAACTTGGTTCTCTGAAAAGGGAACGAGACGCTGCATCATGGTTGTTGACCCTATGGGAACGCCTTCAGTGTGTGTCTGAAGCACATGGAAAATCACACCAATTCTATTGGCCGACAGTGGTCAGGTGATTAAGCGTAGAAGCGTCATCAAGACCATAAGAGTGCACCTACGTCATGGAATTCTCAGATTCTGTTTACTTGAAGAAGCTGCGCAGGCATGCATGAAGTATGGCACAGCAACGCAGTGTCTCGTTCCATCCTCAGGGAGCATTCCCTTCCTGCGTAACTTGAGACATTCCCATTTGAGTGAATTCAATGCTGCGCCATGGTTGCTGATGCTATGGGAACATTAATACCCTCGCCACCATACTGAAAAATGCCTGCCTAAAAATATTGTTAAAAGTATGTACAAGCACAGATCCTGTGGGCAAGCAAAATAGACTAACCCAACAGGACCTGGAAGTCTAGGGTTTAATCCATATCCATGCTGTAAACCCCTATGAATGTGTGTGGAGAGGCTGCCCTGCCACAGCACAAACATCCTGCAAATATGCACCCTAGGATAGCACCTTAGAAAAAGCCCTACTCCGAGTAGAGTGAGCTCTGATGCAAAAGTCAGACCGCGTGCCTCATTGGCAAAAGAAATCGCATCAGTAATACTGTGTGACAAGCACTGCTTGGTGGCAGCAAAACCTTTGCTGCGCCTTGCAAACAGACCAACAGTTTATTAGATTTACACCACAAGCCTGGGTGGTCAACATAAATCCTAAAGGTGATGATACTCTTGGCAACTTTTTGAGCAATGTTGCTGGGCAGTGTTGCTGTCAACGGGGAACCAGACGAGACACAGGGCCCACGACCGATCTAAATTATCCAGATAGAAATTTGTTGCCCATTCTCAATGGGAAAGTGCCTATTGCCCAGCAACATTGCTCTAAAAGTTTCCCTGTGTATCATCACTTTAAGGGCCCTGACTGGATACAAATGGTAAAGCCTCTCCTGGCAAAGGGAGAGTGATGAAAAGATAAAAGGTTGAAGAAGACACATTCAGATCGTAATCCTTCCTAGGGTGCAATGACTTTGACTAAGCAGGACGCAGCTACTGAAATTACTGAAAACTCTTTTGAGCGAAGTTAGCGCCAATAACAGAGACACCTTGAGATTCATAAGCTTCTCTGAGGCTGACAACAGAAGCACAATGAGTGCAAGAAGCTAGAGACCAGGGAAGCTCCCACAGAAGATGTGGGAGGTGAACGTGGCAAGCCGAAACACCCACAGGCCCTGATGAAAGACGCTCCTGCAGGAACTCTAGCATTGAACCAGTGAACTGGGTCCAAATGGCGCTGATCGCACCACAATGCAAAGAGATGCCACTTCAGGGGATATAACTCCTTGTAGAGGGAGATCTAGGGTTACAAATGTTCTCAGTAATCCTGCTGGAGAGACCCAAATCTATGAGCTGATCACTCTCAGGGGCCAGCCCGCTGGTTCCAAATCTCGAGTCAAGGGTAAAAGATAGAATAGCCTCAAAATGCCCTAAACGATACCCCAACAGCCGAGGTGTCACATGGTTAGGGATAAACTTCTCAAATGCTGTCATTTTGTGTGGTTCATTTGACTCATTATGGCCCTATCATGCTATTATAAACCAGTTTCATTGATTAAATTAAGAATGATCTTACTCTAAAAGCTATGCATAAAACACTTTGTTTGAAATAAAACACATTTTTAAACATTTTACACAGTAGGCATACATATAAAATGACATCACTGTCTGTATAAAATAACCAAAGTAATGTCTTGAAAAACACAGGTCAGTAAACAATGAACCGTTTTTTATTTATTTTTATTTATTTTTTTACTATTCCTAGTTATTCCTAGTATAACTTTGCCCACATAACTTGAGACGACAACTGAGTCATCAGTGAAGGATGGCTCCTGAGCATTTTATTCCATTTTGTCTATAAAGAAATGGGCATTTCTTCATCCACCCATTTGTATAAATCCATAAAAAATTTTTTTTTTTAAATGTTCATTCCAGTCCTTCACCACATACTCATCAAGCCTTAAAACTCCATTCATTGTGATCAGCACTAATCACATTATAAACATCACAGATACTGAAACAGTCCCCGTCAGTCAGTGTCCCCCATGGTCCTATGTGTGAGCGTGTATTTGCATGTCTCTGCTGGTCACACGGTCTCCGTCTCTCTGCAGCTCCTCCGTTGTGTTGTCTGTATCTGCTTAATTATTATGGCCATCACGAGCGGCTCTTCATGGGCCAGTCAGGGAGTTCATGGGAAGGTGCGTACAGTACTGTACATTCTCTGTTGTATGGGCACACAGGGATGCCCAAATATCATCACATCTCTAAAAGTAGCATCAGCAAGACAAAGAGATTGAGAGAAAAAGTGACAATGAGTGATTTTTAATGCCGTTTTGGGTAGAATCTCACAAATTTGAAATGTCCAGGTCAGATTTCACCACTATGCAAAAAGCTAAAAAAAAAACAAAAAAAAAACATTTTATGACATGCTACCAATGGAATTTTTTTTGTGCATTTCTGGCATAAATATTTAATATTTTGATTTGAGTTGCAATTATTTTACTATATAGAAAGAAAGGTTTTTATGCAGTTTAGCGACTGGGAAAATGACCTTTATTTATTTGTTTTTTATTCATTTATTTTTTGGATATCTGAATATGACCTGGACATGTTCTAAACTGTTTTTGAGATTCTTCCATTTATTGAGTTATGGGGCCTTGAGCTTGGTCCAACGTAAACCCTCTTTTGACGTTTAAGAAATTGTCAAGACTTACTAAAGACACGCAGCGATGCAAAGGTAATTTTATGGAGGCGAGTATCTAAATAAATTATGCAATGTGATTTACTAAGGATTGCGGTAGTCAATTTAGTTGAATTTGCGCCATTATTTAACGCTAAAAAAAGCATGTCTCAACAAGTTGTTGCGCTTGACATGCTGTGATAGTTGCAGCTAGGAGGAGACACCTCAGGGAACAGAACAGCTTGATAGGACTCATTTATTTGGAATGCCAGAGAAAGACATTCTCCGAACATATCGTTTGTTGTTTAGATTACCCCCTGCAACTGATTATCATCGACTCTGCTTTTTGGTTTGCGGCTCTATGCTAATTTGCGCAGCTCTTGGTATATTCTTTAATTTGAACATTGTCAGATCACCGGCAGAACTTTACACTCCATCTGCGCTTTTATGAAATTGCGGTCTCACGTTAATAAATTGACCTGTTTAGTAAATCTGGTCCGATGTGTTTTAGACAGACTTACAGTATAGAGACAGAAGAAGGCAATTTAATGAGACAAAATGCTCAATAATAAATTGGTATTAAAGCAAGATTTAGCTTTTTCTCTGTTTTCATACATGTGTTTTTGCACCATAACCAAGGTGGGAAATTAACACTGCAACCTCCCAAATGGGTTATTTTGCCTTATCTGCCAGTCACTATGGACATATATTTCCTATATTTCCATTTCATATAAGAAAAATTGGCTTTTGACAAGAAACTATTGCAGGTTCTTGTTGTAATTTTTTTATTATATCTCAAAAGCATTTCTGAATGGTTGTTTGTTTAAATGTTCAGTAGCGCTTGATTGAAACACACACAAGCTGTAAACTGTAAACCTCTACTGTATGAATCTTAAAGCATTCAAACTTCACAAGACTTATAGAATTGCTTATATTTATAAAGAAAATGCTTTTCATATGCACTGTAACTGTTGAAATCAAATAAACTTTAAACTTTTAGTAAAGTAATTGCATAATGGACATTTTATTTATTGTGAATATCTGTTAGTGGACTTGGGAAAAATATTTTATTTTTGAATTCCATATTGGTGACTAAAGTCAACATTTTAAGAATTCCATATTTATTCCATATTCGCCACTGTTGTTACAGAAACTCTGCAGTGTTATTTCTACTTTTTTATTATTAAATTAGTATCCACTTGCAACTTAGTATTGTGGATATTTCTCATTGAAATAGCTTTAGCTAAATTAATTTATCTTCACAATTTTGGGCCATTTTCCATCCATTTCTGCTTGCAGCTATTTGATGTAAGCTTAATCACATTGCTGAAGCTCACAGCTTACCAGGCTCTCACTTGCAGAAGCATATTGAAAGCAAGCTCCCAGGATTGTGCTCCTTTACTTTACTTTACTTTACCAGGATTGTGCTACTTTTCTCTTAGCCCAATCTCATTTATGCTGTTATCTGTCTGCAAATGAGTTTCCTGCTATAAGCAGGAAGTGGGGTTGATGTTACGTTGGCAGCAGGTCAAGCTAATCAAGTAGTCAAATCACAAAATAAATCCAGTCAGATGCATACTGATATGCAATTTATTGAAAAACAATGTGAATTTATTTCTTAGCACATAAAAACCAAAACATACACTGGAGGATGCAACAAGTCACTCCAAACACCTTAGTAACAACACAGAATAAATTGAAACATTTCTATGTACAAGTTTACTATGTGCTAGATGATGAATATGCATGTATTATTAAGGGAAATAAATAGAAATATGTGTTAGTTGTCATACCATAATTTTGTTGGCATACTATAAAATAAAAAATTCGAGGCCATCTTACCCACTATATATATATATATATATATATATATATATATATATATATATATATATATAAGTGTAAGTGTAATTAATATCAAATACTAAACTATTCTGTTTAAAAACAATTGAATAACCCACAGGCAGACAAAGCAGAATCCCAGTAAAAGAGATTCATCTGATGCCAGGGTTTGGTCTGGTGTATTCTTGGTTTTGTGACAGAGCCACTTTTTAATAATTGACTTAATAATTCAAGTATTAAATTAATAATAATAATTTAATAATAACACTAGTAACAACATGCCACTAAGGTCCTTGTTTGCCAATTCTGGGTGGGTTATCTTACTAATTTAATCTTTTCACTTAAACAACTTTACTCTGTCATTGATCCCTATTTTCCAGAGACACAACATTTTATGACTTTACCTCAAAACACATCTCACAAATGTTGGTATTCCGATAAAATGACTAAATTAAAAATAGCAAAGCCATACATCTAAAGTGTTAATCTTGCCACACGGGGCATCTTACCCCATCTTACTACAGTATATCTGAGCTTCATAATAAGCACACAAATACATAAAACGTTCCCTGAGAAGAATCGAGAATCGACACATTGGGGAACGCCTTCAGCGTGACTCGTCTGAAGCCTGTATGTAACTAGTCCAATCTCAATTGGCGTTGCATCATTACGTCACTCGTGACGTCGCATGTGATGGCGATGTGGAAGCTATAAAAGGACGCCGGATCACAACAGCGTCAGCTTCTGATAGGTCTGCAAGACATTCTCAGGACCGCAGGAAGTGTGGCCAAGGGACGCAGTGTCTAAGGAACGAGGGTTACAGTCTACACGAGACGTTCCCTTTCGAGAGAACTCGCGCTGCGTAGAGAATCGACACATTGGGGAACGAAATGCCCACTGCGCCACACTGACTAGTATCCGCCCTGGTGTGAAGCAATCTGGCACACTCAAGACGAGAGAACTTGTGAACCTGGTGTAGAGGGCAGAACCAGTTTATAATGTTTTATGAAGATGTGTAGGGAGGGAGACCTCTTGGAGGGAGACCCCTGCTAGCAGGGCTTTAGAGGATGCCACTCCTCTAGTTGAGTGGGCTATTGTCAGGAGAGGCGAAGGCAAACCGTGCATCTCGTACGCTGAAGAAGTAGCCTCTACTATCCATCTGCTAATAGTTTGTTTAGAGGCACACCCTTCTTAGGTGACCCAAAACACATAAGCAACTGGTCCAACTTCCTCCAGCTCGAGGACCTGTGTAAATAGGCCTCCAGAGCTCGGACCGGGCATAATAGATGTAGCTTAGATTGGTCAGCCGACACATGCGGTGAAATATGAAATGCCTGCAAGATCACAGACCGTGCTAAATTTGAAGGCACCTTAGTCACAGCCAGGTCTAGGGTGGAGAATGGCTCTGAATCTGCCAGGAGTGAACTCGAGGCAAGAGGGAGCAACAGATAGCGCCTGTAGGTCCCCCACTCTCTGTAGGGATGTAATAGCTAGCAGAAAGGCTACCTTCAGGGTTACAAATTTCTCAGACACCTCATCCAAGGGTTCGAAGGGTGCCAGGGATAGCCCTTCAAGAACCACAGCCAGGTCCCACGTGGGGACCCTGGTCTGGACGACAGGCCTCATCCTCCTAGCTCCACGAAGGAAACGTACTATAAGTGGGT
The DNA here is from genome assembly GCF_965113295.1 of Leuciscus leuciscus. Lineage (NCBI taxonomy): Eukaryota > Metazoa > Chordata > Actinopteri > Cypriniformes > Leuciscidae > Leuciscus > Leuciscus leuciscus. The sequence goes on along the minus strand of NC_138724.1, from coordinate 9,018,452 downwards.
GTCTCCCATAGTGCCCACCCCTAGAGGCGTGTGGAAGGCAGCTATGGCCGCCAGATAGACCTTAAACGTGGACTGGGAGAGCCCGTCAGAGAAGCGATTCTGGAGGAACTCCAGCACTGAAGCCACTGGGCAGTTAACTGGGTCCAACTGATGTTCTCTGCACCATAAAGCGAATACATTCCATTTTAATGCATACAGTTTCCTTGTGGAGAGGGCTCTAGAGTTTAGGATGGTCACAACAACCTCAGTTGAGAGACCAGCATTTACGAGTTAGTCCCCCTCAGGGGCCAGACCCACAGCTTCCACAGCTCTGGCCGAGGGTGATATATTGTGACCCCGGCCTGAGAAAGAAGGTCCCTCCTGATCGGAATTTGCTACGGAGGGCCTGCTAGAAGAGCTATGATGTCTGAAAACCATACTTGGGTTGGCCAGTATGGGGCTACTAGGAGCAAACTGACCCTGTGCCGCCGGACCCTCTCTAGAACCCCTGGGAGCAGAGTAATCGGGGGCCTCTGCCACTCCTGCACCATGGTGTCCAGTCCCAAGGAAGCTGGATGCATGAGGGAAAACCAGAGCGGACAGTGTGTGTTCTCGTGAGAGGCAAACACATCCACTTCCGCCTAACTGAACTTCCTCCATATCATCTCATATCATATCATCTCCGTCTCTGGGTGGAGTCTCTATTCCTCGGGCCTCAGCCCCTGCCTCGACAGGATGTCTGCCCCCACATTTTTGTCCGCAGGAATAAACATTGCTCTGATTGAGAGTAGTTTGCCCTGGGACCACAGAAGAACCTGGTGCACCAGTCTGCATAGAGGGCGCGATCTCAAGCCCCCCTGTCGATTTATATATGAGACCATCGACGTATTGTCTGTTCACACTAGAAAATGATGGCCTCTGAGGTCCTGAAGGAAATGTCTGAGAGCCAGAAATACTGCCAACATCTCCAGGAAATTGATGTGCCAAGAGAGATGGTGGTCCTTCCATTGACCCCTTGTGTAGCGGACCTCCATGACCGCTCCCCAGCCTGTGAGGGATGCATCCGTGATCACTATTTTTCTTTGACACGGTGCTCCCAACACAGGGCCTTGGGAGAGGAACCATGGTTTCTTCCACATGACCAAAGAACGAAGGCACCTGCACGTTACTTTGATCGTGCGAAATGGGTTCCCCCTTGGGGAAAACCCTCTGGTCCTGAGCCACCACTGCAGGGCCCTCATGTACAGCAGGCCAAAAGGTATCACGTTGGACGCTGCTGCCAGAAGACCCAGAACCCTTTGAAAATGTTTGACAGTGATGGCCTGGCCTAGCTTGATACTGGTGACTGTAGGCATGATGGTGTTTATACAAGCAGGAGACAACTCTGCCCGCATCGTAAATAAGTCCCACACTACCCCCAGGAATGTCGTTCTCTGTAGAGGAATTAGTGAACTTTTCTTGACATTGAGTCTCAACCCCAGGAACCTCAGATGGTGCAGAACAACATCTCGATGTTGAATCGCCATCACCTGTGACTGTACCAGAACGTTGATGTAATTGAGAATACAAATGCCCTGAACAGCATCCATGCATTTCGTGAAGGTGCGAGGTGACAATACTAGGCTGAATGGAAGAACTCGATATTGGTACGCCTTTTCCCCAAAAGCGAACCTCAGAAACTTCCTGTGATGGGGAAGGATGGATATGTGGAAGTACGTGTCTTTTAGATCTAGATGCCAACTATACCTATTATCACGAGTCAGATCAGGTCCGAGGACTGGTTTGTCACGAAAATAGGTATAGTTAGCATCTTGAAACTGAACCTACTCAGATCAAAACCCTGAGATCTATTATACATAACATTTGCGTTTGCTGGATACCTTTGGCCCCAGGCCTTTTGTAGGGGGGCATGAGAGGCAGCACTCTCCTTCTGCTGTTGCAGGTGCGAGGAGCTGGTGGCTGCCTCGTGGGACTGCTCCCTGGCAACAGACCCACGAGAACTGGAATGACGGCAGTCAAATGAGCTGCTGACTGTTGCTTCACCTCCTGAAACCTCTTGACGACAGTATTGACTGCTTCACCGTAGAGGCCAGAAGGCGAAAGCGGGGCATCGAGGAGGAAGGCCCTGTCCTTCTTCCCAATGCCCGACAGGTTCAGCCACAGGTGTCTCTCCATAGCTACTAATGCTGCCATGGACCATCTCCTTAGTAGCACGAAGAGACAAGTCAGCCGCTCGACGAAGTTCAGTAATATCATTCTCTTTTGAGTCCACAATAGATAAAAATGTACATTGGGGCTCGATAAACGGGACAAGAATGACTTACTCCATGATCCCGACACCTCGGTGTGGAGATCAGTGAAGAAAGGGAGGCTCCGGCACGAAGGCTGTGACTGGGTTTGCAGGAAGCGTTCATCTAGATTGCTTTTTTTTTTTTTTGGCCGCTTCCTGCTTTTCTGATGGCCATTCGATATTTAATTTGGCCACTGCCCTGGTCACAACCTCCAGCAGCTCCTCGAAGGCAGGAGAATGAGGTGGTGAGTCCTCTCCTGCCTCAATGCCCAACATATCTAACTCCTCGGAGCCAGATAGTTCGAGCATCGGGTCCTCGACCTGGGTGGAAGAAGCCGCAGAGCGGGTGAACGTGACCGATGGACCTGGCTGCTGATTGTTGAGAAAGGGCCGAAGCCGTCTCAACATCATCCACCAGCTCCATTTGCGAACCCCATGTGTGCCGCCTCAGCAGACACGAGTCCCAATCCATGGGGAACGCAAGCCTGGCCTGATTCATCGAACAGGGTCTGGCAGGAGCAGAGTATCCTGAGAGGCAGCAAATCACAGTTTGCACAGACAGCACCCTCGAGCGCTGCCGGTGCATGTTCCACTCCCAGACAAACAACACAGAGTGAGTGTGTGTGTCACCCTCGCTCAAATAGCGCGGGCAAGGGGACGCACACTGCCTAAATTGCTTCTCTTTACTCGACATATTCTTTAGATATATATATATATATATATATTTTAGATATATATATGTGAATGTGAGTGATTTCATACAGACACAGACACAGAACGCTTGCTGAAGACCAGAAAGCTGACACTGTTGTGATCCTGCGTCCTTTTATAGCTTCCGCATCGCCGTCAAGAATGACGTAATGACGCAACACCAATTGAGATTTGACTAGTTCCATACAGACTTCAGATGTGTCACGCTGAAGGCGTTCCCCAATGTGTCGATTGTCAGTGCAGTGCGAGTTCCCTCGAAAAGGGAACTGGCATTCACTAGTCGCTGTGGCTGGTGGGTGAAAAAGTTAATTTCCCAACCTCACCGTTGCATTAGGATGTGTGTTACATTTTAGAAGGCGAAACATCTCATTTGTGGTGAATGTGGTGCAACTGAATATTTTTTATGAAATTATACATTGTGTGTTTGAAGGTTGCTAGACTTTTTACATCGCTATTTTATTTCTGCAAATCCTTGAATTACATTCTTGCAATATAGAAGCATCAGACAGTAAGACATCAGAACTGTCATTCTGGGCACTAAGATGCAAAATTGAAGCCAAGATTGAAGAAAAAGAAATTCATGCAAGTTTTTTCTGTTTCCATCTATTTTTTAGGCATTAATCGGTTACTTGGCAACAGCACATATGAGGCAGCGTTTCCTCCACATGAGGTAAAATGAGTTAAATTTATTACCTGTCACAATGTAGTTTTTACCTCTATTTTCTTACTGTTGAAGTTTTCTTAGGTGATTTTGAAAACTATTCTATTTACTTTTTAGGGAAGTTACAAAAGCAGACATCCGATTAAAACCCATGGGGCTCAAAACCACAGACACCTTTTGTACGAAAGATGGGCACGCTGGGGAATCTGGTACAAATACCAGCCTTTAGACCTCATACGGTAAGAAAGGCACTTTTGGACACATTTAATATGCTGTCTTAACAAATGGATCACTTTTTATTTTTAAGGAATTTGGGAAACAATTTTTTTTTTTTTTTTTTTGGGGGGCAAAAAAAAAAAAAAAGAAGTGTAGTCTGAAAAACACATGCTGATTTTTACTAAATAAATAAATGAATAAATAAAATATATTATAAATAAAATATATTTAGCAAAATAAATGAATAAGGACACATTTATGCACATATCAAGCACTGATGTAGATAAACCGGATATTTACTATGATGTCTGTACAGTACACTGTGAATATAGCCAGTCCAGAATATACTGGCAAAGTTTTTGAGTCTTCACAACAGCTTCCAGTTTGTTTGTTTGGGGCTTTTTAAAAAAAGTCTGAAAGTTTCTGAAAGGTTCTTGATGACTCAGAATGGCAGTGAAATCCTGAACGAAAATATTTGCACTGTGAAAACAGCTTTAGGGCCCTATTTTAACGATCTGAAACGCAAGTATCAAACGCGAAACCCAAGTAACTTTGTGGGCGGATATCGGATGCATGAGCTATTATACTGGCGGGATAAATGACTCTTGCGCCCGACGCAAATCTAAAATGGGTTGGTCTGAAGTAGCTACATTACTCATAGGTGTGGTTTGGGCGTAACGTGAAATAAACCAGTCAGAGCGTCATCTCACATTCCCTTTAAGAGCAGGCGCGTTTGTTCCATTACGGATTGCTATTATAACGGCGGATTTGCCAGGCGCACGCCAGGAGCAGTTCACAGCCGAGGAGACCGATGTTCTCATCAGGGCCGTAAAAGACAGAGAAGTGACATTGTATGGGGATGGGAGAAACCCACCCAAATAAGTTTCGGTTAAACAGGCGTATAATAATTTGGGTAAATGTGTAAGCTAGATTTATGCCTATTTTTTCACATCTTCATGGACACCACAATGATTTCCCTTGTGTGGAATATTTTTCTTGTAATTATGTATGGTTTTCAAAAATGGCAATTACTGCGTCTGTGTAGATGAAAGAAAAGTGTATGCGCGTTTTGCACACGCTACATTATGGCCAAGCATGCGCCCTTAAAATAGCATCTGCATAACACGACTTTAGACTAGGTTTTTCCTGGTCTGTGGCGGAATTGTTTTCTGGAACTGCAAAATAGCATCAGGGAACGTTTGCGCCGGAACACGCCTCCTCTTTTCGCTGAACTGCCCCCGGGAGCGCAAATTCATTCCCTAATTTTCCGACGTGGGTCTGTGGAGGGAAAAGTCGGTGCTCGGTGCAAGATAGGGCCCTTAATCTCACTAACTCATTCATATGTGCAGGACTGTGTTGGTGTGGCTGACCGCAGCTTCCTTGTGTAAATCACAGCTGTAGTCAAACGTGAGAGAAAATGCAATCTCAGGTTCATAAAAATCGTATATTGACGGTGGATTAGAGCCCTCTCCTTTTAAAGTGGAGAGAGAAAAATAATTGCGATGGTGATGTGCAGACACAGCAATTCTTTGCTGGTAGCTTCTCATCAGTTTGAGAGTAAGGCCACACTCCATTTGTGGAATTATGTAACCGCCCTGACCTGGTATATTTTAATTGAATTACATGTCCCTGTTTTTAAGTCACCTTTCTGCCTATTAATCTATGTATCTAACCTGTGCATCTGGGTCAATAATGCTTTTTTGTGTTTTAATCTATTAAACTATAAAAAAAAAAATGCAATTCATATCAATTCACTGTCATGGTTCCCTTTCATGGGAACTCGAGCTGCCTCGAAACACTGTGGGAACGCCTCTGCGTGATTGCGTCATGAAGCACGTATGAAACCAGTCCAATGGCGAGACGGAATGTAATGTGACGTCATCGACCAGGAAACTGTAAAGCACACCTGAACCAAACAGCGTCAGCTTCAATGTCTTCAGCAAGCGCTCTATGTGAATCTGTGTCCCTGGTGTTTTTGTCTGTTTTAGAAAGTGCTAGGCAAGAGTTTTCACCCATATATATATATATATATATATATATATATATATATATATATATATATAAAATGGTGAGCGAACAACATTTCAATAGTGTGTTCATCCCTACCAAATCTACATCACGGGTGGGGATACACATGTATTGTGTGTTGTTCGTTTGAGAGCGCAGCACGTTCAGTCATCCCTCAAGGGGGCTGAATATGAGAATTGTTGTGAGACAGTTGAGAACGCTGTGCTGCTTGCCACGTCCCTTCGAGTGGATTATCTTTTGGGGAGACACCCACTAATAACTCGTTTCCTTTGTGGCACTTTGAGGCTGAGGCCAGCAGTCCGCACGAGGGTGCCGACATGGGACTTGGCTGTTGTACTAGAAGGCCTCTCCCTAGCTCCATTTGAGCCCATTGAGGAAGTTTCTGAGAATATCTCTAAAGACTGTCTTTCTCCTCGCTATTTCACCTCTCAAGAGAATTGGAGAGAATTGAAGCACTTTTGGTATGGGCAATTCCACGCAAAACTGTCACATCCATAACGCCAACACAATGTCATGGTATTTAGTTGGCGTTATGGATGTGACAGTTTTGCGTGGAATTGCCCGTATCTCCCTCGTGCATGGAATTTCCTCCTGGTATGGTAAAGGGTTTTCTTCACCCTAAGACCAGGTTACGTTCCTAAGGTTCCTACTAATATTGTTAGTACCTAGAATACTGCAGGCCTTCTGTCCTCCTCTGGATGTCAGACCTAGAGAAACCTCATCTGCCCTGCCCAATTAGGTCCTTAGATGCTTACGTCCACAGAACTGTGGAGAAAGTCTGAACACTGTTCGTTTACTTTGGGGTATCCACAAAGGGGTGCCCGGCATCTAAGCAGAGGATGAGCAAGTGGGTGGTCGAGGCCGTCTCACTTGCTTATGAGTTGGCCAGTCAGCCTTCACCTTTGGCTGTATGGGCCCACTCCACTAGGAGCATGGTTGCTTCCAAAGCATTACTGTCAGGAGTTTCCCTCCAAGATGTTTGTGATGCGGCAGGCTAGTCCTCACCGCATACATTCGTGAGGCTTCACTTGCTGGAACTCGGCTCCAATCCAGGGGTGCAGGTGCTTTCACCTAGATGTGCGCATTGATTTCACACAGACGGACACTTGCTCTTATGGCGGCTTGGGTATTAGCGCTCCCACAGTGTTTCGACGCAGCTCGAGTTCCCTTGAAAGGGAACATCTCGGTTATGTATGTAACCCTAGTTCCCTGACGAGGGAAAGAGACGCTGCGTCACCCTGCCATACTCCCAGCATGCCCGTGATCGACTTGGTTCAGGTGTGCTTTATAGTTTCCTGGTCGATGACGTCACATGAAATTCCGTCACGCCATTGGACTGGTTTCATACGTGCTTAATGACGCAATCACGCAGAGGCGTTCGCACAGCGTTACGACACAGCGTCTCGTTCCCTCTTCAGGGAACTAGGGTTACATACGTAACCGAGACGTTCTGTTGTGTTTAGGACTTTTATTTTGTATTCATCAGTTTCTTTGGTTTTCTTAGTTTGTATCTATGGTTACAGACATGAGTAGTTATTCAGTTCAGCTGAGTGTCGTTAATTACCTTGTTTGCATTAGTACTTAAGTTCCTCTGTTTTCAGTGTTCAGTTGTCCAGTATTGTCAGTGTGTGTTGTGTTTGGATGTATCTGCATTTATTTTTTATTAAAGACTCACTTTGAACTTTATCTTCATTGTCATCTGCTTCCCAGCAACAAACTGTGACAGTCACAGTCATGTTTAGTCTTCACGGTCTTGTTTGGTTTTAGTCTTCCATTTCCATCCGTTCTTGTCTTTCATTTGTTAGTCTCTAATTAGTCCTCACCTGTTCCCAATTCCTCAAGTATTTAAGCCTTCTGTTCCTTCAGTCCATGATCTCTTGTTAAAGTTTGTGGTTAGTGTGTTGTAGTCTTGCTCTTATTAAAATATATTATCTTTGTCCATCATTCTCTGGATTACACAGACAACCTGTGACAATACTAATATATGGTACTAAGCTGAATAACATCAGTCAAATGCATTAGTAGTAGTAGTAGTAGCTTTATTGGTCACTAGTCACAGGTACCAGCGAAATTCCGCCATCAACCTGTCCATACAAACATACATACAATATGACAAGGGGGAAGACAGGACAGGAAGACAGAGCATTGAGGAAAAAAATACAGCATAACATGAGGAGAGGTGAGGAGGAAAAAAAAGGCAACCCCCAGACTATGCTCCTGTAAGGAGTTCAGTTTGGGAACAGTAAAAAAACACCTCAGCAACATTAGCACATAATCAGTACACAACATGAACACACAAGACTTGCAACAGGGGAGGGGAGTGGGGGGTGGAGGTAACCCAGCACAGGCAAGCAGCCATCCGGTCCTGCAGCCATTTTCGGCGCTGGTCAGACCCGCCTGTCAGACTGGGGGTACAAAGCGTCGAAGGCGAGGGATGGGGGTTGGGGGAGGGTGATTGCATATCTGTGTATATGTAAGAGTCCGTGTATGTGTAGGCCTCGAGAGTCGCTACGCCTGACATCCTAATCTAGGTGCTTCAGTCCGCAGGATGTCATAGCGATACACAGCAGTTGCCATGGAGTCAACCTTGATCAGGTCCCAGACAGAGTCAACAATCAGCAGGTGTCAGTGGGGAGTGGGGGAAGGAAGGCAAGAGCGTCTCGCTGCAGTGCTCTCTCCAGAGGGAGTTGTTGTTGCAGCAGCAGCCTCGGCCAAGGCCAGTGCTGGTAGAGGGGGGCCGAAGCAGATAAGATTGGGGTTGTTTGGTCTTGGGACGAGTAGCCGCATTCCAATTTACACAGCTCCTGGTCCATTTGGGTCTCCGAAACGATCCATTTGCCTTTGCAAAGCTGTAAGCTTCTCCAAGATGTTATCAATATTTTGGGTAATAGTCACCAAAGTCATAGTCTGAGTGCTGACAGCTCTGCCCACTGCTTCAATCATGACGGGCAGCCTTGTGGGGTTTTGGACAGCTGTCACCGTCTTCTTAATTCCTCGATAAACCAGGGCAATGCCTAATCCAAACAGCAGAAAACCTGTTATCATGGTTCCGAAAAGGTAGATATCTTCAATGTCCTCCACGGAAAGAGCCGCCAGACACACGACCCGCCACCTCTCCCACGCGTCCATCGTGTAGCCAGCTGCGAACGTTCTGGCAGGGCAGTCAGGTTCCCCCGAACCCAAGCTTCTCGTCGAGAAGATGGTGTCAATTGCGTTGAGAGACCAGTTGATCAAATCCATAATTTCTTAGTTTGGAGAGCAGTGCGGAGAGAGTCTCTCAAAGTACAAGACAGTAGACTAGACGAGACGAGAGGAGCAAAGCAGGGGAGATAAGGGAGAGGAAGGGAAGAAAATGCGACCGCCTTCGTTGAGAGCCAAAGAGAAGATTACAAACTAACACTGAACAGCAGTACATTTTTTATTTAATGTTAATCAAGATTAATAAATGTTGTGAAAATGTACTGAGCCCTATAATGAATGTTTCTTACTGATATTTCTTCATTTATTGGCCTGTCTGTCTCATAGGCGGTACTTCGGAGAGAAGATCGGGCTGTATTTTGCCTGGTTGGGCTGGTATACAGGTATGCTGATCCCTGCTGCTCTAGTCGGTCTCTTTGTCTTCCTCTATGGGCTTTTCACCATGGACTCCAGCCAAGTAAGGTTAGTCCTTGCTGGGGTTTTCAGCTATTTAAAAATTTCCCCCAGTATGCCTGAACCTGATCCCATCAGTCAAAGGGCCCTATTTTAACGATCTAAGCGCATGGTCAAAGCACAAGTGCTCTTAGGGCGTGTCCGAATCCACTTTTGCTAGTTTAACGACGGGGAAAATGGTCGGCACGCCAGGCGCATGGTCTAAAAGAGTTGTCTCTATTCTCTTAATATGGGTGTTATAAGAGTAATGGGTGTGTTTTGGGCGTAACGTGAAATAAACCAACCAGAGTCTCATCTCCCATTCCCTTTAAAAGCCAGGTGCGCTCGCGCCATGGTGGACTCGCAATTTACATGACGGAATTTGCAAGCGGAGAAACTGAACACGCCTCCAGAGCGCAAACGGATCTGCTTGTGCGCGAAGTTAAAGCCCGCAAGCAGACCATCTATGGAACAAGCCGGATTCCACCATATCTTTATGTACACAATATACATTTTTTACAATGTAATCCTTTTATATTTAATATTTGGCATGTTTGAGTGCTGCACATCCCTGTGTGTGTAATAAGCACGTTGTGGACCCGCCTATAGGCGTACATTACTAACATGCTGTTTAAATAAAAAAAAAAATACTGTCTATTTCAGTTGCCTCAAAATAGCAACACGCCAACAATGCGCCTGAACACACCTCGTTTTTAGACCAGCACGCACATATAGGCGCAAATGCATTTTCTATTTAAACAACGTGGCACAAGACGTGAAAATGAGAACTGCGTCAGACTGAAACTAGCAAACAACCTGACGCTGCATTGCGCCGGGTGTACTGTATGATAGGGCCCTATATGTCAAAACATTAATATTACATCACATTTTTATTCACCAGTATTCAATGTTTCCCTACATATTCTTCTCAATAAAGCACAGATTCATGAGTTTTTTTTTCCTGTTTTGTTTCAGTAAAGAGATCTGTGAGGCCAACACCACCATCATGTGCCCCATGTGTGAAGGCAACTGTAGCTCTTGGACGCTTAGTGACAGCTGTGTCTATGCAAAGGTACCGTATATCCGCCTTCTACTGGCATAAACCACAGTTCTTTGATTACATTGTATATGGTTAAAACAAATGCCATTTTGATAGATACTTTTAATGGCAAATCAAGGTAAGAAGGTAAGACTATATAATGATGCTTGTAAAAAAAAAATCTGTAAATATAGGGCCAATTGTGCTGTTAATATGAAGGAATATTCTGTATTCTGTATTTCTTCACCTGTGTTTTACCCATATTTAGTGTTTTAGTGTTAAAGGAATCTCCATAAACTCACACACTTAATATTGTCTCTTTAACTGCTATGTATTTACAGAGGCTCTGATCTTTCTTTTGATAATTACATGTTCAGATATTCATACAACAAAATATTCTGGGGGCCATAATATTTTTTGTGAAAATTATAAAAAATGCTGGCAGTGGCTGTCAACCCCCTTATATAAAATGCTGGCAGGGAAAGAGCCCATATAAACAGTGACCCGGTAAACATAAGATAATGTCCTGACACAAAATGTTATAGATTTTTCAGTTTTGGGTCAAATAAAAGCCAGTCATTGGCCATTGTCCCACCTTGATATTGGTCCTGGTAAATTCCAGGAAATTGTTGCCATAGTTTTCTCTTAATAAAAAATTTATAAATAAATAAAAAATAAAAAAAAGGCAATAAAATACATTTTACAATGGCTGATAGTAAATTCAAGTGAAATAGAAGTTAAAGGAAATGCATATATTCAGTAGATGACTTGTATGTCTTTGATTCAATTTGCTTGAGTCAATTTGCATTTTGGCGTCTGTCCTTGTAATTGTCAAGTCACATTTATTTATGTAGCACTTTTTACAATACAGATTTTTCAAAGCAAATTTACAGAGATAACAGGAAAATAATGCAACAAAGTTTGTTTCCAGAAGATATAGTGTCACAGTCCAGCTTAAGTAAGTTCAGTGATGTTTCATTTTTGTTGTAAAAAAAGTTTTTTAATTTAGTAACATTTTTTATATATAGTCGCTCTGGAGAAAACCGTGATGTCATCGTCCAGCTCAGTTCAGTTCTCATATAATGCAGGCAGATCAGTAATATTGTTGAATATTAAATTAAATGTCCCCAACTAAGCAACCCAAAAGCCAATGGCAACAAAGGTGAAAAAAGGCGACAAAAGCGAAAAAGGCATCAGTGGCAAGTAACCAAAACTCCATCAGGAGACAGAATGGAGAAAAAAAAAAAACCTTGGGAGAAACCAGGCTCAGTCGGGGGCCAGTTCTCCTCTGGCCAATGAACGAACAGTGTATGATTATGATTCAGGCAGCTTTATAGGTCAGAAGTCAGATTGGATTGGAACAATCAGAATATTTTTCCAGTTCCATCTGTTTGAAGATCGGAGTCACATGGGTATGGAGACGAGTTTGTTGAGGATCAGTGCCGATGGCTGTCGTGTCGATGAGGCCTTCAGAGGGGAGAGTTGACAACCTCTGCTGACACTTCAGGGATGCGCTGTGGTCATGTCTAGGCGCAGGTCCTACATCTGATCTGGATACGGCCCGGATCCGGCTGATTAAAGTAAACCTCGGAATCAGCAGAAAGATTAACATTAGCGTAGATCTACCGCCAGCAGTCGATTTTGATATTATAGGTATTATCAACTGTCCAGAATTTTGAGATTGCAATAGACGTTAAGGACTATAATGTGTTAAGAGCTCCCTCAAGTACTGGGGAGCTAAACCATTTAGTGCTTTGTAAGTAAAATGTATACGATGTTTAATAGGGAGCCAATGCAGTGTTGACAGAACCGGGCTAATATGGTCATACTTCTTGGTTCTAGTATGAACTCTAGCTGCTGTGTTTTGGACCAGCTGTAGTTTGATTATTATGCATGCAGGGCAACCGCCCATTCGAGCATTACAATAATCTAGCCTTGAGGTCATGAACGCGTTAATTAACTGTTCTGCATTTTTCATTGAAAGCATATGTCGTAATTTAGATGGCTTTAAAACGTGGCTTTCAAATGAAAGATTGATATCAAAGAGCACACCTAGGTTCCTAACCGACGACGAAAACTTGACAGAGCAGCCATCCATTGTAAGACAGTTTTCCAGGTTAGTTGTGCGGAGGTTTTTGGTCCAATCATTAGAAACTTTCAGAATTAAGAATTTCAGAATTAAGTAGTATTATAGTATTTTAGTAGGAAATTGCTAGTCATCCAATTTTTTATATCAGCTATGCATTCCATTCATTTCTTTAATTGCCAAGTTTCGTAGGGGCGCTAAGAGATATAGAGCTGAGTATCATCGGCATAACAATGCGTCCTAATGATATTTCCCAAGGGTAGCATGTACAGAGTGAACAGCAACGGTCCTAGTACTGTGCCTTGTGGTACTCCATACTGAACTTGTGATGGATATGACATCTCTTCATTTACTGCTACAAACTGATAACGGTCAGATAAGAATGATTTAAACCATGCTAATGCAATTCAAATAAGGCCAACATTATTTTTGAGTCTATTTAAAAGAATGTTGTGGTCAATGGTATCAAATGCAGCACTAAGATCGAGTAACACTAATGGAGAGATACAACCTCGATCGGATGATTGGAGCAAATAATTTGTACATCTATTGAGAGCTGTCTCAGTACTATGATACGGTCTAAATCCTGACTGGAAATCCTCCCAGATTCCATTTCTTTCTAAAAAAGGAACATAGTTGTGAGGATACTGCCTTTTCTAGTATCTTTGACAGAAAAGGGTCTATTTGAGATTGGCATGTAATTTACTAATTCTGTACGATCAAGTTGTGTTTTTAAAAAAGAGGTTTAATAATAGCCAGCTTAAGAGTTTCTGGTACATATCCTAGTGACAAAGATGAATTAATGAAATTAAGGAGAGGATATATGACCTCTGGAAGCATCTCTTTCAGTAGCTTAGTCGGAATAGGGTCTAACATACATGTTGTTGATTTAGATGATTTAACGAATCCTATTGCAACGAATGAATGGAATTTTTCCTCAGGGAGACTACAATGCACTGTCTGATGTGATACTGTAGTAGATGGTTGCATAGTTATAATTTTATATCTAATATTATCAATCTTGTAAGTAAAGAAGTTCATAAAGTCAGACTGCTATGCTCTTTGGAACTTCAGAAGAATAAGTGTTATTTCTTGTTAATTTAGCCACTGTGTCAAATAAATAACTAGGGTTGTGTTTGTTTTCTTCTAAGAGAATTCGAAAAACATCTAGTTTTGTTTTCTTCCAGTTGCGCTCCATTTTTCTGGCTGCTCTCTTAAGGGCCCGATATAATAAATTCATGATGCTGTGTACTGTGGTAACATGAAAAGTCAAGAAAACCAAGACAAACAACATGAAAGTCAAGAAATCACATCTTGGCTGTGTGGTGATATTTATGTATACTGTATATTTCCTGTAGACATCTTTATGCAAATACATATTGTTTTGCAGAAAAGATGTACACTTTTAGTGCACATATGTAGTTTATAACGGTTTATAACCATAACAACTTTGTTTTTAGAATGTCTGTTTCCAAACTTTTTGTTGTAGCCTCATCAGGAAAGCCTGTTTTGTCTGACATCAAAGATATTCGTATGTTTTGAATTAGTGTTTGGTCCTGAATTTTCAACATGCAAATCAAACACAGATTCTTCAAGCTGTGCAGTCAGTGCTAAGGACCAAAAGTTGATTTTGTGACATGGAAACATGGTTGTGGTTTGGCCTGGGAGAGGCTAATATTTGAATAAAATACACATTAAAATTGGTTCCTGCCCTGAAGAATGTTTTATTGCTTGAAGTTTGCATTTTCATAGCTCAGAAGACAATGTTAAAACAATGTTGACACGGTTCTTTCTTGGCCACCCACTACTGTTATGGGGCTGGATTTTGGCCAGCGGTCAGAGTCCTGTAACGGGTCAGGTACCCGCATAAAAGTGGCTAAAACGGGTGGATTGTGACATTCCTAAAATTCACGGGCGGGGATGCGGGCGGATAATGAACTCCTTGCGGGCGGGTAGCGGATGAAAAATATGTGCAATATTTGTATGTCTAAATTACCATTACACATACGCAAATATGTGTTTTAGTCAGGCCATCCTTAAAAATATTCTTGTTTGCCGTAACCCGACCGACCCTGTCAATTTAGGACCGACTCAATACATTTTTTTTTTCCCCTTTTAGTCCAACCGACTTGCCGGTTGTAAACTTGCGTTAAGATCGACCGATTTTTTTTTTTTTTACTCTTCAAACAACTAATACAAATGCAATAAAATGATATTAATTATATTTTAGTTAGTATTGTGTATATAAATTACCCATATATAGGCCTACATACAAACGTAGGCTACGCTCTTTCTTTTAAATAAAAACTTGTGGAGTCATCTATGATTATAAGGGCTGTAGGCTATATGCGAAATGAAACCGAAATCGCGACACTCAGGGCCACGAACCTATAATTAAAACTTTCACAGAGATCTCAAACAGGCATTTAAAACACCAAAAATTAAGAATTGGCATATCAAGCAAAATAATATTCGATGATTGATAGAAAATCGTATCTCTCCCCCCACATGCTCTCCGGCAACGCTCCGATATTAAATTTCTCTGTACTGTAGGCTAATAGGCCTATGTGTTTTAGGCCAGTCATTAAAAAACGATTTAGTTCATATTCATGTTTAAATAAAATTTTATAATTTTTTTCAATTTCATGTTGATTATATGAAAAGAGAAAAGCATGAATAAGATAAGATGATCCCGAATATCGAGAAACATGGAGTGGGCAGACATGATTTTGACCACTTTGACTGTTTTTGTAGAAAGCCTTTCTTTAAAGTGAATTTCGTTTTGTATTAATTGTATCTTAATTTTAATCAATGTTTCATCAACCAATTTCCTGGATTTAATAAATAAGAGGTAGGCTAAATATAGCAGGCAATATAATCAGGACACGGAGGCGCCGGCGCGTGAACTGGAGCTCGTCTCTTAAATGAACCAAAACTCAGCGTATAAGCTACTTGCCTCACAGACCTGAGAAATAGAAAGCATGAAATGTCTACTTTTAAACAAAACAATTCAAAACGAAAGAAACAGACTGCTCTCTGCTAATGTAATCCATATGAAATGTGAATTTCTCTCTGGTGCGTTCACTACTGCGAAGATCGCGGGTCAGCATCGTCAACTTCATCTTTGACACAGAAAACAATGTCTCCTTGATATATTTGACATATTAATAATCATTACTTTTCCCAGTTCTTTGTGACAGCTTTTAGGTGCGTTATTGGCAGCGCACCCTTACATGTTACATGAACGTGAAACCCGCGCTCAATAGATTTTAGCTTGTGTGTGATTTATCGCGGGCACGGGTCGGGTAACGGGCCAAATTTTAACGGGTCTGGGCGGGTGCGGATTTAATTTTGACATTATCACAGGTGACGGGTCGGATCTGGTGCTGAACTTTGCGGGTAAGGGCGGGGGTGGGTCTCCAAAAATGGACCCGTGCAGGACTCTGCCAGCGGTAACAACGGCATAGAAATGAGCTACTGTCCTTACACCGCTCAGCAATTTTTTGTATTTATTTTTTTACCATTGGTCCATCCCACACCAGTGAAACAATTTTGTCACATGTTGGCAAAATCTTAAATTCTGAAGATGATTTTCTCAACCCATCATTGATTTCTCAGCATAGAGAGGATTTAATACCTGCCTGCAACTCCTCTGCTTTCAAAAACAGCTGTTACGGTTCTTCAAACTGGCTTCAAAATTCACTTAACGGGTGTTGTTATACAAATCCCAATTTAGGTTCTGCCATTCCTCCCATATCCAAAAGGATGAAATATCAGTGTGCTCTTTCCACACAGGTTAAATAAACAATTATATGAGCTGTACATAAAACCTCCTGCCAAGCCCACAGAGGCTTCTCACCACTTATAGATCAAATCTCGTCTGCCAAAATCTCCACCTCCTCAACAAACAAAGCTCCCATGTGGGAGTCAGAGCAACAGAACAGTCTTTCTTTGTACTCTAGAATAATATCAATGGAGAGTTATTTGGCACATGCCAATCAAGTCAATCTGCATCCTACTGCTGGAGTTTTTACTGACCATCAGCTCTTTCTTCTGTCTCACTTCACACTCTTTAATGAAGTTCATAACATAAGTTCAGAAGGAATATATTGGCCTAATGCTGCCAATTCTGTTTCAAGGGTATAGAACAGAGGTGTCCAAACTTGCTCCTGAAGGACCATTGTCCTGAAGAGTTTGGCTCCGACTTGCATCAACACACCTGTAGTAGTTAGCTGTTTCAGGTGTGTTTAATTGGAGTTGGAGCTGAACTCTGCTGGACAGTGGCCATCCAGGAGCAGAATTGGACACATCTGGTATATATGTAGTAGCTTAGTTTACTTCTTTCCCATGACATTTCTTTAGAATCTCTTCCCATCTCCACCTTTAGGCCCACAATTATAACCTTATTTATAACTTGTGAAACACCAATCACAAATTCCTAGCACCAATATTAATACAAACATTTACACCTACATATAACACTTCCACCTTATGTCTGATTACAAATGGTCATCTAAGATGGTTTACACCTGATATACAGGTGTCAAATGTGTCACCTGTGAGCTTTCATGCTGGGCTCTCTGATTTTGTGACTACATATTGCTTACTCACCTACTATGTTGTTGTCAGGCATATACAGTTTCTGTGAAGTCTTGTGCACATATCTGTTTGGGCTTTTCCAAATTATGTAGCAGGCAAAATTGAAATGTCTGTTGGCTCAATAATTATATGAGTGGGTCTTTCTGTTGCTCTTGTTCCTGCAAAATGGTAACTCTCACTGAATAACATTCGCTGGCCGCTTCACTGCTGCAAATTGCTGTCAGAATGAACAATTCTGGCACTTTATGCCAAACTCCTTATTTTTCTTGCTGAAATTCTTAAATGGCTGTGGCCTTTAATGTCTTTGTTAGCTCCCTACTCCCATGCCTGCTATCACCAGTTCAAGCCCAGCTCGGAGGGAGCCGAGAGGA
This sequence comes from Leuciscus leuciscus, assembly GCF_965113295.1. Taxonomy (NCBI): domain Eukaryota; kingdom Metazoa; phylum Chordata; class Actinopteri; order Cypriniformes; family Leuciscidae; genus Leuciscus; species Leuciscus leuciscus. The sequence continues at coordinate 9,000,842 of NC_138724.1, read as the reverse complement.
ACTGGTAACAATGGTGCTTTGACCCAGATATGATTGAGGTTTCAAGGGGGGAGTGTAATACAGGCTAGCTGAAATGAGATAGCTGTGAAGGCAAACCTCACTGTCCTGGACTCAAAAAGGTGTGCAGCGTGCGCTAGTGACTAATGCTAGACACTAATGCTAGACACTGTGGTCTTTAGCTTCCTTATTAGCATGCACAAGCGAATCCAATGACGCAAATGGTGAAAACGTGTTCATTCTTCTCAGTATTAAAAATCCAACTCGATCTCAGGAGAAAGCGTAAATATTTTACATAGTTAAATGTTTTTACTAATTTGTACAATGTGATTTGTAGGAAAAAAGTATTTGTAAAAAAAAATAACAAATAAAAACATGAACATACTAATGAAATCGTAAAAAAAATTATAATAATAATAATTTTTGAGATTACTTTTGGCTTGTTGCTCATAGATTAAATGGACATGTGAATCTTACAGTATGTAAATAATCATTATTTGTTCATATGCTTTTCTATAAAAAATTTTTCTTGATATACTGTATGCTTTAGCTTGCTGTTATTTCCAAATTATACATTCTAAAATATACTGCCTTTTTTTGTGCTTACCAGGTGACCCATCTTTTTGATAATGGAGGCACAGTCTTCTTTGCTATCTTCATGGCAATATGGGGTGAGTCTGAATCTTTTTAATCTAATCATTACTCTTTCCACCCGCAGAAAGACAGACAGGTCAGCGTTTGGTTTGAAGTACAAATTAAGTAATTATAAAAGAGGCTTCCTTCAGTGGGCAGAATTAGTATCTATAGCAGCCTTTGGTCTGCTATAAAAGGAATGACTAAAAAGCTCATGAGAAGCAGCTGTAATCAATCACCGCTTTGTCCCACATTACAACAAATGATACAATCAGGTCACAGTAGACGCACTCACAGCACAAACATTTAAATATTTCAAAACTGCTTAGACTTTAGTTTACTCCTCTGAACAAGAGCAATGATAAATAGATGTGTTGAAGGATCCCCAGTGGCGATCACAGGTGAGTTCGTGCTTGATAATTGTGGCCTCATTATTAAGTCTAATTGACTGACTACAGCCAATGAAACACTTCCCAGGAGTGAAATGAAAGTAGATTAATGTGAACAGACATGGTGGATTTACTGCTGTGGATGTTTTCCTTTAAATGTGACATTAAACAAATGGCAGTTTAACTAACTTTATAGGTCTAAAAAAATATTTTCAAACTGTTGCTGCACCATAACAGTAGTTGACATGAAAGGGAAAACAAACTATAAAAGTATACACTAATGTCCACTTGTGTCAGTGCTTATTACTGTACACTAATTTCCCTTGTGGCAATCCTTATAATTGTGCTTTATGACATATTCCAGAAGGCGTGAAATTGAAGTAGCATAGCTACAGTACATGTGTTTGCATTCATATATTTTGTATTTTTGTTTGTGTTTTGATTTATCTGTGCAAGGTTTTGCAGGTGCAGAACTGTAGGTGACTTGTGGGATCTAAACAAAGCAACATATTAGTCACAGCCATATTTTTATCTGCTGGAAAAGGGCTATAAAAACAATGCATGACACAAATGCCACTAACACTATCACAGTTAGGGTAGCTGCAATAAAGCTGTATAGTTTAACATGAAATTATAGGCTACTAATTACAATATAGTCCTTAATTCAACAAAAACAAATTGTAAACAGTGAACAAAAACATGTAAATGGGGATTCTGATACTCAAATTTCTAAATTGCTTTTAAAACTTATACATGGAATTCATGAACTCTTCAAAATAATGGCTTTAGTGGGGATGCAGAAGGGTTGATCTAAAACGACAAAACCACTATTCCATTGTCAAGAGAATTCAGGATAAATTTCTCTCTAATGGTGCTTTCTCACATGGTTCGATTGCCACACTTGGTTTGAATGCTCCCCCCTCCCTCTGCCCCCACCGGAATGTGCTCACATTATATTATAACGACGACACAGGAGAAGGCTGCAAACGGCACAAAACGGCACTTGCATCTGTCTGTTGCGAATGTTCTAAAGAACCAAAAGTGCTATTGTGAAAGCACCTTTAGACATTTCAGAGTCAAATGAGAGTTCACACAAAAGCTGTACAAGGGTGACTATTCATTAACACTTCGGAAATGCCGCATTAGTGTTCTAGAAGCTTGAGTAAAAAAAATATTTAAAAAAATCAAATCAAATTATTATTATTTTTTGCTATCCTTAAATACAAAAGAAATTTAGGCCATGGACACAGAGGTTCTGTCGCATTTGTTTGCAGGAACGTATGGCCTAAGTTATCATTCTATGGCTCTTTTTAATTGGTCAAACACGGCAATGAATATTTTCACATACTGATGGCCAAACTGTTGGCTATATGTGATCATTGTCAGTGGTAACACAATAGTGCTACATTCATGTCTATCAAATCACTCAATGGTCTCTTTCTTTCCATACAAACTCCTGCTACAATATCTCATTGGCACTTTCTTTTTGCCTCAAAACATCTAGATTACGTGTTTAACCCTGGTTCCCTGAGAAGGAAAATTAGATGTTGCGTCATGGAGTTGACGCTATGGGGAACGCCCTCAGCGTAACCGGTATCTGAATACATGTAACAAACATGCCAATTTTTTGGCCAACAGCAGTCCACGATGTCCAAAGTGGAGCGCCTGTGAGCATAAGAGGGTATCTGCAAGACAAGTCATAAACTCTCTTGTCTGAAGAAGACGCTCAGGCAAACCTGATGCATGGCAACAACGCAAAATCGTGTTCACCTTCTCAGGAAACCATGGTTACATGGGTAACCTAGACCAATAGGCTTTGCTGAGGGGTTACCTACATCACTATTCAGTGGATATGCACAAACATAGGGGGCATAACATAGATTGTCTCTACAGATCACTTAGTTGGAGTCAGAGCGCGTCAACTCCCAGGGCGCAGATTGCGACTAATAGACTGCTTATTGGAGGCAATCTCTAAGCCCAAGGGCAGGCAAAAAGCCTTGATGACCCCAAGAGCAAAAGCTCTAATATAGAGCTAGCTATGTCAATACTTTGATAAAGCCCTTAGGGAGTAGCTTATCAAAGGGAGTAATTCAACAAAGACCTTCGATCTACCACTACTTCCAAGGGGGAGAATATAACCTTCACTTCATCAGAAGGGATGCAAATACAAGTGTGGCACAGAATAAAGACACAAACTCTTGCCATTGCAACTCAGCCCCTAGGGAAACTACAGGGGAGCTTAGGCTCTACTTAATTAACCTAGAGTCATTGGGGAGCGTGCTCAACCCTACTTGTTCTTCTACGGGCACCACAAGGAGTATTCATGCACTCATCTGACTATAGAATGCTGCAATAACAAGATGGGAGGCCACCAGGCAAACTGCCTCTACTTCTCCAAGCATGGATCAACTAGAGACTTTGCACGATACCCAGCCATAGGGGAGCATAAGGCCCTACTTCAAGTAAGCATGCAAAGTGCTAAAAATAGCCCTTCAGGGTACAATATTCACTATTGCTACCACTCCAAGGTGGAGTATAATCCTTACTCCTACTCAGGAAAGGAGGGAGAATGAGAGCAGGGCATAATGCAGTGTGCATACCACTCTTATCCCCCTAAACCCCCCTCTAAACCCCCAGGAAACCGCAGGGGATCTTAGGTTCTACTTCAAGACCTCAAAATGACTGGAGAAGAACAGTTGAACCCTGCCTTGAAAAAAAGGCACTCCACCTAAACCCATTAAAACTATCAAATTTTTACGATATCATGTGACGGATAACACATTGGACACCCATAGAAAATCTTCCTCTACTTATTAGTACTGTCGAACCAGGGCCATATTCTAGCACCCATCCAAAGGGGAGGGATATCACTGTTTCAAAACTCAACAATAGTTGCGGAGGAATATAAATGAAACAGAGGGAATTTATGAGTTGCCCAGCATAGTTCCATTCACCCTGCTCTATCCTAAGGGGTACTTGAGCAGCTTATCACAGGAAGCAAGCAAGGTGCTAAAACCAACAGTAATTAGCCCTTCAGGCTCCTTCGATGTTGCCATTCCTCCAAGGGGAAGACTACATCCCTACTTTATACCCGACTTTCATTTTCCTTCCTTTTATGAGCAAATGTAGTGTGCCCAGTAACTCTCATCACCCAGTCTCCAACCCCAAGGGAGCCACAGGGGAGCTCAGGCCCTACCTAAAGACTCCAATATGATTGGGTAAGAACAGCTCATACCCTATCTAGAGTAAAGGTACTTTGCTCAAAACCCGCTATAGCTAGCGATTCGGCTTTAGTAGAGCACCTATGCAAAGGATAGTGATACCCCTCCTTTAAGACCCAACAATTGTTGGGGAGGGAAGTAAACAAAGTAGAGGGTGTATTGTAAGTACCCATCATAATTCAGACCATCTTGCTCTACCCTAAGGGGTACTTGAGCATGCAGCTTTCCAAAGGGAGCTAATGCTAATTTTATAACTTCAGCATTACAGGCTACAACCTTCAGTGTTGCCACTCTTCAACTTCTCACCGCATTATGAAAAGTGATAGTACCTCAGCAGAGCAGTTAAAGAGTGAAGGGGTCACATCATCTCACCGCGACCAGCCCTTCTAAAATGGATGTCTCTCAGCAGTTTCATCAGCTGAGCTGGAAGAAGTGCAGACTAAAAGTGAAGGGGTCGCATCATCTCACCCCGACCATTCTTCCAGGAAGCTTCTGCCTCAGCAGTTAACACTTAAGATAATTTTGAAGGGAAGGCAACCAAAACGAGGGAGGAAGCGAAAGTGAGGGGGGTCGCATCATCTCACCACGACCAAATGGATGTCTCTCAGAAGTTTCACCAGCTGAGTTGGAAGAAGCACAGACTAAAAATTAAGGGTTAAAAAATAAAATCATCTCTTCACGACCACACCTTCAATATGCTGCTACATGAGCAGTTCACTGCTTCCACCTCCAGTCAAAACTGGAGGGAGGGAAAACTTAAGCTGAAGGGGTCACATCATCTCACTGCAACCACTGCTTCCGTAAGCTAAAAGCAGTTCACTTCTTCTTTTTTTTTTTTTTTTTTTTTTTAATTGTTTTATATATTCTTTTAGTAGAACACATTCAAAAGAACAGAACAAACAGGTCACTAGGGGTATCACATACAATTATGTTGTTCACATACTGTTAACGTCACATAAGGGGTTACTCTCCCAATAGTCTCAGAAGAGTAACAATACACTCCCAATATCTCCCAATGTTCAATCCATACTACTATACATTAGCCATTTTGACCAGTACTTATAGCATTTATCCATGTTTAATCTTAGAGAGAAGGTCAGTTTTTCTTACAATGTGACAATTCTTACAAGTGACTTACAATCATTATCCACTCTTCTTTTGTTGGTGGACTCTCATGCAGCCATTTCTTAGTTATTGCTTTTTTACTAGCAACCAATAATATTTTAAGTAGGTACTTGTCTTGAGTATTAAGATTAGTTGGTATGTTTACTAAATATATGGAACAGAAACTCCATCTGGAATCCCAGTATCAATTTTATTTCAGTGACTACCTCTAACCAAAAAGGCTAAATTGTTGGACATTTCCAAAATATGCAAAAGTAATCTGCCATAGAGTTATTACATTGTCTCCAACAGAGTGCAGATTCCGGTTTACCATTCTGTATTTTTTTTCTTTTGGGAGTAATAAATAATTTTATGATATCGTATGATATAGTATGAATCTTCCATGAGAGTTCTCTCCACTGACCTGAACTGGAGGTAGTATACTGTGTTTTACAATGTGTAACCACTCTTCATCAGATAAAATTATGTTCGCTCCTTCTCCCATTTATCTTTCACATATAATGTAAAGTGATTTTTAGAAGATTGTACACTTGAATATATTCTTGATATCAGTTTCTTGTGAGTCCCATCCTTATACACATCATTATACGCATCAATACAAATATTTCATTTCAATGTTTTCTCGAGCTTGACATTTTTACATTCCTTGAACCAAATATTGAGAGGAACCATTGTCCAATGGCTCAGTTTATTAGAGTACTTAATCGTATCCCCCAATAAGGAGGGGAGGGGAATATCCAGCTGGCTGAATTATAATTCTTTCCATCTTACTTCATACTCATCATTACACCAACAAACTAGATATTTCAATTGTGCAGATTTGTAATAATCCTTCAAACAGGGAATAGACAGTCCTCCTCTTTCCTTTGATTCTGTAAAAGGATCCACTGAAGGCAAGTGTAAATGAGAACCCAAGTGCAGTTTATTATAAACAAAACCAAACATGAAACAAAACCATGGCGTGGCATGAAAACTCAAAACAAGACATGAACATGAACATGAACAGAACTCACAAACAATGGTTACAGGGAACAATACTTGACAAAGACACATAGCAAACATGAGGGCTTAAATACACAGACTAATGACAAGACAAGGGACACCTGTGAACAATGATCAGACAATTAACCAATGACAAGACACATGGCAGGATCACATGACAAACAGGGAATCACATGACAGACATGGAAACATGACATGAACAAACCCAAAACGTGACAGATCTCCCCTCGAAGTGTGGCTCCCGACACCCAAACAAAATAAAAAAAATTCAAGGAGGGTGGTGGAGCGATGGCGGTCTTGGGGGAGGGATGGTGGGCCAGGCCCGTGCAGGGGGACAGGACATGGGTCGTGGCGTGGTGTGGACAGGCCTGGGCCCTGGCATGGCGTGGACGGACCTGGGCCGTGGCATGGCGTGGGCGGACCCGGCAGTGCAGGGATCCAGGGTGGATCCGGCAGTGCAGGAAGCCAGGGCGGATCTGGCAGTGCAGGAAGCCAGGGTAGACCAGACAGTTCAGGTGGCCAGGGTGGAGCCGGCAATTCAGGGGACCATGGGGGTGCAGCCTCCATGGTCCAATCAAGGACAGGCGTGGCGGCGGCTATCTCTGCTGAGGGCTCAGGTTCAGGCGTGGCGACGGCCATCTCTGCTGAGGGCTCAGGTTCAGGCGTGGTGGCGGCCATCTCTACTGAGGGCTCAGGTTCAGGTGTGACGGCAGCCATCTCTGCTGAGGGCTCAGGATCAGGCGTGGCGGCAGCCATCTCTGCTGAGGGCTCAGGTTCAGGCGTGGCAGCGGCCATCTCTGCTGAGGGCTCAGGCGACGTGGTGGCGGCCATCTTGTCCGGAGACACTGGCTCGGCAGCGGCCAATCTTGTCCGGAGACACTGGCTCGGCGGCAGCCATCTTGTCCGGAGACACTGGCTCGGCAGCGGCCAATCTTGTCCGGAGACACTGGCTAGGTGGCGGCCATCTTGTCCGGAGACACTGGCTCGGCGGCAGACATGGCGTGAACAGACTCAGACTTGGCAGGCATGACGTGAAGAGACTCAGACATGGCAGACATGACGTGAAGAGATTCAGGCTTGGCAGGCATGATGTGAAGAGGCTCAGACTTTGCAGGCATGATGTGAAGAGGCTCAGGCTTGGCAGGCATGACGTGAAGAGGCTCAGACTTGGCAAGCATGACGTGAAGAGGCTCAGACTTGGCAGGCATGACGTGAAGTGGCTCAGGCTTGGCAGGCATGACGTGAAGTGGCTCAGGATTGGCAGACATGACATGAACAGACTCAGGCTTAGACAGTAATGTTGGGTTGCAGGGTTCCTTATCCGCAAAACCCACCATGAACGATGAGCCACTTAACAATAGTGCATAGTCAATATACTGGGCCCTGGTAATCTGGACCGCACCGGTTCATTCAAGCCAAAACGAAAAAATCCTTTAGAGCCACATCGTTAAATTTTACCTGAGAGCATAGTCCACAAAATTCCTCCACATACGTTTCCAGGGGATGATTCCCCTGGCGGAAGTTTAGGAGGGGAACTGTTGGGTTCATTGGTGGTCAAGTATTCTGTAAAAATTTTCCACTGGAGGCAAGTGTAAATGAGAACCCAAGTGCAGTTTATTATAAACAAAACCAAACATGAAACAAAAACATGGCGTGGCATGAAAACTCAAAACAAGACATAGACATGAACATGAACAGAACTCACAAACAATGGTTACAGGGAACAATACTTGACAAAGACACATGGCAATAGAGCGCTGATGCAAACTTGCATTGTTTCCGCTGCCTCGTTCTCACCAGCGTTGTCATCGTCGTCATTCTCCTTTGTTTGTCTCTCAGTTTTCTCAGGTCTTTGGGATGATTTGCTTTTCGTTGTTTCTTCCCCTCCATATTTGTTTATCCATTACACGGTGTAAAGTTAAATGAAACAGGGGAGTATAACCGATTTGTCTGGGAGCTCGCGTTCTACACTGCCACTCACCTCGACGCCATATCGGAAGTCCAGCAGTTCACTTCTACACCTCTGGTCAAACCAGAAGGAGGGCAAACCGAAAGTGAAGGGGTTGCATCAACTCACAGCTACAAATAATTATGCAGAAAACTAATAAAGACAAAATTGTGCTCCATCTTTATTTTATATCACACAGCCATGCCTTCATATGCAGTGTATAAGCACCATACACCACCCTCCGTCTTTTTCACTGCTAGGCGGATTCCATGGTGTGCAAGGTCTGTCTCGTCACCGCATATGCCTTGCCATCAAATGAAAATGCTCTTTAAACAATTTTTTTTTTTTTTTTTGCTTTTAGACAAACTGAATGAAATTGGTTTAAACCTGGAAACCATTATTTTCAATTAGACCAATATAAAATGCACTTTAAATAACTGACACAGTCTTTTCACTTTTTTCAGTGTACAACATAACTGAGAGAACAAAGACATCATGACTCTGAGGTCAGGACTTCAATGCACCTCTTAACATAACCATGTCATGCTTTGACCTCCACAAAAATCACCACAGATAACGTTACGGAAGGACATGAAATTTGCACAGTTACCAGATAGAAAAAAAAATTGTATGCTGTAAATTATGAAAATATTAAAGGCAATCCATATATGCATAGGAACAGTTCAAGGAGGGTGATAATACCTGAAGAAAGCTTAGAATTTTTCCATTTATCTCACTGGATGTTGCTTGGCTAATGGATGGCAATTGATTTTCTACTTGTGCTATTTATTTGCTTTTATTAGATACTATGTTATTCTTCCCACTGTATAGACCTTTTAAACAATAATTATGAGAAATACGAGACAAATTGTGCCCCATAGTGATGCAATACGCGACGCATCATCTGTAAATACAGGGTGATACTATATTTTATGTGATGGGTAGCAACCAAAAAGTTGAATTTGTTGCTTCGCTTCACAGAGTCTACTACATTGGCGAGTGCTAACGAAAGTCTTATTATTGTATTATTAAAAAATGGGGACCGTACTGTTCCTGATAGAGAGACCCAGAGGAATCTGCAAGTCGAATTCCTGAAAGCTCATGTGAAGACAGCTTTCAGGATGAAGACTGGACTTTAAAAATTAAACAGTCTCTCTTCTTGGTCTCTCTCTCTCTCTCTCTCTCTCTCTCTCTCTCTCTCTCTCTCTCTCTTTCTCTTCCCTTCCAGACTGGGTCATACAGTCCTTTGGTAGAAATGTGTGACGTGAACTCAGAGCACAGATACAGTAGTTTTGTTCTCTTTTTGCATTTAACAAGAAAACCTTACAAAACTTATCTTATTTTTACTTAATGTTTTATTTAGAATTATTTTTAGTGCATAAATCAGTTCCTAGGATATTGTGAAAAATTCATGCTTCTGAATAAGCTAGCCGATTACATTCTGTAAGCAAGATTGAATTTGAATGTCTACCAGTGAGATGAATTATTTTTTTTAAATTAATAGATCTAACCCAAAATTCTGATTGGATGAGCATTCAAAGCTGGCCTGAAATGCTGATAAACACATCTCTGATAACCCCATTGTGGGGTTATTCTGTTGCAACTTAATGAAACCAACAAGGTGTGTGAAAAAGACATACATACTTTATGAACACAAAAACAAAACCAGCTGCAATTGTGGAGTGGAGAAATGAAAGCATCAAATGCATAGTTGAAGCACTTACGGTATATACGAACTCATGTACGTACATTGAGTATGTTTAGGCCTAAGAGGACCTGCCCTAGTCACCTTACTTTAAAAACCTTGACTATTGCCTTTGAGTAGAACTGTCCTGTATTCTAAAGCTCTTTATGTTCATATCTTATCGCTTCCTCCTGTACCATCACAGCCACAGTATTCCTTGAGTTCTGGAAGAGGAGAAGAGCGGAGTTAACCTACGACTGGGATTTGATTGACTGGGAGGAGGAGGAGGTGAGCCTGCCTTCCTGTTTAAATAAACTTACAGCTGAAGTTGTGATGCTTTACGTTATTATTTCTTTAGAAATATCATAATCGTTTGAGACCTGTTAAAATGACCATTAAGCTCATTAACAATTATAACTGGTGTGTGGCCAATCTATGTGCTGTTTGTTGTATTTCCTATAGTGTAAAATCCCTGTCATGGTGTGTTCTGTGAGTGTGCCTCCTACTGTATAATGTTTTGGTGTGCATGCTTAGCTCCCAATGGGAATTCATCTTAAGGGTGTTCACACTGATTAGTACTGACAAAACGTTTGGTATAGCTTTAACATTCAAATGAGCTGTGACGTGATTCAGCGTCTACTGACGGGAGTATACGTCTTCTATGAGATACTGTAGTCAAGTGTCAGCAAGATGGAAGAGAAGTTATTTTTTCTGCAACCCAGGCTATTTGGAAAGATGTGCCTGTAGCGACATTTATTCAAAATTATATTACGTTGCTTCTTGCACATTGTGCAAAAGTGTTAAAGTAAAGTGAAATGTCCAGTGAGTGACGCTAAAAGTGTTTTTGGCGTTTAGCTAAAATGTAGGTAAAGGCATGTTTTTCCAATGAGCCTGTGTTGTTTTACTGTCAGCAAAAGCCCACTATAGCCAGTAGTACAGTTAAAGTATATTCACTTCCCGTGATAAAATCTCAGTGTGAACAGCCCTTCTTCAATCACATATCACACATCAGCATGTGCAGAGTGACAGTGAATTCATTTATTGAGCATTGTTTTTGCAAATTAATTTGAGTGATGCGTGAATGTGTAATGTGTTTGAGGGAACACCTCAAAATAATCCAGAGATCAAAGTGATCAGATGTGGTTGATACTTGCTGTGGTGTTTGCATTCGTTGCCCTCTAGAATTCTGTTGTTGCTAGTTTCTGTATAACGGTGGTTCTCAAACTGGTTCATGCACCTGAAGCATTATACAAACCTCTTTTCCACCAAGATGGTGCTGATTCTTGTGCCAGAGGTGGTGCTAAGCCTTGCAATTCTAAGAACCGAAGTGAGACCGGTTATGAAGCTGTGGTAGCTTTTTTTTTCTTCTCCTTAGACTTATTTCTTTTGTGAGCTTTCTGTTTTCAATTTTATGTTGTTGTTTTTTTGTGCTTTTGATAACTACTTTTTACTGCAGACGTTAATACAGCAGCTAGCTAGCCAAACTGTTGTTGTTAGAAAAACTTAATCTTAGTTTTAATTGATAATTGGTTCCATGGTTCCACACCAGATTAAGATTTTAGGGCTGGTGTGAAACCAACTTTCCCGGTCCGGAACCCAGTGGAAATGGAACGGGAACTAGCACCAGAACCAATGCTGGTGGAAAAGGGGCAGCAGGTGTGTGCCACACAACTTAAATTTATTTAAATATATTTGAAATGTATTTCCTATGTTTTATTTCAAATTTGTAATAATTTTATAATATATATACCCAAAAAGGGTATATATCACCCAAAAAGGAAGGTTCTGCCTTCATTTACATTCTCACTCTCATGTCATTCTAAATTGTATGACTTTTGTGCTTCCACAGAACTTGAAATTTAAATTTAAGAACTACAACTGAAAGGCAAAAAAAAATTTTTTTTGTTTTTTGTTTTGTTACATTTTGGTCTGATCTTCACATAAAGTTATCGAATGACTTCAGAAGGCTTGACTTAAATGTAGCACATTTATCTCATTTGACTACTTTTGTGATACTTTTATAGTGCTTTTTGTCTATTTTGGAGCTTAACTGTCCTAGATCACTGTATGATTTCATTTTTTGAAGAGCAACATGAACAGTTTTCAAAACATAATCTTTTGTGTTTCAAGTAAGAAAGAAAGCAATATGGGTTTGGAAAGACACGAGGCAGAGTAAATAATGAGAATTTTCATTTCATAGAGTGAACTAATCCTATTACTGTATATCTTTGTTTTTAATATATATTTTCTTGCATCAACATTATTACACTAAAAAGTAAGGGGGTGTCTAGGTGATACTTGGATGGTGTGATTCAATCAGACGGGATGATTGGCCTGAAAAGTTTGAGAACTGCTGCTGTATACAGTCCCTTATATATTTAACTGCCATACTGCAGAATGTACTAATAAATGTATCTCATGTTCAGGCACTGAAGTGACTCATGTTAACTCATTCAGCTCATGTGAACAACTTCTGGATGACATCATCACTGGCCATCATGCCCAGCCAAAGCAGATGATGATGCTGACATCTGTGTGTGATGAGATTCATTCATGAAAGCTGTACAAAGATCTTCAAACAAATGTTTTATGAGTAATATGATGTGTTTGTTAAAAAGGAGGAACTACGGCCCCAGTTTGAAGCCAAATACTCCCGGAAGGAGAGAGTAAACCCTATCTCAGGGAAACCAGAGCCCTTCCAGCCCTTCACAGACAAACTCAGCCGACTCATGGTGTCTGTTTCGGGAATCTTCTTCATGGTAAGATTCTGTGTTCAAAATATCCCTAAATATCCTCGGGGAAATATCCCCCTGGGGCTGGACGCTATTAGCCGAGGCTACGTCTGTACGCCTTTCCCCCTGTGGCTCTGCTCCCAGGAGTTCTGGAGAGAGTCCGCCAGGATGGAGAAAGTCTACTGCTAGTAGCACCATGCTGGCCGAGTCGAATTTGGTTTGCGGACCTAATTCATGTCCTCGACGGCCCTCCCTTGGAGATCCCGATCAGGAGAGACCTTCTGTCTCAGGCAGAGGGCACAATATTTCACCCCCGGCCAGAGGTTTGGAATCTATGGGTTTGGCCTCTGAGGGGGCCCAACTCATAGAGAGTGGTCTCTCAACTGAAGTTGTTGAGACCATCCTTAGCTCCAGAGCTCCAGCTACGAGGAAATTATATGCACTTAAGTGGAGAGTTTTCACTTATTGGTGTCACCAGCATCAGTGGAATCCAGTTAACTGTTCAGTCAGTACAGTACTCGAGTTTCTGCAAGATCGCTTTGCATCAGGTTTATGTAATTCCACCTTAAAGGTCTACGTGGCAGCCATTGCAGCTTTCCACGCCCCGGTAGGTAGTACATCATTGAGTCGAGACCCCCTGATCATACGTTTCCTTCGTGGCACCTTGAGGCTGAGGCCTGCAACTCGCACTAGGGTTCCGGCTTGGGACCTTGCTATAGTTTTGGAAGGGCTGCCAGGGGCTCAAATCGAACCCCTAGATTCGATCTCAGAAAAATTTCTGACCTTTAAGACCGTTTTTCTTCCTGCTATTTCGTCCTTCAAGAGAGTCGGAGACCTTCAAGCCCTTCCGGTTTCTCCCACCTGCCTTAAGTTTGCACCCGGGATGGTCAAGGCATTCTTATATCCCAAATAGGGATACGTCCCTAAGGTGCCGACCAACATTCCGAGGCCTATTGTGCTGCAGGCTTTCTGTCCTCCTCCGTTTACTTCATCGGACCAGGAAAGACTGAATCTCTTGTGTCCAGTGCAAGCACTGGATACTTATGTCCACAGTGCTGCCCAATGAAGAAAATTAGATCAGTTGTTTGTCTGCTTTGGGTCACATAAGAAGGGTCTTCCAGCCTCTAAGCAGACAATCAGCAAATGGATAGTAGAGGCTATCTCTCTTGCCTATGAGTCCTCTGGCCATCCATGCCCTTTGGTGGTCAGAGCTCATTCTACTAGGAGTATGACGGCCTCTAAAGCCTTATTATCAGGGGTTTCCCTTCAAGAGGTTTGTGATGTGGCGGGTTGGTCCTCGCCGTTCACATTTGTGAGGTTTTATAGCCTGGACCTGGACGCTACCCCAGGGTGTCAGGTACTTCTTTCTTAGATTGCCAGCAGTTTTACATCAGGCAATTGTAAGTATGGCGTTTTGGGTATTCTCGTTCCCAAAGCGTCATCAATGCATCGCGAGTTCCCTCGAAAGGGAACGTCTCAGGTTAAGCATGTAACCCTAGTTCCCTGAGTAGGGAACGAGACGATGCGTCGCCCTGCCATACTTCCTGCATCCCTGTGATCGACTTGCTTCCGCTACTTCGAAGCTAATGCCGGTCAGACCGGATGTGCTTTTATCCTTTCCTGGTCGTGACGTCATCTGCCCATGATGCTCACTCTCGCCATTGGACTAGTTGACACATGTGCTTCAGACGCAATCACGCAGAGGCGTTCCCAAAGCGTCATCGACGCATCGTCTCGTTCCCTGCTCAGGGAACTAAGGTTACATACGTAACCTGAGACGTTTTGTGGCAAGTTGCTTGTAATTGTGCATCATTTTCTGTTATTTCTATAGTAAATATATGTAACATTTAGGCACTAAAAAAGGGTAACCCAACTTTTTAGCAATTTTGAGGAAGAAGGAATGGACAACATTTAGAAAACAGTTCTTATTAAATGTAATGCTTCAAGCAGCCTCTTATGTAATACGATAATTTCATTAATAATAAATTATATTATATAATTATAGAAAAATAGGTATATCAAATTATTAAAATAACACTTTAACAAGACATACAGTAGTTACATGATACATGTACTTTCTATTGTAGTAACAGTAAATTATGCATTATTACAAGCAACTTACTCTAAACCGAACCCTAAGCTTAACCATTTAATAAGTACATTTAGTTTATTTATATTATTTAGTACTTGTAACACTGTAACTGTTGTTGAATTGTTACATAAAATTATATAAAAGCCAAGTAATGTCCACCACATCAGTGGGAATCATGGGAAAATAATTACACTTAAAGGGTAATTGTAGATTAAAGACTCTTATAGGAGCCAGTTGGATTTAGTCTGATGCATATGTTACATATTTGATGCTGATGCTCCATCTATACTGGCAAATTAATGTCATGAACATTTTTATTCCAGTATTTTCAGTTCCCAACCCTATTTGTAGCCCTAAAGAATATTTCAAATTTAAAACAAATAATGTAACTAAAGTTAGCTCACATAAATAACTGTCTCCCTCTGGTGGTCTTGAATTAAAAGACAATGCATATCAAAACCATGCCTAAGTTTATAAAATAAAATTCTGAGACTTATCCAAATATATTTCCATCTATTTATAATATTTCAGTTTGACACCTTGTTCATAATTTTTCTTCCAGATCTCTCTG
The DNA here is from genome assembly GCF_965113295.1 of Leuciscus leuciscus. Classification (NCBI taxonomy): domain Eukaryota; kingdom Metazoa; phylum Chordata; class Actinopteri; order Cypriniformes; family Leuciscidae; genus Leuciscus; species Leuciscus leuciscus. The sequence goes on along the minus strand of NC_138724.1, from coordinate 8,985,448 downwards.
GTTCTGACAGCCGTGTTTGCCGTGGTGGTGTTCCGGCTCATTGCCATGGAGAAGTTTGCTTCCTTCCAGTGGGAGTTTGTCAAGAAGAACTGGCAATTCGCCACCTCGGGCACTGGAGTCTGCATCAACTTTATGATCATAATGTCTCTGAATGTGGTTAGTGTTTTTTATCTTGCCCCAAAGGCCTCTTCCCACCAAGAGAGAAACAATAAAGTCCCCCTAAACTAAAATTGTCTAACCTTTTATGCAAAAGCTCCACACAAAATGAGGAAAAAGTATTTGGTTTCACTTTATTTTGACGGTCACTTTAACACATTCTGTTGACTATAAGTATTGTTGCACCTACATGTCTTCTAGCTCTCATTAGATTGTTAGTAGAGTATTAGTATACTGGTAGGGCTGGTAGGGTTAGGGTTAGAATAAGTTGCAAAGTTACTGATAGTTAGTAGAATGTCTGTTGGAGTGGATACAACTTAATTTCCATTTCTATGTGGCACCAATGTGACAATTTTATTCTCCTGAACACATGGAATGGAAGTGCTACTTTTTTTCAGTTAATACTTTCAGCCTTGTCTCTAATGTTACTGTTTCCATCTTCTTTCACCCAACAGGTCTATGAGAAAGTGGCCTACCTACTTACAAACCTGGGTAAGTGTTGATTCAGTCAAGGTTACAATTGATTGAGGGTAAAATTCATGCAGTCGTCACACTGCATGTGAGAAACTTTCCTCATGGCTATAACATGCAGTGCAGAACTTCCCGAATGATTCTCGCATGGCTTTCACTTGTGATATAGAACACCCACGGACAGAGTCGGAATGGGAAAACAGCTTTGCCCTCAAGATGTTTCTCTTCCAGTTTGTCAATCTCAACAGCTCTACCTTCTACATAGCTTTCTTTTTAGGGAGGTAAGCAACTCTTGAACTAGTTCACATATTATTCAGTTCTTGGTTTACCTGATGTTGCTGCCTCCATTTGCCCTGACTATATCACTTGAGATCTGTTATTTTTGTCCCATTTTATTTTAAAGGTGCCGGATTTATTATTTTGTCTGTAGTAAAGCATAAATGTACCATAAAATGTTTGCAGATATTTAGGAAACATGCTAAGTTCACATTCTTTCTTTTTTTCCTCTGAAAAGCAATGTTACAGCCAGTTATTCTACTTTGAAATGTGTGTTCCCTGTCGGAATATCTGTTTTTATTTTGGTCTGTGTGATCTCGCCCACTGCCAAATACCCAAAAGTATTTCAACACCCCAAGTTACCAGTTGGCAGAAAACACCGCGTTTTGCAACCATGGAAGCCACCACACAAACTGGGTCAGAGATCGCAGATTCTACCCAACCTAAAAAGCCTCGGCATGCATCTAAAAATTTCTATGAAAGGGGACATATTAAAATGAGCTTAAATCAACTTACAGTGTGTAATTCTCCTTTCTTTCTCATTGTCTATTGCGCTCGCTCTTGTTGCGTGTCCTCAATCTGGAATCCCGTGAGGGCGTGGAAATTATAATTTACATTTACATTTATTCATTAAGCAAACGCTTTTATCCAAAGCAACTTACAAATGAGAACAATAGAAGCAGTTAAACTAACAATAGGACAACAATATGCAAGTGCTATTACCCTTCCCAGTTTAACGCAGTACGTGTACTTTTTTTTTTTTTTTTTTTTTTTTTTTAAGACAATAGATATAGAATAGAAGATAAAGTGTTAGTATTAATGGATCAAGTGTTGCCAAAAAAGATGCGTCTTCAGCCATTTCTTGAAAATGGCCACGGACTCAACAGCTCTGGTTGGGCAGGTCATTCCACCAGCATGGAACAGACCAGAAAAAGGTCAGAGAAAGAGATTATGTGCCTCTTTGAGATGGCAACCAGTGCAATTTTGTGAGGAGAGGAGTGACGTGTGCTCTCTTCGGTTCGTTAAATACCACTCTAGCTGCAGCATATTGGATCAGTTGCAGAGTTTTGACAGTGCAAGCTGGAAGACCTGCCAGGAGAGCATTACAATAGTCCAGTCTGGATAGAACAAGTGCTTGGACAAGGAGTTGTGTAGCATGCTCTGATAGGAAGGGCCTGTATCCTCCTAATGTTGTATAAGGCACATCTGCAGGACCGGGCAGTTCTAGCAATGTGGTCTGTAAAGTTCAATTGATCATCAATCACAACTCCAAGGTTCCTGGCTGACCTTGATTGAGTTATGGATGACGAACCTACCTGAATGGAGAAGTTGTGGTGTAGTGTTGGGTTGGCCGGGACCACAAGCAACTCTGTCTTCACAAGGTTTAGTTGAAGGTGGTGGTCCTTCATCCAGCCAGAAATGTCTGTCAGGCAGGCTGAGATGCGAGCAGCATCGGATCATCTGGCTGGAATGAGAGGTAAAGTTGTGTGTCATCAGCGTAGCAGTGATAGGAAAAGCCATGTTTCTGAATCACAGATCCTAGTGATGTCATGTAGATGGAGAAGAGAAGTGGTCTAAGCACTGAGTCTAATGATGCTTCTTAGACACCTCACCCCTCCACGACACCCTGAAGGACCTACCTAAGAGGTAAGACTTGAACCATTGTAGTGCGGTTCCCGAGATGCCCTTCGTTTTTAGGATTGACAGGAGGATCTGGTAGTTAACTGTGTCAAAGGCAGCAGACAGATCCAACAGGATGAGAACTGAGGATTTGGAAGCTGCTCTTGCCAGTCTCAGAGCTTCAATTACCGAGAGCAGGGCAGTCTCAGTTGAGTGTCCGCACTCTCCAATATACTCTCTCCAATATTTTTAATTTGAACTGCATTACCCATTTCAATCGCTAGCTGTCAATATTACATACTTCACATTTAAGTGTCTTTAACTCGTTCGCCTGCAGCATTAAAAAAAAAGAATAATAATTGCCTGACACCGCCAGCATTTTTGATAATTTTCACAAAAAATTCATGGCCCCCAGAATATTTTATATCTGAACATGCAATACATAAAAAGTATATCTTCATGCATTCTATTTGTATCAACACTTGAATGTGGGTATGTTTTATAAAAAAATTTAAAAAATTGTTTTTATATTAAAGACTACGTCCTGATCGGATTCAGTATGATGATCAAAACAAAGCTGGAGTAGGTCGCTTCCATCAACACCCCCAAAATTTCACAGTCATGTATCTCGTCCTGGGTCGACTTTTCATTAACTTTAGGCAGTTTTGATTTATATGCTGTTGAATGTTTGATGATGACATTAGCTTACATGTGCATAAGCAACACTTTTATTGCATGCTTCTGCTGCTTTTTCGCCTGTATTTTGATCGTAAGATTGTGTAAGATTATGCGTTTCCCCTACTGTATAACAGTGATAATTTAATGCAATGCACTTATTGTGTACACTGGAAAAAAAATGGTGTAGGGTTTACTTTGAAAAAAAAAACTCAGAAATTGCAAGTACATTTTACAAATAATTAAAAAGAAACTGTAAGTGACATATTGAATTTAACTTGACAACTTGAAGTAGAAAGACTAAAATAGTATTCTTCGGGAAAAAAAAGAAGTTTTTAGAGTATAGATCCAGGTTTTTACGTTGTACTTACATTTTAAAATGTAATTGCATCAGTAATACAGTTGACCCTTCCATTACACCTTAACCCACCCTTATAGCAATAGCAACTTTATTTATATAGCACAATTAAAACAACACAAGTTGACCAATGTGCTTTACAATGTCACACACACACACACACACACACACACACACACACACACACACACACACACACACACACACACACACACACACACACACACACACACACACACACAAAACTACCCATACCACTAAACCTGTCCCTAAACTTACCCATATCACACCTAAACAGCAGTACATGTAAGTTTTTTTTTTTTTTTATGTAAGTAGCCTACATACTAATTACAGACACCTAATATAAAGTGGGTCTGATAGTTTTACCTGTTTGCCTAATGCATACAGAAACTAGATATTTTCACCGTTGGCGATGGCACACATGCAAACACAAAAACCTCCCCCACGATAGAGTGGCTAATTGAATTCCAAAGCTAGTTTTGTATTTGTGTTATTGTGATGTGCTGTATTGTGTTTGTGTGTATTCCACAGGTTTGCTGGCAGACCGGGGGATTATAATAAGCTGTTTAACCGGTGGAGGATGGAGGAGGTGGGTGAGATGAGGCTGTAATGAGTCTTCTCGCACTTGGTTATTAGTGCCCTTCAGCATGATCAACATTCCCCTATCAAATATCTGCCTCAGTTATGAAACTCCCATGAGATTTAAATACAAATGGTTATTATTCAGTGCAGATTTCTCATAATTGCCTCAACAAAACAACTGTGGTTGCTCGTAACACAAGTGTACTGTCTGTGTAAATCATGTAGTATAATCAAAACCACCCTTGTGAAAAAGAAGTGTGCTTGAACAGACTTAAGTATAGTTTTAAAAAGTGCTCTTGTCAAATTTCTTTTATTCTTTTAAAGTGTATTCCCGTAATCAGTACTATTTTTAAAAGTATGCTAAAATGTGCTTATTTTTCACAAGAGTGCTCAAAATGTTTATGCTTTTTTCCCCCTTAGTGTCATCCCAGTGGTTGTTTGATCGACTTGTGCCTACAAATGGGAGTGATCATGGTGTTGAAACAGATCTGGAACAACTTCATGGAGCTGGGCTACCCGTGAGTATAAGCAGACACACAGTGGCAACAGTGGGGTACACATGGGGAGGCCATGAACAAAAATATATCTAAAAAACCTGGCACGATTGTTAAATGGTTTTGATTTCTGTGTTCTAAATTTCAAGCTACCGCTTATTTATATGCATTTGACAGTATCTAGAGTTTTGTAGATTCTAAAAACCTAGCCTAGAAAAATAACTTGCTCGTCTCCAAGTCAAGTCAAGTCACCTTCATTTATATAGCGCTTTTATCAATATGAATTGTTTCAAAGCAGCTTTACAGAGATAATAGGAAATTACAGTAACAGATTGTTTAGGCTTTACAACAGCTCTAGGATAAAGTTATTGTCCAGCTAAAGTTAGTTTTGATTGATTGATTCACTTCCGCTGCGAAGATCATTAGTTATTAACTTAGGGACCGCTAACACAACACCGTTCTAAAAGGAAAATCCTTAACGCGCTCTGGCCGCCCATCCGCACAAAACATTGCCTGGTGTCTCGAGAACGCACTCCCTGAAATAGGTTCGAAGGTGCAAACGATTATCCGTTATCTCTGCGCAAACCTCAAAAGCGCAAACCCGCGAAAACGCAGACGGCGCGCACATGCGCATTATGTGTTCAGTCCAAAAGTATGTGCGTTTGAATATATATTAGCGCAGGTGTGTAGTCCTTATTTACAAATCAACCCTCAATAAACTACTTGTATGGCCTTAAAAATGTATAATACAGAATTTTTTGGTCACGTCTGCGTAGCCACGCAAAACGGAATTATCCTGACAACATTTTATCTGTACTAAGGTAAAGGGAAGGGAAGGAGGCCTTCACAGGGGATGGACTGGTTGACACTTCAGGACTGCGTTGTCATCGTGTCCAAGCGCAGGTCCTTCATCAGATCTGGATACGGCCTGGATCCGGCGGACTGCAGTAAACCTCGGATAAACAGAGAGACTAATATTAGCGTAGACGCCATTCTTCTTATGATGTAACAAGTACATCAGGATTTATGGGAAGTGTTCTCGGTTCCGGCTGACCTAATCTATGCAGCCTAACATTGAATTATAGAAGTATATAATGTGTTATGTGTATGCTAGGCCAAAGAGATGTGTTTTTAGTCTAGATTGGAACTGACAGAGTGTGTCTGCTTCCCGGACAATGTTAGGAAGATTGTTCCAAAGTTTTGGTGCTAAATAGGAAAAGGATCTACCGCCAGCAGTCGATTTTGATATTCTAGGTATTATCAACTGGCAGGAATTTTGAGATCGCAATAGACGTGAAGGACTATAATGCGTTAAGAGCTCGCTCAAGGACTGGTGAGCTAAACCATTTAGTGCTTTGTAAGTAATCAGGAATATTTTTTAATTTATATAATGTTTAATAGGGAGCCAATGCAGTGTTGACAGAACCGGGCTAATATGGTCATACTTCCTGGTTCTGGTAAGAACTCTAGCTGCTGCGTTTTGAACCAGCTGTAATTTGTTTATTAAGCATGCAGTGCAACCACCCATAATAGCATTACAATAATCTAGCCTTGATGTCATGAACGCATGAACTAATTGTTCTGCATTTTTCATTGAGAGCATATGTGACCATGGACCACAAAACCAGTCACATACTGTACATACATGCATACATACTTACATCTTCTTCCGCTTATCCGGGGCCGGGTCGCGGGGGCGGCAGTCTAAGCAGAGATGCCCAGACTTCCCTCTCCCTAGACACTTCCTCCAGCTCTTCCGGGGGGACACCGAGGCGTTCCCAGGCCAGCTGGGAGACATAGTCCCTCCAGCATGTCCTAGGTCTTCCCCGGGGCCTCCTCCCGGTGGGACGTGCCCGGAACACCTTCCCGGGAAGGCGTCCAGGAGGCATCCGGAACAGATGCCCGAGCCACCTCAGCTGACCCCTCTCGATGTGGAGGAGCAGCGGCTCTACTCTGAGCTCCTCCCGAGTGACCGAGCTTTTCACCCTATCTCTAAGGGATCGCCCAGCCACCCTGCGGAGAAAGCTCATTTCGGCCGCGTGTATCCGGGATCTTGTCCTTTCGGTCATGACCCACAGCTCATGACCATAGGTGAGAGTAGGAACGTAGATTGACCGGTAAATCTAAATTCTTCACCACGACAGACCGGTACATCGGCCGCATTACTGCAGAAGCTGCACTGATCCGTCTGTCAATCTCCCGTTCCATCCTTCCCTCACTCGTGAACAAGACCCCAAGATACTTGAACTCCTCCACTTGAGTCAGGAACTCTCCACCAACCTGAAGTGGGCAAGCCACCCTTTTCCGACTGAGAACCATGGCCTCGGATTTGGAGGTGCTGATTCTCATCCCAGCCGCTTCACACTCGGCTGCAAACCGCCCCAGTGAACGCTGAAGGTCCTGGTCTGATGGGGCCAACATGACAACATCATCCGCAAAAAGAAGAGACGAAATTGTGTGGTCCCCAAACCTGACACCCTCCGGCCCCTGGCTGCGCCTACAAAAAATTCTGTCCATAAAAATTATGAACAGAACCGGTGACAAAGGGCAGCCCTGCCAGAGTCCAACATGCACCGGGAAACAGTCTGACTTATTACCGGCAATGCGAACCAAGCTCCTGCTCCGGTCATACAGGGACCGGACAGCCCTTAGCAAAGGGCCCCTGACCCCATACTCCCAGAGCACCCTCCACAGAATGCCGCGAGGGACACGGTTGAATGCCTTCGCCAAATCCACAAAGCACATGTGGACTGGTTGGGCAAACTCCCATGAACCCTCCAGCACCCTGGAGAGGGTATAGAGCTGGTCCAGTGTTCCACGTCCGGGACGGAAACCGCACTGTTCCTCCTGAATCCGAGGTTCTACTATCGGCCGTATTCTTTCCCGGGGAGGCTGATAAGTGTGATTCCCCTGTAGTTGGAACACACCCTCCAGTCCCCCTTCTTAAAAAGAGAGACCACCACCCCGGTCTGTCAGCAGTGTTGGTAGGGCACTGCTTCCCCTCCTGAGGCGCCGGACGGTTTGCCAGAATCTCTTCGAGGCCAACCGATAGTCTTTCTCCATGGCCTCACCGAACTCTTCCCAAGCCCGATTTTTTTGCCTCCATAACCACCCGGGCTGCAGTCCGCTTGGCCTGCCGGTACCCGTCAGCTGCCTCAGGAGTCCCACAAGCCAGCCAGGCTCAACAGGACTCCTTCTTCAGCTTGACGGCATCCCTTACTTCCGGTGTCCACCACCGGGTTCAGGGATTGCCGCCTCGACAGGCACCGGAGACCTTATGGCCACAGCTCAGAGTGGCCGCGTCGACAATGGAGGTGGGGAACATGGTCCACTCAGACTCAATATCTCCAGACTCCCTCGGGATTCGGTCGAAGCTCCGCCGGAGGTGGAAGTTGAAGATCTCTCTGACAGGGGACTCCGCCAAACGTTCCCAACAGACCCTCACAGTACGTTTGGGCCTGCCAAGTCTGTCCAGCCTCCTCCCCGGCCATCGGATCCAACTCTCCACCAGGTGGTGATCGGTTGACAGCTCCGCCCCTCTCTTCACCCGAGTGTCCAAGACATACGGCCGGAGACCAGATGAAACGACCACAAAGTCGATCATCGACCTCCGGCCTAGGGCGTCCTAGTAATACGTGCACTGATGGACGCCCTTATGCTTGAACATGGTGTTCGTTATGGACAAGCTGTAACTAGCACAGAAGTCCAATAACAGAACACTGCTCGGGTTCAGATCAGGGGGGCCGTTCCTCCCAATCACGCCCCTCCAGGTGTCACTGTCGCTGCCCACGTGGGCGTTGAAGTCCCCCAGTAGAACGACGGAGTCCCCAGTCGGAGCACTTTCCAGCACCCCTCCCAGGGACCCCAAGAAGGCCAGATACTCTACACTGCCGTTTGGCCCGTAGGCACACACGACAGTGAGAGACCTATCCCCGACCTGAAGGCGCAGGGAAGCGACCCTCTCGTCCACCGGGGTGACCTCCAACACAGCCCGCCGCCTCTCACCATGGGCAACTCCAGAGTGGTAAAGAGTCCATCCTCTCTCAAGGAGTGTGGTTCCAGAGCCCAAGCCGTGCGTGGAGCTGATCCCGACTATCTCTAGTCGGTACCTCTCAACCTCACGCACAATCTCAGGCTCCTTCCCCGCCAGCGAGGTGACTTTACACGTCCCTAGAGCTAGTTTCCGTGTCCAGGGATCGGGTCGTCGATGCCCCCGCCTTCGACTGCCGCCTGATCCTCTAAGCACCGGCCCCTTACGGTCCCTCCTACAGGTGGTGAGCCCACGGGAGGGCGGCCCCACGTCGCTCCTTCGGGCTGAGCCCGGCCGGACCCCATGGGGGAAGGCCTGGCCACCAGGTGCTCTCATACGAGCCCCAACCCCGGGCCTGGCTCCAGGGTGGGGCCCCGGCTGCACCATGCCGGGCGACGTCATGGTCCTTAATTTTGCCTCAATCATAAAGGTTTTTTTGAACCGCTCTTAGTCTGACCCGTCACCTAGGACCTGTTTGCCTTGGGAGACCCTACCAGGGGCATATAGCCCCGGACAACATAGCTCCTAGGGTCGTTCGGGTACTCAAACCCCTCCACCATGGTAAGGTGGCAGTTCAAGGAGGGGAAAAAACCTGTCACATGGGATCGTATCATTTTACAGATCGTTTTACAGATACTAGACACGTGACTTTCAAATGAAAGATTGGTATCAAAGAGCACACCCAGGTTCCTAACCGTCAACGAAGACTTGACAGAGCAGCCATCAAGTGTTAGACAGTATTCTAGGTTATTACGTGAGGACGTTTTTTGTCCAATAATTAGAATCTCTGTTTTTTCAGAATTAAGTTGTAGGAAATTGCTAGTCATCCAGTTTTTAATATCAGCTATGCATTCTGTTAATTTTTTGAATTGGTAAGTTTTGTCAGGGTGTGAAGAAATATAGAGCTGCGTATCATCAGCATAACATTGAATAATATCTCCCAAGGGTAGCATGTACAGAGTGAACCGCAACCGTCCTAGTACTGAGCCTTGTGGTACTCCATACTGAACTTGTGATCGATAAGACATCTCTTCATTTACTGCTACAAACTGATAATGGGCAGATAAGTATGATTTAAACCATGCTAATGCAATTCCACTAATGCCAACATAATTTTCGAGTCTATTTAAAAGAATGTTGTGGTCGATAAGTGTCAAATGCAGCACTAAGATTGAGTAACACTAATAGAGGGATACAACCACGATCAGATGAGAAGAGCAAATCATTTGTGACTCTAATGAGAGCTGTCTCAGTACTATGGTACGGTCTAAATCCTGATTGAAAATCCTTGCAGATATGCTTTCTTTCTAAGAAGGAACATAGTTGTGAAGATATTGCCTTTTCTAGTATCTTTGACAGAAAAGGTAGATTCGAGATGGGTCTGTAATTGACTATTCTGTAGGATCAAGATGAGATTTTTTAACAAGCGGTTTAATCACAGCCAACTTAAAAGTTTTTGGTACGTATCCTAATGACAAAGATGAATTAATGATATTAAGAAGAGGATCTATGACCTCTGGAAGCATCTCTTTCAGTATCTTAGTCGGTATAGGGTCTAACATACATGTTGTCGATTTAGATGATTTAACGAGTTTAGAAAATTCTTCCTTTCCTATAGCAATGAATTAATCTAATTTTTCCTTATGGAGACTACAATGAACTCCCTGATGCGATACTGTAGTAGACGGTTGCATAGTTATAATTTTCTCCCTGATATTATCTGAAGTTAAGAAGTTCATAAAGTCATTACTGCTGTGCTGCTTGGAAACTTCTGGGCTTGAAGCTTTCTTTTTCGTTAGTTTAGCCACTGTTTCAAATAAATACCTAGGTTTTTGTTTATTTTCTTCTAATAGGGTTCAAAAATAAGCAGATCTAGCAGCTTTTGAGGCCTCTCTGTATGCAATCAAGCTCTCTTTCCATGAAATGCGAAATACCTCTAGTTTTGTTTTCTTCCAGTTGCGCTCAATTTTTCTGGCTTCTCTCTTAAGTGCCTGAGTGTGCTCGTTGTACCACGGCGTTGGACTATTTTCTTTAATCTTCTTTAAGCACAACGGAGCAACTGTGTCTAAAGTGCTGGAAAAGAGAGAGTTAAAGGTTTCTGTCGCAATATCGAGTTCTTCTAAGCTATCTGGGATGCTGAGATGATGAAAATGATCAGGAAGATTATTAAAAAGCAATCTTTAGAGGCAGAAGAGATAGATCTAACATATTTGTAACACGGAGTCGGCTTTGCAGCCTTGGCTAAATTAAGTTTACATGAGACTAGATAATGTTCTGAGATGTCATCGCTTTGCTGCAGAATTTCAACGGCATCAACATTGATTCCATGTGATAATATTAGATCTAGAGTATGATTACGACAATGAGTAGGTCATGACACGTGTTGTCTTTAAGAATGTCTTTAAATGTCAATCCCAATGCATCTTTTTCATGATCTACATGTATATTAAAATCACCAACAATTAGGACTTTATCTGCAGTAGGGTGGTCCTTACCAAGTCCAATTTTTTATTTTTTTTTGCAAAATGTTAGTGTCTTAACCTCTTAAACTGTTCCTTTTAACTTCAAAATTAGAAATATGCAAAAATGTTGACAAAAAAAAAGATATTTAGAGGTAGCTCAATCATGTGGAAGATTGCCTATGTTAAGCTGTGTGGCGTTATTGTGATATGCAAGTAATATTAAAAGTTGCTGCAAATGAACTACATTTTATTGAAATCAGAGCAACACTGACATGACAACAATGACAACAATCTCAAAAAAAGCACAACATTTTCAACAATCCCTCATTTCTGATGCTCAGCAGCCAGCGTTGACCTTTTGCAGTCTGGATAGATCCGTCGGTGATCTTCCACCACATGAAGGAGAAACTGCAATTGTTCTTCAGAGTGTGCGAGATAGCCATTGTATTCTTGAATCAGAGCCACTCCTCTCTCGGCGTGATCATTGACTACTTTCATTGCATGTATGGTTGCCTGTGCCTCCTGATAATCTGCTTGATTCGGCCAAAATTCTGGGTCAATTTCAAGGAAGGTAATGTAATTTTTTAAACCAAAAAATGTGCTCTTAACCCAAACAATAACCAAGGTGATCATTAACAGAAATATGTATTGATTCCACCAGGAAAGGTAAATCTGCTAAACCGGGTCATGGATGGATTAATTTGGATTTAGTTTCTACAATAAGTAAACTGAGATATGTATCTAAAATACATATTTAGGAATATATGGTGCATTAGATGCTTTTATGGAGATTGTTTTTGGAATTTTACTAGCCAGGTACAATACCAATTCAAATGATCTGTTTTTACGAAAATCATCAAAATCTCAGAAAGTTTAAAGCTATTGAGCTACCTGTAATTATTATGTTACTGCCATAAAAATTGGCATGCTGTATTTTCTTATATAAAGGAACAATTTAAAGGGTTAAGAGCATGACAAATGGAAACTTTAAAAATAAGGACCTGCAGCCAGTGCTAACTCCCATTAAAGTCAGCAACCAAAACAACAACCAAAACAATTCTATTTTGTATTTTTACATTAACAGTGTAATTGTTGTCCTATTTATTCAAATGAAGTGTATTTCTCATCAAGTTTACTTATAATCTTTTACAATTATTCCAACATAATAACTATACAAAGGCAGTTATAAATTTCATATTTAACCCTTTCACACGTACGATCACACCGGTGTGATCAGTCTTGGCTGGTCCCTGGAGCGTACGATCACATTGGTGTGATTAGAATGGTCAGGGCCAGATGTACGTACATTTGTGAACGCAGCATTAATAGCGCCATGGCCAAGACGCAGAAAGCGCTTGATGTGAAACCGCAGTGTGCGTGTTATGTACCAAACCTGCAGTTCATCAGGTAATCAGCGCCTGTCCCCACCCACTATACCGTAAATTGCACGGATTTAAACGCGCAATTGAATGGGCCTCCTCCTCTCTTTCCATCATGGATCAGCCACCAAGTCAGGCAAAACAGCAAAAACAAAAATGTAGATGCTATGACTGTTTGAAATGATCCTGATGCCAATAATTGTAATGTAGCGAGGAGTTTAACAACTGCTGGAATGGAATGTGTGTCATCTTTGATTTCTTCCAGTAACTGTAATATTGCGTCGCTGCTTAATCTGTAACGCTTAATGATTTCGTTTTCACTCAACTGAAAAAGTGTGATTCTTGTGGCAAAAATCTTTTCAGCTCGTCTCCTTAGCCTATGTCTTCGTCTTGCTCGGATTACTGCTGCCATTTCACCAGGAGGCATATGCCAGGAAACCCGCTTCCTAAGTTACACCTGCTTTTAAGAGGCAGAGAATTTTCAGCGCAAAATAGAGGCACGCTTTCACCGGCTTTTTCTGTACGTAACGCGGAATACATAATTAGGCGCAGTTAACGTTTCCCCTCCCATCTCTTAATGTGACACTCACACTTTCCCCTTGACCATCCCATGAATGCATATGCATGACACGAAAAGCGCATTTTGCCATTCCCAGTTCCCGCGACAGGCAGTCTGCGATTTCATCTCGGTGCGTCCCGTTCGTACATACTTCGCCATGGTTTTATGCGCACTTTGCGAAACAAATACGCCTGAAGTGGGGGCAAAAGCGTTAGTATATCTGGCCCTCAGTGCATCACGTGATCAACTGCTAAATTCAAATGTGCTTACGCACGTTGGCTGGTGCTGAGCCAGAGACGGACGCGCTCAGCGCTGTCATATATCACAACTTTTCAGTGTTTTCAACCACATAATGTTTATTTTTAGCTTGGATGCCAGCCGAACTTAGCCCCGCCCACAAAATGTTTAGGCCGGGAAGTTCGGTCTGGACTCGATCCGTTGAGGAGCTATTATGCCCGAACAAAAATTGTTCGGGCCAATCAAATTGTCAGGGCGGGCTTTATACGATGATGGACAGATGAACAACGTAACGTAATCATCCACGTCACCAACGAGCGCTTGGGTTGAATTCGTTTACAACAAAGATGACTGCCGCTGGAGAATTGTTATTTCACGAGTTCACACTTATAAATAAGTCAGATAGAATAAATGCATATTTGGCGTGCTGTCCGAGGAGAGGCTCAGGGCTCGGTATTCGGCCCAAACCCAAAGTGCTCCCCCCGTATTCCAGGCTGTGGAAGGACAAGCCGAGAGTGAGTGGAGGGATGCTGAAAACTGTGAAGGAATGTTAGGTGAGTTGACAGAATGAATAAATATATGCTTCCTCTCATGCTGATAGTGTAGACGCGTAGACGGTAATTGTTTGATGACAAGTTGATTGGATTGATTATTTGAACGTGCTCCTCTCGAACTTTGTTTATAAAACATTATGTGTAGATTCCACCATCGCGTCTGTTATAGAAAATATCGACAGCGCATTCATTTTAAAAGAGGAACATAGAACCGCGATCAAGGCATTTGTCGATCGGAAACATGAATGAAAACATACGTCACTTACTCCGTTGCTCTGATTGGTTGTAGGTCTATCCAATTGAGTGCAGAGGCATTTTCCTTCCTGGTTCGGTTGAAACACGCCCCATAATCAAAGCTCAATGGAGCAGTATCAGACTCACATTCTGACTAGAATCTGAGTATGACGACGTCAGGCTAGTTTATTTTAGGTTTCAGACATATAAATGCACATAAGTACTAACAAAACAATACATTTAGAGTTTGTAAAATACACACTGATGTCTATGGAAGCGGCAATAATAATCCTTTCCATTATAATAAGCCAAGTTGTATTCATATCAGATACACATTGCCTAAGTAACTTTAAAGTTTACTCTATTCTTCTCCCAGTTCACCGGCCACTTATGGCTCGTTTCCACTGAGCGGTACGGTATTTCTCCCAGTTCACCGGCCACTTATGGCTCGTTTCCACTGAGCGGTACGGTATGGTACAGTATGGTACGGTACGCAATTATTTCCGTTTCAACTGTCAAAAGTTGTGAATGGTACCAAAATGCCGAACCGTACCGTACCACTTTTTCGGTACCCTTCCGTTGGGGTACCTAGCACAGTGGTACAGTACTAAAGGGTGAAGCTAGACTCACTGCAGAACGTTGACAGAGTATCGTCAAGGGCAATGACAACATAAGAAGTGCCATTTTTTTATATACAGTTGAAATTTAAAACTACATTTCGTGACACAATAACAGTAGTATTATGAGTTTTTCAGGCGAGAATGTAGTTGTTTAAAGCTCAAATCTGTGGTTTATTTATAAAGATTTATGAAAATTTGATCCAGGTTGTAAGATCCAGGCGATCACCGGGCCCTCGGCGCTCATGTACCCCGCCTGGAACAGCCTTTCATCGGCTAGTCGTTCTGAAGTTTGCCCCTGACTCAGACGTCTCAGTAGTGGTTAAACATGATATATAATTTGTCTTGTGTATATCTAATGGGCGATATTTGGTCTCGTGAATCTATAATTTGTTCCCTGGCCAATCGTTTGGCTGAGGGCTAAGTGAAGTTTCATAACTTTATATATTTAAGCTATTTAACTTTACCGTCGTAAGGTTAGACTAGAGTGCTGACTTTGTATGTTTGGCTGAATTGTTTGCTTTATTTCTTTTACTTTTACTTTTATAATGGCTAATATTGAAAAAAAACTGAAATTTAACAAAAAGAGACTGGGTTGAGTTTTGTCATTTTTTATTTTATTACATTGAAGATGATCACTGTAATGTTGTTTACTGCAACATCTGTTGTTTAGTACAAATGCACATATTGCCTGGACCATATTAAAATGTTTATTATTTTTATATTATATTTAAACAAAAAGAGGCAGGGTTGAGTTTTATATTTCGTTTTGTTCTAAAGGCTAACGTTATGCATGCAGTGAATATAATACGCGTTGTCTGAACCACATTTGTGTGGCTATAATGTTTAAGATTTCTTTAAATGAAAACGAAAAGAGGCAGAGTGGTGTTTTATAACATAGGTTGTTTTATTGTTGCCTAAAATGTACATACAGAGATAACCGGAGTAGCAGAGCGAGTTGAGTGACAGTTTCAAGAACGCGCTGTTCCATTTGCAGAATTACCGGACTCGCGTCCTCATGAGTCATTCTCCTGAGTCGGACTTGGCAAGTCCAAACTTTGCGTACTTGCTATTGAGAAACGCTTAATGCAGGCACTTGTCTTCTTGTGACAAACAGAACAAGATCTGCTGTATGTAATCCATTGTTGTTTACTATGTTACTTTCTTCTTCGCGCGAAAATTATGTCGATCGCTTCTTTCCGGCATAGGCTACACCACGCCTATCAAGTAAGGGTACTGTTGGCAGTGGAAACGCAAGCCGGATCAGGGTTTACCGTCCCGAACCGTACCGTACTGTACCGTAACGTACCACTCAGTGGAAACGAGCCATTACTTTCATGTATTTCGGGAGAAGTGGATGTATTCACGTGTTGTAAATCCAACAGATCCGATTCTCTGACCTGTGGCGCAAACTAACATGGCAGCGCCCAGCGGTCGCCTTGAAAAACTCACGCTGGGGGGTCAGCCAGAATATTTTAAACTTAGGTGTGAAAGAGTTAAACCTTAAATGCATGAATCTAAACTCGGATCTATATCTAACACGGATGGATCTCTACCTGTCGCGATAATATAAAACTGATATTAGAGGAACAATTACAGAAGAATAAAATAAAGCATATTTTGTTTCTGTCAGGATCACCATTCACCCGTCACCATGCCTGTTTCCTCTACACACTATACATTTCCCATAATCCTCCCTGGTCATCACCTGCACACTCTTCCTAATCACCACACCTGTCTGCCATCATGCTCATCAACTCTCCATAAAAGCCAGCAGCAGACACACAGGGGTTGTTTGGTCTTGTCCTTGCTAACTTTGACTGTTTGTATTGCTAATCGCTACTTATCTGCATCGTTTTCCTGTGCTCCATTCATCTCTTTTCCTGCTTCCCTGGATTCCCGGCTCCTCCATTATAGTCTGTTCATCTCCTTCAAAGATAAGAGACATTATTATCATCATCTTCAGTGATCATCAATATGTGTGTGGTGCAACAGGTTACCTGTTTGGACTGTTTCATTCCTCATCCACTCTGGTTGTTGTGATTTGCTACATTTGTATCTCATTTCACTGTTGTTTAATAAACTGTTTCATCAATGTACTCACGTTCTGTCAGAAGACCAGACCAGAAACAGTTCACATGAGCTCCATTTCCTTTGATCCAGCCACTCTGACTCTCTCCATAACGCAAGATGGCTGCCCAAATGAATTATACGTCGAGGAGTTCCTTCAGCTCAGATACCATGGAACGATGAGACACTGAAAACTGTCTTTTGGAGTGGTTTGGAACAACCAGCTGTTTCTCCAAGCACCAGGTACTCTCGCACAATACATAATTATGTGTTGTCGTTAAGTGGTTCATCCTTCACCGTTGGCGAGGTTATGGAAGACGCCGTAAAATGGGGGGCACTAGTAAAAATACGTCCCCGGGCATAGTGGCCGAGCCTGGCTTCCTTGGCAAGGCCATGAAGGCTGATCCTCCTTGGCTCCCTGAAACACCAGTGCCCCCTTGGTCTCCTGAGCTGCCAGAACCTCCCTGGTCTCCTGAGCTGCCGGTACCTCCCTGGTCTCCTGAGCTGCCAGAGCCTCCCTGAGATTCCCGTCTCCTCCGTTATTGTCTGTTCAGCTCCTCAAAGAAAAGAAACATTAGTATTATTATTATTATTATCATCATCTTCAGCGACCATCAAGGTGTGTGTCGTGCAACTTATTAATTCCTCATCCACTCTGGTTGTTGTGATCTGCAACATTTGCCATCTCATTTCACCCTGTTGGTTAACAAACTGTTTCATTGTACTCACCGTTTTCCTGAGTCTGTATTCCGTGACAGTTACCCTTTGGAGCTTGGAAGGGTTCAGTTTGAGCAGATGTTTTATACCATCATCACTGTCCTCATCAGAGCTAATTTCCCAGTACGTTCAGCATCTGGCTCATTCGCCATCTCAAACAAAACTAGCATATTCAAAATCAATATTTTGATCGCTGACAGCTTCACTAGATCCACCATCAAGTAACAGTGACACTAATATTTGATTGCATTCAGTACTTGCTCTGCAGTAAATCGCTGAGCCATTTCAAGTTTTGCTGATGATACTTCCTATATTTTTGTTTTCTGCCTGTGGTAACTATGAGTGAAACGTCACTTCATCATTGTGTATCAGACATTGCCACCTTGTGGATTAAAGGTGAATTGCATCTATTCAGTCATCATAGATTCAATATTGTTGTGGAGAAAATGCATATACTTACACTGTTACAAACCTTGGGTCGTTAGCGACCCCATACAATTTTTACAACAAATGAATGGTAAAACAGGCATTCTTTTATCTTTTTTATTTTATTTTTTTATTTGTATTCTTGTTATATTGTTTATAATGAATTGAGGAATACTAAGATTGCTGTTAACTTAAAAAAAATAATAAGACGGAGGGCAGTAAATGACAACAAATTATTTGGTGACTAATGTTCTACTGTTCCTTTTAGTCAACTTTTTTTTTTTTTTAATCATCAGTCATTAAGCTTGATAAACACTGCAGGCATTATGATAGTCACAGACATGAGATGCTACCTTTAATTTCACCGAGCAGATTACTCGCTTAAAAAAAAACTCATAGATCATGTTCGCAATAATTTTAAGTGTGAATGTGACATGACATAGTGTTGATATCAAGTAGGTGAGTTGTTTACTTAACTTTTAATTAGTCTGCCCATTAACAACATGATTTATTCATTCAGAACGCTTTGCGAATGTGGAACACAAAAAGGAGAGAGGCATGATTTATCGCATGAAGAGCGCAAAGGCCAATCATAGCGTGATGGAGGCACTGCCTCCTCTCAAGTGACTTTTCCCCATTCATTCTCAATTACCCTCCATCACTTTAGAATTATTTTAATTTTTTGGTTGGTATATATACGCTTTATTGGCGTATTACATAATTTTTGCATTGTTTTATTTTTGTACTGTGAATTATTTTCTAATCCAGTTTTTGGAGGCACTGCCTCCCATGTCTCCTCAGAGAAAACACCCCTGGTGTAAAGTCTGGTCAACACTGTGGCTTATTCTAGAAATGAATCACCCATTTAGACAGGAAGATAATGTCTGACCGATAGCTGAAAGGAGGTAAACTGCCTAACGAGAGCATTCTTGTTCCTCTCAATGGCAGTTGTTTTCCTGACAATGTAACCCTGGAAGTAATCTAACTAGATGCATCTGTATTCATGGGAATTCCATGTTCTAGAACCAATCGCCATAAATACTGTGCAACTGGGCGCTGCTCTAGTGGCGACCGGCAGACAGTGGTTTGTTGCACGTGCCGCTCCATGTCAATTTTGTTAAAGTTTTTCCTTCTAGTTTTTATCTGTTTATTTTACACTTATTTACGCCAGCGAGTGCAAGTTCCTAGGCATGCATGGTCACGGACATTTATTTAAGAGCTCAGCAAACAATCAAGTTCTTTGGCGTAGGCCCCGTCCGTAACTCGCATTCCGAAGGTACGGAAACTGCATATCCTGCCTGAAGACGAAGGCAGGGGCGCAGCCCACCCCCTGCGAAGTAAGGAAGGGTGCCATCTGGTGGTGGTGGGGTGGAAGGAGGAAGAGGACATCCTGGCGTCTTCAGGATGGAGGGGAGAGCCCGTCTAGAGGTTTTGGGGAGGATGGAGGGGAGGACCCAACATAGTGGTGTTGGGGGGGATGGAGGAAAGGTCCCGTCTTAGTGGTGGTTAGGGAGGATGGAGGTGGTTGTAGCGACAGCATCTGCGAACTCAGACATGTGTAAGTACCACCCTTTTATACTGGGCTATTAGGATATGATTGGATAGATGAGAAGGTAATAAGTGACGTGAACGATTGAGTCTTCCTGGCAGAACTTGCGCTAGGTTTCATTTCTCCTTTTAACTTGGATCTCAATTTTTTTGGGTGGATTTTGGATTTTCTATTAGTACAGTGTTCATTCTGACTTTCAGTGTTCCACTGCTTCACCTCAAGGCTGTTGTCTTTCACCTCTTTTGTTTATCATGTACACTAATGATTGTCGGGGTAGGTATGACAACAGTTATATTATAAAGTATGCAAATTACTCTTAACAGGATCTGAGGCATGGTCCTCGTGGAGGACTTTGTGTCATGGTGTGATCGATTTTCTCTTCAGCTCAATGTTAATAAAAAAAAAGGACATGGTGATTGATTTAAAGGAAGTCCCCACACAGTCCTCTGATGACAACATTCAAACGTTTGGACATTGAAATTGTTGATATTGGAATTGTTGGGCTTCGAGCTCTGAATTTTTTTGCCCGAACCCAGAGTAGTCCCCCCGGTTGTTGTAAGAGTAGTTAGGACTAGAAGTGAGGAGATGGGGTGGTAGAGGGATGCTGTTAAACTGTTGACGAACGGAGGTAAGTCTGCTGTATATATACAATCGTTGATTAACTGAATGTGCTCCACTCGTGTTTATTTAGCTTTGATTATCTGAATGCGCTCCACAGGTGTTTAATTAGGTTTAATTACCTGAACGTGCTCCTCCCAAACTTTGTTAATAAAACATAATTTGTAAAAGGTTTCAACAAAGGTTGTACTTTCTGAGGATATTAAAATATTGCCTATGAAAGCAGCTCATTTCGCCATAGGAATCAGATTTATTCTCCTTCATCCATGAACACACTTCGTTGATCTCTGGAAGAAGCCTTTTTGCCGTCAAACAAGCCAAGCAGCAGAACGAGTGCCTTCCTGCATTCAAGCTGAATAGCGATCAGCGGACTGGATCAACCACTGCAGTCGTCCAAACTCTGACCACTTTCGATTAAGACCGCGTTACTGCTAGCATTAGCATCGGTCAAGCGAGTGGGTGACTTGCAAGCGCTCTCTGTCAGCGCTTCCTGCCTTGAGTTTGGGCCTAACGACTCCAAAGTCGTCCTCAAACCGAGGCATGGCTACATGCCCAAAGTGCTCTCTACTCTACGCTGTCTGCTCTTCTCGATTCAGAAGACGAGTGTCAACTCCACTTACTATGCCCTGTTCGTGCCTTAAGGGTATACATGCAGTGCTCTGCCAACTGAGACAGTCAGATGAGCTCTTTGTATGCTTTGGTGGCTGGACTAAAGGGCTTCCGGTCACGAAGCAGAGACTATCCCGTTGGATAGTAGATGCTATCGCGTTGGCTTATACTTCGTTGGGCCTTCAATGCCCCATCGGCATCAGATCTCACTCCACTAGAGGCGTGGCCTCTTCCTGGGCATGGTCCAGTGGTGTGTCTATTGGTGACATCTGTGCGGCGGCCGGCTGGCCCTCGCCGTCCACCTTTGCTAGGTTTTACAATCTTCCTTAGTCCTACCGTTCAGTGACCCTGACCTGAGCATTCCAGGCTAGGGCCACAGAACATGTCGTTCTGCTCACATAGCACAGCATGGTTAGATTGGTTCCCCATAAGGGTCTAGAGACGCAATACTACTAAACGTTTCGAAAGGGAACGACTTGGTTACTTGTGTAATCTCAGTTCCCTGAGATAACGGGAACGAATATAGCGTAGACGAATATTGCTGGACGACTGGCGTTCGTCGCTTCAGTCGCATTAAACCTGATTCCTATTGCGAAATGAGCTGCTTTTATAGGCAGACGCCCTGCCCCTTTCGGCGGGCTCTGCGTTCATCCGGCGGGACGTGCAGCGATTGGCTCGTGCAGACACGCTGCTTCACCATAGGTTCGTGCAGTTCCCACTGAGCAGCCAATGAGCGCAGTCAGATCGCTGCTCTATTATGGCTGTGCAGTGGCACTGCATTTTTGAATTCCCCATAACCGTCTAGCAACGCAATACTCATTCCCGTTATCTCAGGGAACCAAGGTTACGTAAGTAACCGATTCATTATTCTTTGTACTTTTGACCATCCACTACGAACTGAGTTTCAGGCGTTGCCATCAGGACGCCTGCAAGCAGGACAAAAAGAACTACAGATTAATTTGTGACTGTGGCCATTAAGCTACTAAACTGTTCAGGCCTGGAGGAGAGTGTACTTAGTATACATAATGTATGACTTAAGAATAGAGTCTGGTATTTTAATGTGTGTTGAAGCAATGTATTGTTTATAATGTTTGATTTTATGGATGTAATAGTTTATTTGATATGTACATGGATGTGATTAGTGCTCTGGCACCTTGCTGCAATCGTAGTTTCCAAAAATGGGACACTGAGTCTCTGATCAATCTGGAATTGCAGGAAAATTACATTTTTATAACACTGATTGCTTGAAAAAGTCCCAAGCCTTTTACTAGCAACTATCCTGAGATGTAATATCAAAAATGACAAGCAAACAAGAAAAATATAGGTCAGGGGCCTCATTTATAAACGTTGCGTACGCACAAAAGAAGGCGTACGCCGCTCTCTACGCAATAATTGGTATTTATAAAAAGCAAACTTGACGGGAAAATGTGCGGTCCTTCACGCAAGCTCTGACCCAGGCGTACGCACAAAACGGGTGAAATGAGAAATGGCGACACCGTCGGCAGATGGAAGAAACACGTGAAAGTGTGTGAAACTTTAGACCGTTGTGTAAAAGAAATGACAATACTGCCTCTCATAAATAACATGAAGACTTTACAAAGCAAGTCTTACAATTAACAGCCTACACGAACAGCAGTGTATAACAAACAAAATCAAACGAAAATGACAACAGAAATGCAAATTAACACATATTTGCAAAAAGAAAAGTGAAAAATGTTCTGCAATAATATTGGCATGTTATGCAATTCATCCTCATAAATAATATAGTAAACAGAACGAAATAATGTACAAAACTTATATTCTCGTCAATGTGTCCGTCTGGCGGAGCAGATATAGATGCAATTAGATAGACAGACAGACAGATAGATAGATAATTAGGGAGATATATAGATAGATAAATAGATAGATGTATTAATTGTCCACTGGGGAAAGTTGTTTTCATAGTAAAACATTTCTTCATGAATCATCAGCTACGGAATCATGGTATTCATGCATATGCCTTTAGTTTGTTTTATTTTTGATAAAATAACGTATGATGTACGGCATGTCTTAACCATTCAGAAAGCTGCAAGAAATTACATTTGCGCTGAACTATTTCCCATTTCCACGTCGATTATTACCGACATCTGTAGCTTGTCAGATGCAATTAAATGGATGGAAATAAAATGCCCCATCACAATGCGTAATGACGCACAATGGCTGATCTTGCGCTCTTAGAAGATGTGGTAAATGGAAGGATTCGGAGTGAACGCATCTTCAGACAGCAAGAAGACTTGCTGGCAAACGAGGACGAGTTCCGACTTCCTCGAGCCGTCCTGTTGGACCTCTGCGGTCTTTTGGGCCCGGCGTTACAGAGGAGCACTCGGAGGAACCACGCCGTGCCAGTCCCACTTCAAGTCCTAACAACACTAGGATTCCTGGCGACTGGCACTTTTCAGAGGGAATTGGCTGACAGGTCAGGTATATCTCAGCCGACCCTTAGCCGGGTAATGCCAGACGTGTTAAAAGGCATAATAGCCTTGTCCCATGATTCCATAAAGTTTCCATACACGGCGGGTGAACAGGCAAACAAGAAAGCTCAATTTGCAGCTATGTACGGTTTCCCAAATGTCATCGGTGCTATTGACTGCACTCATGTTGCCATAAGGGCACCGAATGTTAATGAAAATGCTTTCATTAATCGAAAGCATTTTCATTCAGTCAATGTCCAAATTATTTGTGATGCAGAGATGTTGCTCACTAATGTAGTAGCTCGGTGGCCTGGGTCAACCCATGACTCATTTATTTTAAGACACAGCAGTGTTGGACGCAGACTCGAGGCTGGTGCTGTGCGTGATGGCTGGCTTATAGGTACGTTTGATTAATAGACATTTCACATTTTACTGTACTACAATGTCTTAACCCTTTCACTATCCTTGCAGGGGACAGTGGATATCCCCTCAAACAGTGGCTGCTTACGCCTTTCCTCAACCCACATAGTGCAGAGGAAAGGCACTACAACATGTGCCACAGCCGAGCTCGCGCTATAGTGGAGCGCACCATCGGCCTGTTTAAGGGCAGATGGCGCTGCCTCGACTGCACTGGAGGGAGGTTATTGTACACTCCTGAAAAGGTGTGCCAAATCGTGCTGGCATGTGCTGTGCTACACAATGTGGCACAGCTTAAAAACGTGCCTCTACCCCCTGACGCCGATTGCTGTGTTGGCCCTTACCCTGACCCCCATCCCCAGGCATTTGAGCCAAATGCTGCTGCTGTGCGCCAGCGCTTGGAAGTGATGCGTCGCTTGTAAAGAACAACAAAAGGTGTGGAAAAAATATTATTTATTCAAGAATTCCCTCATTGTGCAGTTTATTTCAGTCAGGACAGTCTTGATTTCGCCCAACTCCTTGGCCACCTCTCTGATTGAATTAACGACTTCCCTCTGCATTTCAAGGACTGCATCGGTGAGGACACGTCCACTGCTGGAGGGTTGAGAGCCGCGTGCCGTGGAGACGCTGGGTCCAGACGGCTGCTCAGCTGCAGCATCGTAACCACTGGCCCCGCTGGAACACCCAGCAACTGAAATAAAATTGTTCTATATGAATAAACTGTAATCGTGTAGCCTGCATACATGTGGCTTGACTGCATTCATTTGACTTATTTCACTTACCTGTGTCACCCGGTGCATCTGGCGCGTCAGTGTCCCCCTCCGCCTCAGTCACCACTCCACTTAATAGGGATTCCCCAATAATTGCCGCCAGTCTCTCATCAAGAGGGGTCAGCTCCGGTGTCCCCTTTCCCCCACCCGTGGCAGACACACTCTGGCGATGGAGCGCTAGACGCTTTTTTGCCTCGACTTTGATGTCCGACCATTTCTTTTTTATTTCGGCCACGGTCCGAGGTTGTGAGGCTACAGCATTTACGGCGTCTGCAACCTTTTGCCACTCAAGTGCCTTTTTGGCATTAGTAATGCCCACACTGTGCCCTCCAAACAACATTTTTCTCCTCTTTTCCACCTCGCCAACGATAACTTCTACTTCACATTGAGTGAAGTTACGTTTTTTTTATTTCCTCTCTGTGTTTGCCATGATTTCGCAATCAATGAATATTAACTTGTGGGCGTTTCACAGACTATTTATGGGCAACTATGGGCGTGACATGAAGCCGCAAAAGCTGCGCTACATTTAGAATTGATTGTGATTTATTAAGGGAAAACTGCGTAGGATGTGCGTGCGCACGGTTTTATAAATCCGAATATTCAAAGTTTTATAAATGAGGCCCCAGGTCATGCTTTTAAGAGCTCGCCAAAAAATTGCCACTGGTACATCATGTACTATAATATCATGTGTGCTTCCACAAATTGCATAGATGCCAGCCAATTGAAATGTCTTGTTGGAGGCAGGGCCGGATCTACCATATGGGCAATCTGGGCACGTGCCCAGGGGCCCTTGCGCAGAGAGGGGCCCTCCGTGATCTGAGTTTTTTTTTTTTTTTTTTTTTTTTTTTTTCACGTTCGCTGCTACATAAAAATATTATACACAAGGCTTGGCCTCGATCTTGATAATTATCCAATCAGAATTTTAAAAAAGTGTATATTACATTATATGATCTCTTATTCATGCAAATGCTTTTAAACAATTCATATGCGACAAGACAAAAGTCTGACTGTGACACACACACACACACACACACACACAGACACAGAAAGACGCTCGCGCGCCAGTATCGTGCGCACAGACAGCACTCCAGAATACAGTTATCTTTCGTGCTTGAACTTACAATAACACACACAATTATGCCAAAATGTCCGTTTTGTCGAGTATCTTCATAACATAAGAGCTGTCTTATGATGAACGTCAAGAGTTGTGAAAGAATGAGGCGCGTGCGAGAGCCGCGTCTCCGTCAGCTGGTCTTAAAGAGACAGCAGCCGATAAAGCTTTCTGTCAGTAAAGTTAATCAAAGAACAAAAAGAACAGAGAAAATGACTCATTGCTGTTGACTAAAGTTTTTTTTTTTTTTTTTTTTTTTTTTTTGTTGCTATAATAAGGATTAGTCTATATTTAATTTATAATTTATGCAGTGCAGTTTGGCAATTTCGGTATATGTCCTAGGTCTACCTGTTTGACAGGCACAGGTAAATATGACATTTATTTTTAACTCTTGTATTATTGAGACAAATAACAATATTGAATTTATTTTAATTTGAAAACACAGTGCATTTAGTTGTTGTTTCTAGTTTGAGTTGAGAAATGGGCTACAAATTTCAGTATTATCACTAATCTGTGTGTGCATTTTACTTGAGAAATAAGCAAGTTAACTCATGAAACCATTTGTTTACTATATCGCAATCGCATATCGCAATATTGACCTCAATAATCACAATATGACATTTTCCCCAAATCGTGCAGCCCTACTTTTCAGAAAAATGTATTTCGTATCATTGTCTTGTGAACTAGTCATTCAGCTTTTGATCAATAGTGATTGGCAGGTTAAATCCCACACCTGGTGGGCCACCTGTGTGTGTTCCGTTGGAGGGTGTGGTTGTCAGGTAGGGGAGGGGGCCCATGAGCTTCAGTGCCCAGGGGCCCCTGGGGGTACTAATCCAGCCTTGGTTGGAGGCTGAAGGTTGGTCCCAATTCACATACTTATGCACTATTCAATGACGTTTTTAAGCATAAATAGTGTGAGTAGTGTGTTCAAACTGAAAATTCCAAAAAGAAAAAGTGCACTTTAAATACCCGGATGATGCACTAAATTAACGAAAAAAACTAAGAGTGTAATGTTGGACACTTCATGCAACCAACTGTCGCACTGTAGCAGAGGGGGAGGGGCTATCAGACTCCGATGCTGAATGACAAATTAATCTTATGAAATTCACACACTACTCGGATAAGTACATTGTGCATAAGTATATTCTAAGTATACTGTAGGTGCGTAGTCTATAGTGCATCATTTGGGACGCTACTCTGGACTTTGAAAGACTTTGCTAACAACCTAAATGTTGTATTGTCGATTTGACCAATGGAATGCTATCCGGCATCTCACCTATCACATAATAAATCAGACAGTATCGTATATTGTGTAGATCATTCACAGATTACATATTTCACCTAGATGTTGGTAGGTACTTATGTCAAATTGCTTGCAATTGGAGTCTTACTTGGCAAATAAATTCTTGATGAACCCCTTTTCCTCTTTGATGGAGCATAGATGACATTTAGTTTAATTTTATTGATTCTTTTCTAACCCCCCCACATGGAAAGAACCTATATAAACATATATGTTTTAATATATGTTTTGATATATGTTTTTAATATATGTGACATATATAAAATTGGCCGTTTTCCTATATTATATGTACATATATGCACATATATGCACCTACATGTTCACCTATATATGCTCACCTATATGTTCACATATATATGCACCTATATGTTCACCTATATATGCACCTATATGTTTACCTACTATATATTAGTAAAATTATTAAAATCCATAGCTACTAGGCCTACACTGTAAAAAAAAAAAAAATCCCGTATACAAACGGTAAATCTCTGGCAGCAGTTTCCAGACGGATTCCGTTAAATTACAGCAAATAACCATTTCACAAAATTACAGGCAAAAACAGTGAAAATACAGAATTGACTTTACAGTCAAAATTTTTTAAATTACAGTACATTACTGTTGATAATGGCTTATTAAACCGTGGAAAAACGGATAAATGATGTCAAATTACATTTAAAAAAAAACATTTAACTTTCAAGTTAAACTGTAAATTTAGGGTTTTATAAAGTTATTTTATAATAATGCTGTCTATCTACAGTAATTATCTTTTAATATATAGTTTTTCCTGTGTATAATAACTATGAAGTTATGTATAAAAATGCATTAAATACATAAATTCAAATTCAAAGTTTGTATATTTACAGTTAAGGCATTTCCAATTTCACAACTTTGACCAATCTCTAATTAAGTACTTAATAATAGCAAATGTACAGTCAATTTCTGTTAAATTAATTAAACGTATAAGTACAAAATACCTGCACATTTACAGTATTACTCATTAAACAAACACTGAACATCAAGATATGTGAATGATAGGAAATACAATCTTAGTATATAATTTAGAACATGTAAAAATATCTACATTAAAAGGCAATTGCTGTATGCCTTTATACTCTACTATAACTTATTTTAAACATTTACAATTACATTTTATCCAAAGTGACTTAAAAATTAAGAGAACAATAGAAGCAACAAGTGCAGTGACAAGTCCCAGTTAGTGTAGCACAGTATACAAGTTTATTTATTTATTATTAAAACAAAGATTTAGTATTATTGGGTCAAGTGTTTATGAAAAGATGGATCTTTAGCAGTTTCTTGAAAATGTGTTAAGTTGGGCAGGTCATCCCACCAGCAGGGAACAGTCCAGGTAAAGGTCAGTGAAAGTGGTTTTGTGTCTCTTTGGGATGATGGCACCACAAGGCGCCGTTCACTTGCAGAACACAAGCTTCTGGAGACACATAGATCTGAAGCAGTGAGTTTAGGTCTTGCTGCAGCATCTGGATCAGTTGCAGAGGTTTGACTGATGCTGGAAGGCCTGCCAGGAGAGCATTACAATAGTCCAGTCTGGATAGAACAAGAGCTTAGACAAGGAGTTGTGTGACTCCGACAGGAAGGGCCGGATCTTTCTGGTGTTGTATAAGGCAAATCAGCAGGATCGCATGGTTTGGCTGAAAGTGAAACCATAAGCAGTTTTGTCTTGGCAAGGTTGAATTGAAGGTGAAGGTCATTCATCCAGCAAGAATTTTCCATCAGGTAGGCTGAGATGCGAGCAGCAACCGTCAGATCCTCTGGCTGGAATGAAAGGTAGAGATATATGTCATTATAAGTGATAGGAAAACCCATGTTTCTAAATGACAGAGCCTAGTTACAATACAAAAAAATTATAATAATAGATGGGTGGAATCTAACACAATCGTGGTCTTACTGAAGCAAAACCAAACCTTGTGCAGCTCCAGTGGCCTCACAAGGATCAAATGAATATTCACATGGGAAAATATAGTATAAAACAAATTAAATTTTCTGCCACTTTTAGTGCAATCATATGGAATCAGAAGACTCGGCCATTACAATATTTTAAATTACTTCTTCCCATACCTTGTTTGCCATGATCATTCTGCTTTCCACTTGACCTGAAATCACAAATATATATATATATATATATATTTTTTTTTTACAACTCAGTATTACATTTGCATATGTCAGAATATGTTCCACTGGGACAATGCAAAACCTCAACTGACGTGTTGGCAAGCATGCAGCCAGAATATGGAATTTATCATGTGGTGTTCATATTCTAGCCTCATGTGTTTTCCTGTATCAACAACAAGTATTTGCTGAATTCGTTTTCTTAACGGTCTTGATAACCACATTAACCCTTATGAAAATTAACTATGGTTTAACCAAAAAAAAAAAAACCTTGGTAACGTTAGGCCTATTTGTAGTATAACTGTGGTTATTAAAAATGGTAATAAAAATCCGCCAAAAACGTGGTTACTATTTTTTAAGAGAAGAGTTTTCAGCTTCCAGACAGTGTTTAAAAATGTCCCGCCATTTAAGAGATTGATTTACTGACAGATACTATCGCGTATTAACAAAGATTTTATACACAATTAAACGGACTTTATGTATATCAAGTCTACGAAAGCTTGTTTTAGGTATTTTTTGAGGTGTGGGTTCAACTGATCTTTCTTAAAACAGATGGAAAATGTAAAGATGCATGCTACATTTTCAGTGTTTTGCCTCCAGCTCATCATTTAAAATGCTAATGTTAGCTTGAAAACTGTAACGTAAACTTAACACAAATGTAATATAAAATATCGTTCACATGCAGACTCTTACCTCAGCCGGTGATCGGTTGGCATGATGTCCGCTGTGACGAACCAGGCTCACTGAAAAGGGTGCTATTTCCGAAGAATCCAAACTGACAACAGCTAGGGCTCCTGCTCACGGCTGCTCTCGACGAACACGATTGCTTTGAATTATGAGGTGTCATATTGAACCCCTGTTAATCTCACAATCCACTTCAGGAGAGTAGACTGAATTCAAATCTCCCACTTGCACTTGATACAGATCCAAAGTCGACTGATCAGCTGACCGTTGTGGGCGCGACTAAACAGCGGAAACGTAATGGCGGCGAATTTGAATCTGCGTCATCGCGTGCGCGCGCGCGCACACACACACACACACACACACACACAAAGCCCTGAATGTGCAGCAACGGAGATTTAGAAAAATATTAATAAAATATACATGAAATTATGGGAGAATAAGACAATGAAATAATGATCAAAATGAGCATCTATTTGCAAGACAAGATTAAAAGACTATAGCCTAAAAACAATTCAATACAGGTCTACTGTAGCCTATGTAGGGTAGGCTGTATGTACAAATACTATTATTTAACCTTAAAAAAAACCTCACTTTAACCCCCACATGCTTAATAATCTGTAAGGACAACATATTGAATAGATGCAGATTTCTGCAGTTATACCTTCTTTTCTTTGTTTTCTAATTTCACAGAAAAAAATCTGTAAAATATTACTTTGTAAAAATACAGACAAGTTCCTTAAAAAACGTAAATTGATGTAAAACCAAAATACAAGCAATTACCTGTAAATTTAATAGTGGACCTTTAAATTACAGCAAATATCTGTAAAATAACAGGCATTCACTATAATGACAAAACGGTAAAATTCTGTTAAAAAAATACAGACCATTACCTGTAAAAGTACACTTTTTTTTACAGTGTAGGCAACATTAATAAAACCCCAAAATGTAGAAATTTACATTATTTATTTACTTAAGAACAATCAAATAGTGCAAGAACAAAAATAAGACAAAAAACTGAACAGAATTTTTTTTTTTAATTTTATTTTTATCTTTTTGATCTCAGCTCCGTGAGCTTCGAATTGATAGATGTGCCTATCTGAGCTAGGCATCATGTATGACAGTTTCCAAAGTGAGATATGAGCTACAAAATGACCATCCTGCCATGAGCTATAGGAGACATATCTTGTATGTACATATAGGGCTTATATGTATATATAAAGAAGCAATACAGGAGACCTATATGGCCTGTATATGCACATATATGCACCTCAATTATGCCTATATGTGGCATATATACGCATATATGCAGCATATATATTATCATATATGTGCATATATGCTGTATATATGCAGCATATATGTGCATATAAACTGCATATAGGTTTCATATATGCGCATATATCCTCATATAGATTCTTTCCATGTGGGCCTAATCCCCTAAACCTGAAACAGTCGTATAGGTTCCTTCATAATAAGTTTTCATGCTTTTATTTATCATTTTTTACATTACACATACATTATTTCATAAGATCTGGCATTGTTATTGAGTATACGAACACAGGTCTGTGTTACTCAATTATTATCCCAAATAGGAAATGTTTGCTTCACTGGACAGTTTGTCCTTAGTTGAAGTCCACTGTGTTCACGGCTGATTGATTTTGCCAAGCCTGCAGTACAGAGTCAAATGTATGCTTCAGAGTGGCCACAGAGTGAACTAGACTATCAGGAAAACATGATGAGGGGACATTAGTTTAGATTACCAATACTGTTCACTGAAAAAACACAACTCTGTTATTTTTCACTCATTTCTTCTCATTATTTCATTCTAAACCCATATTGTCTTTTTTGTGGAACACAGGATAATTTCAATATATTAAATACATATTAAAAAATATTCAATGCTCGCATTGATTGGTAGATTCATTGTTTTTATGATGTAAAATACAATGAATTACACTGTCTTCTACTGGAATCCCATTAGCTATGGCCGTAACTACTCTTCATCATTCTTCGTATATGTTTTTTTTATTTGTATTTTTTTATCCACCAGACTGTTGCAGAACTGGTGGTCTCGGCGTAAGATGAAACGAGCAGGTGAGCAGAATAACAGTAAAGAAGGGCTTCCGCAATGGGATAGAGACTGGAACTTGCAGCCAATGAACGCACACGGCCTGGTGGACGAGTACCTGGAAATGGGTGAGTTCTGCGCGACGAACACCTATAGTGAGATATAACGCGTGTCATTTTCAAATGGCAAAATAGAATCTTGCCAAGTTTGGCAAGCAGGACGAGGCCGAGAGCTGTGGGAACGAAGCTCATGGCTCTCGGCCACGTCCTGCTTGCCACACCAAAGAAGTTAGTGAAAATGAATAATTTGGTTTAATGGCACAGGTGGTTGATTCTATTGTCCATTTGAGGACTGAGGTTTGTTACGATTACAGGACACACTACCTAGAATGCCAAGTATTTTCAACAGGACCGCATTCCTGCAATGCATTTGCCAAGCAATTGTGTCAGTTTTTACACATTTTCATAAAGTATATTTCTACCCTAAGGAAGCCATTTTTAGACTGGCTTAATCACAAAAGGGTAAATGCTTGATTATAATGAGTGTTCTAATTCGGCAAATCATTTGCTTGCTGCGTAGATGGGATCTTTATTTCATCTGTTTTCTGTACAGTTCTGCAGTTTGGTTTCACTACAATCTTTGTGGCGGCGTTTCCTCTGGCTCCTCTGCTGGCTCTGCTCAACAACATCATTGAGATCCGATTAGACGCCTACAAGTTTGTCACGCAGTGGAGGAGACCGATGCCCGCCCGCGCTACTGACATCGGTCAGTCCTTTTCACCTCAATTAGCCTGATGTCTGTTTATTCCAACCTAAAAACAAGAAACCCAAGAGTCATTTGTTATAATTACATTTAGTATGTTGTCAATTTTGATTGTTAGCACCAGTATTTACATTATACAGAATAAATTACTGCTTGATAGCTGATACATTAATATAGCAGATAATTTTACAGATATACTGTATGTATTATCTGTCCTGGTATATTTCAATACATGTGCTTTGAAAGATTGGTAATTTTGTTTGTTTGTTTGTTTAATTTGTTTGTTTGATTAGGTATCTGGCATGGAATCCTGGAGGGAATTGGAGTTGTGGCTGTCATAACAAACGCCTTCGTCATTGCCATCACTTCAGATTACATCCCTCGCTTCGTCTATGCATTCAAATATGGGCCCTGTGTGGACAAGGGTTACCGGCATGAGAAGTACGAAAATTTCCAAATAGCTGAAAGCAGCAATTACAGGGCTAACAAAAAAAACAGTGGCATGCGTATTGTAAAGCTGAGCAGATTTATTTTGTTAGCCACTCTGGTGGAGATGGGTGCACTGCACTGCTTTTTTGTTGTTGTTGTTTTTTGTCTCATTTCCAGTCCAAATAACTAAAAATTCTTGGATCAAGATTCATTCACTAGATGTAAATACTACAAGTAAAATGGCATAAGATTTTATGACTTGTTTTCCGAAAAACTGTTTTTTTGCTTAAAACAAGGTAAAACATCTGCTAATGGGGTAAGAAACATAATCTTGTTTCCGTTTGAATTAACCTCAGTGGCAGATAATTTTGCTTGTTTTAAGCTTAATTTAGTTTTTTTGTTTTTTTTTTTCAGCTTATTCAGCTTCAACATCAACTTGTCAATGTTTCTGGGAAACTATTTTGAAAATTAGAAATTCATTAATTCAGCTAACACTAACCCTTGTGGTGGCCTTGTGGCGAAGGCCTGGGAGGAGTAGATGGAGGTAGCACCATGGTGGAGATGATGGGAAAAGTGGCCAGGTAGTGTTAATCCAAGCAGCCAAGATGTTAGCCCATGGCGGAGTTGACGACGGGAGGAGCCATGATGTAGAGGTAGCTGACGACATCTGGGTGATGAACGACGGAGAGGGAGCCATAGTTAGGGGAGCCTAAGGTGCAGACGTAGAGCCGATACGACCAAGTGACACCACTGGCCAAAGACCAAGGTGGAGCCGCTGCAACAAACGTCTGAGGAGGAACCAGAGCACCGGAGAACCAAGGCGCAGCCGGGGGGAAGAAGGAGCCTGCTGAAGTCGTAGGAGTGGAGAGATGGAGCGCAGCGGAAGGCTTGCAAGTCTGTGGCACAGACAGAGTGACAACTGACCATGGTGAAGCCGGAGGGACAAGGGGAACCTGGTGAAGCAGAGGGTGGGAGGAGCCAAGCTGGAGACTCCAGGTCGACAGGTCGAGTTGGAGAGAAGGGGTCAGCGGCCTGTGGCAGAGCCAGGGGATTGGGCTTCCACAGCTGGGCTTCCACTCTGGGGCAATCGTTGACGCTGTACTCCTCACAGGCTCCTTTGTTGTGGTGGGCAGAAGCGACCCGTCTGCGGGGGGCTCTGGCATAGTTTCCGTGGTGCAGGGTGATGAAAGGATGAGCTCTGGGCTAGATGACGATTTCCAAAATAACAATTTCAGGGTACCATCATCGAAGGCCGATCGTTGCGCAAGTCAGCAAAAATGGATGGAATAATCCAAAAACGAAAGTCCTTCCTTGGCTAGGGCAGTAAAAGCTGCAGCATATTCCATTTTCTTACTTTTAGGTCCGATATTATGTAACGTTAAGGTCCAGATGATGATGAAGGGTAGTGATGGGACGGTTGATACTGGGGCTCCGATGCTCTGATGCAGTTTTCAAAGCACTATTGTATCCCACACTGACACTGTACCGTTGCTTGTATCGAAATGACAATACCATGTGATTGATGTTTGAAGCTTCAAACAGAGCTTTAAATGCAGTATCGGAAGGCGGGTCAGCTGGTTTGAAAAAATTGGCTCTTCCCCCCGATGCATAAAAGGGAAATGATTATCCCATCACTTCGAGGGCTGTCAGACATGCAAACGTGTGTGTGTGTGTGTGTGTGTGTGTGTGTGTGTGTGTGTGTGTGTGTGTGTGTGTGTACACTTATTTGGGATTCAGTAGAATAGTTCAGAGTCAATAGAATAGAATAGAGTCAACTGTAACCTCAACACCAAACAGAAACTGAATGCACGTAACACCTCTATTGCATTTAATCATGTATTATAGCTGGGGTCTCAGAGACCCCTAACCGAACATAAGGGTTAAACAGCTCACCCAAAATATTTTTTCAACAACTCACGTCAAATATTAATTATACTTTTATATTTTATATTATTGATCAATATGTGAATCTGTTGACCAGGCTACACATGACATGAGTTGTGGTCTCATTGGCACAAATTAATTTAGATGACATTAGATCAGATTAGATAGAACTGTACTGATCCCAGATCGATTCCACTCTTGTACATCACAGACTTCAGAAGCTTTGTTTGGTCATTTGCTTTTTCAAACCGTATATCCTCTGCTCCGTGATGATTTGTTAGATATGGTAGAGAAAACAACTCTGACCACCAGATGTCGCTAATGCGCATTGTAATGAGTAATTAACCGTTTTTTGGCACAATTTGATGAAAGCCTCAATCGCTTCAGAAAGCCGTGCTGTTTCACGGTAGCGGGAACCACGCCATTAAAACGAGGAGGGCAGTGTATTCCTTTTCTTTTTTTTTTTGGTCTTTAGGACCCAAAGAGAGATACCTGGCAGTAGCTTTCACGCTGACAAAGTCTCTTTAAAGGGGTACCAATTTGAATACTTCCTGCTGGGGGATGTTAAATGTTCTGTGTCCTGGGTGATAACAGGAAACAACAGGACATCCAACATTTGGCTGGAAACCGCTGCCTCCCTTATCACCAGACGTGGCGGGGATGTTACAGTGGTTTCGTGAGGGTGTCGGGTAGGAGCTGATTGATGTGTTTTACATGCCCCATCCCAAAGTGGCACACCCCACAGACCTGGGAACAAAAAACCCTCAGGACTTTTGTCTCATGTCTATTATGAGGCTGCTGAGCGCAACAAGCCGGTCACCAGTCTTTACGAGGGACAGCACAACTCGCCAAACTCTGCTTTTGAGCCATTCTTTTAGCAGGTCAGCCTGGTATGAGTCACCACCTCGAGTAACCTCTCACACACTTTATCATTACGGGAGGAGCGCTCGGAGGCAGCGCTCTCAAAGTCCATCTTTTTTTTTCTTTTCTTTTTTTAGATGGCTATTTCACTCTTTAATTCCTCACAATTAAATGTAGCCAAAGAACAGCCAGACAATATATTAAAGGTCCCATTCCATGGATTATTTTTATTATTTAATAATGTTTCCAGGGGTGCCCTTATAATGTTAGTATGTTTTTTAGATCAAAAATTGTTATAATTTAGAAATAAAAGGCATATTTCCTAGCCTGATTTCATTCCCTGGTTTGAACACTCTGTTTGAAGGGGCGTGTCTGCTGTGAGACTTCAGTGTAAACACCCACTGCTGTGATTGGCTGACATGCTTGCATATGAAATATCTGGCATTACATGTGGAACTATCTGGAAAACTTTTACTATTACAGCTATTATACGGTTTTACTATTACAGCTATCTGGATTAACGAATCGTGAGAAGTTTTTTATGTATTTAGATCTATTACCATTACATAAAAGGTTGCAGTGATGAGCATTGAGCAGATGACAGCCTGTTGATCGCGTGAAAGATCTTATCATTGCAACGCAGTTTCTGCACTCTCACTAATGATTTCACCAATGCAAACATGAGGTATATAAATACAGTAAGAGCTTCGTTGTGCAGTGTAACAGCGTCATTGATTTCATAACGAGTTTTGGCAAGAGTCCAGATAAACTCGCGCTGTGTCACCGACAGCAGCTTGGGCGATTGGAAAGGGATTGTTCTTTGATCGCTTTCTGTATATTAATCACAGTTTAAGTAAGATTATTTTCATCCTACTAAGAGAAACGAACGATGTGAAGAGTGATCGCTACTTCCATATTAAATCACTTACCGCTTGCTGGAATATAGTTGAAATTGCCCCCTTCGTCAGTATGAAACGCTGAGAGAAGTCTGCTTGATATTATTCCAGGTTAGAAAAACAGTCCGTGGTGAAATGGACAGAGCAAGCTAACAACTTCGAATTAAACTTTTGCGGTATCCGATTATAGATAAACATCAACCACGTCTGTTGACATTTCGCCATCAATACGCCTGTGTTCCTGTGGGCGGAGGTTACGGTTCTAGTGACATCATTAAAGAAGGAAGTAGAGGGGTGTAGTCCAATCCAGCCGTTTTTTGTAGTCAACTTCTGTTAAATAAAATATCTCGCTTGGCATTGAACTTTGAGCTTTATAATTTTACAGATATTATTTATACTCTAACAACAACATTACACACTAACTAAAGTTTGAAACATGGGATCACATAGAACGGGACCTTTAATGCAAGCATATAACTTCTCAAATTAGATGAGTCATGATTATCATTTAATTCCTCAGCAATAAATACACCCAAATATCAATCAGACAAGACAACATGGTCTGGATGAAAGGCTGTGTTTAAATCTTTAATAAGATCAGCCTGATATGCCTGACCAGCTGAAAATACCTCTGATGATGTGCTCCCAGAGGAGAGATAGCCCGCGAGCATCTCTCCGATCTGAGGTAGCATCGTATAACAGCGTGCCTTCGCACCCACGATAATCGAATCGAAGAGCTTGAGTTGCACACACACATCACAGTATGGTCTGATGACAGAAGACCTGTCGATACACCTGTGGCACATCTAATTATAGCCTCTGACACGCGCATTCCAATGACGTGCACTGTCCGAGTCTAAGTTCAAAGTCAATTCCATTGACTCGTTGCACACATATATTCACAGCTGGTCACACACAAAAGCGTTGCCCATAGCACTTAAAAAATCAAGCGCAGCATTGAGTATATCTTTTGAAAGGGAACTAAGACAAATGAAACAGGAAACTGAAAGTGAGCAAACCAAAAGTCCATGTAATATATAATTTAACTTAATTATTAAAGATAAGAGGTTGCATTCAAAATCCTTATATGAAGCTTTGTATTGCTAATGCTATATATTTGTGTTTTCCCTGTCTTTACACAGATGTCTAAGAGGATACTTGAACAACAGCTTGTCTGTTTTTGACATGGGTGAATTTAAAAACGGAAGTTTCCAAAATCAGTACTGCAGGTACTGCAACACTCATGCTAGTTTTACGGTGTTAAATACTTTTTTTATCTTTTTTTAATTTTTTATCATGGAGATCAAGTTCTGTTATTCCCCTCTACAGATATCGGGATTACAGAGCACCTCCGTGGAGTCCTGAACCCTACGACTTCACCTTGCAGTTCTGGCATGTTTTGGCTGCCAGACTAGCCTTCATCATCGTCTTTGAGGTCAGTGCTACTTCACGTTTTTGTAATCTTATTTGAGTAATGTTTTATAGCATTTGCAATGTAGTTTTGGGGAAGCTACTTTGAAACTTTAGCACTCAAATCTTCAATATATTCATAATTTTAAGTAGATAAGTTAAAGTTAAAGCTGCCCTTTGATAAAGTTACAATACGATTCAATGCACTAGTCATTAGTGACTAGT
Source organism: Leuciscus leuciscus (assembly GCF_965113295.1). Taxonomy (NCBI): domain Eukaryota; kingdom Metazoa; phylum Chordata; class Actinopteri; order Cypriniformes; family Leuciscidae; genus Leuciscus; species Leuciscus leuciscus. The sequence goes on along the minus strand of NC_138724.1, from coordinate 8,947,322 downwards.
GTAATGGAAGCCATCTGGTACAAGAGAGCTATGCAGGTAAACCTCACTCACCCTGGACTCAGGAGGTGACTAACACTAGAGGCTGTGGTCTTTAGCATTCTTGTTAACGTGCCCAACTCTCATGCCGACTATCACTGGTTCTTGGAGTGCCCTGCAAGGAACAAGTTAAAGTGGTGCCGTGACCCGGGTGGGATTGAGGTTTAGGATTGTCAGTGTAAATGTTGGCCAACCGGTACATGATAGCTGTGCATATAAACCTCATGTTGTGGTCATTAGCAAACTTGTTAACACACCTCAATTTAAGCCCTGCTCAGAGTAGGCCAAGAGGAACTAGTTAAAAAAGTATCTAATCTCACAGAGCCGGACTTTTGTCTGTTTTCCACCAAAATGTTTTCATGTTGGAAAAATAAATAGTCAAATGCGTAGTATGTTCAAATATACAGTATTCATAAAACAGTAGGCAAAAAAACTCCAAATTACCTACATGAAAGGCTGATTTAGTTGTCGTTAGCTACTCAATACAGCAAAATAATATTTAATATTTATGCATTTTTTATTGTCTGTTGTATTCTCCATAGCACCTTGTGTTTGGCATTAAGACCTTCATAGCCCACATGATTCCAGACATGCCCAAAGACCTGTGTGATCGCATGCGCAGGGAGAAATACCTAATGCAAGAGATGGTGTACGAGGCGGAACTGGAGCACCTGCAGAAAGAGCGGAAAAAGAATGGCAAACGTTATCACCATGAGTGGCCTTAGTCGTGCCTACCCATAAATACACGGATAAATGCCCACTGGAGAATCACATACCCTACCCACAAAAGCACATAAATGCTTGAAAGTGGTAAACAAACGTCTTTGCGCAACTGCAGCACAAATGTGAACACAGGCATTCATGTACGACTGTTCTGCTGCCTTGGATGGCTGGCTTTATTGATTCCATGCATGGACTGCCCACTTCAGATTTTCATTGCTGTGATAAACCAGGGAGCGGATTCAGTGTTTGTTTGGGGTCAAAACCTGATCTCCGGGTGGGCCTTTAGAACCAGGAGTTGGTACTCTGCACCAAAGAGGTTCTTCTCAGTCACATGACCCCTGCCTGAGACCTCAATTATCCTGTTTTTCCATCCTGATGATTGAGTTTACTCACTAGAGCAGTAGTTCTCAAACTGTACTGATTGGCTACTTTAAAAACAGTTGGCTAGTTTAAAGCTACACTGTGTAGGATTTTTTCCCATCTAGCGGTGAAATTGTTTGACTACCTACTGAATATTACTTTCTAGCCCCTCCCATTCCGAGGGTGTTTTAACTCCTACGGTGGCCGTATTATTTCAAATCTGCCGGCAATCACGAGTAATCTCCCCCTCACATTCGTCACGGTGCCACTGAGTGTAAAAACGCAAAAGGCGAAGCTTGAATTTCCAGGTATGTCCCTCTTTGGCACATGTATTTTCAAGATGGAGGTGCAACATGGTTGCCGCCATTCGAGCGGCTCGCTCGTATGTATTCTAAATGGCAGATTCTACGCTTACGAGAATACTTGATTAGTTGGTAGAAGTAATTACACATTAATGAGCACATATCACTTTGAAAGAACAAAGTGTTTTTTGCTAAGAATCAACTTTAAAAAATACACAGTGTAGCTTTAAGTTAATTGGCTAAAAGTAGCAAAACAGCAACCTGGCAAAAAAAAAAAAAAAAAAAGGTGGTTTGCCACATTTAAAAGTTTGAGATCCACGGCACTGGAGAAAGCTCTGATGATGTTTCATGGATATAATTGCGTAAGATCCATTTTGAGAGTGTGGAAAGAGTCGGATTCATTTGAAAGCAAGCGGAAATGCAACAAATTGTATTTCCGAAAGCACAACTGGACCTGCCTGCCTTCTCAATGGTAAAAAAAAAAAAGTCTGTTCCAGAGTACACTGCTGAAAGAGTTCAAGGTGAAGTTCATATGAAGGAGTTTCACTTTTGCAAACCCTCGCTATCTCCATGTGCCGGATCATCAACTTTTAAATCAATGGATTACAGCGTTCTCTGATACACAGTAAACTCAAGTGTGTAGGTGGGAAGTAACTTTGAAAATATTCATTGAACACGCATCCTTCCCAGCATGGCCTGCAGAGTCGCTGCTCTTTCATCTGTGTCCTATCATAGTTCTGAATGGAGCACTCGTGCGGTTGGATTGTTTACTATGCAGATGAAGGGATTTTGGAGTTCCTGTCCTCTGCTTGTCTACTTGTCTGCATCTCTGTGTGTGGCAGCTATCATCCCGCTGTGAAGCAGATCTCTACCTGGAGCCAGGCAATGTGACAACGTTTACTTACAAACATATTTACCGAATACGCCCTCTCTCTTCGCTTGCCAGCATCTCACATTGTGATTCTTGTTACAAAAGTGGTTTCTGGTAAAAAAATAAAATAAATTACCAAATAAAAATCAGTCTGTTTATGCAATTGAACAGTTTGTATGTACTACATCGCCTTGAAAAGATATGCAGATCTGTCTTTCAATACAATGTCATTTTGTCTAGGCAAAATAAATTGCCAACTTTGGCAAAATGGTGATTATAAATAACATGCATGTTATTTTTTTAATTGCATGTTGTTTCTTTGTTTTTTATTATTTTATAAAAGACTATGTCCTTGTCCATATGTCAGGTTTTGTAGCGTGTGTGAGCTGAATTTGATGTGTGAGTGTTTGTTGCTCAGCTGTGATGTATTTTGTGTGTTTATGGCTCCATCAGCCCATGTGCCCACCGACCTAAGCTCACGGAAGTGCATCTCTACAGTATATAGTACTGCATGTATGTACTGTGAATTTTCCGTATGGATAGATGACCCACTACAATTGCAAAAGTGTTCAGCATACAACCAGAGTGTGTTGAGTGAAATGCGGTGTCCAATAATGCAATGCTTCCGACATAACCTACAGAGTGCTACAGTGATGATGTATTTTTGTAGGCCAACCCAGAAGTTAGCATCACCCTGGTTCAACAAAAAGCCAATAGGATTTTTTTTCTCTCTTCTTTTGGATTAGTGTAGAAAATAAGTTACGTGACCAATAAATGTTTATGATTCTTACATGTTTTGTTCATCATGATAATCTTCTCAAATTAACAGCTTTTATTAATTTTAATGTCTTAATACAATCGCCAGAAGTAAAAAGCTAAATGTAGGCTATAAACGAGCTACTCCATGGTTGCATGTCTTCAATGTCACAACCATAGGCTTCTTAAACTCTTTCAGTCTTTATAAAATTAAATAAAACATTTTCTCAATTAAGTTAATACTTTGCAAGAATACGATTATGAACACAATGAGGCTGTGAAAGTGGATTAGTGAGTAGACAGCGTTTATGTCCCCAACAACCTCCTTAGTCCCTTTTGACCACTTGTTAGCAACTGCCTTTTAAAATAAAAACTTTTAAAATCAAAAGTGGGGTAAAACTGTTGTATTTTCTGTGATCAAATTAAAAATATCTTGATCTCGTCAACCAAATACCTTATTTCAGGCATTTAACCAAAAACCCATTCAAAAACCCCAATGACTTCAGAATGATGGAATCAGAAGTGCTAGAATGCTAACTCATTTCCAGGTTTTGACCTACAAAACTATGTCATCCTGCAGCACTAATTTTCCAGTTTGATTAATGAACTAGAAGTAATATGATTATTATTAAATCATTTTTGATTCATTATTTGATTGGAATACCAAAAATGGATTAAAATGCATATTATTTCCAAAATATTACTCGGTTACTAGACATTACTTGAGTTATGTAGCAACTATGTAGCATACTAGGCCTACTGTTTGACACATTTATCATTGCATAATGGATGCTGTTTCACATACTATTAAAAAATTGTATGCAGTATACACAAACTTTGCAGCATGAAATAAGCAGTAAGCTAATATTCCACTCCAAACATAGCCAACTACTGTAAAAATCGAACCGCATTAGCTCATATCAATCAATCCATTATTCATACAGTTAGAGCATAAAGCAGATGTGATGATAGAATTAACACTGGGACAATAGACACGTAAGACAGTTTTTCTTATTTGACATTTTGCTTTTTTGTTTTATTTCTTTGTCAATTTAAATGTTTTATTTTCTGTTTCATTTTCTTTGGGTGTGTATGTGTGCACGTTTAAATGTGCATTTATAATTGTGTGTTTGCGTGTGTGTGTGTGTGTGTGTGTGTGTGTGTGTGTGTGTGAAAGAGAGTGTTTTGTAAAGCTGATGAAGTGAGTGCTCCCAGCATGCATCTCATTCTAACAGTTTTTCAAAACCCAACGCAATGGCTATGTTCGAAATAGCATACTATCCTACAACTCATACTGTTTCTTCAGTATGTAGTTTGTATATTGTGTGAATTATGTTCATTGTGTGTATGCATGGATTATGACTTACTACATGTGATAAAATGTGCGGTATAGAGCAGTGCGTGAGATACTGTATCCCAAAATGCAATGCGCTCAACTTGACCTTACATTTTAGTTTGACAAATCCACTGAAAGTGATATGAACCATGATTCTCCTTTCTCACGTTCTGATCAACAGTGCAAAATAAACATTTTTATTTTAGAAATAACTAGATGTCACATAGTTCAATTAAATTACACATGCAATGTAATGAGGCCATGTGACCACTATGTAGCATACTACTGTTCAAAACATTTATCATTTCATAATGTGTTCTTTTAAAATATATATATATGTTAGGCATATTACAGTGTATACTATGCAGTATGCAGTACGTACTCAAGAAGTACACTAGTATCCCATTTCGAACAGTCATTGCATGTCCTCCTCAGGCCCTTTGAGTGTTTGCAGATGAGAACTCTGTATCATATTTTCCTAGCTTGAATCAAGTATTGCTTTTTTAGGTATATATTTTTGCACTTTCTATTTGCATGGGTACAGACCCCATATGGGTATAGATAATATACACTAAAAAAACTCAGAAAATAAGCTTAAATTGTGTTTTTGCCTTATAGATACTTCACTACACTGGAAAAAAGTCCAATTAAAGTTTAATTTCATGAAAACACTTTAGGAGTGTAATTTATTTCCTGTTAACTCTATTTAGGAATCACAGTTGAAATAAAAATCTATGTTAAAACTGATCACTGTGTAGTTTATTAGAACAGTTGTTCTCAACTGGTGGGTCACAACCCAAAAACTATAGTCCCTGGTCTCCTTTGGTAGGGATGTGGACAGCCCAATTTTAGCATGGTGTTTGGGTCACCATTTAGGTCAAATCAAGACCAGTTGAGAATCACTGTATTAGAAAACTAAATTTTGATTTGATGCTTTGTATGGATGCTAAGCAGGACCAGTAGTTCTCAGTAGAATGAAAATGTGAGGCTGACCTTAAACAGGAAGTAGTCTTTAATGTAACACACCGTTCTCTTGGTGTACTGTAATCTATGCATGACCTGATTTATGAGCCCAGCCCATCTTGCTCTTGACAAACCTTTGTGTTTTTTTGTGCACTTTTTACTGTGAAGTGTGCATGGCCTATATCTGCTTAAACCAGAGAAGACTGATCTGAGATCTGTACATGTTGTAGTGGTTCATCATCATGAATGATCAGCTGTTAATGGGTTTGTGGCATTCTCATTAACATTTTTACAGGCTATTGGGCAACAAATGTTATTCAGGGTTGATCAAACACGCTTGATAGTGTATAACATGTCTTCATTGAAAATGCCTGTCAAAAGCACATGAAACAATAAAAATGTTTAGAAGTAATGAGTAACAGCATGTATTATAACATCATAGTCAATGCTTAACAGATCTTACACATACTCACTGCTTTCAATTCTAAGAATGACTTCCTGCAACATCAATCATTAGTCTAATTCAAAGCAATGCAATTGTGACTATTAAAAAGATGGATGCTATTTTGCTGTAAAATTTCACTGCTTACGTTTAAATTCAAAATTCCATTTCAGAGTTCTGTTCAATTTACATAATGCATATGTATGATATTCAAATGGCAGAGAGACTCTAGTACGTAGGCTCTGTGTAGAGCCAATGGGCCTTATTATGAAGCATGAGCAAAATTATTTTTGGTGTACATTTTTTTGCAAAGCCATTCTGACTCAAATTTACAGATTCATGAATGTGTTCATATTTTGGCATATCGACAAATAGATTCTTTTGGATGTATGCAATATGTCAAAGTCTGAGAAGGGAGTTTACAAGATCCCACAGCGCACATGTGATTCATGGGTGAGGATTATGTTAATTTTGAATGAGTTTGCATGTATGGTGTTGAGCTGAGGTTGGGTCTTGACAAAAATATTTTTCTCTGATATTAGGGTTAGTTTTGGCAAGTTTTTTTTTTATAGAAATTTAGCAGATTTAAGGTGCAGTAAGCGATTTCTGAGAAACACTATTGATATTTGAAATTGACACCCAAAAAAGCACACCACTACCCAATAGAAACACTCCCCTTCCTTTATTGTGCCGCCCTCGAAATAACAAACACACGATGCAATGTCTAGCAACAACAGTATACAACAGCATATCTTGGTTCTATGAAACACAGCAAAACCAATGTTACTCATGTATTAAGCAGAAACAAAGCAACCTCTGCATCTGGTTTTAGGCCTTGTCTCTCTGTAATCTCTCCATCACTGGAAAGCTTTTCCAATATAAATGCAGGTCTTAGCTCTTGCCTTCTTTTTCCAATTATATTCCTCTGACATTTTCCTCTTTGGTAATATCTCAGCCATCTCTCTTTCTGCAGTCTTTCTACAAATATTCTGCTTATAATTCTCTCTCCTCCCCATCATGAGGCATATAATATGCCCCGATTGTTGATTGGCTACAAGAGTGTTGTGGCGCTTTGTGGATTGGTGAATCTCCTATTTACACAGCCAGGACTATGTACAAACACTTTTTTTTTTTTTTTTTTTTTTAGCACACCCACAAAACAGACATCTAGCAAATATTCACAAAAATGTTTTGATTAAATTTGTCAACCGCATTTCTCAGAAATCACTTACTGCACCTTTAATTTGAGCACTGCCAGTATATGTAATGCCTGTTACAGAATGTGCAATTTCGGCAATCCTGTAAGATCATTACAAATCACACTGTACGACATGGATCTAATAAACCTGGGTACGACATGTATGTATACTGTATGATGATGACATCTGTTGAATCGTAAGCTATGACACAAGTTAGTATAGAAGAATAGAACATCATCAGCATGCCCTATTGGTAAACAAATAGAGCAAGATTAATCGCACTTTGGCAAATGTGGTTTTTATGTGCACTGAAAAAAAAGAGTAGGAAGCGAAAGAGGAGAATATGGACATGGCTAGGAAAAAGAGGCCAACTTGGCATGCCAATTTTGTAAATGGAGCTTGAGGTAAGTAGGTTAAGTTTTTAGCGTAGTTTTAAGTTTTTGTTGTGGTGATCAATATGCCACTTCACTTCATTTTTATTGGATATTCAGCATACAGTAGTAACAGCAAAAACATTTTGAGATGACACTGTCAGAAAATTATCGCAGGCTATCTTTCCTCGCAAGACAATGACAAAGGCCATCTTTGAACCTCTCTCGCTGTACAACATAGGACCACCATTTCAGAGTCACGAAATCGCTACGATTGGTCATCTTTTGTCTGGGACAGCCCAAAATCATACAATGTGTACCAGGCATTACAGTTGGAGATTGCGAATCGTTAGGGGTAAGGATTGGGATTGAAAGGTTCAAATAGTGGTTAGGGCCGAAGGTTAGAATCCAGAAATTTGGTTTAGGGTTAGTTTAGAGTCAAGTTTAGAAATAGAGATTTGAGTTAAGAGTTTAAAATTAATGTGACAGGTTAGGGTTACTTAAGAATAGGAGGTAGGGTCATGGGTTACGATCAGGGTTGGGGGTCAGATGTATGGTTAAGGGTTAGAAGTAGGGATTCAAGGGAGAAAGTAAAGTTGAGTTTTAGGCAGAGGTGCTCATTCCTGTTCCTGAAGATCGACCTTTCTATAGAGTTCCAACCTTGCTCCAACACACCTGTTTGCGATTAGCAAGTGTTCCTGAAGATCCTAATCAGTTGTTTCAGGTGTAATTGAATGAGGGAAACTTTGCAGGAAGATAGATTCCAGGAACAGGAATGAGCACCCCAGGTTTTAAGATGTTGATCCAGGAGCACATTCTAACTGGCAAATTAACAGTCACCTTGAATAATATTCAATGCAACTCTGAATGACACCACATTATTTAATTTTTTATAGTTATGATATAAAGGCTGTTTATGAGATCCTTTGTTTATGATGTCCTGGTTTACGTGTAACGCAAATAACAGTATGCATACAATAATTGTACAAAACATGTATGTAACATAGATTTGGATCACACTTTTCTGTAATAAAATATTGATTGTATCTTTTAAATTAAATAACTGATGTATTATTTGACTTCATTGACCGTGTATTTACATTTATGATACTGAACTCAAAAAGTTACAGCTTTACTTGAACTTGACTAGTTTCATTTTGGTCAAAGGCAGCATTAGTATAAGCATTTTCCTGCAGGTTATCACTACTGCTGTTGACCGTCTCCATTTTTAGGACACCTTCCTGGTCTGGATGTTTCTCCCATGCCTTACCAAAGTCTCCCAAATCCTAATAGAAGCAAAGAAAGGTTCAGTGTGCATTCAGACAACTCAAAGGCACATTCTAAAAGACGCTCTGTACCTCTTTGTCTTCACTAAAATCTGTGTGTTTGAATCTCTCAGAGCAGAAGCAGATCACGTCCTTCACTGATCGAGTCATACCTGGCTTCAACTTTTTGGGGTCCATTGGTCCTGCAGACACCAGAATTGTAGTTATATACAACAATTTATCTAATTCCTCAAAATAAAACTCCTTTCTCAGTTCACCCAGACCATTTATTGTGCAGAAAACTGGTACATACAGTACATACAGAAAGCATACTGGTTGGAATGTCAGGGTGAATTAAGATTGCTCACATTGTTGGACAACTTGGCTTATCCTGTCACAGTTAAATAATATGGAGGAAGAAAGACTGGCTGTGTCCTAATTCACACAATATGCGTCCTAAATAATATGCAAGATAATATGACGTTGGAGGTGGTAAGACATATCCTACTTCTGACCTCAAAGTGTTGCAGTCATGCTGTGCTGCAAAAAAACACAGAACGTCTCGGTTACATATGGTAACCCTCGTTCCCTGAGGGAGGGAACGGAGACGTACGTCGTGGTGAACGACGAATAGGAATCTCGCTAGAGAGGCCAATCTACTTCGAGTGAAACTAAAACAAGCCAATACACATTGGCGTGCAATCATTTGCATCAGCTGCGCAGCCTCGCATCGCGGGTATTTAACGAGCAGCTGGTGCGATTGCACTTCAGTTTTTTGCTGAGGAGCCAAGCCTGAAAAGCTGGTCGCCCCGGCGGGTAGCAGCGGATGTGGCGATGGGACGTACGTCTCCGTTCCCTCCCTCAGGGAACGAGGGTTACCATATGTAACCGAGACGTTCCCTATCGTCCGGTCACTACGACGTACGTCGTGGTGAACGACGAATAGGAATCCCTACCAAAGCGCCACAGCTGCTGCACCCCATCCAGCGCCCTGTGTAAGCCTCTACACCTTCTTGCCTGGAAGGACGATAGGAGAGGGCTTACATCGAGAGGACCCGTCACTGTTGTTCCGTGATAACCCAAACAGTGAGATATTGGATAACACTGGGAAAGCGTTCCCGAACTGAGGGAGGGGAACGCTGCGAGAGCCACATTCTTAAGGAGATTTATGTGGGAATGGACATATGGACTAACCCGAGGGTTGTACTGCATATGAGTAATGGGTGACTTAGCCCAAGGGAAAGACACGGGCTTCCATTTAGGAGCAGCCGTGGAGAATATACACATATTGGATCCCCGTAGGGTCACACATATGGGACCCAGCCTAGACCCGGTTCTCAAGAATTCAGCGGATAAAGGCCTGGCACCGGACACTCCGCCATGTCCGGGCCGAGGGTGTTTGGAGGACTCAACAGGTTTTGACTCTGGAGTAATAAGGGTGCACAGTAGGATACAGCAAGCCGACAGAGCCGGTACTCACAGTGCTTCTACCCGTTCAGGGAGAGAACACGGGAGGACACGGGCTCTACACGTAGGCTATAGAATCTAGCGAACGTGTTAGGTGTCGCCCAGCCCGCAGCTCTACAGATATCTGTTAGCGAGGAGCCACGTGCCAGCGCCCAGGAGGATGCAACGCCTCTCGTGGAGTGTGCATGCAACCTGAGCGGGCAGGGCACGCCTTGAGCTTGGTAAGCCAAGGCGATGGCATCCACTATCCAGTGGGCCATCCTCTGCTTGGAGACAGCCTTTCCCTTCTGCTGGCCTCCGAAACAGACAAAGAGCTGGTCTGAGGTCCTGATGCTTTGAGTTCTGTCCACGTACATGCGCAGAGTGCGAACGGGACAGAGCAAAGCCAGGGCTGGGTCTGCCTCCTCCAGGGGCAGCGCTTGCAGGTTCACTACCTGATCTCTAAAGGGAGTGGTAGGAACCTTGGGCACATAGCCAGGCCGGGGTCTCAGTACAACTCTAGGCACGATTCGTCGACCGAAAATGCTTGCAGGTCCCCTACCCTCTTGATCGAGGCCAGTGCGATCAGCAGCAAAGTCTTCAAGGAGAGAAGCTTTAAGTCTGCTGACTGCAAAGGCTCAAAGGGAGCATCCTAAAGTGCTCGAAGCACCAGGGAAAGGTCCCAAGAGGGTATGGAGGGAGGACGAGGAGGATTTAATCGTCTCGCCCCCCTAAGGAACCTGACGACCAGGTCGTGCTTTCCTACTGTTTTGCCATCTATGTGGTCATGAAATGCTGAAATAGCAGCAGCATGTACTTTAAGGGTGGAGGGAGACAGCCTTCGCTCCAGCCCTTGCTGCAAGAAGGAAAGCACTGACCCTATCGAACATCTTCGGGGGTCCTCTTTACGGGAGGAACACTAATCGACAAACCGGTTCCACTTCAAGGCGTACGCACGTCTCGTAGACGGCGCTCGCGCAGAAGTGATGGTGTTAAGTACCTCTGGGGGTAAGTCACCTAGAACCTCCGCGTCCCGTCCAGGGACCAGACATGGAGTTTCCAGAGGTCCGGACGTGGGATCCTTCCTCAGAGGAATGGGCCAGGGAGGGACTGTCACGAGGAGCATGAGTTCTGGGAACCAAGTCCGGGTGGGCCAATAGGGAGCCACCAGAAGGACCTGCTCCTCGTCCTCCCTGACTTTGCACAGGGTCTGTGCAAGTAGGCTCACTGGGGGAAATGCATATTTGCGGAGGCCCCGGGGCCAGCTGTGTGCCAGTGCATCCGTGCCGAGTGTTCCCTCGGTCAGGGAGTAAAACAAATGGCAGTGGGAGGTCTCTGAGGAGGCAAACAGGTCTACCTGAGCCTCTCCAAACTCTCTCCAGATCAGCTGAACCTGGGGGGTGGAGTCGCCATTCTCCCGGGAGCACAGCTCGTGATAGCTCGTCGGCCACATGGTTGAGCACACCGGGGACATACATGGCTCGAAGCGACCTCAGATGCTTCTGACTCCAAAGGAGGAGATGGCGGGCGAGTTGCGACATGTGACGGGAGCGTAGACCACCTTGACGGTTGATGTACGCAACGGTTGCAGTGTTGTCCGTACGGACCAGCACGTCTCTGCCCTGAAGCTGCCTTTTTAAGCGGCTCAGAGCGAGACGTACTGCAAGCAACTCGAGGCAGTTGATGTGCCAATGCAGTTGGGGGCCCGTCCACACCCCTGATACTGCATGCCCGTTGTACGTGGCACCCCAGCCGGTGGCAGAGGCATCTGTGAACGCCACAGCATGCCTGGACACCTGTTCCAAGGGGACTCCTGCCCGAAGGAACGAGGGATCTGACCACGGACTGAAGGTCTGGCGGCACTCCGGTGTGATTGCCATCCGGTGAGTGCCGTGATGCCACGCCCATCTCGGGACTCGGCCGTGAAGCCAGTGCTGAAGCGGTCTCATATGAAGCAGCCCGAGCGGAGTTACCGCTGCTGCCGCTGCCATATGCCCCAGGAGCCTCTGAAAGAATTTCAGTGGGACCGCCGTCCTGCCTTTGAACGTGTTCAAGCAGTTCAGCACCGACTGAGCGCGTTGCTCTGTGCGACCGAATCCAACTCCATACCGAGAAAAGAGATCCTCTGCACGGGGGCGAGTTTGCTCTTTTCCCAGTTGACCTGAAAGCCCAGCTGGCTGAGGTGCCTGAGCACGAGGTCCCTGTGTTCGCATAACTGATCTCGAGAGTGTGCTAGCATGAGCCAGTCGTCGAGATAGTTGAGAATGCGAACGCCCTGTTTTCTCATGGGAACAAGGGCCCCCTCCGTGACTTTCGTGAAGACACGGGGAGACAGGGCCAGCCCGAAGGGCAGGACCTTGTACTGATATGCTCGACCCTCGAACGCAAAGTGCAGAAACGGCCTGTGTCGAGGAAGAATCGAGACATGAAAGTACGCGTCCTTCAGGTCGATCACTGCAAACCAATCTTGAGGACGGATGCATTCGAAAATGCGTTTCTGCGTGAGCATTTTTAATGGTAGCTTGAGAAGGCTCCAATTCAAAACTCGCAGGTCCAAGATCGGTCGTAACCCACCACCTTTCTTGGGTACAATGAAGTAGGGACTGTAGTGCCCTGACCTCATATCGGCTGGAGGGACCGGCTCTATTGCGTCCTTCGCCAGTAGGACTGCGATCTCCGTGCGCAAGACATGGGCATCGGCTGCTCTCACTGTAGTGGAGTGGATGGCCCGAAACTTGGGGGGACGCCGGGCGAACTGAATCGCATAGCCGAGCCTGATGGTTCGAATGAGCCAGCGAGACGGACTGGGGAGCGCAAGCCAGGCTCGCAGAGACCGTACAAGCGGGACCAAAGGGACCGTAGGCGTACCCGGAGTGGGGCAGCGAGGTGGAACACAGGGGCTCGGCTCGGGAGGCTCTCTCTGGGAGGCGGCCCGTAGCGGAGTCTGAGTGTGCTGTGCAACACTTACCTGGTTCCACGAGGCCGGAGGTGCAGGAGGCGGCTTGGTTGCGTTCTCGAACTGCACACTGCTGCCTGCTGGCGATAGAAGAGGCGGATGAGAGTGGTGAGGATTCTCTCCCCCCACTGCTCTCCGGGCCCTCTTCGGACCCAGAGACGGAAGAAACTGCTCTTTTATTGAAAATTTGGGTACCGCTGGTTTTGAGGCCAGCGGCGGAACAAAAACAAAAGGAAAACAAGAATTTTCCACCCCGCCCTCTTCCGGGGGATGGAGCGATGCGGTCATCGTCTCCTGGAGAGCAGTCCCTGCCATCTCTGGGTCGCCCGTCCTAGGGCCGCTTGTTCCTGGCTTTCTCCGCCCTTCTTGGCGGGGTCCTGGACGGGCGGGGCGGCCCGCCTGCGACTGGCTCCACGGCGCCGTTTAGATGGAGGCTGCTGCGGCGGCGCGGGAGCAGGGGCAGATGCAGGAGGCAGCCCTCGGCGACGAGCAGACTGAGGGGCCGCAGGCGGTGGGGTGGGGGCAGCAGCTGGCCGCCGCGGCAGGATATGTTTGATGGCCTCAGTCTGCTTTTGTACAGCCGAGAACTGCTGGGCGAAGTTCTCGACCGCGTCGCCGAAGAGGCCGGTCTGGGACACGGGGGAGTTAACCCCCTGAGGTCGGCTGTATCGCCGGCGATACCAGCTCGCTTTTTTTTTTATCAGTGTAAAAGAAACTCATAAATACTCTGTTGACTTTGATTTTCCATAGGAGTTTCATACATCAATCGATTCTGTTAAATGTGTATTATTTTTGTGTATACTCACAATAAAAACAAAGTGTTGTGCTTTTTGCCAAATATAGAAAAATAAACACAAAGCGACTTCTCTGCCAGTGAAGTCCATTCTGAAACGCGTCCGAAAATGAACAATAACTCAGCGAATACTCAGTCAAACAGGCATACAGACACACAGGCATGAAGCTTGAATTCTCTTCTTTTAAATTAAGTAATTTATATAAAAAACTAATATTCTCATCTTGTGAAATCTGTATTAAAAGAGAGCGATTCCAGTCGAGCTCATTACAGCTCATTCAAATGTAATGTGACTCCGCCTACGGAGAGCGCGCGCTATTCAAACGCAAATGAATGAGGCCATCCACGCAAACCTGTGAACGCCCCCATATCAGCTCGAGAAAACACAAGTTTATTCAGATCATTACTTGTTTACACCGTCTCGCAGCGCTGTGAGGAATAATAATAATGGAAAATGTCCCTCAGAAGTGCGGGTATATCGAGGAGCAAGGATCCGACTGAGCTGAGGAAAACCGTAGTAAGTTTTTTTCCATCTCACATATATCGCGTTTCTGTTTTGTGAATGAATGAACGGCAGAGATGCGCGCTGTTTACCACAGCTCGCAAAAAGACAGTTTAAATTTAAATCGCGTGTGTGAATGAATGATGATGTTTTAGCAAATTGTATTGCTATACTGAGATGAGTAAAAATCGACTGAAATATGTTGAAATAAAATGTAGGCTATTTGTATAAGCAACGTATTAAACTGCAAATTAACATGTATATGCCCTAATATTTCATAAAAACAACGTTACAGTCAGGCGAAATATGAAAGACAACATTTTGTTGACTAGATTTGGGCGATATTCGTCGTTCACCACGATGTACGTCGTAGTGACCGGACGATAGGGAACTTGGAATTCTCCCATCTCCACTTGAAAACAACCATTGGAATTTCATTTTAGTCACTATCATCTAGAAAGGGACGTCAAATGATGCTTCTCCTTGAAATCAGAGTTGATCGATCTGCCCCAACTTTGTCCAACTTTAAGCATTGTACCAGTGGGCATTTTCAAGTAGTGAAGTTATCTGAAAAGTAGTTTTAACAATACAGAACTGTCATTAATTATGTAACGGGAGCGAGCATTGCATCAGTGTCTGACGCTACAAGGGAAACTCAGTTTCTCCAAATGCTGAAGCCTGAAGTTTAAACAAAGGTTGCGCTCAAGGACCACCAGAATGGCCATTGCATGCTTTAAGTTCTAAATTGTTTACGTTCACTTAAAACATAACTGACTGAATTGTGAGTACAATACTGAATACTTGCCAAAACCGGCATTTTGACATTATTTTGTGTGTATTTGACTGTTTAGGCACGATATGCAGTGAAAAAGAAGTATATTTTGTACAGCGAGGCAGCTTTATGTTTGCACACTTTGGGTGTGAGCACAAAATCTGCGGGAATGAGTAAAATTATGCGCAATACGCAAAATTTTATACACGATAGAATATACGAAACCAGCTACTATTTCTCGCTCTCTCATCTCTCAAACAGTGAGTTGACACACAAACCCTCCTCCCCTCACTCACTTGTTTAAAACATCAACAATATTCATCTTGAGCAAATGAAACGGCAAATGTCGGAGAGATGAGAGAGGGGAAAAAAGTGCAGCTGGTATTGTGTATTCTGCGGAAAAATAATATTGAAAGCGTTTCGATATTACATTACACTACATTGCACTTAGATTTTTAAATTGGACGCTATCGATATGACGGTATTTAATATTCGTATTTTGGTTTGCCTTTTTTTGGCTCTGGGAAATAGTCTTTTGGAGAGTTACTCAAACATTGGGCCTGCAACGACGGAAGTGAACCGAGGCCATGCCCACCCTTCATCACCTATAACCAGCTAGAGCTCTTGGAGTTGCGGCTTTCAGCTTCGGGTGGATTTGTTCCTGACGTCTATCTGTCGGAAATCAATTTTAAGATCAGGAAGAGAGGTCGCAGAGGAGGTGCAGTGACATACCTGCAGTGATAATGGGAAATGTCCGCTCTGTGGTTAAAAAAGTGGATGAATTGTCTGCTCTTGTGCGGTACGAACACAGAAGCGCTGTGTGTACGAACTACGTGAACTCACTCTTAGGGCCATACAGAAGAAAATTAATAGTTGAATAAAGTCATTATTTTAGTTTTTTTTTTTTTTTTTTTTGCACAAAAAGTATTCTCGTTGCTTGATAAACTTATGGCTGAGCCACTGTAGTCACTTGGACTATTTTAAACATTGGCTTTACTAACTTTCTGGCCCGGCAAGTTTCGATCCCATAGAAGCCTATGGAGGAGTGATCCAGCTCTCAGATTTCATCAAAAATATCTTAATTTGTGTTCCGAAGATGAATGAAAGACTTACGGGGTTGGAACAACATGAGGGAGAGTAATTACTGACAGAATTTTCCTTTTTGGGTGAACTAACCCTTTAAGTGATTATCAGTTTTAAGGAAAACATATTTAGCAAGAGGATAATGCTAATGGAGCTGCTGTGAAGGATGAGACAACACCAAATATATCGGACCCAACAGCAAAACCACAACATGTAATTGTTATTATTTGTTTCATATGCCAAGAAATTAGCCATATAAAAAAAGATTAAAAAAAGATGTGTGTAAAAAGATTGATGTATGACTTCTTTAAAATAACTTTGATAGGACTATTCGCAGCTCTCAGAATCTTTGGTATGAATGGTCTTTATCTCTGAAAGCAGCAGATTTTTTATTGTTAGATATACAGTAAATAACTCAAGGTGTTTTGTCGCTGTCAGTATGTGATTGAATAGATGAGCCGAACATGCTCCAAATTTGAGCCACTGTTTGGCAGTGCAACATCCGTTCCCCAGAAAGTCCGCTGCGATGTTCATGTCCCTTGGAATGTGAACTGCTCTCAGCGAAAGAAACCTGTCTTGAGCCCAAAGGAGGAGGCGGTGCGCATGCCTGTCGAGGGTGCGCGACTGCAAGCCTCCCTGGCGATTTACATGGGACACCACTGCCATGTTGTTTGTCCTGACAATGACATGACAGCCCATCAGGGCCGGGAGAAAATTATCCAGGGCCAGAGAGACGAATTGCAACTCGAGGCAATTTGTGTGCCACGGGAGAAGCTCGCCCGCCCAAACAGTGCATGCCAGTCTGCCCTCGAAGACCACACCCCAACCAGTCAAAGAGGCGTCCATCGTGACAACCTGGTGACGGCAAACTACACCCATCATGACCCCCTGAAGTAAAAAGGGGGAGTCTTTCCACCTCCAAAGAGCGCAAAGGCAACTACGCGACACTCAGCAGGCGGAAGGCAGACCAAGAAGGGCGGATGCCCCTGAGTTTCATCCACCACAGGAATGGTCTCATGAAGGAAACCCAAGGGCACCACAGGAGAGGCTGCTGCCATGAGCCCCAGAAGCCTGCGACACATGCCCACCGCTACATGATGGCCGAGCGTGAAACGGGCTAAGCACACACGGAGACTGGAAAATCGAGCAGGGGCCAGACGGGCCTGCATCGAGAGAGAATCAAGTTGGACACCCAGGAAAGTGGTCTGCTGAGAAGGAGTTAAGACACTCCTCTGAGCATTCGACCTGAGACCAAGAGACCGGAGGTGGTGGAGAAGGACGTCCCTGTGACGACACACCAACCCTCTGGAATGAGCCAGAATGAGCCAGTTGTCTAGATAATTTAGCACACGGATGCCCTGGAGCCTCAAGGGGGCCAGAGCTGCATCCATGCACTTGGAGAACATCCGCGGAGCCAGAGCTAGACCAAAAATGAGGCGCAGACCCCATCCTTCTTTGGGACGAGGAAGTAGGGGTTGAAGAAACCGCGGTTCAAGTCTGAAGGCTTACCTGAATTTTACTAAACCAGAGGTTTAGTATAATGAATAATAATAATAATAATAATACGTTTAATTTATATAGCGCCTTTCCCAAGCTCAAGGACGCTTCACAATAACAGTAAATAACAAGCAGTTTACACATAAACAGACAATTGACATTTGCCCAGTCCAAGTAATGAGCGATTGCAGTTGCAAATCGCATTACATTTGCAATACAAACATAAAAAAACAGAGGCAACAAACATTAATTACAGACAGCATGGTGGGCAGTTGGAGTGAAGATGCAATAGATTATTGGTACCTAAGTTGAGATTGTGACTGTGTTATGTCAAGTTAACATTTTCATGAATGATAATACTGATTAAACAAATGTGATGTAATGCCACCTTTATACTCAAAAACATCTATAGAGGATGCATTACATATGTATTACCTTATTCAAATTGAAATGAGTGACCATTTTAGAGGGTTCACACACGGGCCTCTGTTCGGGCTAATTCAGAGTTGTTTATGATCAAAGTTATACAACTCCAATTTAAGTTACTTTTGGGTGCAATAACTTTTACATTGAATGTCAAGTCTGTGTTTTAGCACCAAAAAAAAGGGTATGTGTCCAAAGAGTTACATGACATAGGCTTAATCGTTTACATCTCTGGTTCACCCCAAACAAAGATAAAACCTTACAGTTATATCACAAAATCTGGATTCCATAAGTATGTAATCATGTCAGTGCAATTTAGTCAAGTCCAATGGATTCATAGACCCAGAAAACATGGGGTTGGACACCAAGATTACTTGGCTAGGTCAAATAATGAAGGAATTAGGATATTTTAAGGGCTTCCTCCCCATCTTAGACACCATCTTGAAAATTACACCTTTCTAGTGGTCAAACTTTGGTAAACTTTCAGTATGTTATTAAGGACACCTAATACTACAAAAAAAAGCTGAGAAACCTTTTGTTAGAATTTTTTTAGGGTTAGGTGTTTTTTCCCCATATGTGCAGCCGCCTATAATGAAATGTTGCTCTCACCCGTCAGCAGTGTGATAAGTAGGCCTGATGCTATAGTGCCAATAAAGCCCACTGCACTATAGTACAGATAGGACATGGAGTACCATGAATCAGCCAGCCAATACCTGAACACAAGACAGAGATCATTTACATCATATTAATTCTATTCAATTCACACTCACAATTTGTATAGCGCTTTTCACAATGCACATCGTTTCAGTCCACATTACAGTTTAAACTAGTGATCTGTCATCAGAGGTAACTGTCTAAGTAATGTATTTCAGAAATGTACATATACAAAATCACAGTCAAAATCACAATGTGATAATTTAAGGTGGAAACAATGAGCTCATTGAAGTAATGAATACTTGTTAAAGGTACAATATGCAAGAATTTTTGCCGCTAGAGGGCGCTACATTCCAAACAACAACAACGGCGTAGCTTGATGACGATGTGAAGGAGCGTGGAATGATGGGAACTGTCGTTTTAAACTCCACCGTGGATGTAAATCAGTCAGACGGGAATCGAAAAATCATGTTCATGGATGAGGCTAAGTTCTATTTTTATAAATGTTGCGTTTAATGACATGCTTTTTGTGGCGAGGGGGGCGTGGTTCAGCGCGGTCTGTGATGGGAGAGAAAAGAGACGAGCAAGTAGGTCAAGTGCAAATGCACCTGTGTCTTATTGCAGTGATCGGCGTGGAGAGACCGCTTATAAGCCGCGCTGGAACGAGAGAGAGACTGGAGAGAAAATTGGACGCAGAGGAAGAAAACCGGTGGATCCAAGCTCTCATTTTTGAACTGTTTTGTGCCGTCGCGGTTGCCACAGTGAATGCGCGTTGTGCGCGGCTTTTGTTTGTTTTGCTTTATTTTAATAAAGTACGAGTCCCAGTCACGACGACGCGTCTTCTTCCTTCCTGACTCTTAAACCTCATCACACTTTTATTTCATTAAAATGAATTAACCGCAAGAAAAGTAAGGTTTAAAACTTCATAGATGTGACTGTATTTGTTGAATTCATTGTTGTGATAACGCTGCGCAGTTTTACATGTTCTAAACAATTGTTGTAAAAGTACATTCGAACATGCCCACATCATTTGCCAAAATACTGATTAATCTTTATGTATAACACATGCTATGTTTATTTACATGGCCATAAACACCAGACGTGATAAACAATGTCAATAAACTAAACACAAATCTAAAGCAATAATACTTTCCTTACATAAACATAACTATTACCGAATGCTACATTTGGAAAATATAAAATTAAGCATGCTTTGTCGACAGAACCAGCTGCAATCGGTAAAGAATAATTGTGTACCATAACGACTGCCAGAAACAAGCTAAAGTTTGTAGCTTGATAGACGCTACAACTACAACTTCCGCATTTGTCCAGGACTCCACGCAGTACGAGCGGAAACCGAGGGTGACGCGGATATGACGCAATTGACTGGCGACTCCCAGCTCACCCCTGCTCTAACGCCCCGTTTCCTTGGTTAAAATCGCAATTTTCTCACGATTTAAAAATAGTTGGAAACATTTGGGATATTGTAAGTAATCAACTTAACAAAATATATAACACTGGCCTTGAGATTTTGGGATATTTTAATGCAAAATTCTTACATATTGTACCTTTAACAAATGATTATATGATATTATAATGAAAGTGCAGCATGTTTTACATTTGTACTGTAAAAAATAGGACTGTCAATTGATCTTTATATTATATTATAAGAACTTCATTTCAATCATGACAACTTTTGAAATAGTTTTAGCATCTTATTTAAAATGGCAAAGTTAAAGTATTTGGTCTTGCTGGACTACATCTGCTACACTGCTGCTGTACTGACTAAAGGTCCTTGCACACTGAGTTCGAAATTTTCGTATGCGTTTTTTCGTATTCGTCATGAATTGTCAAAACACCTATCAAGATGCTTGCTACGGATGCAAAAAACGCAGAAAATAAAACCTGATCCGAATTTTTATGACGGACGAAAGTTTCGGAGGCAGTGTGTAAGCGTGATTGACATAAGGTGAGGTCGTATTTATTTTTTAACGTGCGGAAATTTCAGACTTTACTGTCAATAGATACACAGACACACTTCTGTGAGCATGTAAGATATGCTGCTGCTGCTGCTGCTGCTGCTGCTGCATAAATAGACATACATAAATCCTGTAGCAGATCTAGGCAGGAGGAGCTGGAGGAGGTGGAGGGGTTCAGAGGAACTCTTATATAGTGTTCTTCAGGACTACCCTACAATAGTGTTCTTCAGGACTACCCTACAACAGACACTGGCTGCAGGATTAGCAATCAGTTTGTGCCATGCAGCAATGATGTAATTGCTTGCAGACTGCATGTTAAGGTCCTGTACCCTCCAGAGTTTCATGACTGAACTAGATATTTATTCCTTATAAAAAGGATAGAAATAATCAATGTCAGAATATGTAATAATCTACTTTAATTTTATGTTGGTCATCAAGTCTGAGATAATATTTTACAGAAATTACATTCTTATTTTCTAGGACAACTGAGTGCACTCTTGCACCCCATGAAATGGTTTGACAAACACAAATTTCCTTCCACAAAAGTGGGGTCTTCGGTATTTTAACTTCAGAAGAATGATAAAAGCACATTGCACCTGTCAGAGGAGAGAGCGCTCACGGTGAGTGATGTTTGGTTGGATCCATCAGCTGTGATGCTGAAGTTGCAGCTTGCAGTGCTGAGTTCAAGAGGATATGTGTTATTGCTGGGTGCTGGATAAATGAAAGCCCCCACACCAACCCAGAATGAGAGACTGATGCCCACAATCAATCCCCCAAATGCCCCCTAAAGATAAAGACCAAAAATCACAAAGGATGTTAACAATATGAACTTTAGTAAAGCACAAATTAAAAAGTAATTCATGTTTTATTTTGCATGAAAATGTGCATGTAAAAATTACATGAAAGTACATGAAAAATGATTTCAATGCTTTTGCACTCTCTGGCAAAAGTTGTGCGTTCCCTGAGAAACTTTGAGTTTGCTCGCAAAATCTTTGTGTTCCTTCGCAAAAACATTTGCTTTTACTCCCATCTCATATATTTTTCCCATCAGGTCCCTTTAGCGGCTCTGTAACATTTTTTATACTCATTCATTATTTCTATTTAAATGGAGGTTCTGCAGATAAATAGGGGAACATTTATTTTGTTAAAATTTGATCTCAAGCTTATGAAAATTTAAAAAACAAGATTTTTGTCTTATTGATTTGTACATTATACCAAAAAAAAAATATCGTCACCTTCCTAAAATAATTGCCTAAGTCATTTTTCAGGTTTCTCAGAATACACACAAAAAATGAAAAATAACTTCAGAGGTTCGTTCTTCTTGATGCAGCTCCCATCTTGAAAAGCTTGTAAAATTGCCTTTTAAAAATTAAAAATTGCTTGTAAAATCTTTTGACTTAGGCCAAATAAAACGGCCTAAGTCAGACTCTTGACATAGGCCATTACACTACAGGGGTAGAACTGCATGATCTGTTCAACTGAGGATGTGGGGATTTTACCAGAGGTGGCCAGCATCATGAGGAGATGACTCATGCAAAAAAATAATTTTTGTCAAAAAATGACTTAGGCAATTATTTAAGGAAGGTGACGATATGATGTAGACTTCATAGAAAAAAATGTTCTAGCCCTAGCTTTAATATAAAATGCTGCATAAATACACATGAAGTTTTTTTTGTTTTTTTTTAAACCTCTTCAACAATTACCAGCTATGATATTTAAAATTGTACAAAGTAAAAATAGGAGATTTTACCATTATAAAACATTGAATATTGCATTTGATGTATGAGCAACATTCAAAGTTGACAAATAAAGTATTATTCTAAAATTCAATGTCATTGGTAAATGAGATGTAAAAATTAAACGTTTATAAAAAATTTTTTTTTGCTGTTGTTTCAGATGTCTCTAGTACTCCAAAATTGAGAGAAAACAAAAAGTTAAATCCAACCATTCTACATGTCTGACTCTGTACCCTCCTTCACAAGTCTGGTATGAAAGTTTAGATTAACCTTTAGGTTAGTGACAGGAAACAGGATTCCAAGAGAAAACAGGCCCAGCATTGGGCCTCCGCACATGCCATGGATACTGAGGGCCGCCTGAGGCACGAGAGGAAAAAGATACTCAACGACAGGAAATTAAGCAGGAACAGATAATCTGAACCCAAATGAGAATCCCATGAGCCACATACCTGAACAATTCCTCCCATATATGAAGCACCCACGGCCATAGTCGTGCAGGCCACCCCAAACACCACACCTGAGCATCAGCAGACAATTAGTCAGTGTAGTTAATGAAATTAAGTAGTTCTTGCTTAGTCAAGCAATACTATTACTATTCTTATATTTAGGGTTAGTTAAAACAAACCCCTAACCCTAAGTATGAAAATTTGGCTCATCGCACACCATTTGTGTGACTTAAAGAAAAAAGATTAGAGGAGAGTTATTTAAAAGTTTTCACCTTATGAAAAATATAAATAATAAAATACATTAGAAGCAATATCTAAAGAACAGATATGCATCTGCACAATCAAATGTACCACTAGATTAAGGCATTTCTAATCTTGTTGTCAATTCATTACAGTAGATCTTGATGTGAAACCATATGGTTCATCAACTTCCATTTGTGAAAAAGAAGTGTACTGAACTGTATTAAATGTGTATTTACAGTAATCTTAAAAGTATATAAAAAAAGGGACTTGCATATAATAGAAAATTAATCAAACAAAAGCCACTTAAGCACTTAAAGAGAGTGCACTTTCATAACTGTTTCTAAACACATGTAACACTCCTCAAAAGTGACCTTTGTAATAATGTAAAATACATTTTTTTAAATCATTATGTTTTAATAATCTTTTGTCGTGCTTTAAAGTAGTACACTTATTTTGATGCGTTGACAACATATTAAAGCACATTTTACATGTGCTTTATATGTTAGTCAACGCATCAAACTAGTAGAATTGCAATACTTGCAGAATTGCAATGAAATATATTTAAAATGTACTAAATTACAACTTCATCATTGCAACTTCAAATTGAGTTTACATTAAAAGTTCTCTTTTTAAAAGTATTCTAAAGCACAATGTTCTCCAAGATCATTCAAATCTGTAAATATCACTCATTTATGGTGAAATGATCATTCTTTGATGTTCCAAGTGCTGAGAGTTTAACTTCTTCAATGATTTCTAGACCAACTTTATAAAGTTGTGCTCATATGAGGGTTCAGCTGCTCGGGTTTTGTTTTGGTACACTCTGCCTTTTGTTTGACCTATTCTGCCAGTTAAAACGTCAGACGTTTCTTGGTAAAATCTGGAGATCCAATGATCTGTTGCGTTTCCATTTCTGCCCATATAAAGTGGCAGAACGAGCTGTTTTCAGCTCAGGCTGTTTTTTAGTTTTTTTCGCTGTGACTCATAATGGTGTACTGATCCAAAGTCTTTTCAGAGATAAATCTGCTCTTATGCCATAAGACACAATTAATATTCTCATTCTCATTACGAGAATCCTTTATTAAAGTCCTTAAAAAGATTGACCACATTGGGTGTATTTACACAGTGCTTTACTGATCCAGTTGGCTGCTCGGTTGGACAGATCTCCAAAACACTGGCTCACAAAGTCCTCATACATTACCGTGGCTAAAGCATTGATACTGGCAGCTACTGTGCTGAAAAAGAGAAACAGAGCATGATGTCTCCTTTTATAGGTCAGAAGTATTGCTCAGCTATATGAAAATATGTTCACACAAAAATGAATACTCTGACATTATTTACTCACTAACTTTCTTGGAAAAATACAAGAAATCTCTATACAACCAAACTTTAAAACAAATGTGTATAAAATGATGCACACTCACATCATACCACTGTCTCTATATCAGTGGTAACTTATTTCTAAATCTAAGAAACATCTTTATAATTAAACATTGTATTCAGGGTCTTAAGCAAATAATTTTTTTTATTAAAATGTAAGCTATATTACTACATTATCGCACATGTTACTGTGAATTTTTACATGTAATTTGTCTGAAACTCATTGAGGGACAAAATGACTCAGCTTTACCTCAGAGTTCCACTGAACGCACATGCGACAAATAACCCAGGCAGTCCTGGAAAAGCCCCGAGAATTTCCATCACAAAATATGGCATGAGCTGAGAAGAAATGGATACGCTAACGTTAACGATATGAGCTTTAGTAATATAGCAATACTTACTTTAGTGAGTGCCACTAATAATACTGCTAAACTAATTATATTAAACCATTGACATGTGGATGTTCTAATGTTTAATTCAGGTGATTATATTTGCGAGTTTTTTTTTCAAATAAATGTATAGAGATCATCACCTGGTCTGGGGCAGAGACCAATCCACTTGACCAGGGGTCACAGTGGGAGTAGAAAGCGTACATCATTAGACCAGATATCACAGCACAGAACAAAATTATCCACAAACCAAGCAGATTCAGATACAGAGCCCTAAGACAAAAGAAAGACCATTTGTTTATTAACTGAACTCGAAATATAAATGAAAAGCTGGTGCTTGAAAACTTGAATTAAATTTTTTTGTTCTTGCAGTCTATATTTTTTAAATCAGAAATGCAAAAAGTAGTAGAAATAAAAAATGAAATTGCACTTAAGTTAAAGAATGGGTAAAAAAAATACTTCATTTAAAAGTCAAAATATCTTTTACATTTAAAGTCATGATGAAATGAAAGGAGAAAGAGATATTTTCCTACATGTTGTTACGTACATCTAAGTGTAACGGATTATCATGCAGGGAAACAAGAAAAACTGTTGGATTGGGACTTGGTTCTATGCCTCTTGATTGGATGTTGAGATGTGGGCGTGGCTCTCAAAACTTGAGGCAGAAGAACGTGAGCTTGCAGGGGCGGGGTTTAAGCATACTAAATGATTGGAGAAGTCCTGCATGCATAACGTATGCGCAGATGAATTGTTCACGATAAGATCTATAGCATTGAAAATAGGGTGAATTTTCATTTCATGGTGACTTTAATTGTACGAAAGTAGGCTGGTTAAAGTATATTTGATGCACAAACTTTTGAAAGAATCCTGTTTAATTTACAGTGTTCTCAATGTCCTTATTATGTGATGCTGTTTAAGATGACAGGCTGAAGCCAATATTCTGAAACCTGTTGACTACAAATTTATTGACAGAAAAAAAAAAATGCCTGAAGAAATAAGAGAATGTTTTTATAATGTTTTCCTTGGAAATGTAATTGGGTAGAAGTACAAGTTAGATTAACAAGTTAGAGGTGCTGTTCGGTCAATTACGTTTTTTTTTTTTTTTTTGAATTTCTAAAGGTAAAGGTTTTGCCACTTGCTATGTGAACACACAAAAGAAAATTATGGACATGATTCGAAAATGTTATGGTCCTGAAAAAAAATTAATAAACACACTTGTATTGTTCATAGTCAAAAATGACTGCATTGGAAACAAATAGGAGATGAATTTCATCTAGAGGAAACGCTTGGTACTGCGCCCAAACAAAATCTTACTGAAAGTAATTTTTTTTGACATATCAACCAAAAATGTGGAGCACAACTTTGATTTTCTCACATTTTTAGAGTAAAACATGTTTTGGAAAATAGATATTTCAATATAAAAATGTAAAAATAGTATTTTTTCATAATCATAAACTTAAATTTGAAGAACTTTTTTGGTTTAACTTTTTTTAACTTTCATTTTAGCAATAATCTAATCCAAGTGTCTTCTTTAGAAAGAGACCAATCTTCTGTGGTCCAAAGCATTCAAGATTTACAACACTTTAAGTTGGAAATGTCCTTTTCAGGCCTTTGCTCAAAAAGTGGTTAACAGGTATAAATAGATCGTAACTATTCCCTAAATATAATTTTGTTTCATAAAATCCCTTAAAATTCAAAATATTAAATTACAAACATTATTGAACTAAAATATTGCTTTCATTTTATTGAAATAAAAAAAACTATTAAAAAAATCAGTCATTTGTGACCGCCACACGAGCAGCAGAGGGGTTCAGAAATATTCAAGAGCATAGGAATGTGGAAGCTGTATTTATCCAAAGTGACTTACATTGCATTCAATGTGTATATATCAGTTCATACATGACTCTGAGTTATTGCACTGTTTAAGTTACAAGAACATTAAAGGACAAAATTGCAAAAAGGAAAATACAAATTTCACAAAATATCTCATTAGATAATGAACTAATTTTCACCACTGTTAAGGATTAAACACACTGATTTGCAAAATAGTCAGATAAATGTATTTGTATAAATACATAAATATTTTTATTTAAATAATTTAATGGTAATCTGGATTTTTATTTTTATTTTGATCAAAATGCATGACCAGATTTTGGGAATATTAGGGAAAGTTATGGGAGCTCACCAGCGTGCGTGTCTTTCTGTTTTGCAAGAGATGCATCTCTGGATCGTTGACTGATTTACCCCATAGATACCCAACCACGTGAAGGTGCCCCCTACCGTGAGGGTCCAGAACGTGTGTCGCCTTAGAGGATTGACATCAAAGCTGGAAAAAAATTCGCACAAAAGTATTTTAACCTGTTACAAAGTGTCACTATTCAAATGTACTCATTGATGCTGGTAAACAATGTATAAATCATAAATCAATAATCACTCTAATAATTACGTGTAATAATAATATATCTAAAATTAAATAAAGTGTGTTCTTATTTATTAAGTATAACCAGTATATTGCGTGTCTGAACACATACATACTCAAAGACATCCAGTCTGCCTCCGGTTTGAGCTGTGTTCCAAACAGTCTCAATCCCCCCCGCTCTATTCGCTCCCTGGATCAGAACAGTGAGGAACCCGACCACCATCACCACCATCTGGAAGGCATCTGTCCAGACCACAGCCTTCAATCCACCCTAAACACACACACACTGGCACTGTTTCTCCTGTTTTTGTCTGATCACCAGTCACTGAGTCCTGAATGCTCCATTCACAAGACTTTAAACATTTCTCCAAGGTTTAAATATACAGTAATATTTAAACGGACAAAACATTTCACAAGTTAGTTCAAACAGTTCATGTTTTATCATGAAACAGATTATAATTTCTAGGTATGATGCTGATACATTAACAGGAATTGATACTTTTCATTTTTATTGTCTATACATTTCATTTTATGTAGACAATATAGTCATATCGGAAGACACAATTATCCTTGATTTATCGTCCTCACCACAACCAAACAAACACACATTTTGAAGTGATCGCTTTACTTTATTTTCATTGACAAAACAACACTGTAAAAAAAATAGTTTCCAGTTTACAAAACCTTAAGTCATGTTAGACCAATAGGATTCCAACAAATGTCCCAACTAGTCAAACACTGTTGTGTGAACAAAGAAATTCATATTGAATGAATGAATGAATTAATGAATGAATGAATGAATGAATGAATGAATGAATGAATGAATGAATGAATGAATGAATGAATGAATGAATGAATGAATGAATGAGGCATTTATATAGCGCTTTCATTTGTACTACTGTACACCCAAAGCGCTTTACAATCATATCAGGGGATCTCTCCTCAACCACCACCAGTGTGCAGCATCCACTTGGATGATGCGACGGCAGCCACAGTACAACGGCGCCAGTGCGCTCACCACACACCAGCTATAGGTGGAGAGAGGAGAGAGAGTGATGGAGCCAATTCAATGGAAGGGGATTATTAGGAGGCCATTATTGTTAAGGGCCAATGGGTGGAATGTGGCCAGGACACCAGGGTTACACCCCTACTCTTTACGAGAAGTGCCATGGGATTTTTAATGACCACAGAGAGTCAGGACCTCGGTTTTACAGTATAGTGTCCCCATCACTACACTGGGGTGTTAGGACCCACACAGACCACAGGGTGAGCGCCCCCTACTGGCCTCACTAACACCTCTTCCAGCAGCAACCTGGTTTTTCCCAGGAGGTCTCCCATCCAGGTACTAACCAGGCTCAGCCCTGCTTAGATTCAGTGGGCAACCAGTCTTGGGCTACAGGGTGACATGGCTGCTGGCCGTTGTATTGTAACATTGGACAATACTGCTGAAATGTTAAGTGTTCATGAGTTGCCAACATGCATTGCAGCATGAAACAATTCTGTTACTATAGCCTATAGCAGGGGTGTCCAATCCTGTTCCTGGAGCTGTGTCTCAAGCAGCTCCCTAGTTCAGGAGTCAAGGCACTGATCAGGTTGTCGGCCATTTTTAAGGTTGTTTCAATCCCAAAATCCTTCCAGTGCACTGTAACATTTATTCCCTGAAAAATCCCACAATGCACCACAAAAACCAGGGAGCATCGATGCACACTGTTCGTTGCTCGCTTACCGGAAATGACATCATTTACAACATTTCTGAAGCGCGACACATAAAACGCATAAACCAACCCAATAAATATAATGACACATGATAGAAAATTTTTTGGTAACACTTTAGAATAATAGTCTGTCATTAATAAGTTACTATGCAGGAAGTAATTCAGGACGACTGAGTAGTACATTAACACTTCAGCTACTACTATTAACTAATATAGAAACAAGCTTAACTAATCAGTAAGTAATTAAGGAGATAGTTCCTTATTAGGTAATCAATCATTACTTAATGAGACTATCCTCATTACAGTAATAACTATAACTAACTGACAAATTATAAAGAACATTATCGTGTGTCTGAGACGTATATAATTTTTACTCTAAATATAGTCATAAAATGCATCACTAATTACTCAAGTGTTACCAAGTTACT
This sequence comes from Leuciscus leuciscus, assembly GCF_965113295.1. Taxonomy (NCBI): domain Eukaryota; kingdom Metazoa; phylum Chordata; class Actinopteri; order Cypriniformes; family Leuciscidae; genus Leuciscus; species Leuciscus leuciscus. The sequence goes on along the minus strand of NC_138724.1, from coordinate 8,917,840 downwards.
CTGCAGGAACTACTGGTAATCTGGATCATTATATTAAAGTGAAAAACATCTAACGTCTTCGTTCCCTCCTTCAGGGAATGAGGGTTACATACATAGCTGAGACAATATCTCCTGGATATCGTTGCTTTGTATGATAATTGCTCCTTCACAAACAAAGATAGCATAGTTCACTTAACATATTAAGTGTCCTTGGTCCTGTAAGTCTATAAATAGTATAGTAATCATAATGATAACCAAAATAATATCAATCACACTCAATCGTTATCACAATCACTGTTGATTACAGTCATAATCACATCACCACCGCAATTATAATTGGAGATAATAATCATAATTACAATCATAATCAAGTCAGTTCAAATCTTAATTTAACACTCACCAATGTGCAGTAAAAAGTGCAGACAATGCCAGTGGCAAATATGGATCCCCAAAGATCAAATCCTGTCACTGATGGGTAAAGAATAAAAAGGATATATTTATATACATGATATATTGCGGAGGCCCACAAGGGGGCCTCCGCAAACCTCCAGGGATGACCAAATTAGTCTGAGATTATTTAAATTCAGTTAACATGATCTTCATTAAAATGCAAAAATAAATAAACAAATAAACAAACAAACAAACAAATACAATCGAGATATACAATATTAAACTGAAATATATGTTTAAAATGTATTTATTTGTATTACAACAGAAGTACTAGGAGTATATATCAGCTTAGATAGGCTTTGAACAAGGGGGTAGAGGGTGGGGTGCTTGGAATAAAAAAAGTTGAGAACCACTAAAATAAAAAGTCACAATAAACATACAGTACAGATAGTCTAATTTAACAAACAGAATACATTTTACACACTTTATTAAAGTGCATCAACTGTACCTACTGGTCAAAATGGCAAATTCTGTCCGGAACTGCATAAGTACTTTTATATTAAGTATCTAGTGAACCATGATTTATTTGGAATAACCTCAAGAGAATTTTTTGTCTGTTTTGTGTTCTTTATGAAGCTTGTTCTTTATAGAGATTTTTTTCCGAAAATTTCTCGTGTTCCACATAATAAAAAAATGGCAGAAATTGAAAGAATTTTAGATGATTTTCTTCTTGTAACCCTTACGCTGTTGAAAACCCTGTAACCTCTAATGTTGGCAGTCAAAAATGACCAGCCTTTTAAATATTGCTTGTAAACTGCTCGTTATGCTATCGCCACATATTGGATTCAAGCTTTTTGTCAACTTGTTTTCTTTTAATTAGGATAGGTTTTGAATTTCTTGATCGTAGGCCTCATTGATCTAAGCCTATGTACCTCAGTTTTTGAGTGAAAAATAATAATAATTGTGGATGATTTTGTCAATATTCAAAAAAATATGGAAAAAGTTGCACTGTTTATCCCACTAGTGTGCTTTAATGTTTAACCAGGAAGTTCGTTTTGAAATGCTTTTATTTTGTACAAACTGGAACAAAGTTACACTTGTGGTGTTCCCGGTCAAAAATGACCAGCCTACAAAAAATAATAACAAATTGGCTCATAAATGTCTCATTCCATATCTGTAAGTCACTATGACATTATGTTAACAGACAAATGGGGTCTCACTCGGGAGTACCAATCACCTCTAAGTTTTATAAAAATGCATTGCAAGCCAAGCCACTCCCCCGCACATAAGGGTATATAAGAGGGTGGCACTAAAAGAGCAAGCAAGGGCGGTGAGCGTCTTTTCAAAAAGGCTTTGTCGTCCTTGTGGTCATTTCCTGTCCTCATCTGACGGCCATGATTGCTGTCTCACATGTCTGGTCCACGAGCATACTGAGATGGCATTCATGGATGGTTCATGTTGTCACTGCGAGAGCATAACCATGTCGGCTTTGCAGTTGTGACTTTCCTTCTTGGTGAAGGCAAGAGTCCCCTCTGCTGAACCCTCCACCTTGTCCTGAGTGCTTGTGGTTGGATAAGTGGTTCCTGGGTGTGGCACGCGGTTCACAGCCGCGTCATGCCCCAGTGCTTTTCTTCACGGAAGTGGACGAGGAGGTCCAGAAGTCATGGAAGGCCCCTTTCACTGCCCAAAGCCGCTTCACAACCTCCTCCACTCTCACTACCTTCAATGGTGTGGCCGCCAGGGGTTACGTGGAGATTCCACAAGTGGAGCGTGCAATTGCGGTGAAACCGGCCAAGTCTTCTGTCTAAGGCCTGTAAGACGATGGCAGCCCTTGCTGCTAAGGCTCACAGTGTTGCTAGAAAGGCAGATTCCAGGACTTTCAAAAGCATGTGATTGCTAGCACTCAAATAACTACAAGAGAGTAGTTCTGAGCCAGGGTTGATGCAGGAACTGCTCAAGTCATGGCACAGGCCCTTGGCCAGACAATGTCCACCTTGGTGGTCCAGGAACGCCATCCCTGGCTAAATCCTCCAGAGATGAGGGATGCCTACAAAGTCCGCTTTCTTGATGCCCCCATTTCGCAAGGTGGCCTCTTCAAGGACTTTGCCCAGCAGGTCTCAGCAGTCCAAAAGCAGATGGAGGCCATCAAGATTATTCTGCCCTGGTGTGATATCACCTCCACAAGGGTGCTGCGGGCTGGCCCCCAGTCTGCTCTTCACAGAGGGCATCCCCCTGCGTAACCTGAGACATCACCCTGGCCGCCCCGTCGTGCCCCCCACAGGAAGGTGACGCAGCCCATCCCTCAGGCTGCCACTAAACCCTCTAAACATCCATCTAAGTGGCCATGATGTGGGTGGCCCAGAGATGGAGGGAGCTGCTCTGAACCAAGAGGTGGTGATCATCACTCCCGGAGGAGGGCCGGGAGAAGAATCTTCGGTTTTGTTTCAAAGAGTTTATTTTGGTTCCTCATAAAAGAGCAGTTTCCTTAGTCTCTGGGCCATAACGGGCACGGTTTAGCAGTGAGCGACACTCTGCTTTCTCACTCCTAGCCCCCCTTCTCTTGCTGCAGGCCAGAAGTTTGCGTTTCGAGGATGCGCTGCTTCCTCACGCCTCCCAAGCCTGTCCCTCACTGGAACCATGGAGGCAGGTTAAACCACATTCACTGCCTCTACTGCATCACGCTCCGACCACAGGAACCAATCGTCCTGCCCGGGAAAGTATGGCTGCCAACTCCGCTTCAGCCTCAGACTGCACTGTCACACCCGAAGGTAGCAGCACAGATGAGTCATCCACATCAGAAGACATGAGCCCATCTTCCTCACAAGCCTTGAATGAAAAATTAAGCTAGTTCGAGGGTGAGGCGCCAAACTCATCCAGAAACTCAAACAGGGGAATGAGTGTGCTGAGTAATGAGAGGTGCGCAGGGAGTGACCAGGCGGCATCTCTCTCATTGTATCCCCCAGATCGCCCTCAGTGTTTGAGAATCTGTTAGAATCTGAATCTGGCGAGGACAATCTCGGCCTCTTGAAGAAGTACGAGAGTCGCAACCGCAACGTCCCAATGGGCATACTCTTGCAGGGAAAGCATGAACCATCCACGAAAGCTGTTTCTGTATGGGTGTGGCCTAAACAGTGCAGACAGCAATCGTACCCTTCCGAGGGAGAGAGAAGACTTTAAAAAGACGCAATCTGCCGTGCAGCTCTTTTAGAGGAATTCACTCTTTTGAAAAGGAAATTGCCTCTTTTAGAACACTGCTGATGCACCCAGAGGAGCTCTCTGCACTTATCCACTGTTTTATGCTGATAACCCAGCAGCAAATGCTGTATTCCAGAAGTGAATGGATTTGCTTCTCTTGCAGAATAAAGAGACGCTGGCTTAGGCTCCAAAAACAAAGCTGAAATGTGTGTGCATGCCGGCCGCCTCATATACCCGCATGTCTGTGGACGTGGCCTGGACATTAGATTGGCCTTTTCTGAATATTTCAGAGGTGTTTGGGGCTCTCAAGGGTGACCCCTAGTGTCTGGATTTCAACACAATGGTGTTAGTGACTAAATGAAAGCAATCTAAATGCACATGGCTTGTTGATCAAAACTGAACAAACAGTTTCACTCTTCACATCTTCTAAACATTCTTTTATCATAAAAACCATCACATGCAAAATGATTCATTGAATTATCAAAATCTCTTGGGCATGCATGTATATTCCATAAATATCTATGACATGGAATGTTTGTATGTCTGCTAAACTGAAAAAATGGCCTGCCATTGTAATGAAATAGGAATCCCAATCTTACCAATCAACCAGTCAAGTTTGGAAGCATACAATAGGCTATATGGAGTTTGCCCAGCACAATCACTGCCATTTTTTTAACATGGAGGAGCGTCTAAATCCCTAAACAGCAACAGCAGTTTATTTTTGTAGAGATGTGTTGCATGTAAACTGAAAATTCAGTTTCTTTTCATGAAAGTGCAATATGAAGATATGTAAGAATGTGTGGTGTTAGGGGAAGAATATAATATGTAAACATTAACAAGCAACTGTGATTTTCCAGTTTACATTTCCATTTCTACAAAAATAAATGTGCTGTATAAATAGAAAATATTAGATCCCACTTGAAATTAGGTGTCTTTAATTACTATGTACTAACATTTAAATGAATGATTTGATACAGTGCACTTATTATGTTTTTACATTGTATTTGAATTTATAAAAGACCTTCATGTAATAACAGCTGTAATTAAATCTAGAATTACTGATGACCCTTCTCGTACCCCTTAAACCAACCTGACATTATGACAAAAACACTTTTTATGTTGGTGGCATTGGGCAATTTACTGACACATTAACTAGGTTTTGAAGCATAAATTAAATGTTTTGGGTGAGTTGCTACATTTTGCAGACATGCAATAGAGTTCTGATGTTCAAGCAAACAGTTGACAAATGAACTTACAGTTTAGAGAATGAAAAGAAAAGACTGTTTTGAAAAATAGTCCAAAAACTGTAATATAAAACCTTTAATTTGACATTGTTACAAAGTAAACTTTTTAAAAGCATTCAGAAACATTGTCATGAAAGTTGACTTTCATTAAGTACACTTTAGTGGAATTTTATTTCATTAATATATATATATTTTTCTTATATTTAAATATACTTAAGATTAAGTATAAGATTTGAAGTACACTACAAGTGCACATTCAATACAATTAAGTGCACTTCTTTTTCACATGGGAAATCCATTCACAAAACCATTCTCCAAAAGCTTCTCAAATTTTTTTATAAACAACCCGCTCAGGTTCATGTCAGGTTCATATCAAGGTATTTTATTTCTCTGTGATGAATGCAGACTAACCTTGATTCAGAGCTAAAGCAGGGGCATAAACTACCACACCAGTGTACAGAATCTGAGGAGTTAACAATAGAACAATCAGCATAAAAATGTGTCAAAAACCAAACAATAAACTACATAATATGCATTTTAAGTGTATGAACATGGAATCACACTCACCGTTTGAATTATATAAATTAGAGTGGCTGAAACACGAACAAGCTTACCAAAACGCAATTCCAAATACTGTGAGAAAAACACAAATTACAAATCAGAACAAATAAATATCATGCTGAGCCCTAACTTGCATAACTACAGCTGACTGTGATTTATTACTAAAAGTCATGACCTCCAAAAGCCTAGCAACATCTGGCCAACATCACACCTGACAGGGATCATCCAGTACTTTATTTGTGTCCTGTAGTAGACATTTGCTATATTTCTGATCTGAATATGGTAATTGTAATATATTATGCAATAATTTGATCATGTAATATTAATGTATTATAAAGAGTAAAATTGTGAGTGTTCTCATTAGAGTGTTAGTAGAGTATTAGTAGACTGGTAGGGCTCGGGTTAGAATAAGTTGACATGTAGTTGCAAAGTTACTTAGTCAGTATAATGTCTGTTGGAGGAGCATCACAATAAAGAGTTAGCAGATAATAAACAGACAATCTACTAATACTCTAATGACAGTTAGTTGACATGTAGTTGCAAAGTTACTTATAGTCCACAGAATGTTCAGAAGGGACCATCAAAATAAAGTGTTACCCAGTGTAGTGCAGGCACACTACACAAAAAAATATAAGGGTCTAAATTTAAGATTTATGTAGTTGAATTGCATACTCATTCATTGCATTTGGATTACAGTTTTAACATAAACTAATAAACTTAAAGGGTTAGTTCACCCAAAAATGAAAATTCTGAAAATTACTCACTCTCATGTCGTTCCAAACATGAAAAATTTTATGAGACACAGGGCCCTATCTTACACCCGGCGCAATGCAGCACCAAGCGCGACGCAAGTGTTTTTTGCTAGTTTCAGTCCGACGCGGTTATCATTTTCACGTCCTGCGCCACGTTATTTAAATAGCAAATGCATTTGCTACCATTTGTGCGCCCAAGGGCGTGCTGGTCTGAAAACGAGGTGTGTTCTGGCGCATTGTTGGCGCGTTGCTATTTTGAGGCAACAGAAATAGACTGACTTTAGACCAGGTTTCAGTTGGTCAATGGCACAATGGCGCAATATATATATATATATATATTTTTTTTTTTTTTATGAGCGCAGTAGTAATGTGGGCCTATAGGCGGGTCCACAACGCGCTTACACTCTGCTTATCAAAGGTGCTCTAAGCGATGTTGGGTGAAGTCACTTCGAATTCGGGACTTCGCGTTCCTTCTCCTTTTCCCTCTTCTTTGTTATTTGTTCATCGGAACATCGTCTCTTTGGTCGTGTGTCGGCCATATCAAAATTCTCAAGAATATAAATTTTTAACGTTAGTCGTTGTCTAGGACATCTCTCCTCTAGCTAACTTCCCTTTTCATGCTTCTCTCTCCTCCATTCCCCACACCCCCTTCATGTGCACGCGCACTAACCCCCCAACCCCCACCCCCAAATCATTCTTGTCGGTTATTCGCTGGAACACTGTTTGTTATGTTTCGTGGTCCAGGCTGGGCCAGTTTGTTTTTCTTGCCGTTTGTGGAGCCTGAGCTGTCTACAGAGACCGCATTTCTTTACAGTGTGTTCAGGGGACAGGCAGCTAGCGGATAGTGAGGAGTTGTTTGCTGTATGTGACAAAAAATATTTTGGCTCGTGCACGAGTAGTTCCGTTTGCGCTCTGGAGAAGCGTTCGGTCTTTCAACTATCAAATTCCGTCATGTAAATAGCGAATCTGCCATGGCGCGAATGCAACTGGCATTTAAAGGGAATGGGAGATGAGACTCTGATTGGTTTAACGCATGTAAATCCCAAAACACACCCATTACTCATTGTGAGAATAGAGACAACCCTTTTAGACAATGTGCTGCGCGCCGACCATTTTTCCCGTCGTTAAACTAGCAAAAGTGGATTCAGACACGCCCTAAGTGAACTTGCACCGTGCGCTTTAGACCATGCGCTTAGATCATTAAAATAGGGCCCACAATCTCTTTATATGATGAACAGATTGAATTTAGGCTTTTAATCACACATAAACCTATAAGGTCAATTATCGTGTTATGCAGCACGTTTCAAATCAAGTCACCGTCATTTATATAGCGCTTTTAAACAATATGGACTGTTTCAAAGCAGCTTTACAGTGATAACATGAAATTAAAGTAACAGAGATTGTTTTGGCTGCACAGCAGCTCTAGAATAAAGTTACTGTCCAGCCAAAGTTAGCTTTGATTGATTAACTTCCGTTGCAAAGATCATTAGTTATTAACTTAGGGGCCGTTAACACGACACCGTTTTAACAGAAAACCCTTAACATGCTCTGGCACCCATTCACACAAAACAGTGTTGGGTGGCTCGAGAACACAAACCTTGAAATAGGTTCCAAGGTACAAGCGTTGAAAATCTTTGAAAACGTTATCATCTCAGCGTAAACGTAAAAAACGTGAATCTGTGAAAACGCTGACGGCGTTTTACGTGTTTAGTCTATAGGTATGCGCGTTTGAATATATATGTGCACAGGCGTGTAGTCTTTCTTTACAAACTGACCTCAACAAATGACTTGTCTGGCCTTAAAAATACAGAATTTGTTTTCGCTTCCGCGTATCCATGTGAACTGGAATCAGCAAGAACCAATGAGGTTCATTCTCGTGTTACGCATCACGTTTGAGCTTCAGCAAGAACCAATGAGGTTCATTCTCGTGTTACGCATCATGTTTGAGCTTCAGCAAGAACCAATGAGGTTAATTCTTGTGTTACGCATCACGTTTGAGCTTCAGCAAGAACCAATGAGGTTCAGTCTCATGTTACGCATCACGTTTGAGCTTCAGCAAGAACCAATGAGGTTCATTCTCGTGTTTTGCATCACGTTTGAGCTTCAGCAAGAGGTTTTTTTCTTGCGGGTCAAGGAGGTTTGGTTGAGCTTCTGTTTATGTTTGCTGATCAATGTTTATATGTGAATAAAAGCCTAAATTCAATCTGTTCATCATATAAAACGATCGAGACTCTTCAGAAATTTTTTACTAAATTACTAAACCGCTCAATTCATTTGGATTATTTTTTACAATATCTTTATGAACTTTTTGATTTGTCAAAGTGGTAGTTGCATAGCTGTCAATGGAGGGACTGAAAGCTCTCAGATTTCATCAAAAAGATCTTAATTTGTGTTCTGAAGATGAACAAAAGCCTTACGTGTTTGGAACGACATGAGGGTGAGTAATTAATGACAGAAATTTTCTTTTTTGGGATGAACAAAAATGTTTCTTTTTTTAATGTGATGCATATTTGTCAGTCATACATAAATTAAAAAGGTAAGATTTCTGCACTCAAAAACCATGGCATATTTGATTGTATTATTAACTATTTGCATCAATTTGATTTTATTTAAATCTTTTTTAAAAAATGTATTAATGCATTTATTCAAATTGCTTGGAATCAGCATAAATCTGTCAAAAACGTGGCTAAAATATAGCCTAGCTAGCTTTGGAACAAACAATATTCAGTTATTATTTACAAATATATCATGTTGAGTTTCTTACTTATTATTTACAAATAGATGATGTTGAGTTTATTACTTTGTATGTTAAAACTGTAATCCAGATGGAAATTGTATGTTCAATTCAAATACATAAATCTTAAATTTAGCCCTAAATATTTTTAAGTGTATGTGTATTATTATTATTATTCATTTCAAGAGTAAGAGTTGTCTCGATATGAAACATGTAATCTTTGACGACAAAAGCAAATTTGAAATGCACATTCGTACCTCGTATGTACTGGTGATGCCTGATCTGTAGAACACAGGCAGGAAAAGCTCCGCGGTTAAAAACACCACAAATGTGTAGGCGACCCCAAAGATGACATAAGAGGCCCCGTATCTGTACACATCTGATGGGGCCCCAATCACTGTCACTGCAGACATGAAGCTGGCGGTGAGAGAAAGGGCCACCGGCCCGCAAGTCATTTGACGGCCCCCAACCATAAAATCTTTAGATGAAGGTTTTTTCCTCTCTTTGATGGCGAAGAAGACCCCAATACTTGAGGAGACCACAAACAGAAGGGCAAACACCACATAGTCCCCAACCTGGAAGGTTCCCACCTTTTGTGACTCCATGTTTCTTTAGTTTGAGAGAGAATCTGATCGAACTGGTAGTTAGGCTCCAGTATATCTAGTTCAGACACCTCACATGTTAATCATGTTAATCATTGAGTTTTTAACAGGTTAAAAAATGCTTATGAGTGAAAACATGGGTCGAGGGGTCTATTAGTCATTATATTACTCACATATGTCTTCATGAATTTCCCCACAGGTGTCTATCTGTCTATCTATCTATCTATCTATCTATCTATCTATCTATCTATCTATCTATCTATCTATCTATCTATCTATCTATCTATCTATCTATCTGTCTGTCTATCTATATTTCTGTCTGTCTGTCTATCTATCTATCTATCTATCTGTCTGTCTATCTATATATATATCTATCTATCTATCTATCTATCTATCTATCTATCTATCTATCTATCTATCTATCTATCTATTGTCATGTTTTATTTAATCAAATTAATCAAGTTGTTTATTTTGGATATGAAGGACAGTAATGGTGACTGTCAAAAATGTGTTATATTTTACTTGGCTTAGCATTTGGTTCATTATTATCTCACTTCTTTATTAACTTATGTGCTTGAGTGATGTTTGTAATGCTTTATCATCCGTGAAACCGTCTGATGTGTATTTTATCCTAGCACACAGCTGACAAAGCGTTTTCATAAGCAGAAAGAATGCTGAATGCTGCCAATTTTGACAGATGTGATAATGTTAAACAGATTCAAATCCATTTGCATTGAGGGACATCACACAATATCCATTCAAAAGTATAATGAGACCAATATATTATATAATATACAGTTTTTCTCACTCGCTTTGGTGCATTTCTTAGATCAAAAGTGCAATTCTTGATACTACTTGTACAAATTCCAAATCATCTAGTCACTTGTGCACATCATTAAAGCAATTTCTTATTCCTTTGAACAAATTGCAATTGCTTTTGTACATATTGCAATTGATAATGTACAAGTGTCAGCTTTTTTCCACATTTTCAATTGCTCATGTCATGTTGATCAAAATATAGTAGATGGTTCTCTGTTGAATAGTCTTACCCCTCAAAACATCTAGGCATTAGTTCCTTGCATAAGCCATTACATGCAAAATTGTTGAACTATTTGTCATAAACTGTCAAGCATAGTTTTACACATTTCTATTAGACCTTTTGTACAAAAACGTGAATTGATGAATCGTGCAGGTGAAATTGACCCTCACTCATGAAGGAATGTAAAGTGCTAGTTCAACCAACAATCAACCAGTTGTCTAAATTGCTCAAATGTGCATCTCATGAACAATCAATTGGCAAGCATATAGACAGACCACAACACAGAGTTGCAATTTTCCAATAATGGATGGACCAGAAAACGAAAAGGGTCAACAGCCAAGAGGAGGAAGAAGAGGAGCAAGGATGCGTGGTGGAAGGCAAAACAGGGGAAGAGGCAGAAGAGGACATAGGTGCATATCTGATGACATAAGGGCCACAATTGTAGACCATGTTGTCAATCATGGCCTTACAATGACTGAGGCGGGTCGAAGGGGGCAGCCGAATATTGGAAGATCAACCGTGTCCTCAATAGTTCAAACGTTTCGAAGAGAGAACAGGTATGTCCACCAATGCACAGTGCACTGTTACTGTACACTCACCTAAAGGATTATTAGGAACACCTGTTCAATTTCTCATTAATGCAATTATCTAATCAACCAATCACATGGCAGTTGCTTCAATGCATTTAGGGGTGTGGTCCTGGTCAAGACAATCTCCTGAACTCCAAACTGAATGTCAGAATGGGAAAGAAAGGTGATTTAGGCAATTTTGAGCGTGGCATGGTTGTTGGTGCCAGACGGGCCAGTCTGAGTATTTCACAATCTGCTCAGTTACTGGGATTTTCACGCACAACCATTTCTAGGGTTTACAAAGAATAGTGTGAAAAGGGAAAAACATCCAGTATCTGGCAGTCCTGTGGGCGAAAATGCCTTGTTGATGCTAGAGGTCAGAGGAGAATGGGCCGACTGATTCAAGCTGATAGAAGAGCAACTTTGACTGAAATAACCACTCGTTACAACCGAGGTATGCAGCAAAGCATTTGTGAAGCCACAACACGCACAACCTTGAGGCGAATGGGCTACAACAGCAGAAGACCCCATTGGGTACCTCTCATCTCCACTACAAATAGGAAAAAGAGGCTACAATTTGCACAAGCTCACCAAAATTGGGACAGTTGAAGACTGGAAAAATGTTGCCTGGTCTGATGAGTCTCGATTTCTGTTGAGACATTCAGATGGTAGAGTCAGAATTTGGCGTAAACAGAATGAGAACATGGATCCATCATGCCTTGTTACCACTGTGCAGGCTGGTGGTGGTGGTGTAAAGGTGTGGGGGATGTTTTCTTGGCAACTTTAGGCCCCTTAGTGCCAATTGGGCATTGTTTAAATGCCACGGCCTACCTGAGCATTGTTTCTGACCATGTCCATCCCTTTATGACCACCATGTACCCATCCTCTGATGGCTACTTCCAGCAGGATAATGCACCATGTCACAAAGCTCGAATCATTTCAAATTGGTTTCTTGAACATGACAATGAGTTCACTGTACTAAAATGGCCCCCACAGTCACCAGATCTCAACCCAATAGAGCATCTTTGGGATGTGGTGGAACGGGAGCTTCGTGCCCTGGATGTGCATCCCACAAATCTCCATCAACTGCAAGATGCTATCCTATCAATATGGGCCAACATTTCTAAAGAATGCTTTCAGCACCTTGTTGAATCAATGCCACGTAGAATTAAGGCAGTTCTGAAGGCGAAAGGGGGTCAAACACAGTATTAGTATGGTGTTCCTAATAATCCTTTAGGTGAGTGTATATAAGCAGTATACTGTATACTTCCTACAATGCTTCATATTACAGTAGTCCACTTGTATTTCACAGCATACAGAAATATACTCTATACAGATACATACTGCACCTTACATGCACCCACCTGTATGTTTTACAGTAAAATGTGTGTTCGCATAGTTTTTGTCTATGTGAAAGTGTGCGATGCATCACTGCATTTTTCCCCACATAGGACTGCAAGATTACCTCAAACCGGTGGCAGACGACGCCTTTTCACACCTCAACAGGAGGAGGCTATTTGCACCATGGTCCGAGCAAACAATGCCATGAGACTCAGGGAAATACAAAGGACCATTATAGAAGACAACGATGTCTTTGAAAACATACGGTTAGCATCTCAACCATCGACAGGGAGCTGCATAGAAACCAGATGAGTATGAAACAGCTGTACCGTGTACCATTCCAAAGGAATGAGGACAGAGTTAAGGAGCTACGGTACCAGTATGTACAGGTAAAACACATATCTATGTAACTACTTTACAGCAACATTTTATAGTGATACATAGTACAGTAAGCATAAACTGCACACATTTCCATTGCTGTGGAAGGAACATGCAATATATGTACATTTTATGTCACTCTTCCTTACCAAAACAAATTCAACTGTGTGTTCTGGGATATAGCGTATAATGGAGTTGGAATCAAGTGAACCCTCTCACAACTTTGTATACGTGGATGAGGCTTGCTTCAACCTGACCAAATGCAGAAGGCGGGGTTGGAATATCATCGGTCACAGAGCTACTGTGGATTTGCCAGGCCAACGGGGAGGAAATATCACCATGTGTGCTGCTATTTCGGAGCATGGTGTCCTAACCCATATCCCCCTTATAGGGCCATACAACACCCAGCATCTACTCAACTTTTTAGAGACTCTCTACAGGGCTCTCATCCCTGGTGATGAGAGGGGTCTGTTTAGAGAGGATTTGCCAAAGTATGTGGTCATTTGTGATAATGTGAGTTTCCATCGATCAAACATCAAAAGGCATTGGTTTGTGACCCACCTGAGGATGCTCATAGAATTCCTCCCACCTTATTCACCTTTCCTTAACCCAATTGAGGAGTTCTTTTCAGCATGGAGGTGGAAGGTGTTCGGTCGTCAGCCACATACACAGATGAACCCTGCTGTCTGCAATGGATGCAGCATGTGAGGACATCACAGTAGACGCCTGCAGAGGATGGATCAGGCATTCCAAAAGATTCTTTCCACGTTGCATTGGAAGGGAAAATATCCGGTGTGATGTGGATGAGAATATGTGGGCCGACAGACAGGAACGTCTGGATGTGTAGAGACAGCACTAGAACAGTGCTGCAGGCAAAGTTGTGCCTTAGGGGTGTTTCCTGTGTTTCTTTCTAATTTATTTATTTATTTTTTTTTTTTTTTTTTTTCTTACTGTATATTACAGTTTTTCTCAGTCGCTTTGGTGCATTTCTCACATCACTATTTACATTTGCACAACAGTTAATGCAGTTCTCAAAACAATTAGTACAAACTGCAAAACCTAGTTGAAAACCTGCAAAAGTACTGTTGAAATTGATATGCCATAGAAGTGCAGCCTTGTGCATTTTCAATACAGTAACTGTCATCCAAACTAGCCTAAGTTTACATCAGGTAATACTGTCAAAGTACACAGTTACATTGACAACATGCCTAAACATTTTGACGACCTTGTTCGTGAACAATGACTCAATGACTTATCATTCTGATGACACTGACATGATCATTGGCATGAATATTTACTTTTGAGAGATGTACTAAGGATTTTTAGTGACTGACTATAGAAACATATCTATTGTATATTGCAGTTTGTACAAATTGTTCTGAGAAATGCACTGTTAGGGATGATGTGAAAAATGCACCAAAGCGACTGAGAAAAACTGTAATATAACATAATACAATATAATATAATAGTGTGTGAAAACAGGTAAAGTGGGACACTTTCTGACCATTAGTCATCCCACATAGGATCAAATAAATTCATGCTGATTTTTAGTTTCTCTCTTCACTCTATATCATTATGCTGTAAATTACAATGTTTGTTTATGACCAATCAATTATCAATTATAATATAACCAATTCGAGTTATTACAGTGTTACACATATATAAGTAAAAAAAAAGTAAGTTTAAAAGCTCTCTCTCTTTTTTTTTTTTTTCTCTTTTTTTTTTTTTTTTCACTGTGCTTATTTGCTCAGTGAGGTAATTTGAGAGCGCGTAAAAGCGCGTTGGACTCAGATTACAGCCATGAGCCGTCTCCTCTAGTGCGCATACTCATTATGAAGAATTCCAGATGTGGACATCGTCTCTGTCAGGTCAGTCAGACCTACGGAGTGGACAAAAGCTATCTATCATGTTAGCCTTTACACTTGGTCTGTTTTTATTGCCGCTCTTCGGTATGGTCTACACGGGACCTTTGCTCCCTGAAATGTCAAACGGGACTTTTCACCACTTCTTCGTCCCGGACGGTGATTACGAGGAGACCGAAGACCTGGAGAAATGCCAGATGCTTTTCAAATGGATCGACCGCAGACCATGTCCACTGGAGGAAGACCAGGACTCGCTCATTCGAGAGGATTTTATCATCATTAAACAACAGATTGAAGACGCAGCGCGCGTTCTGGAGAACCTTGGGAAGAGCATTTCCTACGACCTGGACGGCGAGGACAGTTACGGGAAATACCTGAAGAGAGAAATTGTGCAAATCAGTGATGCATTTACAAACGTGGAGAAATCTCTTCTGGAGTTGGAGACAAAATTCAAGCAAAGCCAGGAGACGGAGCAAAGAGAGGAGAATGAGTTCACCAATAACTTTATCAACCCCATGTATAATGTGAGAGACACCCTGCAGGAAACTCTGGACATCTCCTCCGGACTCAAGGATAAACATGAACTCATCTCTCTGATCATTCGGAGTCACGGATCGAGGTTAAGCCGACTGAAAAATGACTACCTGAATGTTTAGACTCACAGATATTCTGGACAGACTACAGTCCAAGTTGGGTTGTTATTGCATTTCTGTTAAATGCTGGAAATCTTAAATTTCCCATGCATGAAACTCTTTGTGGTTTTTAGTAATGAAGGTTCCTTCACTCTTAAAAATAAAGTAAAATTCAATAGTGCAGAACCATTTTGGATTAGAGTTTCTTTAAATATATATAAAAAATAAAGATAATAATTGATGCTTTATTATGGGTTCATCATTCTTTTGATTCCTGGATTTAAAACACATATACAAAAGTTCAGTGTCATAGCCTGCTTAAAAAGTTCTTCAAAATTATGTTTGGTTCTGATTAGAACCTTTAAAAAAAGGTAATGACAATTCAGATGTATTAGCAGGTATTTTCTGAATGTGCAACAACCTCAATAACTCTCCAAAAATGTTTGATGTTTCTGTAAATGTAAAATACAGAAGTCTTAATTCTGAAAATATTTTCTGAATTTTTCCATTTTGCAATTTTTGTCTCTGGGCATGCAAGCAAACAAGATTAAAGGTGCAGTCTGTAAGATGACAGCTAGTGGTCAAAATAGGTACTGCAGTCCAAATTCAAAATATCGGAGACCGTTGTTTATCCCGCCCCCTCCTCCTCAGACTCGACGCTCACGCGGGTTGCCAGTTTGAGGACACGCAACAAGAACGGGCGCAATTGACAGTAAGCATGTTTTCATTACAGATTTGCGCAAAACTTTTGCGACTTTTTCTAAATGTCGATGAAAAAATATTGCGAAATGACGTTGTTTCCATTAACCAATGTTATGCGACTAAAACATAATTTTTTCCTCTCGCGATCAGTCATTCCAATCATGGCAACGGATGTTGGTAGGTTTATATGGTTTATATATATCCCAGCCACCGCACTAGTCATTATTTTTAATGGAAGGGGACGTAGGCGTGTTAAGCATTAATGGTAAGGAAGGCCCCTTATACTTGTGAGTGGCACATATGAGGTGTTTCTCCCTCATATCTGCTTCAAGCTCTTGGCTGAGGTATTTCTTTGAGTTTTACAATCCAGTATTCCTGCAATTTTTTTGTCTTTTATGAATTTCATAAAGAACTCTGTCTCGTCTTCTGTCCAAAACATACCGCGTCATCTACGTCAGGTGACCTGTAAATGCGCAAAAACTATTTCCATTGCAGTTTTGCGAAATATTCCTTTTTCGAATTGACTGAAAAACCACCTCATGCGAGCGTAAAAACTTTTTTGCGATAAATGGGAGTTTTTGCGAAATTGACGTGTTTCCATTGGGCGTATTTTCAATTCGCAATTTCAGTTTGCGCTATTTGAAGGGTAATGGAAACGCGGCTAGTGAAAGCCGAGGAGACTTACACACTTGGTAAGTTGATGAGTTGATTTATCTGCGTTTCAAAATGCTCTCGTTCATAGAGACTTCTTAGATGGCTTTTTAGGTTGGGTAGAATCTACAATCTCTGACCCAGTTTGCTTGCAATACGCTGTGTTTCCTGCCAACTGGCACCCCATGATGTCAAAATACTATTGGGTAAACTGGCAGTGGGCGGAGTCACACAGACCAAAACAAAAACAAACATTCCAACACCAAAGCACATTTCAAAGTAGAATAACTGGCTGTAGAAGTGTTTTTCAGAGAAACAAGTCTGTGAACTCAGCATGTTTCCTAAATATCTGCAAACATATTATGATTTTTTTTTTATACTTTAGTAGAGTGAAAAGTTACTTACAGCACCTTGTGTGTGCCTTTTTTTGATTAGTTGCATAAATTATTAAACTGTTAGATACCAATCAGTCACATTTAGGTTAGTGTAGAAACATTCAGGTAACCTAACATGTTCTTCATCAGGTGTAACATCTACGTAAACTGGTTTTATTAAAATCAAAAATATTGTTTAATAAGATTTATTTAACCTGACTGTACAACAGTCAGTCTTTTTTTTTGTTCACATCAGATCCGCCTTATGACAACAAATGCGGTTTCATTTTTTAGGTACTCTAAAGACCAGTAGTCTGGTCTTTCTCAGCTGTATACTGCTGAGGACTGACATTCAATTTTGGATGATTGAGGAAGTTAGAGGGTTGGTGGTTAAACAAGCTGGTTGAGATTTGGTATTTCCTGTGTCATTAGAACAGAAAGTCTCTTTCTCTTTCTGCCATGTGGAAGAATAATCAAAGTCTGTAGCAATATACAAAGAAACACAATCTACCTTTTCTACTTCCAACTCCACAAGAATGCAGGGCTATTTGCTGGTGAACAGTTTGAACCTTTTACTGTAGTCCATCCATGAACATAAGTCATGACTCATGACAAAATACTGTACCATGCTGAAGCATAAAACATACCCAAACCACAGAAGTATAAACCAAAATATTGAACCAAAAGCACTGTGTTGCTGCTGAATTTTTATTTCTAATCAGAACAATGAAGTACTTATAGATGTTTTCTACCCACAGTCCCCTGGGCTGTGACTGTTTTCTTTTTCTTCCTCTCATTCAGAGTTTTATTCTTGCTGGAGGTTAAAGCTCAAGGAAAGAATGCCTTTGGTAATGGTTTAGTATTACCAGATCTGTGCCTGTTCAGTATCATTTCATATGGATCTAGTTTCAGTGGTTTCGTTGTAAAAAAAAAAAAAAAAAAAATTTTTTAAGTAAGATACTGAAAGATGTGTGTGTGTGTGCAAAACTAGAAGAAAGAGATACCAATCTGTTAGCTTTTAAAATGTGATTGTTCTAAATTAGTAATCATATACTTTATGATGACATGTTTACGATGAATATTTAATATGTATTGAATTTCTGAAAATGCAGTGATCAGTCTTAGCTATATAAAAAGATCACATTCGAAAGCTATTAGCAAAATTTCAATAAAATATTTTTAAAAATCATATGTTTTGTTTTATTGGTTCATTACATTGGTTTTCATTTGTTATGTTAACCGTCTTTTAATTTGAAATGTTAGTTTTTCTCTTTTTTTATTGAAAGTTCTCTTCATCTTCTTTTGTCTTTGTTAATCGATTGTTCCCCAGATGTAGAAACTGTATTTGGAATTGCATACTGTTAGTGTGATGTCACTGTCATGAATCACGAACATTCCACAAAGTCAGCATGGGTGTGTATGATTTAATGTGACCTACAAATGTCAGCCACATTACTGTTCCCTGCCATTTCCAAATATGATGACTCCTCTCGCAGTCTCGTGGTAAAGTGTCCAATGGATGTCCACTTAAGAATTGCGATAAAAAAGTATATGAATATGTTTGCATACTTTTAAGAATACTGTCTATTTGGATGTACTGCTCATTTGACATAGCCGACTGCTTTTCGTTAAGTATATATTACGCTTATGCGGACACTGAGCTTGTCTCCAGAACTCTGTAAGAATGTGCTTCCTATTCCCAATGCTGTGCCATGTAATGACTGCGGGCCACTTTGCCAATGTAATTCCCTGTATAGCCCACTCTTTCTTTAGCCTGGGTTTCCCCATGCTGCCTTGAGCGCAGCGCGATTTTATTCACGCTGCTAGGCAGCCTGGATACCATGGACCGGATTTTCGCCTCAGCGAGGGGACCAATCACAGAACGGGGAGGGAGCAGCAAGACGATGACGACGTCTATGCGACACACCGAAGCAGTTTGTTTATATCTATGGATCCAACATGGCAGCAGATGCGAAGTTATCTTTCGATGCAGCCTTAGATAGTGTTCTAAGTAGTTTAGTCTTCTTCAGCCATCGTCTTCTTCCTCGTCGGATTTCTGTCGCTCTACATACGTTATCTGGTATAATTGAAACGATTGGCTATGAGCTATGTACAGGCGCATTTGATAGACATTCGTAGAAATCATGTTCATTTCAAATACTTATATCACTGACAACAGTAGTCCGGCCAGGATATTGTCATTTAAAAGTGAAGTTGCAGCCCTCAACTGGTGTTGATGTTGTCATGTTGTGTTTTGGCCTGATGCTCCACCCTCCACCTATCTACCAATCACGAAGTCAGTAGTGTTTCGGCATCCGGGTTGCCAGCTCTGGTCTAGTTACCACAGCTGCAGCTACAAACGTGTCGGATAAAAAATGCCAGCCTATCTGGCAACCTCGAGTCAGGGGGGAGGGGGAGGGGATACACCGCTCTACAGTAATTTGAAAGTGATTGCAGTACCAGTTTTGGCCACAATCTTACATACGGTTCCTTTAAATAAGTTTGGTTTTGTTTAGTTATTTGATGCTATAAAAACGGGGATGTGAAGACATAAAGAGAGGTAAAAACACACATTTGAGAAATAAAAGTAATTTCTGAAATTGTACTTCAAATAAAATCAGGGAAGGCTCTTCGATAGAAGTATGTTTTAAGAAGGGATTTAAAAAAGTTCACTGATTCAGCTGACTGGTAGATCTCCTTTCCTCTGATTTTCTCTGGTAGATTGTTCTAGAGCCTCGGTGCCCTTGCTGCAAATGTCTCCTCTTGATTTAAGTCGTGTCTCTGGAACAGACAAAAGCCCTTTGCCCAAGGATCTCAGGGTAAGAGCTGGCATGTAAGATCCTAGTAGGTCTGTGATATAGCAGGGGGCAAGACCATGTAAAGCCTTAAATGTAATCAGTAACATCTTAAAATCAATTCTAAAACATACTGGGAGCCAATGTAATGCAGGAAACAGGACTGATATGATCACGTTTCTTGGTTCTGGTTAAAAGCCTTGCAGCTGAGTTCTGAACAGACTAGTAAAGGGCAGAATCTGATTTGTCAAATGCTGGAGGCCAATGACGAGGATCTCAGTTTTGTCTGAGTTCAATTGAAGAAAATTGTTAGGGATCCAGTTTTTTAAGTCACCAAGAGAGTCCTTCAATGAAGTTAACATTGCAGGGTCAATGGATATAAAGGGGACATATCATGAAAATTAGACTTTTTCCGTGTTTAAGTGCTAACATTGGGTCCCCTGTGCATCTACCAACCCTGAAAACGTGAAAAGTGCAACCCAGTAACTTTGTTTTGGCAGGGCTGCCCTTTGTCACCGGTTCTGTTCATAATTTTTATGGACAGAAGTTCTAGGCGTAGCCATGGGCCGGAGGGTGTCAGGTTTGGGGACCACACAATTTCGTCTCTGCTCTTTGCGGATGATGTTGTCTTGCTGGCCCCTTCAGACCAGGACCTTCAGCATGCACTGGGATGGTTTGCAGCCAAGTGTGAAGGGGCTGGGATGAGAATCAGCGCCTCTAAATCCGAGGCCATGGTTCTCAGTCGGAAAAGGGTGGCTTGCCCACTTCAGTTTGGTGGAGAGTTCCTGCCTCAAGTGGAGGAGTTCAAGTATCTTGGGGTCTTGTTCACGAGTGAGGGAAGGATGGAACGTGAGCATGACAGACGGATCGGTGCAGCTTCTGCAGTAATGCGGTCGATGTACCGGTCTGTCGTGGTTAAGAAAGAGCTGAGCCGCAAGGCAAAGCTCTCGATTTACCGGTCAATCTACGTTCCTACTCTCACCTATGGTCATGAGCTTTGGGTCCAAAATGAAATGACCGAAATGAGCTTTCTCCGCAGGGCGATCCCATAGGGTGAGAAGCTCGGTCACTCGAGAGGAGCTCAGAGTAGAGCCATTGCTCCTCAACATCGAGAAGGGCCTGCTGAGGTGGCTCTGGCATCTGTTCCGGATGCCTCCTGGACGCCTTCCCGGGAAGGTGTTCCGGGCGCGTCCCACCGGGAGGAGACCCTGGGGAAGACCTAGGACACGCTGGAGGGACTATGTCTCCCGGTTGGCCTGGGAATGCCTCGGTGTCCCCCCGGAAGAGCTGGAGGAAGTGTCTAGGGAGAGGGAAGTCTGGGCATCTTTGCTTAGACTGCTGCCCCCACGACCCGGCCCCGGATAAGCGGAAGAAGATGGAGGGATGGATGGATGGATGATTTCGCTCCCCTTTCTGACGTAGGAAGGGGTTATTATTATAATATTACCGGTTCTTAATCTGCACGTTTCCACCCGCTGCGCCGTTATTTGGATTACGCACGCGACAACAGTGTAACCAGTTCTTAACGCAATGGCAAGACTTCGAGCAAAGCATGCAAACTGTTCTGTCATTGCTGCACAGACGAGCACAGAACACTATTTGACCAAAAAATATAATTGCTGTCTTATAAAGACCTCAGGGAACTTTCAACTTGCGTAAAAGTTAAACATGACAGTACATGCAAGTCAATGTGATTAATCAATGTAACTACATCCATGTATCCACTAACTATTCAGAAACGTCCAGGTGTGTTTAAAAGTTGAACCTCTTCCCGAGTCTCGGGTCTACGGATTATTTCTGAGATTTGACTGAAATTCTTGTTTGTTATTGCCAGAGTATCTGAAGCTCGTGTAAAGGATCTGCTGTCATCTGAACAGGGGTGGGGAGCAGCAGCATTTAAAGGGACACACACAAAAATGGCGCGAGTTTGGTCACACCCAAAAAGGGACAACTTTGACAAGCTATAGTCAATTATCTGGGGGGTATTTTGAGCTGTGATTTCACAAAAACATTCTGGGGCACCATAGATTTATATGACATCTTTTGAAAAGGGGCATAATATGTCACCTGAAATGGGCAGGTACAACTCTGTATCATTTGTTTTAAAATGGAAAGAGACACCATGTCTTTGAATAATGTGCCCTAAAGGAAGCATATATAATGAAAATAAAATTGGTCCAAGACCGACCCCTGTGGCACACCATACTTCACAGTAGAATAAGAAGACGTGCAATTATTCAGGGACACGTAGAACCTCCTATCCGACAAATAAGATAAAAACCAGTCTAAAACAGTGTCCGATATCTCCATCCAGTGTCTCAATCTCTGAGGATGCTATGGTCAAGAAAGTAACTTGTATACACCCACTGACATCAATACAGCCCATAATCCTGGGGAATATCGGCTGCTCTTTTCGTGCACATGGAGGAGGAGGGTTCTTGTCCCACTGACCAAGTCACAGTTGCCCCAGTTTCTGACCAATTCTCGGCCGGCCCCAGGTTTACTGACTTGGTTGAGCCTGGTCACAGACACTTCTCATGTCCCCAATCATGTCACAGAGGCAGGACAGGATTGCCGACAAGGCATGTGAGGCACATGCTCCGTGGGGCCACAAGCCGTGAGCCCCATCCACCAGGTCCACTGTTTTATGAATATACTTGTACTGGAGCCTTATTTTTGAGTCCATTCTGCACCTCTGAATGAGAAAAAGTTACTTTCTTGTTTCACAGTAAGTATTTCTAGGCTAAAGCTGCTGACCCAATGACTGTCATCAAGTCCTCTGCAATAACTTTTCATGGTTATCTACTTTCTTAGTTTCTATTCGTGAGCATTTTCACACCCTCTGTCAGTCTCATCCATCCCTATCACTGCAGAGTTTAGCTCCAACCCTAAACAAACACATGTGAACAAGCTAATCAAGGTCTTCAGGTGTGGCAAGCAGGTCATGGGGCAGAGAGCCGTGGGAATGGAGTGTGGCCACTGGTGCGAGTGTTAATGAGTGTTAGGGCACCTCAAAGGCCAGACTTGCCCACCCATGGTCTAGCCCATACTATTGTCTGTAATGGATCCAGTTCATGTCATTGATGTCACAGTCTTAGGCACAGCCACAGCCAGTTCCTGTACCATGTCACAGCTTCTCACACCATGTTGCTCTTATATGTTATGGACCCTTTTCAAAGACTGTGATGACGGGTTAACACAGTTCTAATATCTTTCTGTCAAAGATACTAGAAAAGGCGGTTTCCTCACAACTATGTTCCTTTTTAGAAAGAAATGATATCTGCGAGGATTTCCAGTCAGGATTTATACCATACCATAGTACTGAGACAGCTCTCATCAGAGTCACAAATGATTTGCTCTTATCATCCGATCGTGGTTGAATCTCGCTATTAGTGTTACTCGATCTTAGTGCTGCATTTGATACCATCGACCACAACATTCTTTTAAATAGACGGAAATTATGTTGGCATTAGTGGAAATGCATTAGCATGGTTTAAATCATACTTATCTGTAAATGAAGAGACGTCTCATCGATCACAAGTTCAGTATGGCGTACCACAAGGCTCAGTACTAGGACCATTGCTGTTCACTCTGTACATGCTACCATTGGGAAATATCATTATGAAGCATGGCATTAGTTTTCACTGTTATGCTGATGATACTCAGCTCTATATTTCTTCACGCCCTAACGAAACTTACCTATTCACTAAATGAACGGAATGCATAGCTGATATAAAAAATTGGATGACTAGTAATTTCCTAAAACAGAGATTCTAATAATTGAACAAAAAAATTCCTCACGTAATAACCTAGAATACTGTCTAACACTTGATGGCTGCTCTGTCAAGTCTTCATCGTCGGTTAGGAACCTGGGTGTGCTCTTTGATGCCAATCTTTAATTTGAAAGTCAAGTGTCTAGTATCTGTAAAACCGCATTTTTCCATCTTAAAAATATATCTAAAATATGTCATATGCTCTCATTGACAAATGCGGAACAATTAGTTCATGCGTTCATGACATCAAGGCTAGATTATTGTAATGCTATTATGGGTGGTCGCCCTGCACGCTTAATAAACAAATTACAGCTGGTCCAAAACTCAGAAGCTCGAGTTCTAACCAGAACCAGGAAGTATGAACATATTAGCCCGGTTCTGTCAACACTGCATTGCCTCCCTATTAAACATCGTATCAATTTTAAAATATTGCTGATTACTTACAAAGCACTAAATGGTTTAGCTCCCCAGTACTTGAGCGAGCTCTTAACGGATTATAGTCCTTCACGTTTATTGCAATCTCAAAATTCCGGCCAGTTGATAATACCTAGAATATCAAAATCGACTGCTGGCGGTAGATCCTTTTCCTATTTAGGACCAAAACTTTGGAACAGTCTTCCTAACATTGTCTGGGAAGCAGACACACTCTGTCAGTTCAAAGGTAGACTAAAAACACATCTCTTTGACCTAGCATACACATAACACATTATAGACTTCAATAATTCAATATTAGGCTGCATAGTTTAGGTCAGCCGGAACCGGGAACACTTCCCATAAATCCTGATGTACTCGTTACATCATAAGAAGAATGGCGTCTACACTTATATTAGTCTCTCTGTTTATCCTGAGGTTTACCGCAGTCCGCCGGATCCAAGCCGGATCCAGATCTGATGAAGGACCTGCGCCTGGACACGATGACAACGCAGTCCTGAAGTGTCAACTAGTCTCTCCCCTGTGAATGCCTTTTTCCCTTCTCTTTACCTCTGTACAAGTAAAGTGTTGTCGGGATGATTCCGGTTCGCGTGGCTACGCGGAAGCGATAGAAATTCTGTATTATAAATATCAAGGCCAGACAAGTAGTTTGTTGAGGGTTGGTTTGTATGGAAGGACTACACGCCTGCGCACATATATTCAAACGCGCATACCTATAGACTGAACTAGTAATACGCATGTGCACGCCATCAGCGTTCTCACGGGTTTGCGTTTTTTTAAGTTTGCGCAGAAAGAACTTAAGAGTTTTCTGTTAAAACGGTGTTGTGTTAGCGGCCCGTAAGTTAATAACTAATGATCGTTGTGACTGAAGTGAATCAATCAAAACTAACTTTAGCTGGACAATAACTTTATTCTAGAGCTGCTGTAAAGCCAAAACAATCTCTGTTACTTTAATTTCCTATTATCAATGTAAAGCTGCTTTGGAACAATCTACATTGTTAAAAGCGCTATATAAATGAAGATGACTTGACTTGACTCAACATTGCAAATCTTGGAAAGGTTTTCATATCATGTTTTTAAAAAAATGTAAATCTACATTTATACTGCTATACTTTGTGTTATTACTTTGCCAGTAAATTATAGAAGACAAATTAACTGCTGTAAGGGTGTTTCTAGTACAGTAGTTGGAAAATTATGGCAACTTTGACATCATTCTCTCTTCTGACTGCTGTAATTAATCTTTCTATATTTTTTCCTCTTTTACAAAGTCATGGAAATGCTATCATGGATCTTTATTTTTTTATTTTTTTACTATTGGAGCAAATGGGAATTCAGAAAGTATATTAGCTGTCGTCTCCTGTTCACCACTATAGAAGTTTTCCCTATGACGACTTACACTTCTGAGAGCCCCAGAAACGTGAAAAGGGTCCTTTCATTGAAAAACACATATTCAAAGAATGATGCCAAAATTATAGATGTAGTATGTCTGTGAAGGTATTTATATAACACAGAGATACCAATAAAAAGCACTTGAAAAGTATGTTTTCATTGAATTCAGCCCATACATTTTAAATTCAGCCCAAGTGTTCCTAATTTAAGTAATTTGTCTTTGTATAAATAAATACCCTCGTATTTATCTTGTCTGTTGTCGAGCATTGAATATTTACTATAACAAGTTTAGTAAGTTCATGAAAGGTTTTGTCAAATCATGTTCAAGTCAAGCTTTCAGTAAAGCCATGTTGTGTATTTGGTGGTGTAGTTTGTTACTTTGTCACACAATAAATCTGCACTTGGATTACAATTTATCACATATCAGTCGCCCTAACTACACATTTTGTTTGCCTTATCTCACTCCTTTTGTGTGTGTGTGTGTGTGTGTGTGTGTGTGTGTGTGTGTGTGTGTGTGTGTGTGTGTGTGTGTGTGTGTGTGTGTGTGTGTGTGTGTGTGTGTGTGTGTGTGTGTGTGTGTGTGTGTGTGTGTGTGTGTGTGTGTGTGTGTGTGTGTGTGTGTGTAGATTTGGCTATACTTGTGAGACTAAATAAATGAAAATTTCCTCAAAAATATGGTGAATCATGTTGAAAACCCATGTGATTTGATGTGGTTCTCAATATTTGAAATGCTAACAAGTCAGCCAAATCATGTATGACTATAAATTTAATGATGTCAACATGTTAGGTTTAGGGGTAGTGTAGTAACTGTCATTAGCTCCCAAGGCCTATGTGTGAGTGTGTCTTCCTGGAATCTGCCCTTGGTAAACAAACAGCAGCTGGTACTCATCATAGCACCCCTGCACCCCCGCACCTACTATCACACACAGACACACACACACACACTTACAACTCTGACACAAATTATGTCAACATAGAACAGCTTCAGCCATTTCTAAGCTGAACTGTTAAGTGTGTTTTATATTCTTTCAGTTACTCCATCAGTCATTGTCGTATAAACAACATATCTGAGTAGTGTTTTGGGCTGAACGCAAAAGTTTCTTAGATTTTTTCAGAGTGTTTTGATAGGGATAAAACCCTTTTTTTTATGTACACCCAGTGTCTGGTGGGTATACATTTAAATACTGAGTAATAACAATAAACTTAATGTTAGTTGCATGTAATTATGCACAATAATTAGTAATTGATATAGTAACTACATGTAACGTATAAGAAGGACACTGTAAAATAAAGTGTAAAATAAAAATACTTTTTAAAGAAATCTGATAATTTCTGATAAGTGATAATACTTTCCTTTGAGAAAGCATTTAGTGAAGGGCTGAAAAAATATAGGGCGGTCTTATGTTTGGCATGCTGAGACAGAGTTAATGCTGGTCGCCTTCTTCCTTTGTGTGTCTCACCTCTGAGTCCCTTTTCCCCAAGTGGGACCCCAGTCCAAACACAAGCCTTCCCTATCCAGCCCTGCCTGATCCAGCCTCCAGGCGCTCTGCACACCAGCTCCAAACCACAACCACTATAGCTTCATTATCCAGGTTACGGATAATGAAACATTTTATATGAAGTTAAATGCATTTTTATGAGCAGCACTGCTCACTGGAGAAAGTTTGTGTGAAATTCTTCAGTGTGTGGCGCGGCTGGCGCCTGCGTGAACGTATACTATGGGCTTGAGTGATACTTCAAAGTGTGTATCTTGTTGAGGAGGGGTGTGCTGTTATTTTTCTAGGTGATCTGACTAATGATTTTTGCCTGGAAGACAATAAAACAGTTGGAGAATACATACAATAATACAATAATATGTTGACGCTGTAAGCCGTGTACTGCGTACGTAGTGTACGTCAAATTTTCAAAAGTATATTTTATAGTATTTAAGTAAAAAAAAAAAAAAAAAAAAAAAAAAGTTAGATAAATATTCCAAATAATGTAATATTAATGAAATAAAAGGCCACTTTAGTGTGAGTGTATACTGTCTATGTTTTTCAACACACTTTAAAAGTCTTTTTTTTTTTTTTTTACAAAAAACTGCACTTTGTGATGATGCCAAATTAAAAGTTTAACTTTGAAGAACATTTTAAATCATTATGTATTAATAATCTATATATAATAAATAAAGTGCACGTTAACTACTTTTACTCTGCCATGTACTGCACAGAGACACGAACGCTGAGGATACAAATGCTAAAATAGTTTATTATAAGGGTAATCCACAATTTAAGTCAGAACAGGCAAAGGTCATACACAAACACAGACGCAGACGGGGAAATCCAAGGAACAGGCAGAAAATCAAAAGAACCAGGACACTGGCGAAACAGGACACTATGGTTTAGAATTGCAGTGACACAAACAAGACTTAACGATGAATGACTGAATTGACCAGGCTTATAAAGGGTGAGCTAAACAAGGTAATGACACACAGGTGGAAGTAATCAGCGATAATGAGTGTGGGCAATGGGTTATGGGAAATGTAGTCTATGAGGGAATAACAATAGTCTGGGGTGGAGTGCCCTCTAGTGAACAACCAGGGCACTCCAGCTGGTGATCATGACATACACTATGTTAATGATCTATTAAATACTATTATAACATTAACTGTTTTAGCAATGCAATAGTAACAACCCAACTTAGTGTCATGGCAGTGACTTTTGCACAGTGCAAGCACCACTCACATTTTCTTCACAAAATGTTTGTCTAGATGAGTATTTGGACTTTCAAAGTGAAAAAAAGAACAAATCAGAAACAGGAGGCAATGAATAAACAAACACTTTAATGAGATGTCACTCATGCTTTCAGACTTATTCAGAGTTTTTAGCATCAGAGGACTCATTTTGGGATCCAAATTGACTTTTCACACTTGAAATTGTCATTCTTAACCCTGGGCAAACATTATCCTGGGTCATGTTGTGCCATATTTAAGACACAAACACCATATTTTATATATTATCCTGCAATGGTAATTAATAGTCAGCTTTTGCGAATTTACTCTGTACATTTGTAAACCCTCTTAATTTTCTTATCTTTGTAATTTCATGTTTGCATATTTATGAAGTTAATAACACTGATTGGACAAATACAGCACACAGCGAGCACACAACATGTTTTAGTAATAACTCTGTGAAAAAGGAACAGAAAATAAAACATTTTTCAAATACTATTTAGATTGAGACATTGGTCACTGTCAACAAACTTTTACTCACCATTTGGTAAAAACGACAAATAATAAAATATTTCAGGCTTTATTTTGTACCCTATTTGTTGAAGGTTCCAGAAATCTACTGAACTAAGAGTTTCATGCAATTTGTACAAAGTGAGATGTCAGACATCTGTACAAACACACGGACGTTGTTTCTGTTTCAGATTCCAGCATATGAAGACAGCGAGATGCTGTGTTAGCAAATCCTTCTTCCAAAGAGTTTTACTGAAACAAATATTCACATCCTGGCCTGAAAAAACACTGAAGCATTCACAGCATGAATCTCCTTATTTTTCCTGATATTCCAACTTCCCTAAACAATACAGTCATTTTTTTCTAAGTTTCTGACGCAGATGTTTACCACAGTAAAACGTACTCGGTTACTAACGTAACCTCGGTTCTCTCTAGAGAGGAAACGAGTACTGCGTAAATCTTACGCTAGGGGAAAATCTCTTTTCCGCGAGATACTGAAGCCAAAAATTATCCTTAATTTTGAAATAATGTAAAACGCGTTGCGGCAGCATGCAGACACAGGCGAGACGGCTTGTGCGCCTATTGGCTGCCCTGCGGCAACTGCAGCAGCCTATCGATAAGGCCCACTCGTGACGTCAGCTCCAATGGGGGCGCTTCGCGCCCAATACGTCACGTCCCGCCAGAATGGGCGTGGTCTAGGGCTATAAACATAGCTTCGAGAGGCTAGCTCACTGGTTTTTCATCGCCGAAGCGAACCAGAGCGTGTGCAGGCACGGCAAGATACGCAGTACTCGTTTCCTCTCTAGAGAGAACCGAGGTTACGTTAGTAACCGAGTACGTTCTCTTACGAGAGGTACTCTCGTACTGCGTAAATCTTACGCTAGGGGAAACAGTGTAAAACGCCGTGCATGCTAAGATCCAGCACCAAAGTCCCAAGGGCAAGTGCCCGGGCTCATATAGTACATGATCATAAGGGACTCACAGAGAGCCCAGGAAAGAGTGGCTAGAATAGCATCATTCCTGTAATAATATAACATCTTATAAGGAGCAGTTATACTGATGATGTGTCGTACAGTCAGGGCGACCCCCGGCCTGGACTGACGAATATAGTGGGTCTTACACACTGCCCGTAGAGCTGCGCGATCCAACAGCGAGCATTTGCTCAAGCAGTTTCAGTATTCTGGCCCGAACACATCAGGGCAGACAGTACCGATTTTAGACCGAAAGCAGCTTAGCCTGCAAGGCGGGAACCTCTAGGTTATAAAACCTTATAAATGTAGACGGGGAGGCCCAGCCTGCCGCCATACAGATATCTTGCAAGGCAATCCCACTAGACCAAGCCCACGACGAGGCCACGCCTCTCGTGGAGTGTGCTCTGACTCCAAATGGGCACTGTAAGCCCTTAGAGGTATAAGCCAGCGCTATAGCATCAACTATCCAACTGGATAGGCTCTGTTTCGACACGGCAAGTCCCTTAGAACGTCCGTAGAGTGAAAACAAAGAGCTGCTCTGTCTGTCTGAAAACAGACGTGCGAGACACATAAGCTCTTAATGCCCTGACTGGGCAAAGGAAGCTTGCGTCTCCTTCCTCGTCAGAGACCGGTAGGGCTGACAGGGAATGACCTGCGCACTAAACGGTGTGTTGAGGGATTTTGGAACATAACCGTGCTTAGGTTTGAGTATAACTCTTGAGTCATTAGGCCCAAACTCCATACACGTCGCGCTTACTGAGAGCGCGTGTAAGTCCCCTGTGCGCTTCACTGAAGCGAGAGCCAGAAGAAACACTGTCTTGAAAGACAGGTGTTTAAGATCAATCGTCTGTAAAGGCTCGAATGGGTCACCTTTCATGGCTTCCAGCACTGTAGAAAGGTTCCATACAGGGACTGAGGGAGGTCTGGGAGGATTCAGTCTCTTAGCTCCTCTAAGGAAGACGATGACTAAATCGTTCCTTCCTACTGACTGACCCAGCGTTGTTTTTGAGAACGCTGCTATGGCCGCCACATACACTTTGAGCGTGGAAGGGGTCCTGCCCTTGTCCAACAGCTCTTGTAGGAAGGAGAGAACCTCCGTCACCCCACAGTCTAGGGGCGACACGCCACGAGCTGTGCACCAGCTGGAGAACACTGCCCATTTCGAGGAATAGAGACGTCGCATAGACGAGCTCTAGCCTGCGTGATCGTGTTTAACACTCCGCTTGGGGAGGTCAGCGGGTACCCGTTGATGGCCCAAACATGAAGGGACCACAGCTCTGGGCGCGGATGCCAAAACGAGCCCTTGGCCTGAGAGAGGAGGTCCCTCCTCACTGGCACTGGCCATGGGGCAGTGCTTGCTAGCTGCATCAGAACTGGGAACCAGGGTTGGTTTTTCCAGAACGGCGCTACGAGTAGCACTGAGCATCCTTCTCTGATCCGTTCTATCACCTGAGGCAGGAGAGAGACGGGAGGAAAGGCATAGAGCGGGCGGCGGGGCCATACGTGAGCCAGCGCGTCCCTGCTCTTGGAGAAAAATTCCAGACAGTGAGCATTTTCTTGAGACGCGAACAGGTCTACTTCCGCTCTGCCGAATTTCTTCCACAGCAGCTGGACTGTCTGTGGGTGTAGAGGCCATTCGCCTGTCGGAACATTGTTCCTGGACAGTCTGTTCGGTCCTACGTTCAGGAGCCCTGGCACATGCGCTGCTCTCGGCGAGAGCAGGTTGCGCTGAGCCCACACCAGGAGGCGTTCTGTCAGCCTGTGCAGGTTTCGGGACCTGAGGCCGCCCTGGCGATTTATGTAGGACACCACTGACATGTTGTCCGAGCGGACCAGGACGTGGTGTCCTCGTATTTAGGGACAAAAACGCGTCAGTGCGTTGTCTACTGCCAACATTTCGAGGCAGTTTATGTGTAGAAGCTTCTCCCGTTCTGACCATTGGCCGAAGAACGGTCTGCCCTTGAGCAGTGCTCCCCATCCCAAGGTGGAGGCGTCCGTAGACACTACCTTCACACTCGAGGAAGTCCCCAGGCTAACACCTGATTGGTACAAGTCGTTTGCTTTCCAAGGTTTCAGAGCTGCGATGCATTTCTGATTGACCTTGAGACGAAGCAGACCGGAAGCCCACGCTCGGCGCGGTACTCGCGCTTTCAGCCAGAACTGTAGCGGGCGCATGCGAAGCAAGCCCAGCTGAAGTACTGATGATGCTGAGGCCATGAGACCTAGCATCCTCTGAAATTTCTTGAGCGGGACAGATGCGCCGCAGCGGAAAGAGCTCGCTGCGCGCTGAATGTCTAGTACGCGCTCTGGTGACAGTCGCGCTATCATAGACAGCGAGTCCAGTTCTGTGCCCAGAAAAGATATTATCTGTCTGGGAGACAGAGAACTCTTCGCCCAATTGACCCATATTCTCGAGGTGATCGAGCAAAATGGTCCTGTGCTCTATGAGCACCGAGTGAGATTGAGCTAGAATCAGCCAATCGTCCAAGTAGTTCAATACTCGCATGCCCTGTAGTCTGAGGGGTGCGAGCGGCTAGAGACAAGCCGAACGGTAGGACTGAGCACTGATATGCCTGGCCCTCGAAGGCGAATCTCAAACGTCGCCTGTGACGTGACGCTATTTGTATTTGAAAATATGCGTCTTTCAGATCTATTGACACAAACCAATCTCCTCGGCGAATCTGCGTGAGGGTTTTTCTGGTCGTGAGCATTCTGAACTGTTGCTTCGCAAGCACTCTGTTCAGTTGCCTTAGATCTAGTATGGGTCTGAGACCCCCGTCTTTTTTCAGTACCAGGAAGTATCTGCTGTATAGCCCTCCTTCACTCTGAGCTTGAGATAAAGGCTCTATGGCCCCTTTGCTCAACAGTTTCAAAATTTCGGCTCGAAGTAGGTGGTGCTACTTCTGTTTTTACCGTAGCTTCGACGCGCGTCACATAGCGGCGAGGGCGTCGGCGAAACTGTAGCGAATAGCCTCTTTCTATAATGTCTAGCACCCACTTCAAAACCCCCGGGTAGCCTTGCCCATGCATCTGCACGAATGGCTAGGGGCTGAATGCGGAGCGCGCTCTGGTCGCTCAGCGACAGAGGGGCTTCGGTGTGCTGTAACATAAGCGTCGCGCTTCGAGGCAGGGGGCGCGCTGATAACAGCGGGCAGATTGCCCGCGCTCAACTCCTATGCGGTGGTCAACCGAGAGGGGAGGGCTGGGCGAGTCCCGTAGGACCTGTCATGTCTATGTGTGAATGTGGGCGCGGGATAGCGGGCACATTTACAACACTGAGAGCATTGTCCGCCTGAGCAGAGCGAATGCACGTTGGTTTTGTTTTTACAGAAACCTTGAGATATGCGGAACGTAGTGTTTGTGGGCACTGGGCAGTGGGCACATTTACCACGTTTAATGCGCAATCGACCTGGGTCGATTTCATGTGCGCGAGCCCTGTGTGACGGGCTGTGTTTGTGTGTAGGAATGAGCACTGGGCAGTGGGCATTTCGTCTACATTCGTAACACCATCGGCCGTGGCCGGGACACCAGAAAATACACTCTTATGGGATTTATCTGGGTAGCCGTAAAAGCGGCGTTTGTGTGCAGGCAAGCGGGCTGCTTCGCCGACTTGTTTACTGCAGAATACACTGGAACAGTCGCATTTACTGGAACTGAACGAGCGAGAAGTTGCCATAGAAACAGAGAGCGTCAACATGCTGGCGTTTGTTTGCAGTCGTGCGTGTATTACAGCAGGCTTGTTCACTGCAATATTGACATTTCCAGTCGTCTGAACTTCAGAGGCGGAAACCATAGAAACAGAGTTTGGGTGCAGGCGAGCGGGTTGTACCACGCGCTCGTTGGCTGCAAAATACACATCTGCAGTCGCCTTTTCAGGGAACTGCCAGAGCGAGAATTGACGGCAAAAATGTGTTTTGCCGGTAGACCCGGGATTCGATCGCGGGTCTCTCGCGCGAAAATCTGATGATCTACCACTGGACCACAGAGGAAGACACATAGAGATTCAGTAGCGCGAGTATTATCAAAGAGCGTCAACGTGCTGGCGTTTGTTTGCAGGCGTGCGTGCAAAACAACAGGCTCGCTCACTGCAATATTGACATTTCCAGTCACCTGAACTTAAGAGGGGAATGAGAAATGTGTCAGGAGTGGAGGTCGGCCCGGCCGCAGCGGGGCTAAAAACACCCTTTTCTCCTTTCGCCAGTGACGCACGGGAACCATAGAAACGGTGTTTGGGTGCAGGCGAGCGGGTTGTACAGCGCGCTCGTTGGCTGCAAAATGCACATCTGCAGTCGCCTTTCAGGGAACTGACAGAGCGAAGCATTGGCGGCATAATATATCTGCCGTTAGACCGGGATTCGAACCCCGGTCCCTCGTGCGAAAAACCTAAGATTCCACCACTGAGCCACAGGGGGGAACACAAAGGTGTATAGATGCATGAGCATATAAGAGAGCGTCAACATGTTTTCTTCGGCGTTTGCTTGCAAGCGTGCGTGTTACAACAGGCTCGTTTGCTGCAATATTGATATTTCCAGTCGCCTAATCAGGGAACTGAGTTCTCTTTTCGCCGGTGAGTGACGCGTGAATGGGGCGCAAGGGCAGGGTAGCTTTCTTGTAACGTAAAGAAAAACTAACCCCGATCGTCCGCTTCCAGCCTCCCTTGTGAACGGCGCAGTTTGCGCGGCTCGAACAGAGGGAGAGAGAAAGCTAGCCCCGTGACCGTCCGCTCCTGACATCCCCTGTGAACGGCGCGGTTTGCGCGGCTCGAACAGAGGGAGAGCAGGTATCATCCCCCAAGCAGGCAAGGCAAGCGGGCGCACCGGCGAGCTTTGCGGGTTGGGGGGGGCGGAGGAGCAGTCTCGGAGAAGGATGCCAGGTGAGTCCTCAGAGTCACCATAGGCAGTAACTGGCTCGCAGTGAGGGCGGTCGCCGTCAGCGAGCGCGAGCGCGAGAGCTGCGTGATCATCAGGAAAGGGGCGTCTTGAAAAAGACGCCCGGCTCTTTTAGTGCAATGAGAGTGTGTGTCGCGGCGGCGAGCACACACACATACACAAAACACAGTAGCAGAGAAAGGATATAACGCCGGATAGCGCAGCAGGAAGGCGACTGAAGGCGGCGCGGCCAGCGGCTTCAGAGTGTCGACTCGTCCCGCTGAAAGGCTTCTTCAGACGGCGCGGCTTCTCTCCGGATCCAGCGATGCGAGAGCTTCGCTGAAGAGATGAAAAATCAGTGAGCTAGCCTCTCGAAGCTATGTTTATAGCCCTAGACCACGCCCATTCTGGCGGGACGTGACGTATTGGGCGCGAAGCGCCCCCATTGGAGCTGACGTCACGAGTGGGCCTTATCGATAGGCTGCTGCAGTTGCCGCAGGGCAGCCAATAGGCGCACAAGCCGTCTCGCCTGTGTCTGCATGCTGCCGCAACGCGTTTTACATTATTTCAAAATTAAGGATAATTTTTGGCTTCAGTATCTCGCGGAAAAGAGATTTTCCCCTAGCGTAAGATTTACGCAGTACGAGAGTACCTCTCGTAAGAGAACAGACAGATACCCTTTCTAGATGTGAACAGTGACTCATACTCATAAAAGACCTGATAAATGATTTTCTAAAACAAAATGTTCCACGTTTTACCCACAGACAACAAGAAAGAAGAAGAATTGAACGGGCCTTCAACGGGCCAATCAGAAAAAAAGATTCAATAAGAACTTTGTGAGATGAGAAGAGCACAGTTTTGCTAAACCGCTGCACATTGAAATTATTCTTAGTCAAGCAATATTTTTTGAATGAACTGTTTTTAGTTTAGTTTGAATCCAAAGAATGCTTAGCTTGGATAAGGCAAATCTTCTGTCCGAGGTCATGGTGAGTGTGGTTTGGAGGAGTGAAGATCTCAGGAACCCAAACTAAAGTTTCCTCAGGCACTGAAATAGAAGCTTTACAAATCCTAAAAGCATTACTGGAGTTCATGAAAGTAAGAGTATTAAGATTGCAGTTAGTACATCTGTCAGAAGTACATCTTGTGCTGTGTGATCTGTTCTATGTACAATTTTATACAGAATTAACTGGATATTTGTCAAGTCAAGTCACCTTTATTTATATAGCGCTTTTTACATATATAGCAGCTTTACAGAGATAACAGGAAAATAATGCAACAAAGTGTTGTTTCTGCTGTACAGCAGATCTAGAAGAAAATAGTGTCATAGTCCAGCTTAAGTAAGTTCAGTGATGGCTCATTTTTGTTGTAAAATAAGTTATTAATTTAGTTAATTTATATATACAGCCGCTCTGGAGAAAACTGTGATGTCATCGTCCAGCTCAGTTCAGTTCTCATACTATGGTATCAATGCAGGCAAATCAATAATATCTTTGAATGTTAAATGTCCCCAACTAAGCAAGTCAAAAGCCAAAGGCGACAGTGGCAAGGAACCAAAACTCCATCAGGAGACAGAATGGAGAAAAAAAACCTTGGGAGAACCCAGGCTCAGTCGGGGCCAGTTCTCCTCTGGCCAATGAACCAACCAAGTGTACGATTATGATTCAGGCAGCATTACAGGTCAGAAGTC
Source organism: Leuciscus leuciscus (assembly GCF_965113295.1). Classification (NCBI taxonomy): domain Eukaryota; kingdom Metazoa; phylum Chordata; class Actinopteri; order Cypriniformes; family Leuciscidae; genus Leuciscus; species Leuciscus leuciscus. Next base: position 8,881,700 of record NC_138724.1, on the reverse strand, counting down.
AGATTGGATTGGAACATTCAGAATATTATCCAGTTCCATCTGGTTTAAGATCAGAGTCACACGGGTATGGAGACGGGTTTGTTGAGGATCAGTGCTGATGGCTGTCGTGTCGATGAGGCCTTCACAGGGGAGAGTTGACACAATCTCTGCTGACACTTCAGGGATTTGTGTTTGTACTTAAGATAAGAGTAGTTCTGCACACCGTCATCTAAAACCAGGATTATGCCATATAAGAGTTGTGTGGTGTGATTCCATGGCTTGTATATTGGTATTGATTTGCCACCAGGCAGTGAGAGTTGATTTGATGATCATATATATATATATATATATATATATAAAAAATGTAAATTATTATTTTTTTATTTTTTTTTATTTTTTTTTTGGAAGATCAGACATGATTATTTCTTGACATTCTGCCTGTTCTGAAAATCTAGTGCTGCTAGACCACCTTGAGCTTTATTTATGTATTTATTTATTTGTAGTGTTTGTAAACTTACTTTAGAAACTTATCAAATTTGCCTTGAGTTAGATCATCTTCTATTGTTTTTAATAGTTGAATAAAATTGAGGTTAAATAAGTCAGAGAGGTTCTGGGATATGTTTAATGCAATATTGCAATATTATTTATTGTGAATGGTGTGTCCATGCTAGTGTCATATGACTTCATATTCAATGGTAAGATTGTTGATTTGGTCCAGTTTAAGGCATAGTCTGATACGGCAGAATTATTTCTGTTAGTGATGTTTTGGGATTTTGTATGAAGAGTAATAAGTCATCTGCGTCTAGAGTAATTTTATGATTGGTGTTATTATCATTCTGTCTTCGTGCAGCATCTCGAGGCTCTATAAATAGAGCGAAGAGTAATGGCCATCCTTGACTCGTCCCTCGCTGAAGCTGGAATGGGGATGATATGATGCCATTCGCTATGACAGATTGATAGTTGTAACATGTATGCTGTGTTTTGGTTCTGTCTTATGACCCAGTTTCCCAGTGTGTCTGATTAGTTACCCCGTACACCAGTCGTCTCCTTAATGAACTCATTAGTCTCTGTGTATTTGTTCTGATCAGTTCCTTGTCCTGTCTCCATTAATGTTAAGATGTGTTATGTCCGTTTTCCTGTGAGTTTTGTGGATTAAAGATTGTTTCTGTGAATTACTCGTCTTTGTTCGCTTAATAGGCTACTATTACCACCTGTGACACTAGTGAGGTATTATATCATATTTTAATCAAGTGAATAAACGAGTTTCCAAAACCAACATTTTTAAGTGTTGTATAAAGTACCAATCCAATTAACTTTATCAAAAGCCTTTTCTGCATCCAATGATATACTATTATTGTCTTTTTTTTTCTTCTTTTTTTTTTCTTTTTTTTTTTTTGCTTGTTTGTTTACATAGGTTCATAATGTTGAATAATCATCTGGTGTTGTTTGATGAAACCTGTTTGATCTGGATGGATGAGAGATGAAATTACTGATTCAAAATGTGTGGCCAGGGCTATACTAATTATTTTTAAATCAGTATAAATAAGGGATAATTAGTCCTCTGAGCATATACCCTCTGTTTAGTACATTGCCTGTGTTTGTGTCGTGCACACTTTGCATTTCCTTTCTCTTGTTTGGATTACTCGTTGTTGGATTATCTTCTTTTGTTGTTTAATAAAGACTGCTGCATTTTAGATCTGCTTTGCCTCACTTCGTCTTCATCCTCAGCCCATCTGTGATAACTATTGTAATAGTCCCATTAAAATGTCCTTAAAATATTGCGAAAAAAAAAGTGATTTGAATGTAAAATAAAATAAAATAATCAACAGCATAACGTAAGTGTCAGGATTATGTTCAGTTTGTTTGTGTTTTAGTTTTGGTTTTCCATGTCTGCCTGCACGCATTTTTGTGTTTTCAGGCCACCAAAACATAAAACAAACAAATAAAAAAACAAACCACATACAAAATTTTAGATTTTAAGTTGAAAACGTAGTGTAAAAAGTCCCTTATAGTCCTCAGTTCTCACAGTTCTTTTTTTGTTGTCTTTGTTTTTTACGTGGTTGAATGTGGTGAGCAGGACGAGGCTGAGAGCCGTGGGAATGGCGCGATTTCTAATGAGTGTCACCTGCGCCTCACCGGCCTCGAGGCTCACGGAAGGAGATCCGGATGAATAAAAGTCGAGACGAGAAAGGACCAGGCCTGACATTTATGTTATGTTGTTTTTATGTGTGTGCACTAGTTGTCCATGAGGGGCTGCCACTTTAATTTCATTTTGTGTTTGTTTTTTATAATTAAAATGTTTAAACATTCACCGGTTCATGCCTCCTTCTTCCCTGATCAACTAACCTATTTCAACATCGCTTAGGAACCTGAGCCCAATAGAGAGTCTGATGTAGTGCATGAGCTGGCAACAACGTCAAGGACGGTATCCTTGTGGAGTTTTAAGGTATGGAATGGAGCCCTCGCCGCCTCGGCTCCACCTGGGACCTTCGTCCCTCCGACTTCACCTGGGACCTTCGTCCTTGCAGCTCCACCAGGCTCCCTCGTCCCTCCGGCTCTGATTTGGTTTTTAGTCGTTGCTCTGCCGGGACTTTGACTGAGCCACGTTCCTCCACCGCTTTGGCTTTGTCAGGCTCCATCTTTCCTCCGGCTCTGCCTCAGTCCTCCGGCACCCTGGCTCCACCTTGACATTTCAATGAAATCAGAACATTTAACCCTTAAACACACACCTCGGCTCATTAGGGACCTGAGACAGCATTCACTACACTCCTCCTCATTCATTTTTTTATGTTAAAGTTTTTAGACATAAACCTTCTTAGTATTCCTCAATCAATCAAAATGATAAAAGAATGTCTGTTTTCCCATTCATTTTTTGTAAAAATTGTATAGGGTCGCTAACGACCCAAGGTTTGTAACTGTAAGTATATGCATTTTCTCCACAACAATAATTGAATCTTTGATGACTGAATAGATGCAATTCACCTTTAATCCACAAGGTGGCAATGTCTGATACACAATGATGAAGTGACGTTTCACTCATAGTTACCGCAGGCAGAAAACAAAATGATGGAAGTATCATCAGCAAAACTTGAAATGGCTCAGCGATTTACTGCAGAGCAAGTACTGAATGCAATCAAATATTAGTGTCACTGTTACTTGATGGTGGATCTAGTGAAGAAGCTGTCAGCGATCAAAACATTGATTTTTAAGATGTTGAAAATTATAGTTTTGAGAGTATGTTTGAGATCACAAATATGAGCCAGATGCTGAATGCACTGGAAAATGAGCTCTGACGAGGACAGTGATGATGGTATAAAACATCTGCTCAAACTGAACCCTTCCAAGCTCCATAGGGTAACAAAATATGCTTTACTTAATTCTTCTGTAATTGTTACTCTAATATCAAGAGAGTTTTATATTATCGCGACAGGTAGAGATCCATATATATATAAACTTTAAAACTCATCTCTGATCACCAAAATGATTTTGAAATAGATTTTTTTTCTTCTTCATTCCTTAAAATAGCTTGAATGTAACTCTACACTCTTGCCTCATTTAGGTGGTTCAATAAATATGCAAATGAGCCCCGCCTCCACTCACTCACTCACTCCGCTCAGAGATCCACTTGTTGACGATCACACGTTGATCTGATTGGTTACAAGGTAGTTTGTGACGTCAGAAACACCAGCGATTTCAAACCGTGTTTTTGAGACTGTCTTTGGTTCACTGCAGTTTAAAGGAGAAAATACTCAGCAATGGTGTTGACTTATGAATTTACACATGGTTTGTCTTAAAACATATTAAAAACACCACATAGACATATAAACCACCACATAGACATATAAACCACCACATAGACATATAAACAACATTAAAAGCTTGATTTACAGGGGAACTTTAACATATAATCATTTAGTGATATATGCAGATAAGGGGCCCTATTTTAACGATCTGAAACGCAAGTATCAACCGCAAAACGCAAGTAACTTTGTGGGCGGGTCTTAGGCGCTGTTGCTATTATACCGGCGGGATAAATTACTCTTGCGCCCGACGCAAATCTAAAAGGGGTTGGTCTGAAGTAGCTTCATTATTCATAGGTGTGGTTTGGGCGTAACGTGAAATAAACCAATCAGAGTGACATCTCACATTCCCTTTAAGAGCAGGCGCGCTTGTTCTAAAGCGGATTCCTATTATAACGGCGGATTTGCCAGGCGCGCGCCAGGAGCGGTTCACAGCCGAGGAGACCGACGTTCTCGTCAGGGCCGTAAAAGACAGAGAAGTGACGTTGGGGATGGGAGAAACCCACCCAAATTAGCTTCGGTTAAACAGGCGTATGATCATTTGGGTAAATGTGTAAGCTACTGTAAATGTATGCTTTTATAATAAACTATCTATCTATCTATCTATCTATCTATCTATCTATCTATCGTAATAATGTATGATTTGCAAAAATGAAAACTGCTGCTTCTGTGTAGATTGAGAGAATCAAAGTGTATGCGCGTTGTGCACACGCTACATTGATTATGGCCAAGCATGCGCCCTTAAAATAGCATATGAATAACATGCTCAACGCGCCACTGACTTTAAACTAGATTTTTTCGGTTAGTGGCGGAATTGTTTTCTAAACGTGCAAAATAGCATGAAGGAACGTTTGCACCGGAACACGCCTCCTCTTTGCGCTGAACCGCCCCCGCGAGCGCGTATTTCTTAGTTAACCGACGTGCTTCTGTGGAGGGAAAAGGCCGCTGTGCGCGGGTGCAAAATAGGAATGATACATGCGTCGGTGTACAAAGTCAATTGCGCTGGGTGCAAGATAGGGCCAAGAACTGTAAATAGTCACTAACATGCCATCCTGTAAACATGAAATGTGTGATAAAGTTTTGCCAACTATACTCTACCTGTTTTTTTTATTTTTTATTATTATTATTGTACTTTTTCATCATAGAATTCTCAAATGTGTCCTGCTCTTTATTAAATGTTTATGTTTAGCCCTTTTGAAAATTTTCACCTGGTTTAAGAACATTAATGGAAATATGAAATGCCATTACAAGCAGTCATTAAAAGTTCAAAGACTGCAGAACATTACAACCACAGAGAGAAATAATTTAATTTGAGGTCTCATCAACTGTGTTTTATGTGCCCAGCCAGAAAATATACTGGAATAAAAATTCCCACTCACACAATGTTCAACACTCACGGGCATTATGACTGAACATTGTTTCATAAATTCAAAACAACAAAGTGAATCACATAATAACCAATGAATGATGAATCAGGATCATTTTATTAGAAAAAAAAAAAATCATAAATCATATCATAATTTTAAAAACAAACTATGTCCAGTCTAATTTCTCTTAACAGTGCTTTTCAAAAGACTCCTCGATAATGAGGTTGTGCACAAAGAGAGGATTCATTTTCACATATGGACTCCAAAATTCACTTTGCTTGTGCTATTCAACGTTTTCAGTAAAAAAAAAAAAAAAAAAAAAACCTTTATAGGAAGACACTGAGGACAAAAGTATTTATTATTTGTACCTTGATCTGTTGTTTTCTTTACTACATAGCAGGCAAAGCCAAAACACTGAACAGTTTATTAAATTAAAATATGAATCTGTCATTCTCTGAGACATTTCCACTCTTTTAAATCCATTGAGAGACATAAACAGGAGGAAAGGAGGAGAGAAACAGATGGGAAAAGCAAAAGACGCAGTCATTAAGACAGAGAGATAGACAGAAAAAAAATATGAACATAATTACAGGCAAAAGATATAGACAGAAAGATAGCACCATTGGAGACGCAAATCTTCAGTAAAATATCAGCTATGTACCAGAGAAGATGTCTGTCTGTCTGTCTGTCTGTCTGTCTGTCTGTCTGTCTGTCTGTCTGTGTTTTGTCTAATCAGTATTTTTGCTTTGTTTTCCAGTAAAAACATCTAAATATCCTTAAAACAATATAAATGTACTTGACACTTGGGTTATCCCTTGTGAAATAGAAGTTCACTTTAGCAAACTATTAAATAGGGGTACTTATTATGGAAATAATATACTTTAAAAATATATACTTAAGTGTGAACTGAATTTAATGTTTTTTTGGACACTTAATTGCATTGTTATTGATAATTAAATGAAAATGCATTATAGTTTAAATGTATATTCAGTGCAGTTAGTTTGACCCTCTTATATCTAATTTCATAATTCTGTTGGTTAAAGTGCAGCACTGCCAAATGCACCGACAAGCAGTTATAGTAAATTAAAATACATTTTGATGTCATTTATCTTGAAACTTGTATGTCATGTATTTAAATATATTTGTAATTACACATTTGCATAACTTAAAATGTAATATCAAATCACACACAACAGTTAAAATTATAATTAAGTACTTTGCATGTGCTTTGTATGTTAGTCAACATCAAAATAAGTGTACTTCTTTAAAACATGACAAAAGATTATTAACATAATGATTTAAAATGTACTTTAAAGTCAAACCTTTTTGACATTATTACAAAGTTCACTTTTTAAAAAAGTGTGTAATGAAACTCAGTCAGTCATGAAAGTGCTTTTCTAGTACACTTGAGTGGCCTTTTATTTTATTAATATTATTATGCCTGCAAGTACAGAGTGTAAAAATATACTTTTAAGATTTGAAGTACACTACAAGTGCACATTCAATACAATTAAGTGCACCTTCTTTTTAACAAGGGATATCTTAGCAAGGTATATTTTTTTCTTTTTTTCTGGAAAATAAGACGATAATACTGATTAAGATTTATTTTATTTTTTTTGTGCAGTTTTTTCCTTCAAACGCCAGCAAGTTTAACTCAGCTGCATCTCGATCATTGTTTATTTCCCCTTCCTGTTATAGAAGTTTTGCAGTGTATCTGCACAATATCAGCTGTGTGTGTGACTGTTTATTTGCCATTTTTCTCTGATATGTAGAGACACTTGTCTGCATCAGTATGACGTGTTTGCTAACGTATCTGCGTGTATGGTGGGAGTGTGCGAGCGTCACACCATGCCGTTCTCCTGTCGTGGTTTGTGTGTGGTGGTGGTGGTCTGGGGACTGTGCAGAGAGGGCGCTAGTGTGCACAGAAAGCCAGCCAGCAGCGTCAGACCCAGACCGCCCCACGCGCTGAACATGGACCAGCCGTACCCATGACTGATGTCCTCCGGCAGGCCGTACAGGTAGCGCGGGTACCGCGAGAGCTCGAAATTAATACCAGCCACACATGTGCACAAGGAAATGATGCAGCAGGTGCCTGTGATGCACAATCACACAAAACAACACCGTGAGTTTAGAACAACAACATGAAACAGACAAAAAGATTGTTTACGCTCGCAAAATTGTGCGTATTGTTTTCAGTTAGCACTTTCCCCGCCAATAACGAGATTTTCCATAATTTATGATAAAACACTTCCCGCAATTGACAAGTTTTTCCAAGTAATTTCACTGTGGGGGCGCTGTTACGAATCTTCTGAAATAGTACAGAAATTCAGGATTGAAAAACAAGAGAAGAAGAAAATCTGAGTAAACCAGGGCTAAATCCGAAATCACCCCCTTAACCCTCATTCACTATTCCCTATGTTTGTCCACTAAGACAGTTCAAGGAGTGAATGAAAACGAGTGAGTGAATTCGGACAGCCGTTGAGCGTACATCGGTTGCACACTCGTTATTGCAGTGCATTGTGGGATTGAATAAGTGCACTAAGAATATGGTTTCAGACACCACCACAGATGGCTGTCCCCTTAAATAACGCCCTATTCGAGGGTATAGGGGGCGATTTCGGACTCAGCCCAGGACTGTGTTTGATTTTTTTATGCCCTTCCCTCGTTAATTTGACGAAGTTGAACGCACTTGAAAATGGCGGCAAAGATTTCCCAGAGGGGAAGTGATTAAGAAGTTCGTAAGTGTATGTCGAAAAGTGGAGTTAAACTCAGCCCAGACGAAGCGGGTGGTTGCAGGATGGCAGACGAAGATGAAGAATAAAGTTCAAATACGAAGTTTAATGAGGATAAATGTAATGTAGACCGAACACTGAAGGACTGTGAGGGAAGAGCTTACACGACACCGTCTCCATGTTAACAATAAAAACGTGAATCTCTGAAGACGATGACGTCATGCACATGCGTATTACACATGCGTATTACATGTTCAGTCTACCGTTTTATCGCCATCTACTGGCCTGGCAGCAGAATACAGCGTTTTTAGTCGTTTTCACGGTTCCGTGTGAATAGGGATCGTTTTGACAATGGTGTCGTCAGTACGCGGAAAACTCAAAGAAAAAACGTCTCCATTTTAAGCATATCGTTGTCATGTAAACGTAACCTTAGTGATTCAAACAAGATAATTAATGACATGCACCTGAACAGAATTAACTAATAACAGTAACCATAGAAACAAAGGAGTGGCGGGAAAATCCAGCAAAGGAGCACATGATGTGAATGAAAACAAACTAAAAGTCCATGTTACGGCTAAGACAAGCTGAACACAACTGTGACAGAGACGGGGTGGTGGAGGGATGCTGTCCAGAAGCATAGGTGAGTCGGCTATGTATACTGTATATAGGCCTACTCTCGTGCTGAATGGATAGATAATTTGTTCCTACCATTTACATTTTACATTTACATTTATGCATTTGGCAGACGCTTTTATCCAAAGCGACTTACATTGCGTTATCCTATACATTTATACATAGGTATGTGCAATCCCCTGGGATCGAACCCACAACCTTGCGTTGTTAACGCAATGCTCTTACCACTGAGCTACAGGAAAGGCCTGCCTACCAAACGTTGTTAATAAAACACTGTTTGAAATAAAAGATAGAAAATTGTATTTTTGTTAATTTGTTTGTTTAAATGCAGATGCTCTGCTCTTTCTTCTGATACATTCACTGTTTACATATTCTTACAACAGAATACTCTGGAGGCCATGAAAGATTTGTGAATATAATCAAAAATATTGCTGGCTGGCAACTTAAAAATAAAACGCTGGTGGGTAAAGAGTTAATTCAACACAATGGAAATGAAAAAGTCGTTGAGCACTTTGCATTTTGGAATACAATAGTCTGTTTATACAGAAACACTGCATACTGTGCACAGTGCACATACTTCTCTTCTACTTGGAGTAATATGCCATTTCTTCTTCTCTCAGTAATAAGCTGCCACCTAGTGGTTGTCTGTAGTGTTACACAAGACCTGAGTGAGTCTCACCTCCCATGAGGAAGAGCAGTCCCGCTACATACTGCATCAGCTCGTTGTGCTTCCAGCAGCCCAGCAATCCAACCATCCAGCCAAACAAAATGATGGATACAGCCATACCGATAAAACCTGCAGTCATCCGCTGCAAATCTGCAGGGAAAACAGAGAGATTAAGGATCCATAGTGAAAAAGAAGTACGCTTAATTGTATTGAATGTAAACTTTTACAGTAGGCTATTCAAATCGTATATAGAAGTATATTTTCACTCGCCTCGCAGATAATATAATATTAATCAAATAAAAGGCCACTTAAGACCACTTTCATTGCATTTCTTACAAAACGTAAGGACACTTTAAAGGGATAGTTCACTTTGAAATTACATTTTGGTATGTTTTAGCTTACCTCAAGGGCATCCAAGATGTAGGTGTCTTTTTTTCCGCAGTAGTTTCAATTTTTATATTTTTAGGTCAAACCGTTCTTGTCTGTCAGTCATATAATGCAGGTCGATGGTCACTGTCTCAAAGAGCATGCACAGAGTCCAAATTAAAACGGTTTGCGGTTTGTGTGAGAAAACGAACAGTATTTATATCGTTTTTACCTCTTGTACACAGCCATGTCCAAGTGATCTGAGAGCGCTTCCAGTTCATTGGAACGAAACCGTAGCCAAGGCGACTTCTATTGTATATATCTATACCCGCCCGCGCTCTCAGATCACTTGGACATGGCTGTGTACAAGAGGTAAAAACTATATAAATACTGTTTGTTTTCTCACACAAACCGCTCGTTTCGTGTCTTAGGCCATCAATGTGTACTTACGATGGGGAATTGTTTAATTTGGACGACGGGGAATTGTTTTAATTTGGACTCTGTGCATGCTCTTTGAGACAGTGACCATCGACCTGCATTATATGACTGACAGACAAGAACGATTTGACCTAAAAATATAAAAATTGAAACTACTGCGGAAAAAAAGACACCTACATCTTGGATGCCCTTGAGGTAAGCTAAAAACATACCAAAATGTAATTTCAAAGTGAACTATCCCTTTAAGTGCAGTTTGTAATAATGTCAAATTATTAAGTGTATATATATATATATATATATATATACGTAAATCATTATGGCTTTATAATCGTTTGTTTTACACTTATTTTTATGTGTTGGCTTACATAATACAGCACATGTAAAGTGCAATATTATAATCTGTAGTGTGTTGAAAGTTAATATATATTTAAATGTACTAAATTACAACTTCATGTAACACTTTATTTTAAAGACCCTACTCCTCCTAACCCTATAGTAAGTACATGTTGTTAATTATCATTAACCAGGGCTTAAATGTACAATTACACTGCAACAAGGAAACTTAAAGTAAAGTGGGTTAAACTTTATTTTAAGTTGTCTTTGTTACAGTGTAATTATACATTTAAGCCCTGGTTAATGATAATTAACAACATGTACTTACTATAGGGTTAGGAATAGGAATAGGTTTGGTTTAGTGTTAGTTGCACAATGTATAATGATTACTATAGAAACTACATGTAACATGTAACAAGGACACTGTAAAATAAAGTGTTACCATAAAGTATAACCCAACTTCATCATTGTAAATATGTAATTACAAACACATGATGTTTTAATAGAAATTACATTAAAGTGTATTTTAGTTTAACATAGCTGTTTGTCAGTACATTCAACAGTATAATTTAACCATATTTCAAAGACAACATACGCAATAATGAAATTACAAATAAAGATGTACTTAAGTCCTATTTAAGTGGGTCAAAAATGTATTTAATATAAATTTAAACTATAATAATTTTTTTATTTAATTGCAATTAACATGCAAGTAAGTGTCTGAAAACATTCAGTTCACACTTATGTACAGTATATTATTTTAAATTGCATTATTTCAATAATACGTAGTCAATATATAAATAAATAAATTCTAAAGTTTTCCCTTTTTCACAAGGGATACATTCAGTAGACTGTAACATGATGACAGTGCAACAAGCATATACATCCACAAATCCATAAAAGTTGTGACATTTTGTATAATGCAATACAATCAAGAATCTGTGATTTATTAATTCTCTTACAAAGAAAATATTTTTAAAGTTTTCACAGAACGACCTAATTGTGTTTTAACAAGTTTTGATTTTGATGGCTCCAACACTGTCACTTCACCTTTCCTTTTAATTACACTTTTTAATCATTTGGGAATTGAGGATACTAATTGTTGCAGTGGAAGTTTTGCCCAATTTTTCTTGATACAAGACCGCTGCTCAACAGTCTGTGGTCATCACTGTCCGATTCTCGTCTTCATGATGGGTCATCATACATTTCCAGTAAGAGACAGATATGGACTAGGGAAGAGGCACATCTCTTCTATGGTGCAGAGCGAAACCACTCTGTTTTAGCATGTGCAGAATGAGGCCTGGCACTGTCTTACTTCCCAGGAAAGATCTTGATGGCAGTTTATGTCTCTGACTCTATACGCCTCCACATCAGTGGTGCCTTCACACATAAGCAAGTCACCCATGATGAACCCCTTTCCAGGACAGATGTTTGCATTTACATCGGTCGCTGATAAAAGTCTGGATGAGACATTTCGTCTTTGGGACTGAGAACTCTATGTCTGTTTTTCCCAAATAACAAGCAGAAATGTGGACTCATTTGACCCTGGTACATATTTTCACTGTGTTTTGGATCATCTGAGATGAGCTCGGGCCCAGAGAACTCGCCCTAACCTTCTCCTTATGTAACAGAGATTCAAGTGGCATCTCTTGATGCAGGGGCAGACTATCTTCAGTGACAACGGTTTTCCAAAGTACTCCTGAGCACATGCGGCTATATTTAACACAGTAGCATTTAGAAATGTTATTTTTGAACTGTTTGACAATTCTCTTATGATATTTGGCATAAAGCGGTGAGTCATGACCCATCTTTGCTTGTAAAGACAGATGCTCTTTTGTTGGCTGCAACACACTGCAAAAAAAAAGTTGTGACAGAAGCTAAACAAAAGTGAAAAGCTGCTCTAAAGATGCTCTTTTTACACTCAACCACGATACCCTCACTTATTACTGATTCACCAACGTATTGTGGACTGTTTCAAAAGAGTTTAACTTAAAGCCACAATATGTATTTTTTTCGCCGCTAGGGGTCGCTAACCTCTCACAATAAGTCAAGTCAAGTCAAGTCAAGTTTATTTGTATAGCGCTTTTCACAATACAGATTGTATCAAAGCAGCTTCACAGTATTAAATTAAAATAATACAACAAAGTTTGTTTCAAGAGGAATTTATTGATTGATAAAATTAAATTAAATATCCCCAAAATATCCCCAACTGAGCAAGCCAAAGGCAACAGTGGCAAGGAACCGAAAAACTCCATCAAGTGACCTAATGGTGTCCTAAAACTCCATCAGGTGACCTAATGGAGAAAAAAAAAAAACCTTGGGAGAACCCAGGCTCAGTCGGGGGGCCAGTTCTCCTCTGGCATTTATGAGCTAGAGGCCGGATTGTAGTTTGAACTGTAGGATTATATGAATGCCTGGCTGAAGAGATGCGACTTTAATCTAGTTTTAAACTGGGAGAGCGAGTCTGAGCAACGAACAGTATCAGGAAGACTATTCCAGAGTTTTGGAGCCAAATGTGAAAATGCTCTCCCTCCTTTGGTGGTTCTGGATATCCTAGGTATGACCAAAAGCCTTGAATTTAGTGATCTTAAAGAGCGCGATGGATAATAGGGTGATAGAAGATCCGTTAAATAGACTGGAGCTAAGCCGTTTAGGGCTTTATAAGTCAGTAGCAATATCTTGTAATTAATACGGAACTTTATAGGTAACCAATGCAGTGATGATAAAATCGGTGTTATATGATCATATTTTCTTGATCTCGTAAGAACTCTAGCGGCGGCATTTTGGACTAACTGTAGCTTGTTTATTGAGGATGCAGGACAACCAGCTAATAAAGCATTACAGTAATCCAGTCTCGAGGTCATGAATGCATGAACTAACTTTTCTGCATCAGAAACTGATAGCATATTACGTAGCTTAGCAATGTTTCTAAGGTGGAAAAAGGCTGTTTTTGTAACATATGAAATATGATTTTCAAAAGACAGGTTGCAATCGAGTATAACACCCAGGTCTTTTACTGTAGAGGATAAAGTAACAGGACATCCTATGATGTTAAAGTTGTATTGTGCGAGGTTTTGTGGGCGGTTTTTTGAACCGATAAGTATTACCTCTGTCTTGTCTGGATTTAATAAAAGAAAATTACGCGTCATCCAATCTTTTATATCTTTAATGCACTCTGTCAATTTGGAAAATTTTGCGTTTTCATCCGGCCGTGATGAAATATATATTTGAGTGTCATCAGCATAACAATGGAAACTAATTCCATGTTTCCTTATAATATTTCCAAGTGGCATCATATATATTGAGAATAACAGAGGGCCTAATAACAAAGGCGTAGGTTGATGACGCATAAGCGGAATTATGGAACTTGTCGTCATGCCGATGGATCTAATAATGTTTATGGATGAGTGAATACATTGATGTTTTTAACATGACTGTGGTATAAAGGGCACGATTGCCAATGAGAGACAGATATCAGCGCCATATAAACAAATAAGGACATTTCATTCTACTGAACAACCCACAAGTGCTGATTAATACTCACACAGGGCAGTTTATTAGACGAATGAAACTTGTGAGGTAACGCAGCGCTGTTTCACTTGGTCTACTACACTATCACACTAAACTGCATTTGAGTGTGTTGAAAGTTATAATGTTATTCTCTGTGTTAGTTTGTCTGTATGAGACTAGCAGTGAGCTAGATCAACATTAGAATAACATACTGATCATATTCTAACATTTCATCATGTTGAACTATGTAACAATGATTCGTTTTATGTACATTTGCTCACCTATCTAATAAAGTACATGCAAGAGCGGTGTCTCTGTCAAGTCCAAGTTTGTCGCGGGCGTGGAGCTCTCGGCATCTCGAAAACGCAACACTGATATTGGTCCTCGTTTTATTTCTCCTTTTGTCCCAAAGTCTGCTTGCCATGATCCATAATTTTTGAACGAAACAACAACAACAGCGTGAGCGTAGACGTAACGCAGTTTTCCACGTCTGTCGCCTTGGTTACTATGGCAGTAAAAGCAGAAACCAGGGATAAGGCGGATATTACGTCATTGACAGGCGACAATGACCAGGGACGAGCCATTATTTGAAATTGGAATTTCACTGAAATTAAAGATCTTTGGGAACTTTTGGGATATTGTAAGTACACAACTGCAGGAAATATATCACACTGTGCAAGTGATTTTTGAATATTTTATTACAAAAATCGTACATATTGTACCTTTAAATATTTTATAAGCTTTTCACTTTTATTTTGCCTCTGTTTTGCCATGTTTTGCAGCCATCCATTTTTTTTTTATATATTTACAAAATGCACTTAAGTGGGTCAGTGAAAATCTTTTATTTGTATTTTGTCAAGTAAATAAAGGTTCAAGAGAATTAACAAATCACAGATTCGTGGTTTGAAAAAATATAAGTGGTTCAAATACTTTTTACAAATTTGAACATCTGTCGGTTTATTACTGTGATGCTGCTAAAGCTTTTGTATAAAGTGCCTTATAAATAAATGATTGACTTCATGGCTTTAAAACACTTCAAACTTCAAACTACTTATACCTTCAGACTTCAAACTTTTAAAACTTATTTCAACTTTCTGACCAGGGTACATCAAAGTTGTAATCTAGTTTGAGTTACTGTAAACAATAGTTTAGTGTATTTATTGTGGTATATATGAAATACATCATATATATATATATATATATATACACTACCGTTCAAAAGTTTTGGGTCAGTAAGAATTTTATTTTGGGGGGAAATAAATAAAATAAATCAATACTTTTATTCACCAAGGATGAGTTAAACTGATCAAAAGATACAGTAAAGACATTTATAATGTTAGAAAATATTCAATTTTAAATAAATGCTGTTCTTTTGAACTTTCTATTCATCAAAGAATTGTACACAACTGTTTTCAACATTGATAATAATAATGAATGTTTCTTGAGCATCAAATCATCATATGATAATGATTTCTGAAGGATCATGTGACACTGAAGACTGGAGTAATGATGCTGAAAATTCAGCTTTCATCTGAGGAATAAATTACAGTTTAAAATATATTAAAATAGAAAACAGTCATTTTAAATTGTCATAATATTTCACAATATTACTGTTTTTTTTAATATATATATTGTTTTTTATCAAATAAATGCAGCCTTGGTGAACAGAAGATACTTCTTTTAAAAACATTAAAAATCTTACTGACCCCAAACTTTTTAACGGTAGTGTATATTAAATAAATACATCATGAACACAAATACATCATGAACAATCTGTCACATATTATTAACCTGTTATAGGTTTTGTATTCTCATTATATCATATATATATGATATTATGATGATATTATGATGACATCAGACTCAAACCTTACAGTAAATATGACATGATCTGACTTACGGAGAGCGTGCCATTCGTCTTGTCTGATAGTCTTGGTGATGTTCACTGGCAGATTTCGTGGGATATTCGCTGAGGAATAGTAATACTTCACCGGCGTGCAGCGTTGAAGCAAACCTGCAGAAATTCACAGATAGCGAGGATCACTTTAACACAGATGAGTGCATGTGTGTTTGAATGTTGGAACAGTCACAAGTAGTCATTGAAAACATCTACACACATTTACAGGCCCTTAACTTGAGTGCCAAATCCTTTATTTGGATTATGATCAATAAACATTCAAACTGGACCTCATACAACATCAGTCAACCAAATCAATTTACTCTCATGTCCTGCTAAGCCGTCTGCATCTAAATCAGCATCTCATTGCCCTGGAAGACTATCATTATCACATTAAAGCTTGTAAATGCATCAATGCATGAAAGAAGACATTCTTTTGAGATTAAGTAGAATTAGAATACTGCTTTTGTTGTTGGAGCTATTAAAAGGTAACTCAAAAGGGAAACAAACGTAACATATTCCAGTTAAGAGTGTTTTCCTTTATTAAAATGGCTTGGGGTCTCTCAGACCTAAAAAACAACACGTGTTTTGTCAAATGGATCCCATGCACAGCCCTGACAGACTCCATCTGTTTCAGTTTTTTTGTAGAAATGTGATGAATGTGTGAACATGAGCGTGTGTCTAGTGTTGATGTGAGAGATCAGCACCCTGGATAGCGCCAAACATTCTTCAACACTCATTCACATATGCTCAACAAACACACAAACACACTTCAGCTGTTCAAAATCAACTCGGAATCTGGTTACTGCTCACACAGGGCCTGGTCAGCATCATCACCTTTAAAAATCAGATCCTCGTTCTCCAGATCGAACCCTTCTCGGTGGCATTTCCTCCACAGCCCGGTTGTGGTCGAGTTGTAGCGGCGGCTGCAGCGTGACTCCATGGCGGGCGCAGGGTGCAGGGATTCCCGCAGAGGAGCCGCTTTCGGTCGCATCCGGAGAGGGAGGTTTTGGTTGGAAATATAAATGTATCCTGGGTCATTTCTCTTGCTGGCGTATTTTCTGCATCGGTCCCGGTGTTTCCGCGCATCTGTTTCGTACCAGTAGTCTGTGCTGATGGCCATGGTCAAGAGCCAGATGGAACAGAAGGCCAGGAAGAGCCCGGATGCTGTTAATATCCTCATGATGCCCGCGGACAACTGTCACATTTTGCACCGAACCCATATCATCCTAAACCCGACATAACAAGACGATAAATATGGTGTTGGAGCTCTAGACGGACATGTCTGTCCTCTGCTGCTGCTCGTTTGGAGTCTGGATGAAGGAGAACCAATGCCGACACTGGAGACTGCTGATGAAAGCGCTCCGGATTCGTCAGACAACAGCTGTGTTGCCGCTGTCTCCATAAAGGATATTCAGGCGAATCTTATAAAAGCCTGTCGATACGTCAAAAAACTAAAATAAATAAATAAATAAAAAATCAAAAGGAAATTTATTTTAATGGATAAAAATGCAGGAGATTTTGATATTAAAACGTTTTTGTGTGTTTTTATTTTATTTTATTTTTATTTTATTTTTAAATCAGTTTGTCCTCAGCAATTCTCATATTGTAATGCAAAAAAAAAAAAGAAAGAAAGAAAAGAAATAAGACACCGGACTAGTCGTACTATTTTAGTAACTGTCAGAATACGCGCTTTTCTTCTCTGTTTTTTTGCTTTTAAAAACCTAGGTTTTATTATAATTATTTTATTAGTAGTAGTAGTAGTAGTAGTAGTAGTATAGTGGTAGTATAGCAGCCTATATGCCTATTAAAATTCAATCGATTTTTGATAAAAGAGCCATATAATGGGTGACTTTTCTGTCCCCAGGACATTATATGTATAAAATTGCATGAAAATGAACTCTAATACATTTTATTATTAAGGAAAATGTCCTGCACATTAAGCTAACTACAAATTTAAAATGTATGAATAAAAACATTAATAAAAACTACATTGAACACTAAAAAATAGCATTTTCTGCATGTCGCCAGACTCGCCGCTCTCTATCACTAAACTTTACCATGAAATGTAATAATTAAAATCCTTTAGAATTTTTTTTTAATCTAATATTTTAGATAAAATACACATTTTAGTCGTGTCCCCGGGTTTTCACTCAGTCCTGTTACCCTAACACATTGCCCCCCTCTGAAAAACTTTTCAGAGACACATTTTCAACAGGAAGTTGCATCATCTGGATCTTCTGAAGGCAATGGGAAGACCATAAGTAAGTCCTCTCATTTTAATTTCTGTATATTTGATGAAATTATAACTGACTGAGAAGGTCAATCTCAACATACTGTCCTGTTACCTAAATTATTTCTTAGATTTTATTTGTTTATTTATTTTATTTTATTAAAAAATATTAACTTTTGTTAAGTCACTAGAATTTGCTCAGTGTCCTCATGCTATTAGCATGTATGCTATGTGGCCATATGCCATGTATTTGATAACATTTTGCTTAAAAACTCAATCCTGTTACTTTCAGTCATGTTACTTGAAAAATAACAGGAGTGAGTTAAGTAACAGGAGTGAGTAGAGTCCTCTGTTTTGTTGATTAAATACTGTAAATATTAACACTATTCACCTGAATAATGAGTTTTAAGGTTGCAACTTATATAGACATTAGCATTTTACAATGTGAACACCATACTTCCAGGGAACCAGTCCACCACAAAGTGCTCTCTCTTCTTCTCTCTCTCTCCTTCTTTCTATTTCCACCTCCTTCGCTGTGAAGTACTACTAGCACATAGTAGGCCTGCATCACTTCAACACAGAAATCTAATGCACACAGTCATGTACACTCTCTCTCATACACACACATGCACACACACACAGTCATGTACACTCTCTCTCATACACACACATATGGACACTCTTTCCTGTTTCCTGTTCCTCATTCCTGTTATGAAATAGATCATTCCTGTTACCAAAGTGTTCATTCCTGTTACTTTTTTTTTATTTTTTATTGTTAAACCACTGTTTTAATCAGTTTTGTTTGGTCCATCATTTATACAATTGTTTAATAAATTAAATTATAAAAAGAAATTACACTGTAAAAAAAGAAAAGTTGACTTAACCTAAAATTATAAGGCAACTTGCTGCACAGATTTTTTGAGTTGACTCAACTAATAGAGTTTACTCAACTGGAGATGTTATAGTTGAGTCAACTCAACTATAGAGATGTTTTGGTTGAGTCAACTCAAAAAATCTGTGCAGCAAGTTGCCTTATAATTTTAGGTTAAGTCAACTTTTCTTTTTTTACAGTGTATAAACTTGATACTTCGATCTTCTTTAAAATGAAAATAAAAATAAATTTTTTTGTTTGTTTGTTTTTTAAATAAAACAGATTTAGTTTTTATTCCTTAATAAAACAGACAAATACATACATAAAAACATAAGCCTACTGTATATATACAGAGACCAGGGAGTGTTGTAACACTGTCAGTTTGACAAGTCAGAAAAGAGCTAAGGTGATGCCATCAATATCATACACACGCATAAACTTTTTTGAGCACACAGGAGAAGTGGCATGTTACTGTGAGCAACATTGTACATTTTATGAACAAAAGAAATACAATTCTGGAAGGAAAGTAAAAAATTGTATCAAGATTGTTTTTTGCCTATAGCAATCATTGAATTGTAGATGCAGTTATTTGAATTGCATAATCTAAAGTAGCTATTTCTCTAGTTCAATTTGATGCTTTGCATTCATGCTAACTTCAAACCCATATGAATGCAAACCCTTAACTAAGTTACGGCTGTTTGGAGTGGGGATAGTTGTAACACTTCATTAGAAATGTTACAACCAACCCCTTATGATGATTCCAGTTATAAATCACACCTTTGCTGTGCATTAAGGAGTTTATTTAGTAAATATGACTCCACCAAAGTTTATTCACGTTTTCTTATCAGATAAAATATATATATATATATATATATATATATATATATATATATATATATATATATATATATATATATATATATATTTAATGTTATATAAAATAGGTGGATGGAAAAATAGCTAGTGAGTGAACTGTTATGTGATAGGAATATAGTAAACACACACAGCAATTGTTTTTGTGCTAAATGTAAAATCCTTAAAAAAATTAACTACAATGTTTTTTTGTTACTTTAAATTGCTCACTTTATTACAAAAAGCTCTCATTGTCACATCTATCCCCAGCCTGTGTTACAACTCACCCCAGAAGTGGGGGATAGGTTGTAACAACTGAACAACTGTTTCACATTAACTCACATAATTTGTGTTTGTGTTGTACATGTCTAAGTGAGTTATATTTGTAGCTGACAAATGTGGCTACCATGTATCAAATTTTGAGAGATATAGCACAAAAAAATCCTCGGTCTCCTCCATACATAAGACCAGGGCTGTAGGGTATCCGGGGCCCCAGTGCGGGTTGTTTGCTGTGGGCCCCCCTCGGTTGAAATCTCGTTCCTTTGGGGGGTGGGGTGGGGAGGGTTAGTCACCTTTGCCCTCTAATGACCGCCCTGCATACGATATGAAATATATACGACCTGGACGGATTGTTCTGTAATTCCCCCATTAGTGCAACTTTATGCAATATGAATCTAACTGAATAGATAAAAAAAAATAACTCTTGTTATTATTATTATTATTATTATCATCATCACAGGATAGCATTGCTCATCTAAAAACAATTAAGACCGTCTTGGAATTCAAGCCTGTCTATACTGATCTAAGCTGTTTTTTAGCCAGGTATAAATAAGTCTTCATCACCCGCAGATGTGGACATAAACAAGAAACTCTTCACTGCCAGATGATGGAGGTAGAGCATCAGTCTTGCTCTGCTTGTCATGTTTAGCACTTTCAAACTGCATACTGGATCACCACAGTTGAGCAGCGATCCCTTTTACGTTTTAGGTATGACTTTCAGAACGTCTTTATCCTCTGAATGCTGTCATTGAGTACTACAGCACTTAAAATAATGGGTTGTCAAATGTGATTTTTTTGCATCTTTATTAAAAAATGTAAAAGTCATCAAGAACAGTTTAGGGTTCCTTAGTGTCTATAAGTTATTTGGAGAAATGTCTTAATGTTAAATTATAGATTCTTCAGAGTAAATTGGTTCATGAGATCTTTGAAGGAATTTAATTAAATTATTTTTACAAATATTTTTAGTCACAATAAAAATCATTTCAAAACAGCTTTATAAAGAATAGTGCCTTACAGTAAGCGAGCCAAAGATGACAAAAAGATAGATTTCAACAAGATAAACTCTTTTCCCTCTTTTCATCCTCTGGGGCAGGGGGGAGGGATCGTAGGTAGAGAAGTTCTCTTAGATATTGATTGGCTAGATCATTACAGGATTTACATGTAAGAAAAAATGCTAAGAAACTGTACCAGTAAACAGTGGAAGATGATTGGAATGCACCCAAAAGTACGTTGTAATAATCAGGTCTAATTATGAATAGATGGACTACTTTTTCAGTATAATAATAATACGAAAATTTCCCGGAAGTGTCAGGGGTTGCATGTATTAAATCCACCAAAGAGTTGTGTGATGTAGTAGAATGAATGAGAAGTCCAAGTATGGTAACCCATACTCAGAATTTGTCCTCTGCATTTAACTCATTAAATATTGGCACCTAACCTCGGGGAGCGATCGGGATCAGTGGAGCTGATGACTGAGAAAGGCAGATCCGTACAGCAGGGCAGAACCACTGGAGGAGCCAAGGGGGTGAAGGGAGACAACAGATACGATAATGAAGAACTGGATGGCTTTGGCAGAAGAGGAAGGAGAGGAAGGCTGGGCTAGGCAATGGCGACGAAGGAGACTTGGTCTCTTAGTGCTGGACGACGAAGACGACTTGGAGCTGGGCCTAACCAGCGACGACTTGGAGCTAAACTTAACCAGTGACGACTTTGGCAACGTGTAGCTGGGCTTAACCAGCAGTAAATTAGACGATTTGGAACTGGACTTCACTGGACTTCAGTTCACTGGCTGCTGTTGTCCTTTTCAACAGGGCAGACAGTGAATGGACATCCATACTGAACCAGCACCCACTCCACATATTAGGCGAAGATCCCCGAGGACCTCAACAGTCAGATGTGCGTTCAGCCGCTTGCTAAGCCCGGTGTGGTAGAAAACACACAGCAAGGGTCTGGATAATGGATTATACATTATGCGCGACTGGTCAAGAAAATCCCTTGTGTGATCCTTGAGGGAGCGATCCCCCTGCTCCAGCCCGAGAAGATGTACAGGCGGGATATCCATTGTTTAATTTGCTGTATAAATCTTGTCTTTTGGTCTTCTGTTTTGTCAGGGTTTGCATGTACTAAATACACCAAACAGCTGTATGACACAGAAGGAATGAGAAATAGTCTTTTAATAAACACAAAAAACAACGTAACGTTAACATGAGACCATGAACTAAAGAAACTGAGGTCTTATATACAATGAGGATGACAATCAGTGGAACAGGGAACAGGTGTGTAACTGATAAGAATCCATGACAACTAATGAAGAGCTCAACCACTGACAATGAAAACTATGACAAAGAAACTAAACAGACAGTTACACTAAACATAACTATGACATTAACTTAGAAACATTTCTGCGGTGGAAACTGTTGTTCTAGAGCCATTAGAGATGTAACTGTCAAATTACAAAAAGTAATCTAGACAAATATTATTATAATTGTGATTATAATGTATTTGTTTGGTCCTCAAATTTACAAACTCCTTAATGAAATCTGCAATTTTATCTGGAGGATATATAAAGTATATATATAAAGATGTGTGTTTACTATGGAAATTAATGCTATGCCGCCTAATAATATCAACAAAAGGGAGCATATACATAGAGAACAAGAAAGGGCCCAAGACTGAGCCTTGTGGCACACCATACCTTTGTAAAGTCAGACAGCTCATTTCCAAACCAGTACATTTAGTGATGCTTGAAAGTTTGTGAACCCCTTTCAGAATCTGTGAAAATGTGAATAATTTTAACAAACTAAGAGGGATCAAACAAAATTCATGTTATTTTTCATTTAGAACTGAATACGATATTTTACATAATATGTTTACATATAGTCTGCCAGACAAAAACATTACCCCATTCAAAAGTTTATGTACCCTTGATTCTTAATATTGTGTGTCGTTACCTGGATGATCCACAACTGTTTTTATTTTATTTATTTATTTTTATGGTTGTTCTTGAGTCCCTTGTTTTTCCTGAATAGTTAAATAGTTTCTCTGTTCTTCAGAAAAATCCTCCAAAACAGAAGATACTTACATGTTTCCCGGAAGACAAATTAACTGAAATTTACCTTGATCTTCAAATTCAAAAAGTTTTCACCCCCCGCCTCTTTATGCTTTGTGTTTCCTTCTGGAGCATCAGTGAATGTTTAAACCTTTTTTAATATTTGGGCTTGGAGGGACTGGTTGACACTTTTCAGGACTGCGTTGTCATCGTGTCCAGGCGCAGGTCCTTCATCAAATCTGGATACAACCTGGATCCGGCAGACTGCGGTAAACCTTGGATAAACAGAGAGACTAATATTACTGTAGACACCATCCTTTTTATGATGTAACAAGTACATCAGGATTTATGGGGAGTGTTCCCGGTTCCGGCTGACCTAAACTATGCAGCCTAACATTGAATTATAGAAGTCTATGATGTGTTATGTGTATGCTAGGCCAAAGAGATGTGTTTTTAGTCTAGATTTGAACTGACAGAGTGTGTCTGCTTCCCGGAAAATTTTAGGAAGATTGTTCCAAAGTTTTGGTGCTAAATAGGAAAAGGATCTACCGAATTTTGAGATCGCAATAGACGTGAAGGACTACAATGTGTTAAAAGCTCGCTCAAGTACTGGGGGGCTAAACCATTTAGTGCTTTGTAAGTGATCAGCAATATTTAAAAATGTATACAATGTTTAAAAGGGAGCCAATGCAGTAACCTTCCTGGTTCTGGTAAGAACTAGAGCTGCTGCATTTTGGACCAGCTGTAGTTTGTTTATTAAGCGTGCAGTGCAACCATATTAGCATTACAATAATAGCATTACAATAGCCTCTATGTCATGAACGCATGAACTAATTGTTCTGCATTTTTCAGTGAGAGCATATGACGTAATTTAGATATATTTTTACAGATGCTAGACACGTGACTTTCAAATGAAAGGTTGGTATCAAAGAGCACACCCAGGTTCCTAACCGACGACGAAGACTTGACAGAGCAGCCATCAAGTGTTAGACAGTAGATTATTACGTGAGGAAGTTTTTTGTCCCTGTTTTTTCAGAATTAAGTAGTAGGAAGTTGCTAGTCATCCAGTTTTTTATATCAGCTATGCATTCCGTTAATTTCGTGAATTGGTAAGTTTCGTCAAGGTGTGAATAAATATAGAGCTGAGTATCATCAGCATAACAGTGAAAACTAATTCCATGCATCCTAATGATATCTCCCAAGGGTAGCATGTATAGAGTGAACAGCAACGGTCCTAGTACTGAGCCTTGTGGTACACCATGCTGAACTTGTGATCGATAAGACATCTCTTCATTTACTGCTACAAACTGATAATGGTCAGTTAAGTATGATTTAAACCATGCTAATGCAATTCCACTAATGCCAACATCATTTTCGAGTCTATTTAAAAGAATATTGTGGTCGATGGTATCAAATGCAGCATAAGATCGAGTAACGCTAATAGAGAGATACAACCACGATCGGATGATAAGAGCAAATCAGTTGTGACTCTAATGAGAGCTGTCTCAGTACTATAGTACATTTTAAATCCTGACTGAAAATCCTCGCAGATATCATTTCTTTCTAAAAAGGGACATACAGTAGTTGTGATTTGTGAAGATACTGCCTTTTCTAGTATCCTTGACAGAAAAGGTAGATTTGAGATCGGCCTGTAATTGACTAATTCTGTAGGGTCAAGTTGTGTTTTTTTAACAAGCGATTTAATCATAGCCAGCTTAAAGGTTTTTGGTACGTATCCTAATGACAAAGATGAATTAATGATATTAAGAAGAGGATCTATGACCTCTGGAAGCATCTCTTTCAGTAGCTTAGTCGGTATAGGGTCTAACATACAAGTTGTTGATTTAGATAATTTAACGAGTTTAGAAAATTCTTCCTCTGCTATAGTAATGAATTAATACATTTTTTCCTTAGACTACAATGCACTCCCTGATATTATCAATCTTATAAGTGAAGAAGTTCATAAAGTCATTACTGCTGTGCTGCTTGGAAACTTCTTGTTTTGAAGCTTTATTTTTCATTAGTTTAGCCACTGTTTCAAATAAATACCTAGGGTTTTGTTTATTTTTTTCTAATAGGGTTGAAAAATAAGCAGATCTAGCAGCTTTTAAGGCCTCTCTTTGTATGTAATCAAGCTCTCTTTCCATCAAATGCGAAATACCTCTAGTTTTGTTTTGCGCTCCATTTTTCTGGCTGCTCTCTTAAGGGCCCGAGTGTGCTTGTTGTACCATGGCGTTGGACTATTTTCTTTAATCTTCTTTAAGCACATCGGAGCAACTGTGTCTAAAGTGCTGGAAAAGAGACAGTTAAAAGTTTCTGTTGCAATATCTTGCAACAGAGTTCTTCTAAACTATCTGGGATGCTGAGATGATGAAACTGATCAGGAAGATTATTAGTAAAGCAATCTTTAGTAGCAGAAGCGATAGGTCTAACATATTTGTAACACGGAGTCGGCTTTGCAGCCTTGGCTAAATTAAGTTTACACAAGACTATAATGATCTGAGATGTCATCGCTGTGCTGCAGAATTTCAACGGCATCAACATTGATTCCGTGTGATAATATTAGATCTAGAGTTTGATTATGACAATGAGTAAGTCCTGACACGTGTTGTCTAACTCCAAAGAGTTAAGAATGTCTTTAAATGCCATTCCCAATGCATCTTTTTCATTATCTACATGTATATTAAAAATCACCAACAATTAGGACTTTATCTGCACCTAGTACTAACTCTGATAGAAAGTCAGCAAATTCTTTGATAAAGTCTGTATGGTGCCCTGTGTCAGAACAGAAGAATGCAAACAGGTAAAGTTTGTAAACCGGATTTATTGAACATAAGATGTTATTCAGCAGAAGAACAGGTGAGTGGTTGAAGATTAAAGTAGAGCACTGTTGGTTGAGTTGGCTGAGTTTCCTATCTGGTTTTTGGTTGTAATGATGAAGATCTGGACAGAAGGCAGATGAAGGCGGACTGGATCAGGACTTCGGTAGAAGAATGGCATACAGAGGTAAGTATCCGCAATGGAAGCATCAGGTAAGTCTTCCAGTGTGGAATGACGAGACCAGACAGTGTAGTGCTGTGGGTATACGCTGATTTCACGCAGCCGTTATTTTGAAATCGAAAGCGAGGCTCCGGTGGGAAGAAAACCGGAAGTGTCGCCTTTAATCACAGGAGAGTCGTGAATGCGATGGCGTATTGTTGTGTTTAATGATGTTGTGTCAATTCTAAAAATGTACATACATTTCTTTCATACTTTAGACTATATACAGTGAAATTCATTTATAAATAAAATATTTTTTTTATATATAATTCAGAATGTAAAAAAAGAAGCAGGAATGAACTGTATACATATCCTATATTGAATATTAACATCCAATAGTGTAAATCGCAGCAGCAGCTTCAGGTTGGTAATCCAAGGCATTGTTGTTTATCTTTACTTCCGGGGTTCTTCCCACCGGAGCCTCACTTTCGATTTCAAAATGGCAGCTGCGTGAAATCAGCGTATGGTGACTAAATAGTGCTGGTGATTAGTGGTGCTAAGTGCAGGCAGGTGGTGATGACAGGTGATGGTGATTAGTATTCAGGGGACAGTGAACGAGTGGGCGGAGTGTAGAGGTCTGGTGCTGTAGATGTTGACTCTGTGACACCCTGGTGGCCTGTATACAGTAGCTAGCACAAATCTCAAACGTGATTTGTCATTTACACTATATATTGTTACATTAAGCACCAACACTTCAAAATAATTATATGTGAAACTAGACTTCTTAGTCATTCTGAAAATATTACTATAAATTGCAGCAACACCTCCCCATTTGCCTTTCAGATGAGGTTCATGTTTATAACAGTAATCTTGCGGGGTGGACTCATTTAAAGTAATGTAATCATTTGGTTTTAGCCAGGTTTCTGTCAAACACAGCACATCTAGATTATAGTCTGTAATCATACCATTAACAATAAGGGCTTTTGATGGAAGGGATCGAATATTCAGCAACCCAAGCTTTATCATTTGCTCATTTGAATTACATCTGTTTTTTATTTGTTGAACATCAATTAAAGTTTTACCCTTAAATGGGTTTGGAAGTTTTTTGTATTTCCTAATTTGGGAACAGACACAGTCTCTACATGATGATATCTAGGTGAAAGAGGCTCTATGTGATGGGATTTATCTGACCTTGGTGATGTGAGACAGCAGACTGTCGGTTTAGCCAGTCTGTCTGCTTCCTGACCTGAGCCCCAATTCATGTTTGAGCTCTAAGACTATGTGCCACATTACTAGAGAGAAGAGCAGTACCATCCCAGGAGGGATGAATACCATCTCTTTTCAACAGGTCAGGTCTGCCCCAAAAACTTTTCCAATTGTCTATGAATTCTATATTATTTTGCAGACACCACTTAGACAGCCAGCCATTGAGTGAGGACAATCTACTAAGTATCTCATCACTCCTGCGAACAGGACGGGGGCCAGAGCAAATTACAGTGCCTGACATCGTACTTGCGAGTTCACACACCTCTTTAATGTTAATTTTAGTGATCGCCGACTGGCGGAGTCAAACATCATTAGTGCCAATGTGAATAATAATCTTAGAGAATTTACGATTAGCATTAGCCAGCACTTTTCAATTTGTTTTGATGTCAGGCGCTCTCGCTCTTGGCAAACATGTGACTATGGAGGCTGGTGTCTGTAATAGAATTGCCAATAACTAGGGCACATTCAACAGGATTATCAGTGGGTGTTTCACTGAGGGGGGAGAATCTGTTTGACGTTGTAATCAGAACGGAAGAGCTGTGTTTTGTCCTGCGACTACAGCGCCTCACCGTCACCCAATTTCCCTGCTGCACGGCTCTACTACAGCCGGAACCGAACAATGTAAAGAGTTCACTAAGCTAGTCGCATCCAAAGCAGTATCTAAAGCCCTGCATTTATCACATGTAAATCCTGTGCTGACAGAGAAGGCTATGCTATAGCCTACATGTTACATGAAGTGCAAGTGACAATAAGAGGAGAAGATGACATGACTCACCGTGTTTGTTGACTGATCCTACTCACCACAGTTTGTTTGAACTCGTAAAAGGCGCGAAAAAAATAAAGAGTGCACGGATGGCACGCTTACAGGCTAGCGAATTACTAGCGTGTTGTGCTAGCAATAATGATTTAGGTAAAGCTAGCGATGTCAGGTTAATGTGTGATGTTAAGTAAGCTATATTTAGCAGTATAAACAACAAGGAATGATAGTAAATAATGATTTAAAACAGAAAGATATACAAAGTTTACAGACGCAAACCAACGCAACAGCAGCAGCCGCAATGAGACAGACAGGAGCAGACTTATGGACTTAGACTTAGACTTAGGAGTTATTCAGGGCAGTACTACATAAAAAAATAACATGCATTTTGAATGATCCTTCTTATTTTGTTAAAATTATTCACATTTTCACAGATTCTGCAAGGGGTTCACAAACTTTCAAGCAGCCATGTAGATCATTTTCTGAAGAACTGGGAAATAAAAAGTGGAACTTAACAATGTTCTCCTATGACATTATGCTGAAAAAGAAAATCCACATAAAGTATTTATTTTATTGTAAGTGTTGAATTTTATACAGGTGTTTCCAGCACTACTGTACGATTACTAAGAATCGTACATGATTTCCAGTATATGAACAGTGTTCTTGTGTCTTTGCGAAAGACCTGAAAATGAGAGAAAGCGAGAAAACCTGCTTAAACGTGTGGCTAGTCAGAGTGCAGTGTGGTTATCATGGCTGTAGTGGCTGTAACCTACAGGAAGTTTGTTCACAGAGATAAAGACCAAGACAACCAGCTGTCATTCATCTCATTGCCTTTGTTACAGTCATCCCGTATGACTCACTCATCATGCCAATGCCTGTGATATGGACACATGGATATGTGTTTTTGATGAATGGTATCTTCATTATAGAGAGTTGTGCTTTTATATTTGTGGCAGCCAAGTTACACAAGGCACTTTCCACAAATAAGGTGCAAAATAAGGCCTGTAATTATTATAACAAATAAAGATATTTGTTACCCTTTTCAACAAATGGTTAGTAATGGTAACTTATGAACAAAGAATATTGATTGTCAACCTCAGGAGGTTACATCAAAGATTACATGAGTTCTCTTTTTCTTTTTTCATGTTATGAATTAGGTTTGTAATTTTTAAAGCCCTATTACCAAAATTTGGGACGTCTGAATTAATAAAAAAAAAAATTTAAACCTACAATTTGAATTATGATATAATTGATCAGATACAGTCAAGAAAGTCAAGACCCCTGATGTGGCACAGACCAAAATCACAGTTTTAAGTAGGGACAGATATATAT
Organism: Leuciscus leuciscus; assembly: GCF_965113295.1. NCBI lineage: Eukaryota > Metazoa > Chordata > Actinopteri > Cypriniformes > Leuciscidae > Leuciscus > Leuciscus leuciscus. Next base: position 8,852,360 of record NC_138724.1, on the reverse strand, counting down.
ACTGAATATACATACAGTATTTGTCGCCTTTATTTCTATATCGCTTTATACAATACAGATTGTTTCAAAGCAGCGTCACAATAATAACTAATTTAAATTCTGCTGTAAAGCAGCTCTAACAATCCAATAGTGTCATTACTCAGTTCAAGTCAGTTCAGGGTTTATTCAGTTCAGTTCAGTTCAGTTCAGTTCAATAACTGTGTTAAATTCATCTGTTGTGCATACATACTGTATACACAGTGTATTTGTGCACATACAAGTATGTGTGACAAACTCTTGTACATTCCACTACACACTGAACAAACAAAAGACACAAGATAACAGTGTTTTACATTTTTCACATCTTTGTAGCTTGGCATCTATATGGCTAATCATTTGACGGTTTGTGTGTAGAGTTACTATAAAATACATTAAAAAAGAGTTGAAATAGTTTTGTATGAAGTGTTTGCTTTTGCAAGAGATCTGTGATGTTTCGCATGTTGTGTGTGTATGTTTTGTGGCTTTGTATGTAGAGTTTAGAGAAAAGGAGCCATAGTTACAATAGAAATTGTAAGTAATGAAAAAAAATTGTAATCGTGTGGTACAATGCACTTATACATGTTTTTACATTGTATTTAAAATAAAATTTCTAATTTCTAATTAAAAATTTATTAAATTCCATCTATAACTATAATGCTGACCTTCCCTTACACCTTAACCCACCCTTAAACCACCAAACCTGTCCCGAACCTTACCCGTATCCACCTCAGTATCAGTGTTTTGCAATACAACAACACAATAAACACTGTACGTATTTTTTTATTGCAAGTGCACAGAAGTTAAAGACACCTAATATAAAGTGTGACCTGCATATCTAATAGGTCTTATGACAAAAAAACTCCCAAAGTTTTCATATTTAATTTTACCATTTTACATACAACATTTTCATTGCTTTTTCTTTATAAGGAAAGTCTTTTGTGAGTGATTCCTGTTAATAATATAACAATATACAGTAGTCTGTGTGTGATGTTGTGGCTATTGTCCTCTGTTCGAGAGTGAGACAGTTATACAGCACTTCAGGCTGTTGTGCAATAGAGACAGTGACTCTGTGTGTGAGAGTGTGCGTGTGTGTGTAGATGTAACGGACTTCCTGTGGTGCCTGAAAATACCCTGCAATGCACTATTGGGAAAACATGAGAGCACACAGACAAAACCTTTGGGTTCCCACTCAGGAGTCAGTGTGCGGGTCAGCTAGTTCAAAACTAGCCAAATCAAAATACCATTTCATATCACTCAGAACAAAATCACAATCTAAAGCTAAATTAAATTGTTTATTGTGTAAAAAGAACATTTGAATCTCAATTAAGGTCAGTTTTCTTTTTTTTAAAACAAAAATAAAATACTTGCAGAGTACTCAACTCCAGAAAAGAGATGACATTACACAAGTGTCCATTTAAGGCTGTCACATTTACATTTAGGGAAGTGAATGTGAAAGCTCCAAACTTCCCCAATTTCTCTCTCTGTGTGTGTGTGTGTGTGTGTGTGTGTGTGTGTGTGTGTGTGTGTGTGTGTGTGTGTGTGTGTGTGTGTGTGTGTGTGTGTGTGTGTGTGTGTGTGTGTGTGTGTGTGTGTGTGTGTGTGTGTGTGTGTGTGTGTGTGTGTGTGTGTGTGTGTGTGTGTGTGTGCGCGCATGCGCGCGTATGTGTGTTTCTGTGTGTGTGTGTGTGTGTGTGTGTGTGTGTGTGTGTGTGTGTGTGTGTGTGTGTGTGTGTGTGTGTGTGTGTGTGTGTGTGTGTGTGTGTGTGTGTGTGTGTGTGTGTGTGTGTGTGTGTGTGTGTGTGTGTGTGTTGTTCAGGGATACCTTATACATTATGGAGACAAAATATCCCCACAAAGATGGCAATATCCGAAATCCCTGTCCTTATGAGGATATTTTTTTGGTCCCCATGACGAAAACAGCTTATAAAGTTTTTGCTCTAACAGCTTATAAGTGATTGAAAATGTAAAAATGCAGACAGTTTTGTGTGAGGGCTGGGTTTAGGGGTAGAGTTAGTGTAAGGGGACAGAATATATAGTTTGTACAGTGTAAAAACCATTCTGTCTGAAAAGTCCATAAAACATGAAAACACAACGTGTGTGTGTGTGTGGTTCAGGTATACCCTATATATTCTGGAAACAAAAAGTCCCCGGATGTGGGTATAAGGTCCGAAATCCTTGCACTTGTGGAGACATGTTTTGTTCCTCATGAGAAAAACAGCTTATAAATCATAATAACTGATGTTTTCTGAAAATGTAAAAAAGTTTTCTGTGATACGTAGGGTTAAGGGATTAGATAGATAGATGATAGATAGATAGATAGATAGATAGATAGATAGATAGATAGATAGATGGATGGATAGATAGATAGATAGATAGATAGATAGATAGATAGATAGATAGATAGATAGATAGATAGATAGATAGATAGATAGATAGATAGATAGATAGATAGATAGATAGATAGATAGATAGATAGATTCTCCCCTTTCAAAACATGCCTGAATCACCTAATGTCAACTGAGTTTAGCATATGAAAATCAAGTCAAACACAGAATAATGCATTTGTCTCTGCTGCAATAGTAGTTGCTTCCTCAAAACCTCCGATAACAGTACAATGCTTTGATTAAAAAGGGAACAAAGTTCTCTCGGAACTTCACTTTGGCCAAACGCTGAAGTTTATGACTCTCAGACAATAGCACATGTAAAAATGTCCCTCAGATTGACTGAGTCAAGGCCACAACATCACGATCTGGTCACCTAACTCAGAAAAACTCAGGGTTTTCCATTAGCCAGATCATTGCTCATGCTAGTCATTACAAATACAACTCAGTGTATTTTATTAGCACACTGGTGCAAAACTGTTGAATATAATCCATGAGTGAGACCTTAAAAAAATCTGAAGCAATGAAAATAGTTAAAAAATCTATTTTATAGTAGAACGTTTGATGCCGTTTAATGAAGACCTGCCTCATTCAGTTCATTCAATAATCTTTCTAAAATGAAAATTTTGGGTCAAATGCATCATCTGCCAACTCTTTCTAAAAACAAATAATAATTATAAGAAATTAATAATCTAAGAGAAAGGTGGAGATGCATATAAGGCCATCCCATCAACTGGATCATGATTGGTTAATATCCCTTGAGAGTGTCACAAAGTAAAAATCACGAGTCATCGCCACATTTGACCTATCAGAGGCCAGATCTGTCAGTAAAGTCAGGCTAATCGCTCATGGGCGATACAGGAAATTTAGTCTTTTTTTTTACATCAGGACAGTGAAGCTGAAGGCAGAAGAGTTTAAAAACAAGATTTGCCCATTTGAAAAGAGATACCACAGTACAGCGCTCTTGTGAAGTAATTTCCACGTTATGCAATATTCTGTAAATAAGTGTGAAACTGTGAGATAGACACCACAAAAGAAGTTATATGATTGAAGGGCTTCATGTTGCATTACAGAATGGAAAGCTGTGTTATTTCTCCTGTAAGTATATGAGATTGTCTTCTCTTTCTCTTTCCAATTTAAACATTTCCAAAAAAACTTTTGTTAAAGTAAAATGTTATCTTTTTTTCTTCTTTTTTTTATGTAATTCAGTTGTGCATAGTATAATTATAGAAGTCGAATTTATGGAGTCATATGGAGAGCATTTTGTAAATTTGTAACTAATTTTAAACAGGTAAAAATAAAAAAGTGAAAGAAAAACAATTTAATTTTTTTTCAGTTGTCTGAAGAAATAATTCCGTATGACCATGACGCCCGGCCGATATATGACTTCTACCCATATCTCAGTACTGACCCTGAGACTCATCCCGGTGAGTTTTTTTAACATTCATTTTTGATTCTTGTTATCTCATAGTGTGATGATCCTCGTCATTTCCCACTGGTTCTCTGTCTGAGGTGCTAAATATCCAGAACTGGTTTGTTGGTCACTGATACTGTAATAAAAGTCATTTCACAGCAGAAAAACAATCAAAAGAAACAGTTTTGAAGTGAACTTTAAGCTCAATTTTGTTCTCCCTTGCTGTTTCTCATGGAAGAAAGTGGCTGGGACTACACAAGTGTTCACGCTCATCACAGTGAATTTGAGCCGCCTCAAGGAAACCATTTCACTGAGCTTCATCCCACCACATACCGCTATGGAGACGTGGAGTCCTTCCACCCGTCTGTGGACGCAGGGATGGGAACACTTCTACCTGTGATTCCTCCACAGGTTAGTGTCATAATGGTATAACATCTCTTATATTTACTTATTTATTGTAATCTTATGTACTGAAATGGTTCTGTTTACCAGATAGTTTGTTGTTGCTAGGTAGATTTTAGTGTGTGGACTCTATTAACTGTGGCCTCTCAACACAATAAAAATGAAGACAAATATTAAATTCAGTAAAATAAGAAAGACATTAGAAGTGTGGCTATTTTACTGTTTACTAAAAATAAAAAATGAATATTCATTTTTATGATTAATTATTAATATTAATTTAGTAAGAAATAGAGTACTGCAATCAGTGAAAAGGTCTGAGAGAATGAAATGATAAAGGAAAAGAAAGAGAGATGGACAGGATGTGAGTGGAGGAGACAGACTGATTGCTCAACACGGTCTTTCCTGACTAAAGACTGTTGCTGCTACACAATGACACAATGACACACACACACACACACACACACACACACACACACACACACACACACACACACACACACACACACACACACACACACACCGTTCTCTAAACACAATCACAGTCAAACCTCAACTAATGACAGCCTCTGAGTTTAATGCAAACTAGGAGTTTAGAATTTGATTTAGTAAAATAAGCCATTTGAATGTAAATGTCTGACTAAGAGCAGGTCACAAATATACAGTACAATTACTGTAAAGAAAAATTATAAAGCAAAAAAAAAATTTTTTACCCGGTTTATTTTGTTCTAAACCCATCAGATTGTCCTGGTTCTGCAAAGTATAAATGGAGATGTTTAGCAGAATATCCGAGCCGCTCTTCTCCATAAAACAAAAGTGAATTAGGTGTTGTGAAACTCCAAAAATGACAACACACATTAAAAGCCTCATAAAATTGGGCTAATCCATATAATTTAGCTTCTGTTGTTGTTTAAGATCATGCGCATGGTTTTTTCCCAAACCAGATAGTGCCAGTTATTAGTCCTGTCAATCACAGTGATGACTGCCTATAACACTGAAACAAATAACATGTCTACACCGGCTGCATCCATTGCAAAACTTAGCGCTGTAACAGGGTTATTTTTGCGGCTGATCTTATTGCATATGCATTTGTAGGAGTTTCCCTTTCAGACGCAAAATGTATGGGAGGAGAATACTTAAATGAATCATGCAAGGTGATTTACTAAGGTTTGCGCTCGTGAGTTTACTGGTATTTGTGCCATTATTGACCATCCAAAAAAAGCATGTCTTAAACCAGACGCTGATTTGTGCTGCTCTTGGTAGATTGTGTTGGTCATTAATGGAAATGATCCGACTGAGTCTGTGTTCTTTAATTTGCTCGTCGTCAGTAGATCACACGCAGAGTGAATCCAGCTAATTTTCCTTTTTGGTCCCACTTTATATTAAGTGGCTTTAAGTACTATGTACTTATATCGAAAAATAAGTGTGTTCAGGTTGTAGGGACAGGTGTGGTGGTATGGATGGGTAAAAGGATGGGTTAAGGTGTAAGGGAAGGGTCAACAAGTGTAATTACAAATGTAATTACATAAATTAATTACAAATGTAATTACATAAATTAATTACAAATGTAATTACATGTAGGTATTTTCAAAATATAAGTACAATGTAAAAACATGTATGTACACAATAAGTCCATTGTATCAAATTATTAATTACAATGTAAGTACATTGTACTTAAAGCCACTTCATATAAAGTGGGACCCTTTTTTTTTTTTTTTTGCGAGGTTCCAGTTCCAGTTCCAGAAATATATATTTTGAGCCAATCAGCAGAGCCGTAACACCATGAGGCTTATGGTCCACAGTAAAATGGCGTCCTGATTAGTTGATGGCTGAAGTCCGTCATTAGCGACTGAACTTTCCCCGCACAAATACAGCTCTATGGCAAAGCATCTATAATACAATCAAATATTTGTGATCCATTTCATCAATAAACAAGGTCACATCTGAACATCCAACAATGGAGACCAATGTTTTGTTTGTTAGTTTGTTTTTTTTGCTAGTTGCGGCACTAACTTAACTTGATCATGCTAATCAGTCAAAACTTGACCCCTTGCCTCAATGCATTTAGGCACAGCATTTTTGAATGAGATTTGAGAGCTAAAGGAGGGCAACTTTCAATTAGATGAATGGATAACAGGTATTTCATATCTTTAAACGAGTTTAAAATAAGAGTAAACTTTCATTTTAGATACACCCCGATGATTACGAACATAGCTAAATAATAAACCGGGCATATCAAAAGTTTACCGATATGTGTTTGTTTGGTAGGATTCTGCTGATAGAATTGAAACTTTGTGGCTCTCCGGGATGATTTGGAAGCAAAACGTGATGTGCACTTGATTTGTAAATGTGGGACCACATCATTGTGTGTCGCTTTCTGTTGACACTGAGTTTTTCCACTTCCTCTTTCAATGTAAAGCAATTCTGTGGTTTCTGAGTATTTGGTACCACTAATATAAGATTATGCTAAACCAGCATTTTCTGCTCAAAAATAAGTGTGGGAATGTACATTTGATAAACTTGACAGAAAAAACATTGCTTGATCATTTGCATTTGTCAGACATTTTGCTTTATATTTCGCTTTATCCAATGAAATGAGTCTCATGACATTTATTTTTTAAATTTTTTGCTTTGGCAAATTGTTGACAAATATGTATGAATTCGTACAATCTCATTCACATGTTCTCGTATAACCTACTCACGCCCCACTGGGGGTTAGTTTTAGGGTTGCAGGTTCATGCTTTTTTATTAAAAATCATGTTTTCTCTTGAGTTGGTCATTGATTGCTTTAATTTTGTGAGTTCCTGTGCCATGGTCAGCATGATAACCTTCATATGGAGGTAGGACTAATGATTGTTGGCGTGTTTCTACAGTATACGTACGTCCCCCACGCGCTGTACCAGCGGTCCCCACTCCCCCACTGCAGTACTGATGAAGAGGACCCCGGGGGACGCAGTCCACCCTTTGAGGTGTCAGAAGGAGAGGAGGACCACGACGGACATCCGTGCACCTCCAGCACTCTATCAGGTGAGCTCTCGAGCCTGAGTCCAACGGGAGGTTTTTATGCTCTTGTCTCGGACTCGACCCTCTTCTGGTCTCGACTTGATTTACCCCATGATTTACTCACCCTCAAGCCATCCTAGGTGTATATGACTTTCTTTTTTCAGATGAACACAATCGGAGTTATATTAAAAAATATCCTGGCTCTTCCAAGCTTTATAATGGTAGTGAATGGCGGTCCTGATTTTGAAGTCTAAAAAAGTGCATCCATTCATGATAAAAGTAATCCATGCGACTCCAGGGGTTAATAAAGGCCTTCTGAAGCGAAGCGATGCAATGTGCAAGAAAAATATCCACAAGTAAAACTTTTAAAACTAAAATAACTAGCTTCCGGCAGACGGCCGTACGCACGCATCCATTTACGGTGGAAGACTAACCCTTGATCTGACGCATTGATGAACGCAGAAGCGCAGAACACCAACAAAAACAAAACACCAGTCATGAATTAGAAGTCTAAAATGAGAATTTTTTAAGAAAAATGTTGGAGGAGCTTTAGTTTGTTGCCCAGCCCTGTTTGTTTGAACCGCGAGAGGCGTCTAAACTTACGCTACTCCTACATCTACGTCATACAACGTCAAGTTTTACTCTTTTGGCGCAAGTCAACTTGCATAGGCCGTCTGCCGGAAGCTGGTTATTTTAGTTTATAAAGTTTTAAATATGGATATTTTTTCTTACAAAAACCTATCTCTTCGCTTCAGAAGGCCTTTATTAACCCCTGGAGTCGCATGGATTATTTTTATGATGGATGGATGCACTTTTTTAGACTTCAAAATTAGGGCCGCCATTCACTACCATTATAAAGCTTGAAAGAGCAATGCTATTTTTTTATATATCTCCAACTGTGTTCATCTGAAAGAAGATAGTTATATACACCTAGGATGGCTTGAGGGTGAGTAAATCATGGGGTAATTTCTGGATTTGGGATTTGCTATTTTTGGGTGAACTGTCCCTTTAATATAAGAACATTACCAAAATACCAGGTTTCTCCTTTTAAACACTCCAGAATATCTTCCCCCATAAACATTATTGTACGCACATTTATATGGTAATCAACAGAAGTTCACAAATGCTATCTACAGATCTCAAAGTGTACTTAACCCACAACATCCCTTTAAAAATTGTGTTTGAAAAGAAATTCATATCAAAAGGGAAGCCAAAGGGATTGTGTGCCATCCAGACTTTAAAATGAGTCATTTTCTACAGGAAACAAACGGAAAGTGCGTCTCTATCAGTTCCTCCTGGACCTCCTGCAGGACGGAGACATGCGGGACTGCATCTGGTGGGTGGACAGAGAGCGAGGCATCTTTCAGTTCTCCTCCAAACACAAGGAGACACTCGCCGGCCGCTGGGGTCAGCAGAAGGGCAACCGCAAGAGAATGACCTACCAGAAGATGGCCAGGGCCCTGCGCAACTACGGCAAGACCGGCGAGGTCAAAAAGGTCAAGAAGAAACTTACGTACCAGTTCAGCGGCGACGTGATGAGGAGGATGACCGTGGATAGGAGGCAGTATCATCACTGACACTCTGGACACAAAACATTTCCTATACATCCAGCGTCTCTTACCTACAATGTCACTATTCTCAAATTCTCTCCTGTCACTGTTCTGCAGTCAAAATTGTAATCTCAGGGATATGTAAAATGTAGGGATGTGTAATATTTGGGTAGCTGACCAATGGACAAATGACGTTATTTTTCAAAAAATTTTAGCTTAAAGTTTATATATTTGTGTAAGGGAACGAGTACATGCTTGCAGGTTTTGATGCTGTAACTGGTCAGTGTTTTTTCCTTTAAACCTCTTTAAATCAGCTTTTTGATTTCAATTATTTCACTATACATTTCAATAGTCCAGTGATGTGACAAATGGATTTAAAAAAAAAAAATCCATAAAAACTGCACAAATAATAATAATACTTTTTTTTTTTTTTTAAACGCTGTTTAAAGTAATTTAGATGGATTTAACATGTTATACTGCATGACATTTCAATGTATTCCGCTATTTTGACAGTTTCTTGTAGGTTGACTCCCATATGCTTCATACACATAAATAACTAAAGCCTTAACTTATTTTATGCTTATTAAAAAAAATGTTTCTTTATATTATGTGACGGTATCACACTGCTAAATAAATTAACCTGGAAGTCTGCTTATTTACTTCCTACTGGGTTTCTTGTTGTATTTGTTATAGCAAAACAGTTAATGTTGTTAAAGATAGGAACGATTTAGGGGCTTACAACAATTTAAGGAGCATTATTTGTGTAATTACATACTTATTACATACTTAATAGCATTATTACTGTGTAATTACATAAAAACATTAATTTGACAAGTACAGCATGACAACCATGCAACCTTTTTTTTGTTTTGTTAATACATGTACAAAAAATGGCCAGTTTTCCCATTCAGCCTGTCTCATGGTAATAATATGATGTATTTTTAAGCCTATGTTCATGGTAATACAATTTCTACTGAATTAAACTTTGAATTACTTTATTATTCGAATTGGCAATCCCCCAAAACATAATACTAGTGATGTTGCTCTATGCTGCCACCCTGGGGACAGTGAATGATGAATATGATATGAATGCCTCATAAACAAAAACAAATGAATTTACAGAACTTGTTTTTCCATTGCTCTTTAGGGTATTTCCAAAGTTATTTTCATCACTCAAAAATCCATGCTACAGTTACTATCTCGAAGGATTTGGTTTCTGTTATTAAAGTGGAAATAAATGGTGGGCAGAAAAATGAGAACAAAAGAGAAACCAGAGAATGATAGAACTGTCTTTTGATTTGTTTTCCAAAGAGTTAAACAGAAACCAAAATGGGATTTGAGTACACAATATAAAGCACAAAGAAACCACAGCATCAGAAAACGAAAAATGACTACCACAGACCGACTGCATAGAAAACGTGTGCAACTTCTGTCAAGTTTATTATCACATTGTTTTTGTTCAGTTATTAAGTTAACAGTTGTCTCAAAATGGAAAAACCTAAAATCTAGATGTACGTAACACTATACACAGAGGCTTGTGCTGTCGAACTGAACGTCATGGATAAAACAGAGGCACACGAAAATCACATGTGCGGTATCACTGAGCTAGAGTGTGTCCTGCTGAAACAAGACCAATGTCATGGCTGTATTGTGCATCAAAAATACTAAAATTCAACATTTTGAAATTTCACATAATCCGTACATTTCCATTAGAATGTTCACACACCAACAAAAAGCAAGAAAAAAAAAAGAAATCACCAATTAACATAATTTTTTAGACAGATCACCAGAGATTGAAAATAAGCTAGAGCTCTACTATGTTAGTGTATTTTTATTTTATTTTAAATTACACTTTCTTCCTCTTTAGGTTATTAAATGCACCATATTAAATGGTAATACATGTTCTTTAAACTGGTTATCATTGTGCTGTCATTTAAAAATCTACAAACACTGCTCTCTGTTTACTGTCGGTCCGGCTGGAAGGATTCCATAATGATGGCATTCTGCGGTCTTGAGCAATAATGACATGATGTTGAAGCAATCGCTTCACATTCAGTTGTTGGCGGCGTCAGCATGCCTGATCCAGTTGTCTTCCTCAAACTCTTCCTCGGTTTCTTTGGGAGCTCTGGATCACAAATACACAAACATCAACGTTTATTTTGCACATACTGACTATCGAAAACTGACTATGGGAGCCATTGGCTGAGTCAAGAACATGACCAAATGATGAGTCAAAAGACTTTTTGAGTTGCCAAATAACAGAATCACTCATAGTTTGTTCATGCTTCAGTTTTGTGGATGAATTAGTGAATTACAGAAGTTACAGATCTACAAAGTGATTTGAAGAACTAAAAGGAATATAACTGATTATAAAAATAAATAAAAAGGCTCATAAGTAGGGCTGCCCCCGATTAAAGATGTTCTAGTCAACTAGTCATCCTTCATTTAAGCCATTAGTCGACTAATCTCACGTTTATATCAATTTAATTACTGAAATATATACTGGGGGAAAGCACCAGCAAAAGTACGGTAATCATTATGAATGTGGCGGAAAAAATAGCAAGGAGACATTTCAATTATTGATGAATAAACTAGTGTATTCCGAGTCAGTGTCGGCTGAAAAGATGAAGTTGACGATGTTGACTCACCATCTCCGCTGTAGAGTGGACCTTTCATACGGATTTCATAATTCGTGTTTGATTTGAATTGTTTGGTTTTAAAGCACTCCATGTCATGCAGTAAGTGCGCTATACTTCAGCTTCCTCACTCCGCACAAACACCTGGATATGCACCTAATAATAGCGCACATTTATCTAGGTTAACGTTAGAGCGAGTGGCCAAGTTACTTACATGTTTCAGATCATAATCCATATTTGAGGTCGATGTATAATAGGCGAACGTTTGGATTCTTTGCCCGAAATACTGTAATTACCACAAAGACCCGCCATTAACGATCTGTCCCTCACGGACTGCGTGACTTCACTATTTCCTGTGGAGTTTTTTTCCTGTGACTAACTGACTAATACAATTTTGGTCGACGAAGCCTCTTCTCGTGTAATATGGACTTTAAGGGGCAGCCCTACTCATAAGAGTCATTCATTGCTGTATTTTTTCATGGAACATTGATAGGAATGTTTGGGTGAAATATTCCTTTTATAGTAAATGTTAGTGTAGTGATTAACAAGACGAATTACAATGGTACTTCGTTTTAAAAACATTTCGCTGTACCTTATGTAGCGTGGTTCACACTTTCCCTGGACCACCTCCTTAGTCAGTTCCACAGCAATGATGTCAGACTGAGGCACCTCAAACATGGGCTCCAGCAAGAGCTTCTCCTGAAGGACCAGAGAATACACACATCAGAGACACTAGAAGAACATTCATTACTAAATTAATGTTTTCTGCTGTTTACCATGATGGAGCGGAGACCCCTGGCTCCTGTCTTGCGTTCCAGTGCATAACGGGCAATTGCCCTTAATGCATCTGGGGTTACATTCAGCTCACACTGGCAAAAAAATCATAAAACCAGAAGATAAATAACTAGATTTGAAAGTGGCCATAATGTCACGTGTGTGATATACATACTTTATCCATACTGAAGAGGGCTTGATATTGAGGGACCACTGCGTTACGAGGCTCGGTAAGAATCTGCACCAGCATCTCCTCGTCCAGACTGTGCAGTGGGACCACCACAGGCAGACGGCCCACAAACTCTGGGATCATGCCGAACTCGATGAGGTCCCGTGCTTCAACGTGCCGCAGGAGCCGGTCCTTTTCCTCAATCTCTGCCATTGCGTCCACTTCATTCCCTGAACTGTTGGCCAGATCTGCAGCTGCTGCAGCTCTACGCCCTTTGCCCATGTTAGAGGGCGTCCCAAAACCAAGATACTGTAGGGCACAAGAAGAAACTATAACACACTGAGAGTCAAACAACCTGCAAATAATTGTACTGTAGAAAACTCACCTTTTCATTCTTCCTCCGGCTGATGATTCGGTCCAGCCCGTTGAAAGCTCCCGATGCCACAAACAGGATGTTGGTTGTGTCCACTTGCACTGTCTCTCCTCTCAACTTCCTGCTGTTCTTCTCTGGGACACTAATGACTGTTCCCTCAAGCAGTTTCAGCAAACCCTGCAGACACACATAAACTTCAACATCAACAATAATCACAGAAATTACACAGTACAGGAAATATAATCCCGCTAGGCCTTTCTGTTGCTTGTGGCACAGTGAATTACTAGATTCTTCTGTCTATCCTATTCTGCATTGGACATCACAGGAACTACTCTTTGCTGGTTTGTGTCCTTCGAGGTCACATCAGCTACAGTAGGCCACCGAGGTACCTCAAGGTTCAGTTCTTGGTCCGCTTCTTTTTTGTCAATATACACAATACTACTGGGACCATTCATTAAGAGACACTGTTTTCCAAGCTTTTAAGCTTAACCTATTGTTGCCTCTCAACCAGTGTATGTGTATCAACAAATCTTGACTTGATGGAATCTTGCCCTGGATGCAACTCAACCTAAACAAGACAATTCAACACAATACCATTATTTAGCAAGTAGGTCAGCAATTAACCGAGGAGATAGTGTTTCATTACCGTGACTACTTATCAGACCACCTGGTATGTGCAATTAACTTTAACAAATATGCTACAGTACATCTGATCCTGAATGAACCCAGGCACACTTCTTAAGCTCATTTCACTGTTTGATATAAGTTGCCCACATTGTCTGGATCTGTCAGATTCCAGTGAGAGAGCAGCCCCCTTTATTATTGATCATTTAATTTTTTTATGTTCATTTTCATATTAAAACCAGTAATGTACAATGTTCTCTAACCAGGCACAATGTAACACGTTTCCAGAGACATGCCATTTTTCTGTCCACATTAAAAGTGTTTAGGACCAGCCCATCTAAAATGGTCCAAAAATGATAAAGTTGGTATTGGTATTGGTAAACCACTTTTTTTTTACCTACTTTGTTTAACCACAGTGGGCGTTTTTGTGTCATTGCCCACGACAAATTTGATATATGCACGTTTACAGAAACCTCAATATCGGGGCTCAGGATGGTCTGGGCTTCTTGGAACAAAAAACAATCTCTAGAACACATTTCAATGTAAAATAAAAAATAAAAATCAGTCGAGCAACTAAGACCAACTGAGATGAATTAACCCTTTAAACTACAGTTATATGGAAGAGGAATCCAACTGACCAACAAAAAATTCTGTTGTTTATTTTGCTCGTAGCTCTTTAGATTTACATTTACATAATGTGATGATGAGTTAGCCAATAGCTAAATAAATAAAAACAAAATTGCACACATTTTAGTACACTACTTATATATATAAAAAAATACATTAATTTATGTCTACGCAACATTCCTGATGTTCGTTCAGACAGTGACTCTGTAAGAGATTTACAGTGTCAAGTAGTTCAGTAGGCCAGTAACTGGCAGTGACGGCATCATACAGCTTTGGGAGAGATGAATGTGGTTGAAATATAATCATGTACCTGCTGAACTCCTTCCCCCCCGACATCTCTCAGCTGATGAATTCCAGGCACACTGCCGATCTTATCCACCTCATCCAGGAACACTATGCCTGCAAGAGAACACGAACGACAAATCACAGACAAGGGTTAATTTTTAACACTAAAAAGAGAAAGAGGAATCAAAATGTTTCAGTGAAATTTTTAAAGGTCAAGCATGTTGGTGTTTTATATTAGTCAACTTCTGTTCCTCATGATGAAATAATATGTCATTGCTTATTAAATCAAGTTTTTGTATAGTTGGGCGGCATTATTTTAGTGTGCTTGCTTCATTGGAATGCAGAACATAAATGTACAATGTTATAAAAGTACGTCATCGGTCTGGCCATCTTCAGCTCCATGAAACCATTCGTTACGACAGTAAAACATATTTTATTGAATACCGGCACACATTTTTTAAATACCTTCTTTAATGCACACCAATTAAATCAGTTACGGTTTACTGACACGGATTCACGAAAACGACTAAAAACGCTGTATTATTTATGCCAGGCCAGTAGTTGATGTTACTTTGTAAAGAAACACTACACGCCTATAAACTGAACACGTAACATGCATGTTTTTGTCATTTACAAAGAGACGATAACAATTCTGTTTCAAAAAACATGCACTTTGAAGCCCGTTTTAAAAAGTGTGCATTTTCAGGCTTACAAAACGTTGTGGTTGTGTAAACAAGTGGTTCCCAAACTGGGATATGTGAGGTGACAGCAGTTCGTTAAATTCTACTCCATATTTAAATAACACTAAAACCAAGCATGTATTTCTAACAGGAAAAATGACGCATCTTTTTTTTTTTTTTTTTTTTATTTATTTTTTTATTTTTTTATTTATATGACGCATCTAGTATAAAATTGGGAACATTATAGTGCCGTAAAAAGTCAAATACATGACAATCAAATTACCTCATCAAAACCGACTGCATCCACACAGCAACTGTGCACATGATAGTTATAATTTGTATATATGATATATACAAATATAGTCTAATAGTCTAATATAGGACTGTGCGTAAAGATCGATTTAAGACTCAAAATCTCTTCGATGTTGATCATATATTATACGAGCAAGAATGCGTTTTTTCTCGAATATGTGACATTGATTTTCAAACTAAATATATTGAGTTCAACAAAAAAAAACTAAAAGGTAATTTTAAGTGGCATGCATTTTAAACAAAGCATTGTCAGTATTGTTTGCTATAGTTCCAATGAAAGCCACAGCAGAACTGTTGTGCATCTCCAACACACAGTGGTGTTTTGTTACTCATGAATCAGTAGGTCAATACATAGGTGTGTTTGACTTGAAGTGAGGCTGTGCAGACGGATTGGTGTGTGACATCAATGTACCGCTCGAGCGATTGGAAAGCATACGTCTGCTCTCTAACTCACGGTGCTTTAATGTCACACACCGATTAGTCTGCGCAGACCGCTTTAAAGGGATACTCCACCGTTTTTTCATATTAAACTATGTTATTCCCTTAACTAGAATACCATAGCAAGTGCTTGTAAGCACTTCGACTTCGGCGCAGTAATATCTTCACTAGAGGGAGCGGGGCCGGTGAGAGGATTTTTCACGAGTGAAGATATTACTGCGCCAAGTCGAAGTGCTTACAAGCACTTGCTATGGTATTCCGCCATACAATATAGTTATCCATTTTACACGCTTAGAAAAGCGCAACGTTTTGTTTTGTCACCGTCCTAGGTCGAGTTACACTACGCGAGTAACTGTATTTAAATAGGGAAAACGTGGAGGTGTTTGGTAGCTTCTCTGCTTGGCCCATATTGAATGAACTGGGCTAAGCTAAGTGCTAACAAAGTTTCGCCGCAAGACAGAGCGATTGAGTGCACGCACTGAGACGAGAGAGGTATGTATCAACTCATCTTAGTTAAGGGAATAACATAGTTTAATATGAAAAATCGGTGGAGTATCCCTTTAAGTCGAACACACCTAATGATTCAACGGCCCATTCATAAATACAGACACTTGCTTTGTTACTGAATGAATGACCTACTGTCGGTTTTAGTTCAATAATTAAAAGCATCACTTCGTTTTTTTACCATAATTTCATATTTCTCTATTGAACATTTTTATTTAAAGTCCCCCTGTGGTGAAAATTAAGCTTTTAATGTTGTTTATATGTCTATGTGGTGTTTTTAATATAATTTAAGACAAACCATATACAAATTCATAAGTCGACACCATTGCTGAGTATTTTCTCTTTAAATCTGCAGTGAACCAAAGACAGTCTCAAAAACACGCTTTGAAATCGCTGGTGTTTCTGACGTTACAAACTACCTTGTAACCAATCAGATCAACGTGTGATCGTAAACCAGTGGATCTCTGAGCTGAGTGAGTGAGTGGAGGCGGGGTTCATTTGCATATTCATAGAACCGCGTATATTAAATGAGGCAAGGGTGTAGAGTTACATTCAATCTTTTTTAAAGGCATGAAGATTTTTTTTTCATGGAAAAATGATTTACTACAGCAGGACTTTAAAACAATATCTAAAACATTATTTATGGCATTGTAATTGCATTCATGCCACCTCTGATCAGCATTAAACTGTGTGTAAATACATCTAGATGCAGCTTGTGCCACTGCAATGCAAAGATGGCTTTTGGTGATACTGATTTAATTTGATTGAAATTATTTATTTAATTTAATTTATTGCTTTATTTATTATATTAATAAATTTGACAAAACATGACATACATTTAATTGGAAATTAGAAAAACGTTGCCTTATAAAGGTAAAAAATGCACCTGAAAATCTATTTAAGGGGGAAAATTTTATGATCCCTTAATGGAAAAAGCGTGACTGCAGTGTAAGTGGAATAGATGATAAATGCCTCAGGGGGTTCGCCACTCTAAAAAGTTTGGGAATCATTGGTGTAAATGAACGGCATTACAAAGTTTTTAGTTGAAAACGGTGTCATGTTGAGGTGTTAAGATGAAGTGTGAGAGTCTGACCTTGCTGGGCTTTCTCAACAGAGTAGTTGGCGTCCTGCAGAAGTTTGGCAATGACAGATTCGATGTCCTCGCCTACATATCCCGCCTGGGTCAGGGTGGTGCAATCGCAGATGGCGAAGGGCACATCCAAGCATTTAGCCAGAGTCTGAGCCAGAAGGGTTTTACCTGGTTCAATGTGAACAATATCACGAAAGGATTAACACAATTTCAAGCTTCAATAAACATCAAAATGAGCACATTTCATTCATTTTATTTTTTTATTCAGACATGGCAGATTATTTTTGCTGATAATGTAACACTAGTTTTGAGGTTTTCTCTCATAGAGATTAGAGTATGACACTTTTAGCAGTCCTCTTGCTCAGTCTTGTTCTTGTCCTGTCTTCAATACTACAGTAGTGTTCAAATATTATGAAAGGATGATGAATCAAGTAAATTATTTATTTTAACCTGAAAATGTTCATTAATGCTTCGAAACATTTTTATATTTGGGGGAAATCCTTGGTATTTTCATGAGGTTCACAGTAAAATATAAATTGGATAAATATTTATCAATATAGCCATTCAATTTTAGGCAGCTGTTAATTTAAATTGTAAATGGACAATCCTCGTTCCTTCGGTTTGTCAGGTGCAAAACATTATTGCTATGCATCAATTATTGTAAAAAATTGTCCACAAGATGGTGCAATAAAGTGTTATGTGGAAAACCTGTACTAACCTGATCCAGTAGGTCCCAGCAGCACAACATTGCTTTTCTCCAGTTTGATTTCAGTGTGGGTGGAGTCAAGCACGTCCCCGCCCCTTTTGTCTTGAGGAGCTTGCTGATTGGTCTGCTGCTGAACCGATGCACCCAGAGCGTTGCCATGGGGACTGATGCCAGCGATCTGAAGCAGCTCTGAAAGAACAGCGCCACCACTTCACTTCATCCCAATCCAGTAAAGCATGTGTAGTTTATTTAAACACAGAAAAGCAACATGACTCCACAGGTATTCTGCTGTCAACGCTGAACTCCTGTGGGCTAAATCTCTCTAAAAATATGAAATAACCAAACACAGATGTGGCTGAGATTTTGTTTCCTCAAAGTTCTACTTTTGGTCAAGTATGGAATGTGCCATTTATTTATTTTTTTGAGTAATTTTTTGTGTGTAACAGTTTACAAAAGATCTAATTGTATTTTATGGAGGAAGAAAAAAAAAAAGATAATTATTAATAATGGGGAAACTATTGCTTTAACAAAGATTTTAATTTTAGAATCTATTTTTCATAAATAAGTCACTTTTATACATGAGCTGACAGTCACACATATCTTCATTTCATATCTCAGGATCTTAGGCTAGCTGTCACTCTTACTCAAACCATATTGACGTCATCAGTCTGGCCTAGTTTCCAGAGCGTGTCCAGTATGAGCCAGACTGGGAGCCCTCCTACTGGCCCATCTCCACGCTATAAATAATGTGTGACATCGGAATGGGCAGAGACCATGTGCTGGCCAAGCTCAGACAGTAACTAGGACATTGAAACACTTTATCCAACTTTATGGAGGTGAGCGATGATCCTGAAGCGGCCCGTATCGTTCACAGACGGCTGATATGTGTACATAAACATAAAAGTCATGTTGTGTCTTATAATGTTTGTATAACAAACCAATTCAAAAGGGTCACTCCAGGTGTTTCCTCTGGTACGTTATTTTATGTAAAAGTGAAGTACATTAAACAATCACTTACTTGTAAACCGGTATTCATCTTCACGCCTTCTGATCTCTAATTCTACAGAGAGAAGGACAGTCAAATTACTAACGCCACAAAATGAGTTGTGTAACAGTAACAAGGGGAAAGGTCAAAGTGTGACAGCATAGAACAGTGGTTGTAAAACTTTTTAAGAGCAACCCTTTTTTTCTTTTTTTGAATTGACGCGACCCATACAGGTGCTGGTCATAAAATTTGAATATCATCAAAAAGTTGATTTATTTCAAGAATTCAACTTAACAGGTGAAACTAATATATTATATAGACTCATTACATGCAAAGTGAGATATTTCAAGCCTTTATTTGTTATAATTTTGATGATTATGGCTTACAACTTATGAAACCCACGAAATCAAAATCCCAGAAAATTAGAATATTAGATGAAATCACACAGTAAGTACTCAGTAATACCATGGTCATTGAACCAGGTTTTGGTTCTTTTAGCAGTGTGGGCAGGTGCAAATCCTGCTGATTTGATGATATTCTAATTTTATGACCAGCACCTGTATATAGGCGTACAACTGGGCCAAAGGAGCATTTTACTTTATTCTCCTTTAAGCCACTAGATGGCACACAAATTCAGCTCAGCACTTTTCTTAACAATCGCTTTTGATGATGCACTGGCGGATCCTTGATGCAAAGTTGAGTCTGCACTAATTTGATCTAGCTATATATGCAAGGATGCTAATTAACCGGTTAACCGACAGCAAGAGTTTTAACAAATTAATAGCCTACTATCGTTTGCTGCATGCTTAAAAAATCCCATACAAATATTTTTGTTTGTTTTTGAGAGAAAACAAACAAACAGGTAAGTCACATATACTGTAAGTGGCATTTTATTGCATCAAAAAATAATACCGGTAATTAAATGTTATAACGTAGGCCTACTACAAACATTATAAACACCATGAACATAGCTATAGACTATTTTAGTTCCCCTCACTCCACAAGAAATCCTTTAAATGTAACGGTATTTAGAACAGAACAAGAATAAAAAAAAAATATAAGTAGCCTAACTATAAACAAGCCAAAACGAAATAATTTAAAGCAAGACTGAAACAATCAAATAAATAAATGCTTCTTGAACTTTCAATTCATCAAAGAATCCTAAATTATATATTTTTGTTTTATGGTTTCCACAAAATATGAAGCAGCACAACTGTTTTCAACATTGATGATGATGATAAATGTTTCTTGATCATCAAATCATCATATTAGAATGAGCTCTAAAGGATCATGTGACACTGAAGACTGGAGTAATGATGCTGAAAATTCAGCTTTGATCACAGGAATAAATTGAAATAGAAATCGTTTATTTAAAATTGTAATAGTATTTCATAATATTTCTGTTTTTACTGTAGATCTGTTTTACTTTTTAGATCAAAAAGATCCTGTCACGCATGTGTTTCATGTTTGTGTGAGCGTATGGCTTTGGGGGCGTGCGCTCTTATGTGTGTGTCTTGAGTGTTTGGGGCCGTGCGCTCTTATATGTGTGTCTTGAGTGTTTGGGGCCATGCGCTCTTATGTGTGTGTCTTGAGCGTTTGGGGGCGTGCGCTCTTATGTGTGTGTCTTGAGCGTTTGGGGCCGTGCGCTCTTATGTGTGTGTCTTGAGTGTTTGGGGCCGTGCGCTCTTATGTGTGTGTCTTGAGTGTTTGGGGCCGTGCGCTCTTATGTGTGTGTCTTGAGTGTTTGGGGCAGGGTGTCTGGATCCTGACACTTCTGTCTAATCTTGGTTTCGATGTCAGGGTTCTGACATCCATGCTCCCTGCACTTCTCTCTTGTGTCTTGTTTTCTGTTCGGGCACATGACAGATGAGCGTATTCGTCTGCCATGTGCTCTTCTGTCCCGTGTGTTTTTGTGAGCACATGGCTTCTGTCGTGTTTGTTTGCGATGTGCTCTTCTGTCATTTATTTTTGACGTGCATTATGCATAGGGAAGGAAACAAGGCAGGTAATGAGGGAGGACAGGTGGGACATTATGCAAATGGTTTTTGTTTGTTTCTGTGTACCATGTGCTCTTCTGTCAGTCTTTAGTCTTGGCCCCATCCCCCTTGTTACCTGGCCATTGGTTTATTTGCCCCACCTGTCATCCCTTGTTTCCTTCCCTATTTAATCTCCCTGTGTTTTCTGCCCTGAGCTGGTTCATTGTTTTTACCCAGCTTAGGTGTTTTTCTGTCTTGTCGGTGGGATCTGCCAGTCCCAGCCCCGGTGATTCCTGCTGTTTGCTTGCCCTGGTCTGTGTTTTTCCCCTACAGGGTGTTTTTTTTGCACATGACATAATCTTTCACACTAACCTTGTGGGGAAGGAAGTATGCTGGCAACATGCAGATATGTTTCTTCGCTGAGGAGCCGAGACTGAACTCAGGCGTTCCAGCGGTACAGCGGAAGTGGCAGGGAGACCCCTTTTGTGGTCACTACGAGTTACATTGTGACAACGAATGGGGTTAAGAGTCTAATCACGCCACCTTGGCTGTCTCCCTGTCGTGAGACTGGCACGGACGAAGGACTCAGAAGGGTCACCTGACCTGCGAACGGGCCTCATATGGAAACACTGGGGTGTCCAGCCCGCAGGGTGGAATGTTTCAACCCCAGGGGGGATAAGGTGGCTTGCCAAGGGAAAGACACATGCTCATAGAGGCTTACAGTGGAAATACACATGTGGGGGTCGCCCAAGGGGGGAACCATGCACATGGAGGCACCTAGCCAACGCGAAAGCTGCCGGTGGCATAGCTCCGGTGTTGACGTCAACGACGCTGGAGGAACTCAGGGCTTCTCACCTGAGGAGAATATCGCACGTATCCAGTCCGAGGAGTGGAATGGCAAGAAAGCGAAGACACCTGAGCAGATCCTAGTACCGGCTAGTTGAAGCGAGACACTGGCTCCACTCGGAGATTGTAGAATCTCGTGAATGTGTTGGGTGTCGCCCAGCCTGCAGCTCTGCAGATGTCTGTTAGCGAGGCGCCATGTGCTAGAGCCTAAGGGGAAGCCACACTCCTGGTGGAGTGTGCCTTCACACCAAGGGGGCACGGTCGACCTTGCTGCTGGTATGCAACCTTTGCTTGGAGAGAGCCTTTCCCTTCAGCTTCCCACCATAACAGACAAAGAGCTGGTCTGAGGTCCTGAAACACTGCGTTCTGTCTATGTAAGCACAGAGGGCGCGTACTGGACAGAGCAGTGCCAAGGCTGGGTCTGTCTCCTCCAAGGGCAGCGCTTGCAGGTTCACCACCTGGTCTCGAAAGGGAGTGGTGGAAACCTTGGGCACGTATCCAGGCCGGGATATAAATGGCTCGAAACGACCTCCTTGGACCACCTTGATGTATGCTACTGTCGCGGTATTGTCTGAGCGGACTAGTACGTGCTGGTTCTTGAGCAATGCACGGAAGCGGTGCAGAGCCAAACGTACAACCAGCAACTCGAGGCAATTGACATGCCAAAGTCGCTGGGGTCCCGTCCAGGAGCCCGCGGCAGCATGTCCATTGCACATGGCACCCCAGCCCGTGGTGGAGGCATCTGTTGAGACAACAACATGCCTGGAAACTCGTTCTAAGGGCACTCTGGCCCGTAGAAAGCTGAGGTTCGGGTGAAGGTCTGACAGCAGGTCGGAGTAACTGGTACTCTGAGCGTGCCTTGTTGCCATGCCCACCTCGGGACTCGATCGCGAAGCCAAAACTGAAGCAATCTCATATGAAGCAATCCGAGCGGCGTAGCTGTGGCTGCGGATGCCATATGCCCAAGGAGCCTCTGAAATAACTTCAGTGGAACCGCACTCTTGCCCTCAAACTGTCTCAGGCAAGTCAGAAATGACTGCGTCCGCTCACTCGTAAGCTGCCCCCAATGGCGACCGAGTCAATTTCCATACCGACAAAAAAAAAGAGATCCACTGCACGGGGGAGAGTTTGCTCTTTTCCCAGTTGACCCGAAGGCCCAGACGGGCTAGGTGCCGGAGCACTAGGTCCCTGTGTTCAAAACCTGGTCTCGAGACTGAGCTACGATCAGCCAGTGGCACAAGGGCTGCCTCGACGACTTTCGTGAAGATGCAAGGAGACAGGGTACAATGAAGTACCTTGGGGTACAGGGTACAATGGGGTACAGGGTACAATGAAGTTTCTTGGGTACAATGAAGTAGGGGCTGTAGAAGCCGGACTTCATTTCGGCTGGAAGGACAGTCTCGATCGCACCATGGTGTAGCGGACTCCCCGGAAGCGGGGAAGAGACCACACGAACTGAATCGCGTAGCCGAGCCTGATGGTTCTCGCGACCCAGCGGGACAGGTTGGGAAGCTCTAGCCAAACTCCCAAGAACTGTACCAGCGGGGTCATGCGAACCACAGACGTACCCCTCGATGGGGCAGTGAGGCGGAATGACCGGACCGGTGTGGGGGCAGGGTCATTTGCCGCGTCCTGACAGAGGAGGCCAGGGAAGGACCAGCGTTCCACGGGGGCCTGCTCTGCTAGGGGTCTGGTGACAGAAGGGGATGAGAGTGGCGAGGCTTGTGAGCGGCGCGCACTGTCATCCGAGACCTCTGGTGGCTCAGAGATGGGCGTGTTTCAGTTCTTTCTTTAACCAGATTGGGGAAAGGAGAGCAAAAGATTCTCCCCTGGCCCTCCACAGGGGGAAGGAGTGGCCCTGCTACCATCTTCTGTGAAGAACTAATCGCCATCTCTGAGCAGCCCGTCTCAGGGCTCCGCTTAGCCTGGCGTGAAGGCTGCTGCTGGGGCCGAGCGGGAGAGGCGGGAGCTGCAGGAGGGCGCCCTCGGCGGCGAGCGGGCTGAGGGTTCTGTGCCGACGGCTGGGTGGAGGCAGCAGCGGGCCGTCGGGGCAGAATATGCTTTATCGCCTCAGTCTGCTTCTGGGCGGTCGAGAACTGTTGGGCGAAGTCCTTGACCGCGCCGCCAAAAAGGCCAACCTGGGATATGGGAGTGTCGAGGAAGCGGGTTCGTTCAGCATCTTGCATACCTGATCATCACCTGGCCCAGGAAGCATGGGGTCAACATCGTCGCTCAGAGAGCGAGGTCGGTGGCGGCACGCAGCTCATCAAAGAGCCCTGGGTCAGTCCTGCCCTTGTGCATGTCCCTGAGCATCCATGCCTGATAGACCTGCAGGATGGCCATGGCATGCAAAGAGGCGGCTGCCTGCCCCGCAGCTCCATAGGATTTTGCAACGAGAGTCGACAAAAACCTACAGGCTTTGGAGGGGTGCTTAGGGTCACCACGGGAGGAAGCACTCTGAGGACACAGTTGCATCGCAACAGAATGTTCCACCGGGGGAAGCCCAGTGTACCCTTTGGAAGGGGAGGAAAGGCGGAGAAGGTCGCCGAGCGATCACGGGAAGACAATGGTGCCTTCCAGGACCTCGTGACCTCCTCATGCACTTCCGGGAAGAAAGGTATTGGGGGCAGACAGCACCCAAAAACCAATCGTCCAGCAGCGAGCGCTCAGGACAGGGTGGAGGGTTCCACTCGAGCCCGATGCTCACGGCTGTGTGTCTGAATACACAGACACACAATTTCTAAGTACATCACACAAAGAGTGAAATGCACGCAAAAAAAAATTCCGCCCAGATACCGAACGAATGTCAAGAAAAAAAAATAAATACACATCCAGTACACAAGAGTATCTACAAGAAAGAGTTTGTTGTAAGTCACCAGCAGCACAGCAGCTCCAGACAAACAATGACACAAAAACTGACACTAAAAAAGCTAATATTACAACAACATCATTGGTTCAGTGAAACATCAAAACCAATGTTACTCACATATGGAGCAGAAACAACGCAACCTCTGTGTCTGTTTTTAAGCCTTCCCGCTTAAGTCTCTCCAGCGCTGGAAAGCTTTGCTAATAATAACGTGGGTCCTAAAGCTCTTTCCTGATCATAACCCTTATTTTCAGTGATATTCCTCTGAGATTTTCTCTTTTGTAATGTCTCTCAGCCATCTCTCTCTCTATAGTCTTTCTTCTCTCTCTCCTCCCCCATCATGGGTGGATACACTTCTCACTGCTGATTGACTACAAGTGTGTTGCGCTACTCGGTCTATTCCACTTTCTACAGCGTTTCTCTTTAACTTTAAATCAAGATGACAGCAAATATAAAGTCTTGTTTTCTGTGATCAAACTGAAGCAAGTTTTTGATTAAACAAATTAAACAACAACAACAAATCTGCTAACTGGCTCAGAAAAATCTACTTAATTCAAAAGGAAGTTTTCACAACTCATTGACAGATATTTGTTCTTGCTTTAATCACAAACTCACTTAATTTTGTTGCATTTTTCAAGACTTTTCAAGACTTGCATTTTTCAAGATTTTACATTTGTTTCTCAAATAATTGAATCAAAGACGTCTGCATCGGAAAACAGGACAAAAATACTGAGGAAGATTAACAACATTTAATTCCATGACTTAATTAATTTAAGACTTCCTAATCTGGTTTAAGACCCTTTTAAGACCTTAATTTGAGTAAGAGTGAATTAAGACTTTTTAAGACCCGTAATTACCGTATTTTCCGCACTATAAGGCGCACTTAAAAGCCTTTAATTTTTTCAAAAAACGACAGTGCGCCTTATAATCCGGAGCGCCTTATATATGGATCTGGCGCCTTATATTAATGTCTGTAAAACAACCGCTGACTTAAACCTTGTTTATACTTTCGCCTGGCACCGGAGCGCGAGCCTCCGCTGACTGCGCGCGCACCTCCCCAAACAGACGAGGCATTTATACTTGACGCAACTGTTTTGTTTTAGACTGAACACCAGACCATACAACTGATTTAGACGCGCAAACTGGTTGCCGGTGTGATGAGATGTACTAATATCCATCTGCTCGGGCAGATCCGGTTCAAAGTCGTGCATTATCGGATGCGGAGGCGCGCGCGCTGTCACAATGACGTCATTTTGCCGCGCGCGCGCCTCCGCATCCGAAGATGCACGACTTTGAGCCGGATCTGCCCGAGCAGACGGATATTAGTTTTTTATTACCTTCGCGTCGAGTATAAACAAGGTTTTACAGCTCAGCCACTTGTTTTTTCATATTTTTTTGCAAGTGGTAGATCTTGGTTTACATTTGGACTTTGGATGTGATCTTAGGCTTGAAAAGGTTGGTGACCACTGCATAACGCAAACCCAGTCAAACGTTTGACTGCAGTATCTTCTATTCTATGCGCCTTATAATCCGGTGCGCCCTATATATGAAAACAGTTCTAAAATAGGCCATTCATTGAAGGTGCGCCTTATAATCTGGTGCGCCTTATAGTGCGGAAAATACGGTATGTCAAAAGACTAAAATTAGTGATAACATTTTACAGAAAGATTCAATTTGTTACCATTAGTCAATGCATTAAATATCATGAGCAATGAATAACAATTTTGACAGCATTTTGGCAGCATTCATATATTGATTTTATGAATGAATGCTAGATCATGATAAAATACAAACCTCTGGGAGAGAGGGAACTCTGTTTCTCTGTTTCCGCTTGCTGTCGGCCCGCTGCTGGGAGGTTGTTGTTGATCCGTTTGTAATGATTATAGACAGCAACTGACAACACTTTCTTGGCATACGACTGGCCAACAACAAATTTGTCAAGGTAGGCATAAATCTAAATACGTTGAGACAAAAGAAGCCCATGTCAGATTTGTTTACTGCATTTTCAAGATTCCAATTCTAAGAACTGCTGTCACAGGATTGGCTTTTAGAAGTTTACTTTCAAAAAGTTGATTTAATTACACGAAGATGAACTAAGTTGATGCAATAATAATAACAGAACTGTATAATTATGGTGTGTTGGAATCGTACCTTTTTAGGAGGCGGAGGGGGTTTCTGAGCAAATGCAAATTTAACATGCTCAGAGCTCTCTGCTTCCTTGTTCAAACCTTTCTTGGAGTCAGTCTCAGACAGAACCACAAAGAAATGATGGCATTTTTCACATTTCACAAACCGTGTGGAGGCTGTATGGAGTAAAGACAAGACAGGTATTCAGTTAATGTAAAAACACAAGTGATTAGCATAGACATGAATACTAGGGTCTGTTTGGTAATATGTGCATTCTGTATAACATAGTTTGAGCAGTTAAAGGGTTAGTTCACCCTTGTGTCGTTCCAAACTTGTAAGACTTTCGTTCATCTTCAGAACACAAATTAAGATATATTTAATGAAATCTGAGAGCTTTCTGTCCCTCCATTGACAGTTACGCAACTACCAATTTGACGCTTGAAAAAAATTCATAAAGAGATTGTAGAACTAATCCATATGAATTGAGCAGTTTAGTCCAAATTTTCTAAAGAGACATGATCGCTTTAAATGATGAATAGGTTTATTTTTGGCTGTTATTCACATACAAACATTCACCTCATCAGTTGTGCGAAACAGAAGCTCAAAGCATGTTTGCTTGACGCATGAGAACCAATGAGGTTCATTCTCATGTTACGCATCACGCTTGAGCTTCCGCAAGAACCAATGAGGTTCATTCTCGTGTTACGCATCACGTTTGAGCTTCCGCAAGAACCAATGAGGTTAATTCTCATGTTACGCATCATGTTTGAGCTTCTGCAAGAACCAATGAGGTTCATTCTCGTGTTACGCATCATGTTTGAGCTTCAGCAAGAACTAATGAGGTTCATTCTCATGTTACACATCACGTTTGAGCTTCAGCAAGGGGTTTGTTCTCGCGCGTCATGCAAGTTTGTTTGAGCTTCTGTTTAGGTTCACTAATCAGTGTTTTTATGTGGATAAAAGCCTAAATTAAATCTGTTCATCATTTAAAGTGATCGTGTCTCTTCAGAAAATTTGGACTAATCCGCTCAATTCATATGGATTAGTTTTACGATCTTTATGAACTTTTTGAGGCATCAAAGTTTCAGTTGCGTAGCTGTCAATAGAGGGACTGAAATCTCATCAAAATCTCATTTGTGTTCCGCAGGTGAAAATTTTTTATTTTTTATTTTTGGGTGAACTAACCCTTTAATATCATATAATAATCTATACTGTATATACCATCAGTTTTCAATTGGCTTTGCTTCAGGACCCAGATTTTACTTTTGGCATCATGTGGAGATAAAACTGATTCTTTTTTACAAAAATTAAACAAAACATCCAGGTCAATGATGTGACGCTCACTCTTTTTCCTATCTTTTAATTTATTAAAAGACACATTTTACGTACGAATTGCATTTTTAACAACTTGAATGCATCTATTCTATATTGGACATGGTTTTAAATTCTACATTTTTATATTTTATTGTAGGAATAATGTTGATAATGTGACGGTGTTTCAACTGTCCTGAAATCACAATGATGAAAAAAAAAAAAAAGTAGTTAGTTAATAGCCCCTTTCACATGTACAGCCGGTAAATGACCGTTAAGAGATCATGTGTGAACAGCACCTTTTCAAAAAATGCCAGAAAATCAGTTCTGGTAATTTCCCAGTTTGAGAAGTCGTAACATTACCAGTAAATTACTGGTGTGATGCCGAGCGTGAACAAAGAATGAAGATTATTGGTGTGAGCAAGTACAAGGTCAAAACGAGCTGACGTAAGAAGTCTGCTTCGGGACAATAATAAAGCTCTGTCGAAGCTGTTTATGGTCAGTTGTGTTTCTATGTGAACCAGCTGAAGGGAGTGGATTTACAATCCTCTTCTTGTATTTTATACAGTAATGAATTGGAAATCTTAGTTTTCTTAAAACCAGTGCGACTATTCTGATATTTCTTACAGTAATGTCTGTATTTGGTATCTGGTATCTGACCCATGTCAGGAATGCAGTGACAGTGTTTACTCATTTACCCAGCTTACAGAGAATAAATATGTACTTGTTTTGTAATTTGATTAATTCGGTTGTATGAGCAAATTAATTAGTTATATTTTTTTAGAAAGAGAATTGTTAGTTTGAACTTTATTCTGCTGTTCTCATGATATCTGCATGAGACATGTCAAGACAGCTGTGTCTATAAGGTGATGAAGGTCAATAACACACTACATGTACAGTATTCATAAACACATGAATACTCCGCATGTGTAATTCTTTTAAGGGTTTATATCACCATTGGTCACTATATGTTAAACTATGAGAGTGAATCATGTGTAGAAGTTTATCTCAGTGCTCTGTGTGGATGTAGACTTCATGTTCTGTTCCAGTGAAGTCCTGACTCAGCCTTGAAGGGAAAAATATCGCCTATGTTTAATCTAATTGTGTATGCGGGGGTTGTTTACTATTATTAGACGGCAGACGCATGTTACCATTATAGTTATTATAGAAAATGTTATCACTTTTTACTTCATAGTTGCACAACATTAACTTTTCTTAAAAATGGCATTAATATTTTTTACAAAACCATATAAAACCAACAAACAGATATTTCTAGAACATGGCACATGTGTTTTAAACTAGATTTTTCATTCCTTTTAACATGCTTTTCTTCCGTCATTGATCTGCCCTTAAAATGGCAACACTGTAATGCACAATAGAAAAGAAATTGAATCTAATACTTTATTTCTATGGTTATTACAAAAACATAATGCACATCAAATACTCAATACTTACACACTAAAGTCTCCACATGTGTACAAGGATCTCCACATTTGGGACACCTCAGCTGACTGCCACCCTTCCCTGCACCCCCGCCACCTGACGCCCGCTTTCCACCCGCCTCAGTTACGCCCTTCTGCAAACAGCATCAGCAGCAATGAAGACTTTATACATCCAACAAACATTCACATAATGTAGAAAACTCGATGAGATGATGACCTTTCCGCCGTCGCCATCTCTGGGTGAGCTTTCTTTAGAGGCGAAACACACTGCAGTTTGTGAAAACGATCGGTTGAGCACGAACAGAGGTAGATGAACTTCATCACACACCGGTCTAGTGAGGCTGAAGAGCTGAACATGTGAACGAGAGAAACCTGCAACGAAAACATGCAGAAGACACCAATTAAATCCGTTCGATTACACTTGATGGTATTACCTGTTATTGAGTTTGCCACTAAAAATACAACCACTTGTGAAAAAGAAGTGTGCTTTAAGTGCATTGAATGTGTACTTGTAGAGTACTTCAAAATTTAAAAGTGTATTAACAGATAATATAATAATAATGAAATAAAAGGTCACTTAAGTGTACTGAAGAGAGTACTTTCATGACTGTGTTTCGTAACACACTTTAGTCTTTTAAAAAGTGCACTTTGTAATGTCAAATTAATAGTTTTACTTTAAAATACATTTTAAATCATGGTTACAGTGCTTTAACCATATTTTAAAGAAAATAACAGTAATTATGAAATTATATATTTCAATCTTAAGTGGGTCAAAAACGCTTAAGTTCAGCTAACTGTATTTAATATAGATTTTAACTATAATACATTTTTATTTAATTGTAAGTGTCCAAAACATTTTTTTGTATGCTAAAGTGTATTTCTATTTCACACGGAGTACCACTGGTTTAAACAACATTGTAATATTGTGTACTTGTGCTAAAACCATCATCTCAGACACAGACAAAGGTCATAAAAACATAACAATCGTGAAAACAACAAAAAATCAATAAAAGTAGACCCTATTAAGAAACACCACTACTGTACAGTAGAAACACTACAATACTGTGATGTAAACATTAGTCATAATGAATGTATGAAAGAATAATAATACTAATACACTGTTGATTTATCTTGTGTTGGCTGTGTTTCAAAATGTATTGCCTATCTAGACCTCTTTATGGATATCATAGGCAACTTTTGAGGATGTCAATGATTTAATGACTGTTCAAGCATGTAAAGCACATACTGATATTTAAATGTTCAAATTGAATAATTAAGCATGTCAGTGATATTCAAATGTTTGTATTGAATATTTGAGTGCAACTATGGTGCAAAATGCTCAAAAATACTTTGCATTCAATGATGGAGCGCAGTAATGCCCCGAAATACCAGGATCCGATGCTGCATATGATTGGCAAAATGCTTTTAACTTAACATTAACATGAATTATTACAATTATTATGCAAACATTATTGTATTAAACTGTCGATTTTATGTTAGCAAAAATGCTGGCTAGGTAGGAAGCTCACTAGGTTTTGACAATCTATGTCAAGTAAACACATGATGTCGCTAGAACATGTGTATTTGGTTATTGTTTAGGTTTTGTTTTTTACAACAATACTTTGCATGCAGGTGTATGCAACACCCAGGCTGGCAATAACAAAACAAATACTGTTAGTCGGGCTTCAGAGCCAAAGATAAATGTAGCCTACTTTACCAGGCTTTTCTTTTTTTGGAGTGTTTATATGGTTGACTCACCTTTATGAACTGACTTTATAATCACCCTCGCTGCAGGTCTGCATGAACAGGACATCTTTAAAAGCAGATCTGGTGAGAAACATAATAAGAGTCCAAATTAAATAGCGTTACACACATAGGTTACAGTATTATACTGCCACAAATAAAGTAGTGGCAAAGTGCTGTCAGATATAATTATCATTCAATCATTACAAGGCCTATAACTACACGACGTGTCATATCTTTTATTAAATGAAAAGTTGACACCAACATGTATAGCGTTATTGCCGAAAGCAGTAATAAGACAGTACAGTGCTCAACTACACACGCGCTAACGGCAGACATACTTACTGGAACTCACTGTCCGAGTTTCCTCTAAACACGACTTCTCTTTCACGACTCGAATCTGACACTAGAATCTGAGCAGAATAAAAGGTTTAAGAAGTTTCATGCCAATGTCAGTGTCTGCGGGTCTCATAAAAGATGTTAGATGAAGTTTGGTGTTGATCAGTGTGATATAACCTCTGCTGTCATGAAGTGTGTCAGCGTGACGTACATAGCCAGATAGAGGTCTGTTTGTGTCACGTGATCGCGAAGGGGCGGGGTCTTGAGCCTGGCTGTTTCCTGTGAGGCGGAAAGTTCATAAACGTCCTCCAGGGGGCGCTTGAGAAACACCAATCCATTTTTGAGACGCATTTAAATATAAAAAAAAAAAAAAAAAAAAAAATAGTTTTGCTATTATGAATATTCTATCGTTTTGAAATCGTTTAAATAGCTTTTATGGGATTTTTATTTATTTGATAAACAAATGGGAATCCACTCTATCTGCGAAGTGGTTTTTTAAATGTAATCACAAACAATCCTGATTCGTTAACTGCGATCAGCGCTGAGAAAAGTAACAGGCGCGACGTGACAGAGCCGTTTATTTCACACCTGAATACATGTATAATAATGAAATATTTCTTACAATGATGGGAAATTAACGATGAAAAAAGAACCAAGAGTCATCATACAAAATGACAAAACTTTATTAAAAACATATTTGGCATGCAAAATACAAACATCGATAACAATTGCATTCCCACATCAAAAAACAGAAAAAAACAAAACAGTGAAAGGTCATATTTGTAATAAAAAATA